>NW_017728909.1:16082446-16131285 GCF_001723895.1 Crocodylus porosus | reverse complement strand
GCAGTACTCCAGCTGCGGCCTCACCAAGGCCGAGTACAAGGGGAGAATGACGTCCTGGGATTTGCTCGAGAAGCATCTATGGATGCACGCCAGCGTTTTGCTTGCTTTACTAGCTGCAGAATCACACTGCAGGGCCATGTTCATCTTGTGGTCAATGATGACCCCCAAGTCTCTTTCTTCCATAGTGCTAGCCAGCGTAGCACTGCCGAGCCTATAAGGAAGTTGCAGGTTTTTCCTCCCAAGGTGCATTTTTCAGAGCCTGTCCAGATCAGCCTGGATCACCTGCCTGTCTTCTGGTGTGGATGCTTTGCCCCAAAGTTTGGTGTCATCGGTGAACTTGGCCAGATTACAAGGCAAGGGCGACATTGAACCCTGGGACCAGAGAAGCAAGGGAGCACTGCATGGTGGAGTATCCCTGCTCCAAATGCTAATCAGCCCACATCTACACACATCCAGCTCAGCATTGATCAGACCAATTCTAGTGATGTCTTCTTTATTGGTACCCAAAACACTGAATTTGCCTGCTTACATTGTGAGATCCCTCAGGATAACCCCACCCATAGCCAGGAATGATCAGCTCCTATCGTCCAGCATAATAAAACAACTCTGATTGACTCCCTTGAGTCATCATTTACCCATGAACAAACCTGGCGTTCTCCCTTGAACCATTGTTGTTTCCCCCCAGACCCCCTACCCAAGCTCAAGTTTCTGTTCCGGTGCTTGGATCCAAACACCCCACCACTTCCACTGGGACTTCACCTTCTCCTTTTCTGCCTGCAGCACCTCCACTGATTATGCAGGGGACTCTGCCTGTCCTCAAACCCCTGGGCCCAAAGCTGAACAGCTTGTCTGCAAGCTTCCCAAACACCTGGGACCCTCAACCGGTTCAAGCTTTGTTGAATGGTGAGATCCCAACTCTCTTGCTCTCGCTGTTTCCATTTAATCCCACTTTCTATACTTTTAAACTTGGTTTAATCCCTCTCTCTCTCTCCCTCTCTTTCTTACTCCAGGCACGGTTTTCTAAATCTGACTTTTGCTGATCAGAGTTGAGCTAGACTTCCCCAAATACCCAATTGAAGCTGTGCAGTATTGTACCTGCCTTGTTTGTTTGTCTCTCCTTGTATGACTATTACTACGAGTGTCATTATAAGTTTCATATACCTGGCAATAAAATAACTTTTAGGATCAAGCTAGTTGCCATACTCTCTCTCTCTGAACCTCATTTACTCTTTCTTGTCCTCGACCTCCCCATTTGCTCTGCAGCAACGCTTTTTTTACTTAAACCAAAGATCCCTGTAAAGCCTCAAAATCCTGTGGGGTCTGCTCGTCAAGAGAGTTACTACCAGGACAAATGGGACAAGAGATTGAGAAGTGCTGAGTCCGGGGCACATGAGGGTGTCAGACTGGAAATGCTGAGTAACCTGCCCACTCAGACATGCTTTGTTCATGGGTGTGTGTGCGTTGTGTCTGACTTCATTTTATTGTTGCCCTGCTGAACCAAGTTCTGTCCTGAGTCTGTGGCATAGGGGGGTGTCAGTCTGTAAATGTTGATTGACCCGGCCCAGCTGAGATGGGCTGTGCTCCTATGCTGAGTCCGGGGCACATGAGGGTGTCAGCCTGGAAATGCTGAGCAACCATGCCTGCTCAGTGTGTGTGTGTGTGTGCATGTGTGTGTGTGTTCACTCAGTTCGGTGGCTGGAGGAACCCAGTCCACTGGGGGTGAGGACTGGCAGAAGGGAGAGATAAGCTCCATATAGAAACACAAGTGACACAAGCAATACATTGATGGAATTACAGAGGGCCCAGAAATGTAATCCTAATAAATGAGTGTACCCCAAAGGGACGGGCAAATCTGGTAACAAGTCCCTTCCTTGCACTTTAGTCTGATGTTACTAGTTTGAGATCCATAGACGCAGAATGGCATATAAGTGGAGAATCAGGCCACTGACTCCTTTATTAGCAATTATAACTGCTTTGTTTGTTACATGTCACATTGTACTGACTTCAGGCCAACCCTACATACACATTGGCCCCATATTTTCAGTGCCAATTTTAGGAAAAACAGTTTTTTCTCTGAAAAAAAGTCAGTAACTAGACATAAATACCATGGGCTATTAATTCCTCTATATAATCCCACCGGAGCATCAAACACACACACACACACACACATGCACGAGAGGATGCATAGGGATAAATGCACTAAAAAACGTCACTGAAAGCATTTCTGTCTTGCTATTTTTCTCAAATGTGCAAATATACCACAAGTACAAAAGTCAACACGGCTGGGGGCCTGATTATGCCTCAACCCTATGTATAGGCTTAGTGTAATTTTCACGGTTCTTTTGGAGGGAGAAAGAGGTAGACATATAATCAGAACAATGGAGTACACAATGGCCAGAAGGATGCTTTTAACAGCTTGCTCTGTGTGTGCTCATCTCTTAGCGCAATGGGGGACCATGAGTGGGGCTTCTAGGCTCTACCACAATAGAACTTAATAAAATAATAGTAATAATTAATTAACGCTATAGGAAAATGCAACCCAGGGCAAAAATGATGCCTTTGCAATTGGTTTATCATGACCTGAGAGCAGCCATTTCCAGGTCTTTTAGAATAACCTCCTGAGTAAGTAAGGAGAGAAAAAGTTCCTGATACTCAAAAGATGAGACCTCGTCACTGAACTGGGACAAAGTGGAAGGAAACCTGGGAATACAAAGTCACTGTGAAAACTCAAAGAGGGAAAGAGCCCAGATGGCCTATGAAAATGAGGAAATTAAGTCTTAAATTGATGGTGATACTAAACTTGGGGTTTGATTATCCTGACAGATGTGCATGCGATTCGCATTTACTTCCATGGGAGGTGTGCTGGTGAAGCTGATGGGAAAAGCAGACCTTAGAACCACTGAACTGTGTTCAGAGCAGGAGACAGAGAGAGGATGAGAAATTCTAGGTAAGCGTAATAATTTCCAGCTCCCGCAGCTTTCCATGACAGAAAGGTGACAGGCAACTGGAATAATATAACTTAAATAATCGTGCACTGAGAAAAGCGAGTAGTAGTAGTCTATAAGCTGAATCCAGATGAGAATGACCTGCCCAGAGTGGCCAAAATTCAAGGGCCCTGATTTTGTTCCTAGACACTGCTGTGAAATAACTCTTTTGAAATCGCTGGATTTGCCCTATATTTACACTTGTTTACTGGAGATCAGAATTGGGCCTAATAGGTGTAAAGAAAGATGGGCTACCCATATAAAAGGACTAAAAATGGTCTTGTCTGAAAACATGAACTATAACTCTGTGATTGAAAGGATCTGAGTATTATAGCAACTTAAAGGGCTATTAAGCCAGTTCCTATGTGAATGTGTAGTCTGAATTGTATAAGCATTTGGAATGTGTTGATGATAAAGGGATTCATAAAAGTTGTTATGCTGATTTTATGTTGATGGATGTTGGAATATAAGGTGAATTATTAACCACAGGAAAGTGAGACTAATGTTTAAGTGCTGTGATATATGTGTAATTGAAAGCAATTTCTTCTATAGAACAAGGAGATTGTGGGCATAAGTGAAACAAAGTTTGAATAAAGCACAGGTGTAGTGAAATCTGCTGGGTGTTTACAGCCAGGAAATGAAGGAAAATTAGGGCTGGCTGGTTACAAAAAAAAGCAAAGAAAAAAAAAGCAACAACAAATAATACTACTGGAAATAAATAATTTGCATTTATATAGAACTTCCTATTCAGAAGAATCCCAAAGCATATTACACACTTTATAAAGTGATTATAGAAAATAGTATATACATATTAATACTCTGTGTATATATAGGTTCTTCTGAGGATCTCAAGGCCCCCGGCAAAGATTGTTTGAGTCTTTCAGCGCCATTTTGAGGCCCGGATCATCATTGCCACTTTACAGCAGAATCAGCTGAAGCAGGCAGGCTAAGACTTTGCTTCTGCTCCCAAGTAAAGCAATGGCAATACTTGAACAACAGATTGGCAAGCAGCTTCATATGCGGGATGTCTCATTTAAGCCGGTGGAACCACTTGGGTAAGTGCTCATGCCTGTGGGTAACGGATTCACAATCTGGCTTTGAATAACATGCTTGAGGCCACACAGTGAGTCAGCAGCAAAGCCAGAGAGGGGGCCCAGGTGGCCTGACACACACTCCTCTGCTGCAGCTTCTAAAAGCTCTTGTGCCTGATTCACCGTGTCCTTACACTAGTGCCACCCCCGAAACTTTAACTGCATCACTGCTGATTCACACCGATGGGAGTTAAAAGGGAAACCAGGGTTTACAAATTCCAGGTGCAGCTCACAGTCATTGCTGGCCCTCTGACAAGCAGCTGAAGCTCTCATGGCTATTAACAGGAGGAGTTTGTTCACTACTGGGCAAACTTCCCCCTGCCCCCCCACAAAATACCAACACCATCCTTAGCTCTGCAGAATACATGATGATGTTGGACTGGTACTTTTCATCATCAAGAAGTTTGAAATGAGAAGTATAATCATGTCTCAGGAACATGTATTTATTTATCATCATGGCTCTGTACAGATATTCAAAAAGTCAGAGGAAGAATTGATCCAAGTTCACGTAGTTTTCTGTGGGTGCATCTATATGTGCCCCAACTACGCAGTTGGAACTGAGCAGTCATTTAGTACTTGCTAAATGACTGTGCAGTACCTGCCGGGACGCCGCAGTCCCAGCGGCACACGGGTCATTTTCAACCCTACTGCACAGTAGCAACAAGCACCACGGTTAGTGCCCACGGGTGCTATGTTGCCATAGGGAGGAGCTACATCACTGTAGCTCATTGCTATGGCGACATAGTGTGTCACATAGATGCACCCTTTAAGCAGCATAGTGTAGATTCGTAGCAAACAGAGCACATATCTGACCTTCGGTGGGGTTGGCGGGGCAAATCGTAAACCAGGTTACACCTTTTTTAAACCCATCTCTGTGCACCAAACTTCTCTTCTGTTACAGGTGAACATCAGTTTCTGATCACTTACACCAGTAAAAGTGTAACATCTGTACTTGGCCCGTGTAAGCATGTATACATTTTCTCTGTTTAAATGTATGACTGATCTACATTTCCACAGAAGTCAGCCCTCCAAATTGGATTTAGGTGTGGAATTAATCAAGTTATACTGATTTAGCTGAGGATCTGAGCTATAATTAATATTTTTATTCATATTCATAAGTTGTATATCAGGAAAAAAACCTTCTCACTAAGAGGGCAGTCAACTATTGGGATGGAAAACTTCAAGAGGGTGTGGAATCTCCAACCCTGGAAGTTTTTAGGAGCAAGTTAGACAAACACTTGGGTAAGACAGGGTGGAGTCTGCTGGGAGCAGAGAGTTAGAATCGATGACCGCCTGAGTTTTCTTCTAGCTCCATTTTCCTATGATTCTATATAATACACAACTTTGACAGTAATATTCACATTTTTATTGCAAACTCATAAATATACACTCATTCCTTATCAACTTTTAACACGAGCTGATAAAATCTGGAATCCAAGTGAAGTTAATACTTCATTTCCTCCTTATAAAAGTGCTAGAATGATACATATCAACCAAACCTGAAACATAATATAAAAATAGCATGAATAGACTCTTATTGGATTTGACGAGCAAGAGAAAAAGAATGTCCAAAGCTAACCCCCCTAAATAAACCTCAAATAAGCAGTCTATAAGTAAACTGAAAGTCCTTTTTTAGTCCTTCTAGAGAAAAATCTGCTACAAGGCTGATGCATGATGTTAGCTGCCAGGTGGGGTATAAGTATGCGAGAAGTGTATAAACATACATTTAAATGATGATTAACGTGAAGCAGCATGGACTGATATTGGGATAAAGACTCTTCTACTTTTAGGATGCTGGTTCTGTTCATTTCTAGCCCACATATATTGTAAGCAGAGGTGTATTTTTATTTCTTGCAAATTCTATATTTTATTTATTTTGTCCGTGTCTCACTCTCATATTTTCATTTTTCTAATGAAAAAAAAAGTCCTTTTCTCAACACTGGAAAAAATGAATCGGTTTTTTGTTTGGTTTAAAACTATTTATACTTTTTCAATTAAAAACATTGAAATTAAAAATGGGAAATGTCCTTCTACCCTCTTTTCTCTCCCTTTGCCCCTTCCCCTTTCCCTTCCACTATTTTGCCACTGGAAAAGCAAAATGAAAAACAAATAGGATAAAATATTTTTAATGTAATTTTTATTCAGTGCTGAATTTACTATTTTCATCAGAATTTGGTAGTTTTGAAGAATATTTCCTATTCAGCCAGTTCCATTTGGAGATGAAAAACTGGACATATATTACTAAGGTTTTTGCCCAGGGTAATACAGGATGTTTGTAGCAGTGTGAAGTTTCAATTTGTGTTTGCTGAATCCCATCCTGGTATTCTATTCAGATGCACAGCATTGAAGCAAGTGCCCCAGAGTGTATTCACATTCAGACTGTGGCTCTGGGTGTTTTTGAACATTACCTTTCCCATGTTAAGATGGGGATGTTCATGTGTTAAGGCAGGAAAAGACAAGCTAAGTGGGCTCTGAGTATTTCAGAGTGACACCTCTTTGGGTGAGGAATATCTCCAGCTGGTGTTAAGGAGTTTGTATTATAGAAACGTCATACTGCTTCACAGGGCCAATATGAAAAACCTGCATTCCTCTGGCATTCCAGAATACGCTTCCCTCAGTCCCGCTCCCACGTGGATAAGCTATCGTCCTTGACTAGGGACAGACATTCAAGAAGCCTGAGCCTGAATTGATTCAATCTTTGCAGGTTAGTCTAACCTGCCTAGATTAAATCAGTTTGTAACTGCACAAACATTCCCTCTGGACCAAAGAAATGCGGCATATGCCTGAAGTGGTTCAGGCTGGTCGCTGGGGGGTGCCCGAGCAGCCCTCCCTTCCCTTCCACACTGCTGAGCTGAGGAGAGCATGGCCAGGCCCCAACAGGATGCTCTGATTAGGGAGGAGTTTAAACCCCCACCCTGTCTAGATGGTCCCAGGCTTTTCCCTGATTGCTATTCAAGGGGCAGGAGTGTTTCCAAACCCCAGCCCCTGGTTAGCACTCTGAGGCAAATGCAAGGGGGGTGGGGAGTCATGTGGAGTGCATGCAACTGTTGATGATACTGAGCTTATCAATCTCCTTCTCTCTGCTTCTTCATACTGTCTGCAAACCTGGAAAGTGAGGGACTCAGCAGGAGCTCATAATGCAGCATTTAGCAGCCCATCAACAAAATAAAAACTTCTCTCATTAGTTCAAGATCTTCTTAAATAGATTTTTCCAAGAAGGAATGGAGGGACTTTACCAGCTGACCTCTTGATTAGCTCCAAACAGCCCTAAGGGGAAACTGTTCTGTCTGCCTGTCCCAGTGAAATTGGAGACACACACACAGACACCTTTCTGCATTAGCTAGCATACCACATGCCTGGGGTCTGCAGGGCTGGGGTCCACGCTGTGGGAGATGGGAAGGAGAGAGGGGGGGATCCCTGTTTGAGCAGCAAGCAGTGATGGGAGGTGGAGCCAGGGGAAGTCAGGCATACCCTACTCTGCCTGCAGTCTCCCCCAGAGCTCTGCCTAAGGAGCGGAGAGATGGGAACAGCCCTGTTCTCTGCAGCAGAGAGCATAGCCCAACCCAGGGCTGCAAAGCTTCTGGGATGCTGGGGAAGTCTGGTTTAACTTAAACCTGGAAGGGGTTAACACATGAGAACCGTAATGTCTGACAAGACCCTCTTTCTCATGTAGTTCTGCTTCCTTGTGTTCAGTCTAACAAGGAACCGTTTCTCCAGGCTTCTGATCCAGTGCAGCAGGAACATCTCTGTAAGTTTCTGAAGTAATTTCTATTTCTTATTGCTGGTGCACCACATACTTTGCTGTCTGAAAGAAAATCATAAATTTTATGGTATGTGACTGTCACATTCCTGGAGGTTGAGGGTCTTGTCATTCTTCAGTCATCCAGCCATTTTTCTTCAGCAGCCCTTTTTTTTTCCTGTGGGGAGTCTCTTTGCTAACCGCTACAGAAGTTTGATTTTTCCTCTCACCCTAATAAACGAGATATCTCTTGCCCACTCCCTCCCCTGGGTACAAGAACTTATCATGATGTGTTTAAATGGCTGGAGTAATAGAGAGCTTGCAGATGACTACATGTGATGGGTATCATGGTTCTGTAAAGCTTACGCGGCTGACATCTGGGGAGCCTGTGCTGCATTCCCACCTATGGCAAAGGAACCATACATCATAGTTTGGAGGGCCATGAAGGATGAGTGTAATGAGTGCAGATGCTTTAATACCAACTGTCTATGTCTACAGGAGCAAACTAAACAAACAAAAATTTTACAGGCCTTGGGTGAAATGAGAGATGCCTCGAGAAATGGTGTGGAAAATAGAAAAGTGCTCTCTTTATAGGCAGCTCAAGGCAAGTTATTTTAGTAAGTCTTTTTTGACATGAGACCTTTTTATTGTTTTCCCATGTATAAAAAGCTGTCTCTTGCACTCCCTTCTTCTTCTGTCTCCTGAGACCACCAGAAGTGGGTACAAGCCAAGTACAACCAGAGGAACCAATTCTTCAAAAATGGAGCAATGAATAGAAAAACTGGGCTATGAAAGGAGCTAGAGTGTTTCTTATATAGAATTCTATTTCGTCTAGTCCAGGTACAAAGATCTGTCCTGCAAAATGCGTTCCCTGTGCAGGAACTTCTTAGAGGGATTTCAAGAGCCTGCCACACCATGTACCAATGGTGGCAGGAAGACATTCCACTACTAAAATGTTGGATGTTTATTCCCAAGAAGGGCTCGTGCATAGCTGATGGAGACACCAACATCTGAAACCGAATTAGGGTCACCATAGAAGAACAGAGAGCCTCTCTAAGGCTTCTATCCTATTTATTCATTCATTCAGCCATTCAATCATTCTTCCTGAACCAAAATTGGTGTTCAGGGTAGAAACTAGTCTCTTCCATTACTTTCTTATTTGCTATTGCTTCCATCTGCAGTAGGTTGCTGAGGTTGACTTTTCTGTGATTGCCATCATTTCCTAGCACCAACTGATTTCCCTCTGACAGATTCATCTGTGAGTCTGTAAGTTGGCATCTGGACTGCATGATCCATAAATAGTCAGCAGTTCTGCCTGATTCTGGTGAAAAAGAGAAACAACTTAGTGAGATGTCAGGTATCTCACTGGTAATGGAGGTTCTCAGTCTTTTCAAAGGTCTCTTTACAATTAGCATTTATTTTACTTAAAATTTGCCATTGTCACTGCAGCATTGACTGCATTAAATAGTTGTTGGTATTTTAGTTCACTGGCTAACCAGAAAGGAAGCTCAGATTAACTCATTCAGGGTGCTACCCTGCCCTGCTTTCTGTCTAAGCTCAAACAAAAATGGTTGACTACCTCTGGGCCTTGTTGCATGTTACTCTTAGGATGGATTTATTCAGTTAGTAATAAGCATTATTACAAGTAGCATTGTTTCTAAGCAGTCACACAGTAATGCGTATTGCATTTTAAATTATACACAACCTTACTCCAGAGCCCTTGAAGACCTTCTATAATATGTTGCAGGGGCTGAGACCGACCAACAGTTATTTATCACTTTATGGCCCCCATCACACTGGATCTCTTGGATGTATTACCTCCATGGAGCAGTTGGTTGTTAGCTCTATACATGCTAGGTAATATGATCTGCAAATACTTCTTATTGGAAAGAAGTCCTAATTTTGCTACACTATGCACTGTGATAGCACTTAGCATGTTTTGCTGCTTCAACACCCAGATGCTTGCAGTTTAAGTGCAGTTAACATGTCCCGAAGTAATGTGTCACAAGGCGCAAGTCTCTAGCCAAACTCCAAAAAAAAAAGGGGGGGGGGGATCCTAAAACTAAAAAAAAAAATGCAAACGTTCTAAAATAATAGATGATGTGGATATTCTTATTGTTGTTCTTGTTGTTCTTCTTGTTATTAAAGATATGAAATGAAACAGGTAAAAAAAGTCTATCAGATCAATAAACATTTTAGGCCACAGTCATTGTCATCTTCTTTTCTTTTTTTTTCTTTTCTTATACATATTTTTAAAATAAACTTACAAACATTTTAAAGAGCAGCATCATGTTTCATTCTGTAAACATCTAAGCAATGTAATGGTTTTAATCTATATTGAACAGCGTTACAGTCAGAATGTGCTCTTAGTTGCATATTAAGGATTAATATTGACTCTTGCTTGTACAGCTGCCTTGCCAAGAGAAGGCTGGCAAGCAAGGGCAGGAGGCAGCACTCCTGGGCTCTATCCATCCCGTGGGGGAGGAATCAGCTTGGAACAGTGCATTCTGGGATGCTGGAGGACAGCAGATTGCTTGGTTTACCCTCCCTGGCACAGACTAAAATTACCCTAACATGAGCTAGGTAGCACGACCCAGAGTTAACCCTCGCCTGAAGTGGCATAACTTTGAGATGCTCAGAGGGTACTCACCACGAGTTACCAAGTTTAACCTGTGGATGCTGGCATTTTAAGTGCCCTTAATATCATTTATATGTAACGCACAAGCAAGAATTAAAGTCTCAGAGGTGGGGAAACACCAGCAGTATGCTGATCAGAGGAAGTGTGGCCCAGTGGCTGGGGCACTGGCTTATGACTTGGGTACTAAGCTTAGTTGTACCACTGCCATGCTTGTGTAATCACACGCAAGTCACTACAATGCTGCCGTTACAGTTGTGCCAGCAGACTGCTATTGAGAGTCGGGACCAGGTCTACTAACGATTGTTTAATTCCAGAGGTTTGCTTTGACTCATTTATACTGCTTCGAATCCTTTTATTTTGAATCATGAGGCAGCAATGCAGTTTACATCAGAATGCAAGAAGTATAATCGTGGGGTTTTCTTCAGGCACAACTCCATTTCTGTTCCTCCACAGCCCCCTGAAGTGTTTCTTCCCATTTATACCTCACCTTCCTGCTTTTCTTCATCATGATTTTCCAATTACTTTCTTTTTGTTCTCTCTTTCATCTGTCTTTCTCTGTTATTTCCCTTTGGACTTCCCAGCACCAAACTTATTGCTCTCTCTTCCATGAATATTGTTTAATTCTTTCTTTCTATCTTTTTTTTTTTACCTCCTGACTTTATTTTTCTTTGATTTCTTTTACATCCTTCCTTTATTTTCATCTCTTCTGTGTTTGTTTCCTTAAGGGATGGGAGCAAAAAGCACCGAGCCATGAAGGAAAAACACGGAGCATTTTCTATGAAGTAACTTGGGAAGCAAGAGAGATCCACTGGCAGGTGTAGCTAATACGTCCAGGATGTACACAGCATATAATACTAACCCCAGACTTTACTGACACAGGGGAAATATTGCTGAAAGGATGAAAAAAGTTCTTGCACATTTTTTTTTTCCAGATATGGTAAGGGAAATGTTCATTTCTGCAACTTCTGCTACACTTTCTATGTGATTCTTCAGCTAGGTGAGATGACATTTCTTTTCCATTAATGCTTGTATTAATTCTGACCAAGGCAAGCAAAATGAATGAATATGCATTAAAAACAGATCACTTTTTTCTTGGTCTCAAAGTAAAATAAATACTAAAGGTATTAGTAACATACTGTTGTGTGCAGAAAGCAGGACACAGTCCCTGCCTAAAACTACTTATGATCTACAGCATAGATCCAGCAGGTTTTCCCATATGTATTGACCCTTATGCTCCTATATGGCCTCAGCGAAGGCCCATGAGCTCTGCCAGATGAAAACCTCTACCTGTGGGAACCAGCCTCCAGGCTGCACTGGGTGGAGAATAGTTTTCCCTCTTTGGTGAGGATTTTTGACATGGTAATTTTTTATCCACCCTGAGGCAGCATCAAAAGCCAAAATCTCAAGAACAGCAGCAACAAAAATGAACATATCAAAAATCTGGGGGCAAAGTATCAGATCAGAAATGTTTCCTCTTTAAAGTTTGAAATGCTTTGCTTTTGTTCTCTTTAAACTTTTTTTTTTTTTTTTTATGTTTTATTCTAAATTAAATGCAAACTCCTTTTAAACAGGCAGGGCCAAAGGAGGCTTTTTTTTTGCTTGGATAGTTTCAAAACTCCAGGTCCCTGTTTTAAAACAGGCCATTCATTCAAATCTGCTCGTTCCTGCAACAAGTTTTATTTGATGAGCGTGCTCCATTGGAAATGACGTTTCAGTGGAACATTTCTGACCAGCCTCACTTGCAGACATGGAAAAATAAGGAGATCCACGTGTGCTGGAGAAGATCTCCAGACTCTCGTCACTCTTTCCATTCGTCTTCATTTTTCACTGCGAAGCCAACTTGAAAGGAAAGTGAACATTGCCTTTGAATTTATTCTATTGGCTCAGGTTGGATGAAGCAGATTTCTTCTGGCCATCAGCAGAGGACTGTTTTATCTGAAAGCCTTAATACAAGGCCTGAGGGTGACAGCCAGCAGAACAAACCCTTTTGAGCATGGTGGGTACCCAAATATGGTGTTTTCTTACTAAGTCAACCCCAATCCACTCCGTAACACTTGTTATCTACTAGTGGCTGTTCCCTGGCCTATGGAAACAGGTCGTTTGCTTTAATGCACTTCCTAGTAGAACAGACCTTATAAAAGCTGCCCCAACAATTGATATTAATTGACCAATTTGCATTCGCAGGAGAGACCCCAAGGATTGAATGAACAAAGTTGGTGTCTCAAGGGGAGATGCGAAGGACATTGGCAGGACACTGAGGGAAGGCAGGCATTGCCATCATCCCTGCTGTATCTGCTCTGTGGACAGAAAGGAGAACTTTAGTCTTCAAAGCTGTCACTACCGTAGTTTTCATGAGCACTAAATCTACTCAGAAGCAAACAAAAATCCTAAGAAAATATTACACTCGCCATGACTATGGCAACAGGAAATGAAAAAGGTCTGTTGTGTCCTCCACGGCATACGCTTGCCTGTGATCATGGGGACAGATTTCGTCCTGAATTATGGCAGGGCAACTCAGCGGACACTTGCATAGGTGAATCTGGGAGTAGAATTTACACTTTTGTCAGTCATTACTTCACCCAGCAGATGAAGGTGCTTTGCTCGTACCTGGATGGCTGTGCTTTCATTGTGCAGTAGTAAGCACAGTCAATCATATCACACACAGCGCATAATGATATATATTTGCATTCTTGCTGACAAATGCCATGCTGACAGCACACCCATCTGGTAGAAGAGAAAACTGCATAACAGTGAAGACATGAGTGTGTAGACAAAACAGAGGAAGAACCCCGGTTTTGTGTTACCTTTTGCAAGGAGAGCCTTACTCTATTTGAGATATGCACATCATTGCACAGCATATGACTTGAGCAGGAAGCAGATGCTGATGGAAAGAGGATAAAGTACAAAATTAGGGTAGGGTTACTCTATAAATGGACAAGAAAGAGGGAAAGATAGTGTTATTCAGTAATCACTCAAAGCCAAGAATGATTGTATCAGTCCATGTATTATTTTGATGCTGTTTTCCATCAAGCCACTTGATGAGACAATGAAGATGAGTGGAGATATCTCTGTACTTTACTATAAACTGCTTAAACTCATAGCTGGCAAGCTGTAGGCTATTATCAGATGTTGCTACCATGTCTAATGAAGATAAATTTGAAATGCATGATGACCTGCTAAGCTGTATTATCTTCTGATAAGGCTGTCTCAAGGAAGTGAAAATACAACAAGCACAGGGATAAGCACAAATACACTCCCCCCACCCCCGCCATCCTCAACAAATAGTTGCCTACTTCGCTGAAGGATGCCACACCTCCCCAGAGTTTCCAACCTACATGGGCTCCTTCTCTTGGGTAGCCAAAAACTTGAATGTAGACAGCAAACTTTAATGGATTCTTCCTTGACCCTGTTAATTTGAAGCCGGTTTAAAACTGATCTTATTAATATTGCAAGAAGTGGATTGGATGGTCAGTTTTAGCCAGCACTGGCTTCCCACAAATAGTAGAAACAAGACCCAAAAAAATAAGAAACCCCAAAGATTCCTTTTCTCAAAGTTGTATAAAATGTCTCTTTTATGCATTTATTCCATAGAGAAGTGAAGACTTACGTTATCTTTTTCTACAGTAACAAGCTAGTGTGCCTCCTCTTGTGATTCTTCTACTGCTAATTCTTCTTTTAGCCACTGTATCAGGGTGAGTGATACTTTGCTAAGGGCACACATTGTGGGCTGTTTAGATCCTTTCTACTCTATGCTCAGTCCAGAGTTTCCATATCCTCTGGAAGGTGGCCTCATACTCTCTTTATCAATGGATTTGGTCCCCTGATCTTCCAGTGAACATGTCCATCAAAGACTTAATAAATTTTTAACCCCCAAATTATTTTTTCCCCTCTTGCAGTATTTCAAATGCTGTCTGCTCGCGGAGCAGCTAAGGTGTCTTGCTTGATAGAATCATAGAAAAGGAGGGTTGAAGGGACCTCAGGAGATCACATCTAGTCCCATCCCTGCCCAAAGCAGGACCAGCCCCAACTGCATCATCCCAGCCAAGGCTTTGTCTAGTTGGGCCTTAAAAACCTCCAAGGATGGAGAGTCCACAGCTTTTCTGGGTAACCTTTTCTAATGCTTTACTACCCTTCTAGTGAGAAGGTGTTTTTCCTAATATCTAACCTAACCTCCCTTGTGGCAACTTGAGCCCATTGCTCCTTCTCCTGTCATCTGCCACCAGTGAGAACAGCCCAGCTGCATCCTCTTTGAACACCCCTTCAGGTACTTGAAGACTGCTGTTCAATCCCCTCTCAGTCTTCTCTTCTGCAGACTAAATAAACAAGGTCCCTCAACCTTTCCTCATAAATCATGTGCCCCAGCCCCCAAACCACATTTATTGACCTCACCTGAACTGTCTTCACTTCATGCCCAGAGATGTGATTGTGTGCTTTTCCCCGAATGCATGCCGTTGACTACTGTAGCAACCCAGTTGAAAATGGGAAGCTTGCTATTTAGCTGGAAGAGTCAGAGCAGCTGAACCTGATGTTAAAAACTTATTTGAGTGTTGTTAGTTTATATAAAATGGCATATATTTACCATATTAGCTCTGCTAGGCTTGGGAGAACTACTATAAATGTTGGGTTTTTTTCTCCCAACGTATTTACCGATGTATGTAGTTCACATCCTCATTTAGACCCTTGTCACATGTTCACTTGCAACAGTTGCAAATCATTGGGGTATAGTGCCTTATTAAAGTTAGTATGTATTAAGGAAACAACCCTCATCTGGAAGAGAATCACTTTGCAATGCTAAGAGGGCACTTACCACATGCTAAACTGCCTGGATGTGCATCTGCTTGTATTTTAACTACACTGAAGTTGAATGTGTGACACCACCCTTAGTGAGAGTGAGGTCAATGTTGTATGCCCAGAGTTTAATCTGGGCACTGCCTATTGTGTGTGGCTTTTCCTTCAGTACTAACCCCAATTTCTGGTACCTCACTGGCTAATTTCAAATTATTAATGGCTTCATTTGCTTTCAGACAACCACACCATTAATGTCTCGCTGCAGTGTTGCCCTTTCCTTCGAGCTACGATGCTGTTTTCAGTCTCCTCCCAAACCCTGAACACTTGATTCCATTTCCTTTTTTGGAACGCAGAGATCCCTTTTTCTGTAGTAGTTTGAATCCCTGACAATGTCCACAGAGTCAAAGCCCTGACCTCCCTCCATAAGCCCCACTCTGAACAAGATGATTTTTTTTTTTTTTTTGCTCATCAGATCCTAATTACTTTGTTAATGGTTTATTCTAAACTTGTGTCTCCCTGGATGTCTTATCTAAGATCCTTAATATGACCCGGTTTCTTTTATTTTACTTAGTTGGCCCCAGAGTCTTAATATGGACTCATCGGATGCATCCCCGCAAGCCTGCATGTGCAGGGGCATGTGTTTGCTGTGGGACAAATAGCAGCGGCATATATTTGTGGCACAAATAGCAGGGCCAGCTAGGGTCTGGGGACTTCCCAGGGCAGCAGCAGCTACCTGCTCAGAGCCTGGCCAGCTAGGGTCTGGTTTCCTGCGGCACACCCTGCCACTTTTTTCAGCAGCATTTTTTTTTTTTACACCAGGATCTCCCAGTGTCAGAAAAACTCACTGCACTCAAAATTAACAGCACGGTGAACTGCTAGTGCATGTGCTGGTGCATGGTGAACTGCATGGTGAACTGCTGACGCACACATCACATGCAGTTTGCACTTACTACACTGAAAATTAGCGGCATGGTGAACTGCTGGTGCACGGTGCTGGTGCATGGTGATCTGCGTGGTGAGCAGCCGGTGCACACATGTCACGTGCAGTTTGCCACACCTCAGACAGGTTTGAAGTGGTGCAAACCACAGGTGCATGTTCATAGGGACACACCCATCACTCTTAAAGCTGTCAAATACACTTCTAGGATTTAACCTTGTGTGGATACCCCCTTGCTCATGCACTTCATCTTTATGTACACTGCAACACTCCTCCAATTCCTGTATTACTGTTTCACAGTTAGTTTCCTCTGCCTGAGTTCACTGAAAATTAATAAGAACTTCAAGTGCCTTGGAACCAGCTATTATTAGAAATAAAGCTACTTTCTCCTTGTCCTCCTTTTTGCTGGTCCCCTTTCCTGACTGGTATTGAATGAAGCGCTGTTCAAATCTTAGCTTATTGTCTTCCATATTTTTGGAGCATTTCATGTCTTGTGGAGCTTTCGTTACCCCATTCCTACACTCAATATTTTCATAGTTCATTTTCCTTTTGCTACCAGACATTTTTCAGTAATTTCTCAAACTCAGGGAATCAGGGGTCTACTTTATTCAGTATCTGAGTTCTAAGTGCACAGCACAACAGCTGTTTTCAAGTAGCTTTTGCAAGAGCCTCTTAATTATACAGCTCTCTACAAGTAGCCTCTTTTGGGCCCTTGTCACTGGGACAAGAGAAGTCTTGGAGAAAGCCGGATGAATAGATTACAGCACTGGGGCACATATCGTGACCTCTGTTAAACAGTAATATATATCCATGGAGCTCACAATGGCATTGCATCTGCCCCATTTCTGCCCCAAAGAATTGCTGAGGGGAGTCCTTTGGAGGTCTGTGACTTAAAGACCCAACCAGCCCCACAGTAGTAAAAGGCATGACAAACCAAATCACTGCGGAGCACTTTTAGCAAATGTTCACAGTGTTGGCTGTACGTGAAGTCAATGTAAACTTTGTAGCCAACATGCTATGTATTTCCTTGCAACTGGATTATACCTAGTGCCCACTGAAGTCACTGGTAGGGTTGGTATTATATGCTTTCTGTTCACTACATACATGCAATGTGCCTGGTATAAGAACAACCCAGTCCTACCAGGGAATTAGGCTGGATCAGCGATTCTCAACCATGGTGCTGCAACACCCTGGGATGCCTTCATGCTTGAAATGCTTTCAAGGGTGCCATGGGGTGCTGCACAAGGTTAGCACCGTTAGGTGTGCAAACATGATTTGCAAAATAAACGCAGAGATTTCAAATAGGGATGTGCAGCGTCAAAAGCCTTCTGACCTGATGTGACTTTTCTGAGCTTTTTGCAATATAATTGCTATATTATTGTTTCTGTACCCAGAAAACAAGTAGAAACTAAGTGCTTACATTTTTGAGGGGCGCCTTGAATCCAGCTAGGGGAACCTCACATCTAGCAAGTGGTGCCTTGAGTCTAAAAAAGGTTGAGAGCCAGTGGACTAGATCACCTGTTAAATTTCCTCCATCTTTATCTTCTGTGATTCTGGGGACCCCATTCTGCTTACAGATGTCCATGGACAGTGTCTGCAGACTTCCTTGGGACCTGTGCAGGCATTTCTGTTGGCAAAATGAATCCTTGGGTTGAAATAGGGCCTGTGCTTTATAGTGGTTATGGCCACATGGGATTAACGAGTGTGGCATACAGAAGTGATTTCTTACTTAGATATTATGATAAACAATTCTATCTGTGCACTATTTATCCACTATAAATATAGATGGAGGTTCATATATACACTAGATAATAATGATATGACAAGTGACATGCTGTCGCTGTAGCCCCTTGCATGCAAACAATAAGTGGCATATATTAGATGCACGTAATATTTGTGTTGATGCATCTACATATATTTGCATACACAGATAACGATAAATGCATTTGCTTCTATAGCTATAAATAAATCCAAGGTGCGTAGCTCATTGGGCTTAACTGCTAGCTGGCTGATAGGCCTGGGTATCTGCTGGTGGAAGCTGTAGAGGAAGGAGAAGCCATTAACAGACTCCTATATTACTTCTTGGGAGCATTGGGAGTGGCCTTCTGCCCATGGAGGGGAAAAATAAACTCTCAGGAGAACAGCCAGCACAGCTTCTAGCTCCACTACAGTAAGGCTCCAGGGAGATCCAGCCCCCACTCTGCACAAGCACATGCTTCCCTGTGATCATAGCTGGTTGTGTGAGAACAAGCCAGACAAGTGTTATTTGTGCTGTTTGGATGGCTTGTCTATACCCATGTTTTCTTAAATAGCCTATCTGGTTCCAGTCTGGACATATATAGGAATTGGGCCACCCAAGTACAGGAAGCCTGTCGCAGCATTGTCCAGCCGATGTTGAGTGGCCTTGTCCATGATGTGTTGCTGATTGTTACGTTGGCGGGAAAAGAAAATATGGCTAGCCGGCTAACAAATCCCACTTTTACAGCATACAATATTTTGTTTCTGTGGCGTTTGAAAGGATATCGCTTTGTGAGATTGATCCAAGGCTGGCATGAAGAATATGCACTCAAATCTCTTTTAGAAAGATTTATAATATTAACCTTAGGCTATTTTTAAGTCACCGTCGATCTTTATAGAAGCAGCGCTGAGATTCATTTGTTTTCCAACTGGCAGAAAGTCTCTGTTACCTTTTGTAAGCCGGTATTGAACAATTTGGCTTTGGGTCAAACTGGTTTAATGAACTGTCCAGGGTTCAGACATCATGCTGCCATTTGCAGATGTTCAATAAGCAGTCTGTTTTAGCAAAAGGAGTTCATTAATATTTGTGGCTAAAAAGCCTTCAAAACATCGATGTACAAATCTCCGCCATGAATTTTTTAAGTACCTGAAATCATGTACGTGCAGAAACAGAGGGTTTGATTCTCCTCTTTTTGCATATGGTATAGCTAAGTGTAAGTTCACAGGCTGCAAGGCGCTTCCTTCTAGCTGTACTGGCAAGTGCGGGAGAAGAATCCAGCTCATAAACTGAAAACCTTTCTCTAACCTTCATGCAAAATTTCCCTGGAATGTAATAGAAATAAAAGCTCACAGTAGCCTCTGTACATCGATACGGGATTCAGTAGAAAGTGCTTGCCTCTAAACTGCTACTGAATTCAATCGAGACTTATATCCATGCAATAAAAGTCTATAGAATATTTTAAAGATTCTATAGAAAAGTTATCACTCTCTAATAAATCCATAGGACTTTTCCATAAAATAATAATGACTTCTTTTTTTTTCGTATTCTCTCAGAAGATGATTGGATTTCTCTCATGCTTGAGTCAGCTTCTCGTCTTCAGAGACATGACAACTTGCCCAAAGTCTCTCACGGTCACCTTGGAGAAGAAAGTTGCTCTATAATTTGGAGGAACTTGCTATGGAAAAGTCAAGCGGGATTAATAAGGACACAACCAATCATATTCTGTCAAAGGTCCTCTGAAAATGGATGCAACTGGATTAAGAATAGAATAAGCATTTTCACTTACTTCCAGGTCCCCTTGCACAACAGGAGTGTGGTGGCCATGAGAACTCAACCCCGTAAGATTTCATAGATTTAAGTGTAAGAAGTCTGTAGCAGGACTATATTTCCTAATTAAACTGTGTGGCATAGTTCAAAGAACTTCCAGAGAACTTATCCTTTGCCCTTAAGTCCCAGAGGACTTTTCCAAGACAGCAATTTTTCTTGATCTCCAGCCTGTTCTCCCAGGGCTTCTTCAACCACTCAGCTATTAAGGGTTGCCCGTTACAGAGCAAACGACAAGGTAATATTCGACAGAGCTGATGACAAAGATGGTGAGGCTATTTTAAAGCATCATTCACCAAAGCCAAATCCTTATAAAATATATATATATATATATATAAATGGCTTCAAACTGTTTACTTAGATTTAAAAAGTGAGAGCCAGCTTTTTTTTTTTAGTTCAATAAATGACTTTTCTCTCCATAGTGTCTATTGAAAATGTGATGTGTTTAGGTAGTGATTTCTATGACCTTAAAACAGCCTTTACTGTCTTGGAACTGCAGGCTACTCAGCACATCTTGACTACTGGGTTGCTCTTTAGACGCTCCAATGATACCACAGATGCCCATTCAGCTAGTTCTTGCTGAGTTTCTTTTCTTTCTTTTTTTTTTTTTTTTTTGGCTGCCTGCAAACACTATATAGTTTAGCTTCCCTACAAAGACTTTGAAATGACTAATTCCTGCAACATATTTCAACACATCCTTAACTGCTAATTGAAGTCTGTGCGCAAGGCGGTGAATGGTACGCACCGATGGGAACTTCTCTTGCAATAATGTGCCGAATCTGCTCTTTATCTCATTCATTGCCAACGTCTCATCTGTTGCAAGTCCAATCAATTTTTGTAGCTTTAAAAGATATGTCCTCTGTTAACTTCCTATATGCCAAAAAAATAAGATGGAAAATTAAGCATTACCTTTGCAGCAGTGAAACTTGATTGCTTCCAGAAGACTCAGGGAAAAAATGTTGTTGACATTTTTTACTTCCAGTCTCTGCATGGCAATAAGGTATGATGGCTGATTTATCAAAGAGAGTGTTCTCATCAAGCAGGAGAGCGAGAGAGAAAGTTCACGTCGCACAAAATGAGCTGCTAATTTCTTTTCCATTTCACTGACAATATGGTATTGGAGCAGCTGTGATTAGAACAATGGATGTTCCCAAACTGTGCTCTGTTTAACTCTTGCAACTTTGCAAGGTCACACTGTGGGAATAGGAAGGAAAAGTGGGGTTTGGTTTTTTTTTTTAATTTTTGTTATTATTATTTTCCCAGTGTGGGAGCAGGGTTAATACAGGTGGGGTTTCTTCTGTGGGAAGGACCACCCTGAAAAGCTCACACAGTCGAAGAATGAGCCTTGAGTGCTTGAATTAAACAAGTCTGCACCTGAGCCAAAGTCTCTTGAAAACAATGATTGTTCCTCCCTGTTCCTCCCTCTGCCATCATTGATCTCAGTGAGCCTTGCATTTAACCCTAAATCTATTTGGCAGGAGAGTGTGTAAGTAGGCAAAGGCTTAGGAGACTCAGGTTCAAGTCTTGCTCTGCCAGGGTCTTCAGCCAAGTCATTCTGTGCCTCAGTTTCCCATCTGTAAAACAGGGATGACAGCACTTCCATGCCCTGCTAGGATGTGATGGAAACAAAACTGCTAAACCCTCTGAGCAACTCAGATACTACATTAACAAGGATAGAAAAGTCCCTTAGGAAAAAAAGCAATTTCAGAGCTATTCCTCCCCCATTTAAAGTATCCAGTTCAAACTCCACTGTTTTCCCAAACAGGGCTACAATGGGAAATATTAAGGGTTTTTTTTTTTTTTTCAAATTTATTTAATCCCTTTTCACTAAAGGGTGTTGTGATGTGAGTGGCAGGGCATGATTCTCCACTCCTTTATGCTGTTTTTACAGGAGAGTAACATTATGGACTTCAGTGGGATTACTTCTGTTTTACAACGGCGTAAGCGAAAAGGAGAATCAGGCTCGTATTGTTCACATCTTGGTACTTTGGGGTTTGTTTTGCCTTTACAGTTGCATTAATCCATGCAGAGGGGGAAAAAAATGTATTCTGAATGATTTATCTTGAACTGTCTATATGTGTACATAAACTGCATTCGAAAAAACCTCTTCTTCCCAATTAACAATGGACAGTGGAGCTTCGACATTCATTATGCTGCACTGCAATCCAGACAGCGGGAATGTCAGGGTCCTTTGGGATATGTATTTCATTTTCATCAGTTTTGATGGATTTCTCAACTCCTCTCTGATCTGCATCATGTAAGCATGGATCTCAATTAGCATTGGTTTGGGGCACTTTGGTTCTTGGGCTGCAGAGATATTGATCTATCATTTTCCAAGATCCTTTTCATATAAGCAGTTTGCAATTCTGAAAAGAAGCTGCGGGGACAGCATGGCCATCACGATGTTCTGAAACAAGGTACACATGCTAATGACATTAAAAATGTGCTTGTAAGGTCTAGCCTCACAGAAAGCGATTAAAAAACAATGCTAGCGGCTGTATATCAGTCACTCAAAGGCCTATCACTAGTATCTAGGTGCAGATTTACAGATGTCACTTATTAATGGAGCTAAAGATACACCTCACAAGCAGCTTTAGGTCTAGATTCTGGCTTTTGATTAGGCTGATATGAGTCATTAAACTTCTTATGATACAGAAGTCTCTGAATGGCACAGAGCTAGGGTATGGCTTCCTCTCTGAAATAAGCACAGATTTATAGATTTATAGATTGCAGGGCTGGAAGGGACCCTGGAAGATCATCGGATCTAGCCCCTGCACAAAGCAGGAAAGACAACTGGGATAAGGTGACCCCAGCAAGGTGACCATCCAGTCTGCTCTTGAAGATCTTCAGGGTAGGTGATTGCACCACCTCTAGAGGGAGCTTATTTCAGTCTGGACACCCTAGCTATGAAGCAGTTTTTCCTAATGTTGAGCCTGAAACAGTCTTCCAGGAGTTTGTGACCATTGCTCATGATTTTCTCCACGGGCGCCCTGATGAAGAGTTGTTCGCCGAGCCCTTGGTGTATGCCTCTGATGTAGCAGTAAGCTGTTATCAAACCCCCTCTCAGCCTTCTTTTTTTGAGGCTGAAGCGTCCCAGATCTCTCAGTCTCTCCTCATGTGGCTTACTGTGCAAATCTCCCTTCTCTGGACTGTCTCAAGCTTTACCACATCCTTGTTAAAGTGTGGGGCCCAGAACTGGATGCAGAACTCCAGCTGCGGTCTCACCAATGCCAGGAGAATCACTTCTTTGGTTTTGCTAGAGATGCACTGATTGATGCATGCCAGGGGGTTATGGCTGGATAAAAGAGACATTCACAGTTCCCTCAGCCTCTGACCATACACAACTGCTAGACCCACCGCAATACCGTTGTAGTTGGTTCAACACTGAAGTTTTTCTAAACTGTAGGCTAGGCCTAGATCAATGTCCAGCTTTCCCTTGATCAAAAAGGTCCAAAGATGCTATCCAACACCTATTTTGGTGACCCCATTCTCACTTGCTGCCATTTCAGCTGGGCTACAGTGTCTCCAAGATTTGGTCCACTGAGTTTCAGAGAGATACAATTGCTCCTGAAGTTCCAGGCATTGCAGAGAAAACCTGCATGCTGTACGATAGGAAGGGCAGAAAGGTGCAGGCTCAGACCCTTTGGTATGCATGAGGAATGGTTTTATCTGCTGCTTGCATGGAAGCCTAAAGAGGAGACTTCTTGCCCTATCTTCATCTTTTACATCTTAGCTCATACCTGGGTCCAATCTACCCTTTGGTAACCTTCACCTCCTCACAAGTGACCTGCTTCACCTAAACCAGTTATATATCCATATAACAAATCACTCTACCTAGCATCTATTGCAGTCCCTCCTACTTGGGTGTATGGGTGTTATTTGCAATGTGCCTAGAATATAGTAGAAGGTTGGGCCAATCTTTTGGTGTGGGAATGGCATTTTGATGGCCAAAGTTAACATATAACATGTTGCCATTGTGTACTTCAGTACCTTTCAGATGGTATATGTTTTCAGTTAAGGTGGTTTTATGGCTGATGGAGGGACAACAGCTATGAAACTACATAGAATGAAGCACTGCCCCATCAGCCTCTGTATGGGTTGAGGCTGTACCATTAATATTGGCCCATTACCTTCCTTGCTGCATAGTCTGCCTCTTCAGCTCAAACTCCAAAATATGACTCCGGCTTCAATCCCAAGTCACACTGCTAACCAACACGGCGGCCAGTGCACAAGCATTTCTTTTGAGGTCAGCCCATGCAGGTTTGAACTAATGAGTTTTGCTTTGAGTTTTTAGGTTCAAACCCTTGGACTCAACAGAAATCTGCAAAGATCAAGTGCCAGCTGGTTCTCTGTGAAAAAAAGCCATGCAAAGTAGGAAACTGTAAATCATCCTGAATTCAGACAAAACCAGGCCCACCCAGGGTCACATTTTTTTCAGCAAGCCTGACCTAAGTTTATAAGTAAGCCAATTAGTTTCCTGTGGTTTCTGGTTTTGTTGTTAACATTTGCAACAGCTCTGTGTAAGCCATGTCATTTAAATGAAAAAAAAAAATGATGAAAGAATGAAACTGTTAAAGAAGCAAATCAAGGACAAAGCCAGAATTCAGATTTTAATGAAGCAAGCAACCTTTTACAAAGGCAAACTCACCCTGAGTCCTTCACAAACCTGGTTCAAACATGTATTTAATGCATGCTTTCATATAATTACTTTCACAGAGAAGTTAAACACCCAGGGCTGTGTTCTGCTGCTGTACGGCATGTAGCTGAGTTTTTCATCCACATTGCAAGCCATGGGTAAGTGTCATAGATCTGCCATGAGCCTCCTGAAGCCAGTGCTACTTGGGAGCTGCTGCATTGCATAGATGTTTCTGTATGGTTTGCATACACATAATCATAACCACCATGGCTATTCTCTTTTGAATAACTAGAGGGCTATAAATAACATGAGCTTGTGCAATGTCTTCTTCAGCACAGGACTTTAGTTTTCTATGGGCTATAAAGAGGGTTTCATGAAGGTGCTTGTATCTTTGCATGGGCAGAGGATAGGCTGAGGGGAAAAAAAAGCGTTGTGTCCTAAGAGCCATGCAGGCATAGTGAGGGAGGCCTGGAGCAGCAACCACCATCTTTATCTTGAACCTGGCATATTGGGCAGCCAAGAGAGGAAGGTATGAGAGGCCAAGAGGAGATTCTGAGTGCTGCCTCATCAGGAAAAGTTGGGCTCTAATACACTCCAAGTTTCACAAGGCCTCTCCCAAGTTATCTACACTGCCTAATTGCTGGTCTCTGATGCACATAGGAGGAGTGAGTAGGTGAGTGGACAAGAAGCTGCATATGAGGCAGCAGTGTGCCCTTGTTGCCAAGAAGGTTAATGGTATCCTGGGCTGTATTGGTAGGAGTCTTGCCAGGAGGTCAAGGGAAGTGGTTATTTCCCTCTATTCTGCACTGGTGAGGCCACATCTGGAGTCCTGTGTCTAGTTTTGGGCTCCCCACTACAGAAAGGATGTGGACAAATTGAAGACAGTCCAGTGGAAGGTAATAAAAATGGTGAAGGGGCTGGGACCAAGGAAACTGGTCTTATTTAGTCTGGAGAAGAGGAGACTGAGAAGGGATTTAATAGCAGCCTCCAACTACCTGAAGTGGGGGCCCAAACAAGGATGGAGTGAGATCATCTTCAGTGGTGGTAGATAACAGAACAAGGAGCAACCCTGTCAAGTTGCAACATGGGAAGTTGAGATTGGATATTTAGAAAGAATTTTCTCACTAGAAGGGTAGTAAAACATTGGAACAAATTACCCAGAAAGGTGGTGGGATCTCCATCCTTGGAGGTTTTCAAGATTCAGCTAAGCCTTGGCTGGGATGATTTACTTGGGGCTGGTCCTGCTTGGAGCAGGGGGTTGGACTAGGTGTGACCTCCGGAGGTCCCTTCAACCCTCATTTTCTATGATCTTATGATTCTGTGATTCTGTGATTCCTCAGTGACAAATGTAAGGTTGTGAGGGACATGACCATAGTTTCTGCCTCCCTTGTATCTGGACAAATATTTTAATCCATGGGCAGTTTTTCTGTTAGGATGAAGGTTAATGATTAAGTAATTCTAGAGTGAGTGATGTAGCTATCTAGTGCCTGACCCACAAGCCAATAAAAGACTTGTCACTATTAAGGGAGTCCACCTTGTCACTATTAAGTGAGTCCACCTTCTGTAACTAGCTTGTACACTAGGGTCTTTGTCCATGCCTGGGGATGCTAGGGACTACTGCAATACAAATCACTAAGTAAAAAACAACAGCAGCAAGCAAGTGGAACTGAAAGACCACAGTCCTAATCCAGTCCCTCCATACAGCTGCATTTGCCTAGGACAAAGTCAATGACTGTGCTATCTCTGAGAAGTCCTTCTACTTGAATTAATCTCTTTTAACCATTTCTCCTCACTCCCTATAGTATTTTTCATACAAATAATGACTATTTTCTGAGATTGATGTCAAGATAGTTCTAAATTAGCAAAGGTTTTATACCCAAAAAGCAGAACATAGTGGTATACCAACCAGTAGGTGTTGAGAAATTGAGAAATGGTGAATGTTTCTATTAGGTACTCTAAAAATTTCCATACTACTCTTTCTTATTGTTATTTTCTTCACTGCTTTCTAAACAAGTGCTCATCTGTCTGCTTCATGTACCACAAGTTTCAGTAGGCCCCATATAAAGAGCATTTATGGGCATATAATATCTGCCATCTGTAGAATAGGCTCCAATTCTTACAACTGAAGGTGCCAGGCAGGCTAATGACATATTATAGCTACCACAGGATAAGATATCAAGGAGATGGATTAGAATTTCTCTTTTAATTTTGGCCAGTGCAGACTAAGGGGGCCCAACTCACCACTGCATTTCCCTAGGTTTACACTGGTGAAACTCCATTGAATCCACCATGATTGCATAGGTGTAGGCAATGAATCTGGCTTAAAATTGTGCCTGTGCATTTCATTTCCTAAAAGCAAGGGGGTGTTGTATGATAGACCATCAGCAACCAAATAGCGTTCGTGTCATCAGAATCCCGTCAAAGTCTCTCAGGGGTATTTTCAACAATAAACCAATGAGCTGATCAGTTTGGTACAAGGGGAGACAGCCAAGAATAAAGGAGGGAAATTAAAGCAAAGGGAGATTTAAGCTGAACCAAACCATGGCCTCTGACGGCATTATATACTTATTAGAATCCTTTATTATTTGCAAGTGAGAATGGGGACCATTGTCCTACAGACACGTAGTAAAAGGTGGTTCTTTCCCCAAAGAATATATAGTCTAAAGGGAAAAGCAAGACACAAGTTAGGAGAAGGAGATACGTCATGGAAGTAGAACAAAGAGAATAGGCCAAGAGAATAGGCCTTATGAAGAGAGGCTGAGAGCCGTGGGACTCTTCAGCCTGGAAAAGCGCAGGCTCGGGGGGGGGGACCTGGTGGCTGCCTATAAGTATATAAGGGGTGTGCATCAGGACCTAGGGGAACGCCTGTTCATCAGAGCGCCCCAAGAGATGACAAGGTCCAACAGTCACAAACTCCTATAAGACTATTTTAGGCTGGACATAAGGAAAAACTTCTTTATTGTCTGAGTCCCCAAGGCCTGGAATAGACTCCCTCCAGAGATTGTGCAGGCACCTACTCTGGACTCTTTTAAGAAACATTTGGATGCTTATCTTGCTGGGGTCCTTTGAGCCCAGCTGACTTCCTGCCCCTGGGGCAGGGGACCAGACTCGGTGATATTCCAAGGTCTCTTCCAGCCCTAAAACTATGACTGGGTGTAAATCTCCTAGCGGTTCCACTTCTTAAGTCCCCTCTCTTTCACCTCATTCCCAACCATTGTATCTGGGTTCCTGCATTTAGCAATACAACTAGTATGTGGTGCAGTTTGTTTGCACTACCATCCTTCCCCCGGACAAAATGTAAAAGTTCTTGAAGAGTTCAAATCATCACTGTGCACATTGCCAACGACCACCATATTGAAGGATTTCGGATTTGAAACAACAGCCCAAAAGCTTATGAAAAAAAAAATCATTTTTAAGGAACAGAAGGAAATAATTGCAAACACACAAGGCCTATGCATTATAAACATTTCACACATGGGTAAACTATGTCACAGAGAAGTTCAGGTGTCTACTAAAGGCCACACAAAGAGGTAGGCATAAAAACACCACCACTTTTCCAGACCTTAGCATCACAGGCCCTTGACTCAACTGTTCTTAGCATTAGGCCTAAGCTCTAACATTTTTCAGCCTCCTATGCCTCTGTCTTCAACTTGTTATCCCATTTATTTTTTCCTATTAGTCTGATCAATTCCAAATCCAAGGTAATTTACAAGCTGTGTAGGACAGGTTTCTTCCAAAATGCTGCTAGACACAGTTCTACATGCCAACTTTACTGCTGAGTCTTAAGGTTGCTGAAGATGCTGCTCATTTTAATTTCAGATCTTCCTTTTGAGCAGGGTATGCAAGGTTATGAAACTTCATTACATAAGCAGAACTCTGAAATTACACACTGATGCTCCTTTATGACATTTATTTAGGGATTCCAGAGAACATTACATTTCTCTGTGTCAGTTTTCAGATGAAAGGAGAATATTTCGGGGGCCTACTGGAGACTGTCATTTCCTGCAGCCCAGTGCCCCAGTTTTGCTGGGACATTCTCACGCCTCTGTGTGATGACCCATAGCCCCGGGAACTTATTTCTTTGCCCATCTCATCAATAAACATGCATGCTTTAATAACTAGAAGATGTTTCCCAAGAGTAAAGTTGAGTGGGAATTGACCATAAAACAATTCAATTTTTTTCCAGTGGAAAAAAGTGATTTCTACAAACCAAAATCTTCTGTGAGAAAATTGCTTTTGTTGTGCTCTCTTTACATGTTTGCTCCATCTCATTGTGCAGCACACCAGAAAAGGATATGAGGATGAGAATTGGATCAAAAATACTGATATGAATGGTCTCTGCCAGAAACCAAAATCAGTGATGCTGACCCAAAAAACATCCAAACTTTTTACATTCAGTCTTCCCTGTCTTATAGCAGGCCTCGGTGACGTTTCCCTCTCAGAGCTAAATCATTTGACAAACAACCCTACTGCTTGAGTCTCTCAGTTATTTCTTCTCCATCCCCACCCAAATTTCCCCTCAATGTTTGCCCTTATCAAAGAGAGGAAATGAAGGAGTTGAGGAAAGAGGGGTCTGCAATGTCTCTTCTCCATAGAGCGCTTCCCTTCTCTCAACGGTAGTGGATGGGGGTATGGAAACCAAGGTTGGGAAAGTTTAAGGGGACATTAAGCAGGAAAAAAAATATATACCCAAGAAATCCTGTGCTGTTAGCAATGACTCTTACTCATTACATTGACTGCATTTATTAGGACTTTTGCTTTCTGAAATCCCTATCATGCACCACAGCTGGAAGCTGAATACCAGATGAGATGGACGGTTGGCCTCCTCTGGTATGGAAATTCAGACATCCCTGTATGAATCGGTCCCCAGCAGGGCCATACATTTTGGTAGCTTTTTGTTTTAATTGGAACCCTGGGCTATCAGTGGCTGAAAATGGTTTTGTGTTTAAAAGCCAAAGAAAACTTTAAATGACCTTAGAGAGTGAAGCTGTGTACCTGTAAACCCTCTCATATGATCTCTAGGATTGCTGTTGACAGATAGAGCCTGATTGACTGAAAATCAATGTGATCAGATGTTTTTATGGATTATAGTGGCCTCAGCTAATTACACAAGATTGTCTTTTTAGATCCAAGAGGTTTCAAAGCAAACTCCAGGCAGATGTACACAGGATTAATCTGCAGACTTGACAGTTTTCCCTAATTATCTTTTGTAAGAGCAGAAACTGGATCATCTCTGAAGTACTAGAACAAATCAGTTCTATGCAGTTATCCCAGATGTGCACTCTTTGGGCTCTATATGCAGCTGCCGTAAGTACAGTTATTCAAAGGGTTAAAAATGCAGCTTCATTCACACCAACTCAATTTGCTGGCTGAAGTTAAGACTTTCCAAAGACAAAATCTGTACCCCACAGGTAATCTCTTTCTTTCTGGAATTTATGGTTAAATTCTAGCTCCCTTTTTGTTTTCCATACAGCTACATTTTGTCTTGTATTTTTTGCACCTTCCCTCCTGCAAAAGGGAGGGAGGGAAAAGGCATTTAGCCCAGGCATTTCATTTTGACATTTTTCAAATGGAATATGCATATTTTTATTTCAAAATGGCATTTTTCCACTGCCCCCCACCTCAACATTCAAAAACAAGGGAAAAGAAAAAAGAAAAGATTGTAAACAGGTTAATTAGCCTCAAAATAAAATGAAACATTTTGTTTCATGATGAACAAAACATGTTGGGTTGTCCTAAACCAAAACTGTTCAGTTTTTACTTTTATCAAACATTTTTTGGGGAAAATAGTTTTAGTTGAAATTAAGGTTTTATTTTGTTTTGGTGTTATTGCTTTTTTGCTGTTTTTTTTGGTGGGGGGAGGAGGGGGGTTATAGTTTGGCTCCCATCTTCTACCCAGCTGTACTTGGGAAGTCTTAAGCTTTTTCACAAACTACCTTGGTTATCTTTGGCATGCCACACTTTGCAATAGGATGAACCCAAGATTTTTCAGTTATTTTTTCATATAAATTCAGTTTGAAAGCCAACCCCAGAATAGTCCAGACATTAGGATATTCATTTGAGATGTAGAAGACATACTCATGTCCCAGGCCTGAATCAGATATTCTTTTCTCACTCAGTAAATTTATGCTTATCATGTTTATGTAAATGGATGACCAGTTTTAAGCCAACCACAAAAACCAAGTGTGTGTGTTTACATGTGAGAAAGAAAGAATAAAACTCCCACCCAGTTCTACTCACTTGTTTTGTGCCTCCATTTCTCCATCTTTGAAATGGGAACAATAGTACTCACATCCCCACAAGGAGATTGGCTCTGATCCTGGCCCTATTAAAGTTAATTAAAAAAAAACAAACTCAAAACTGAAGTGTCAGATGGATTTGCAAAGCCTAATTAATGAATGCTCCTAATGTGCTTTGAAATCCTCAGCGAAAACAGACTAGTGAGGTGGCAAGCGTGATAGCATTATGGGATTGATCGCAGTGCCTCTGCACCGCCCCAAGGACCAGTGTTCCTCTCTACTTCCTCCTTCTCAGTGCAGGCCTTGTAACAAGGTCCCTCCTCGCCAATGCAGAATAGCTCCCTAGAGCATATTATTCAGCGCTTTGGCCAGCATACTATTACTCTGCTCAGATCGTTTCCTTTGGGAAACTCTTCCACATTCAGATCCATCCCATTGTTCGGAGTTTCTTTTTTTTATCCCCTTCCAAGAAACTAAACATTTCCCTCCCTTTATGCCAATTTTTCAGTTTAAACCTCCTTGGACAATAGTAAAATCTCTTTGGAGCTCACTCTCTTCCAATGCATCTCTCCCTGACACAGGCAACTGGTAGAGGGGTTCTGGGGGACACGTGCCCCCCCCAAGTCCTGACTCAGCACTTCTCAGGATGGGGCAGTTTTTTGCCACGCGGGCCGGTGGTGTGTTGGGAGGTGGGCGCAGCTAAGCCATCGCACAGAAGTATAGGGGTGGATATTCGGGGGGGTGCCCAAAAATTGTGCCCCCCCAGACTCAGGAAGCACCAGCCACCCCTGCTCCCTGATAAGCTCTGTTAGGTTAGTTTTTCTTTTGAATAAACTCACTTCTTTTCTGTTCTTTTAAGCTTTTGGGGTGGAATATGTCAGCACCCCCAGCAAAATCGAGGAGAAAATAGTGGGAAAACATAGTGGGCACATCTCCACTATGAAAGAAGGAGATGCAAAACAGTCATATTAAGGCTGTAACTGATTGGCGCTGGTGCTTTTAAAGGCAAACTAGGAAAGGATTCTCCTGTCAAAGTCTATTCCTGCCCAGCAGGGATCAAAAAGGGGTGATGAACGGCCTACTAGGACCTGAAGGGAGACATATCACCAGGTTGAGCAGATGTGGTTACACCCCCACCCAGTCACACATCCCTCCAAAGGCGGTCTGGTGTCCATCTTTCATCTCATACCCTTGACACCTGAATCGCGTTCACCTTTGGCTCCTCTGTCTCTTTATCACTGTATAACCCTCAGGGCTGGATCCTCATCTGTTCTAAAGTGGAGTCATTTCATAGACCTGAATGGGACTTACAGTAGCTAAGGATCTAGCTCTTCATACTTTATCCCTGATTTATCATTTTTACAACACTTCACTGTGAAAGTTTATGGCAATTTATGTCATTACACAAATTATACAAATTGCCATTAACCGATGTAATGTACTATAAAGAATTGGAAGCATGAAGAAAAAAATTATTTGAATTTTTCTTCTGCATGTTTGCATTGCTTTATAGCTTAATTTATCAATTCAGTTAATTGAAATTTATATCATTATAAGAAATTGCACTGAGGTGCTTTCTTTTCTCTTCTTTTTGTTTGGTTTTTTAAAGGATCACTTTTTTTCCCCCCCATTGGGCCATAATTGCAGAACCTTTTCTCTGTTTTAGAAGATAAGGTGAAAATGACAACCATCATTTCTATCTCTTTCCCCAGAGACTGAACACATCACCTCTGTGTTAAATTTACCTCCACTCATCTTGGCTTTAGGCTTTTGAGTCTAATCCCAAACACAAGCCCCTTTAATACTGAAAGCATAACACACTTTTGGAAGAGGAATAAACTAGTTTATTTTTAGTTACTTAAGCTCAAGTTCTTTTTGAACAGGCTTTTCCTTTTTTCCCAGCCATCAATCACAGATCTGACTTCTCTCTAAGTCCCTCTTCTTTTCATGTACTTCAGGCCAAATTATTCGGGTATTTTGTATTGTCACTGTTGCAGCCAAGCCTCAGTCATAGACCAGGACCTATTGTCTGGAGAGCTGTATAAACCAAAAGCAGAAAGGGTGCCCTTGCTCCAATGATTGAAAATCTTTGTATAAGACAACAGGCAGTAGTTGGCTACAGACGAAAGACATGGAGCAAGGAACTAGGAAACGCCGTTGGTCAGCAAGATGAGCAGTTATCTCAGGAAACCAACTGTGCTTTTTGTAAGAACCCTATAAAGAAACTTCAAATACTTTTGAAAGTGTGGGGCTTTTACATTATTGCATGCAGGAGTCTACCACTGAAAAATGAGACATGAAAAAGAACACTTCAAGACACACACACACACAAATCCTGGAGGTCCCCTATCTGATGGCTAAACCATGAATTCAGGTCTAGTCTGGAATTCCTTCAATACTTGAGGATGGCTAGGACCAGCTCCAGCATTTCGATTTGAATGTATCTAACAGCAGCAGCATCAAAACAGAGTATTGCAAGGTGCAAAAGGACCCAAACTGAAGAAAACACAGGGGGAAAAGTTGTGTTTCTTTCTTAATAAACATAAGGTAGGTTCTGCATTCCTTGTTCACCTGAGTCTCATAGGGTATGCACAGAAGTGCAGGAAGGCACTTGCAATTGTGCTGCAACTTTACACAAAGTGCTAAAAGTTACAGTGCGATCAAGCATAAGAGCTATTCAGCATTAGGGGGGGATGGCCTTGGAGCCCCCCACTGTACTGGGTGAAGCCAGGTGGCAGGGAGCAGTGTTGCATAACTCCCAGCACACTCCGCAGGTTGCTTAAGATTGCCAAGAGCAGCCAAAATGAGCTAGCCATAGCCAAGCAGCCAGCCTGCCTGGGGCTGCTGCAGCTGGTCTTGACCCTGAGCTGTCAGTGATAGCCTCTCATCCTAGCCCCGCTTCCTTTCCTGGCCAGCTGAGAGCCACAGCATGGCTGTGGGAAGGAAGGGGGGATGGTGTCACTCTCCGCAGTACCCCCGGGATCTGGGGAACCCGCAGCTTGGCCCGGCACACTGCATGAGAGTGTGGGGTCTCTCTCCCTGAGCTTGTTCCTCTAGGACCAGGAGAGCAAGGCCCCTGATCCCACCAGCCCCTTCTCCTGTCCTGAGTTTCTTATATCTGATTCCTCACACTGCTTGCTCCCTGTCTAGGTCAAAATGGTTTGAAGTAAGTGGCCTAGACCTAGACGGGGTGAGATGAATTCTTGTTCACATCCCCAGGTGATTCCCTGCTCAACAGGCTAGTTTTATTGAGTGCCATTCTTATCTGTCTTCTTGTCCCGCACACACTAGGAGCATTTACAGGAGATGTTTATTGAGGAGTTGCCTAATTAGCTCTGCAGTAAATGTCTCAGCATCTACACATGCCGTTCTATGAGGCTGCAGGAAACTTATTCTCTCTGCTGCAGGTTAGTAGTTGTAAATACAAGTACAATCTTGCAGCATAGTTATTTGATGCATGGATGGGGCTGGCTGGGGCACAAGGGTGCTTTACACAACGCGTGCTGGCTGGCTAGCTAGCCCTGCACCGTAGCCCCCTCATGCACCAGCCAGCCTCTCCATAGTATATTGAGCCAGGTCAGAGCAGCCCTGGCCAGGCAAGCTGACCCCCAGGCCCTGCTGCCAACCGGGGTTGCTCCAACCTGGCTCAACATGCTGCAGTCTCTGGTGTACATTCAAACATGGTGTTCAGAAGCAATAAACACCGGCATGATACGTTCTGGAGTTTATTGCTGCTCACTAATAGCATGTGCAGATGCACCCACTGAGTGAAGAGCCTGGGTTCTTCAGCCTGAGTATCGCACTAGCAACACAGCAGCCAAAAGAGAGGGATTACAGTGCTCAGCCTTCCAGCGCTTAAATCCCTTTGCCCCAGCTTTTATGGACAAGATGGTAAACGTGCTTCTGAGGCCTACCTGCCAACAGGATCTATGAGCGTTAGATTCCTAAATATGGTTGCATCTCTACCTTGGTATCGTTAAAGTCTCCAGGTGCAAAAATGGAGACAATAGCACATCCCAGCCTCACAAAAGAGAGGTAAGAAGATACATATATACATACACATATCCATATGTGTGTGTGTGTGTGTGTGTGTGTGTGTGTGTGTGTTCATTCACAAGACAGGCCTCAGATACTATGGTTCTGAGGGTTATGCCTGGACTTGTAAATTAGCATAATTTTATTGAATGTCAGCAGTTTCTCCAAATATCTGGGGAAATTAGAGATTCCGACAGAAGAGAAAATCCCTACCTACTTATTTTTTCCAGCCCAGATTCAGTAACAGGTAGGTCACAGATTCATTGAAAACGGGGGTTGGAAGAGACCTCAGGAGGTCACATCTAATCCAACCCCCTGCTCAAAGCAGGACCAGCCCCAACTACAGATATTATTATCCCTTGATCTTTTTCTAGTTTATTCTGGTTGGTGCCCAGTTGAATACAGGGGAGAAAGCCACCATAACTGTAACATTTTTTTTTTACTTGGTTAAAACTCGGGGCAGGGGGAGCAAGGCATATGAATGAGCAAGAGAGGAGACCAAAAAATGTCAGTGGATGTTCAAGTGCTAATGCAAAGCTCATTTCCTGAAATGACTGGAAAATGTGATGATTTGTTGTGCCTGCAGTTAGGCATCTGACAGCCTTTATTTCTAGTTGCACTTGGCTGTTAACTTTATTTATGTATGCAGTTCAGTGCACTTAAGTATACACCTAAGAAGCATCCACTGAAAAGTTAGTCCGTATAGACTATAACATAGAAACCTCCAGGGGAGCATGATCGCATTTGGTAAACACCTTCAAGAGAGCAATGTAAACAAAGGGAGGGAGTTTTTTCCTATTTACAGATGATGAGAGAACAAGAAAGGATAAGCTTAGGCAAGCTCTTAAATAAGATGGAGTGAGGCTGAGGAATGGACTAGCATCATACCAGGATAACTGCTGAAACCAAGATTGTTTAAAATGTCTCGCAATTGGAAAGTCCAGTCATATTTCAAAATTTTAATTTCAAACTATTAAAGGAAAGATGGAAACATTGATTAAATGGTAACAAAGTATCTTCCTGTTTCTCTCCTGCCAATGCTAACCACAAGTTGTTCGTCTCAAGAGTTTGTTCACTTACATAGCAGGGGAGAATAATTCAATTCACTGCAGGGTCACTGGGTGGAAACCTCTAGCCTGGATTATTAGACTATTATGGACACTAAAGTATTATAATGATTCACTGACTTTGGCAGGGTGCTAGCAATTTACATCTAAGGGTTTGGGCCAAAAACATCTCTACAAAAATTAAAAGAATATTAGAGTTCAGAACATCATCGGACCCCTTAGTGCACCAGCAAAGGTCCATCCCTAATAGTGGATAATATGGAGGCATCCATCCTCTCTTTGCTCAAATACGGGTCATGACCTAACAATGGAGCTGAGCTTGCAGCCTCAGTAACGAAACTGAACCCAAATGAATATAACGGGACACGTTTGGGCAGGAGGCAGTGAGGAACGTACACTTGAGCAAAAGTAGGAGATCCTCAAGGGATGCCACAGCACTGCTTCTCGTGTGTTGGAGACATCCTTGAGGGCCAAATGAGCCCCAGGAATAGCTAGCTGAGCTTCCCCGGCAACTTACGGTGTTTGGAAATGAGCATATGGTTCCAGGTACAACAGCTGCTCTTTTCACTCCAAATAACACAGCTGTTTGGGAGGTACTAATAAGTCAGAAGGACAAAAAAACCAACAACAACAACAACCTGAAAGAGTGGCTAAGGGCAGAGGAGAAGGGAGGAAGAAAATACAGACTGTAAAAATATACCGATATAGGGAAGATGCTGAGCTGGCAGTCCTGGGAACAAAGTGCAGCCAGATTTACCCTTAAAACAGAAATGGTGCAGACAGCATTGGTGAAAACTTCCCTAAGTTTGCCTCCCAGAGAGTGACTTTATCCTCAGCTAAGGCGACCATTCTGGACAAGATGGGATGGTTTTGTCTTCCTGGTTCACTGAGTCCTTAGACTCCTTGCTGTGACTTCTCAAAAGTGAGTGGCACCAAACCAATTTTGGATACTGGGACAAGGGCTGAGCCATGTAAGCTCATTTTATGTAGGGTCAAAAAAAAAATAAGCCAATGATTTCAGTTTACTATTATTACAGACTAGGTTTGACTTTGAACCCATGCCCACTACCCTATTATCACTTCCTTGAGTGACTTAAATAAAGACTTGAAACAGACACATATGAAAGTATTTTATAGTACCCAAGCTGTGGGGTGGCTGCTCTTGAATACACATAATAGGACATGGTCCTCAACTGGTCATATTTATAGCACCATTTTTAAAAAAAGCAACCCATAGAATGTATTTTTATGCTGCTGTCAATCATCAAAGCTCTGATGACTTCAGTGGAGCTGTGCCGAAGTCTATCAAGTGAGGATTGATCCAATGTGGCATGCCAGATGAGTAGCAAAGACTGTGGAACAGATAGGAGAGTTTTGATGCAATTCTCACCGATGGTTCTTCAGTGTAAAGATCTCCACATTTGATACTTCAGTGGCAGTGATGTATTGGCATAACTCCAATCATCGTACAGAGATCAAGAGACTATCCTTTCTTACCAAAAAGAGTTTACACCCTAGAGAAGTAGATCAAACAGAGACTGAAAGAAGAAGGGATTGGGTCCGAATCAGTGAGAGTCATGAACAGAAGACAGTTCTGGTTCTTTCTCCACCACCTTATGCACCAGTTTAAAACAAGCTCCCATCTGAGATTGTAGCCAAAAATAAATAAATAAAAGTGAACACGACATGAAGAAAGCGGTCAGCAGGTGACAGACCATAATTGAGAAGGCATCCCATGCATTGCTAACAATCTGCCAGGAAAGAAGGAAGACCTCTGTGGGTTAAACAGATCAATCGTGATTGGAATCATAGCAAGAGTTCAGGAGGCAACATCCAAAAGCTAGGGTGCACATGTGTTTGCAAGGGGACAAAATCTGAAAACAGTGAATACAGCCCACAGCTGAATCAGTGCATTGGTGCTTTGGAAGAAAATTCAAATCTAGATGTAAGCTTTAGAGCTCTGGCTGATCTTTAGAAATTAGCTGCAGCTTCCCCCCCATTTATTCACAATAGAAGAAACTAATGAGAGTTCAAGAATGAGAGCTCTACTTCATTCTGCCTTTACTGAGCAGATATAGAAATGAGTGAGGTGGAGGCAACTTTACATTGAAAAGGAAGCTTAGGCAGGCGGGAGAATACTGAGATTTGTATAAAGCTCTTTGCCTTAACTCAACTACTTGGGTTGATATATTTTTTGTCCTGATACCAGGTATAGCAGTTTGCAAACAAAGGAAATTTTCTTTCAAATAAGTGCATCTCAGCTAATCTATGTACTAGGGATCAGTAGCATGATCCTTAAAGATAGACAAGTGGCAAAATGAAAAAAAAAAAAACCCTCTTTTCTTTGTTCATTAGACTTTGAAACTCCTTTTTCTCATTTACTTAGTGTTGCTGCTTAAGGTGTTCATGCAAGTGAAAGACTGAACATTCAAGCTGGGACTAAATGCCCTTGGGCATAACAAAAGCAAGTCTGTGCTAATTTGTAGCCTGCCTCTTTTATACACAAAAGCACAGTTTGAGATATGCTCAGCTGTACAGCACTTGTTAAGTATCAAATAGGAACAAGGGTTTTTTTTGTAGTCTTTGGAAGTGTGTTTGGACTTTGAAAACACGGTGGCTTAAAATACCAGCCTAATCTTTCTCTTGTACTTGTTTGTATATAAACCAATACAAATCTTTCCATTAGAGACAGATGAATGTCACAGATTTCTGGTGCATCTGGGTTTTGGCTCTGTCAACAATACTATGACAATAGTCTTTTTAGCTGTGCTTCGGCTAATTTTTTTTTTTTTAAACCTCCTCCTTCCCCTTCTTCTCCCCACTTCCCACCCCACAAATTCAGGTCCCAAGCTGAATTTACCATGAATTCAAAATACAATAGCTAGCACTGCAAATTAAAACAGCATCCGCTCCTCACCCCCACCCCACACCAGAATAGGAAACCCCAAAAGAAAATCAGAGCAAAAGAATACTGCCCCACATCCAAACTATAATGATATAATCAGACATGATTGTGTTCCTGCTTTTGTCAAAATCCCATTGAAGTGAATGGACCTTGCAGCTAGCCGAGAAAGACAATCCTGAGCCCTGTCAGCCCAGGGAACAATAGACTTCAAAGGTGAGCTAGGCAGGGTAACCAATTGAAGAGCCTACCTGGAGCATAGCTGTGTAAAAGGATGGGAACAATGCTAGCCTTAAAAGAGTGCATACAACCTGGGGGAAGGGTGCACTTCTACTTGACTATGCCCTCAGAGGCAAACTCATACTGAATGCGGCTCTACCACCATGCCCTTACACAAGGGCATGGCTTCAATGCACTTTCAGGCTAGGGACAGACATTCAAAAAGCCTGACCCTGAACTGATTCAACCTCTGCAGGTTAGTCTAACCTGACTAGGCCAAACCAGTTTCCAACTATACAGACAATCCTGCTGGGATGAGGAAATTCAGGCACATGCATGCAGTGGCTCAGGCTAGAAGCCAGGGGGCGCTACAGCAGGCCTCCCTTCCCTTGCAAAGAGTTGAGCTGAGGGGGGTGTGGCCAGGCCCCGGTAAGACTTTCTTATTAGGGATGTCTGCCTGCACCATCCCAGACTTTTCCCCATTGGCTGCTCAAGGGGCAGGAGAGTTGTCAGCCCCCAGACCCTTGTTAGCACTCTGAGGCAAGGCGGGGTGTGCAGTGCATGCATCTGTTGATGATACAGAGCTTTTCAATCTTCCCCCCTGCTTCTCAGACTGTCTGCAGCAAACTGACAGGCAGAGCAAGGCAGCCTAGAGCTGGTAAGAGTCTTTATTGCCCAATTAGCAAAACAACAGCCTCTCTCCCAGTCCTTCAAATTCTTCTTAAACAGCTTACCGATGGTGTTTATTAGCTCCAAAAGCCCTGTTCTGTCTGCCTGCCTGTCCCAGTGAGACACACACAGACACATCTTGGCATTAGCTAGCATACCACATGCCTAGGGCCCCTGCTGGGGGAGATGGGAGGGAAGAAGGGAGGGGGGGATATCCTGCTTAAGCAGTGAGGTGGGGTAGGAGAGGGAGGGTTGGGGTAGACCCTGCTGTGTCTGCCTTCTCTGCTGGAGCCTTATACAGTACTAGCTAGCATACCACATGCTGGCTACAGTCTGTGCTCTGGGAGAGAGGGGAAAGGGAACCCTGCTTAAGCAACACGTGGTGAGAGGGGAGGAAGAAAGGGAAGGGGAGGGAGGCATGGGGAAGCCAGCAAACCCTGCTGTGTCTGCAAGTCTGTGTGGAGGAGCTCTGCCCAGGGAGTATAGGGGAGGGGCCAGCCCTGCAGGGAGCATGCTGGGATGCTGGAGGAATCTGGTTTATCTTAAACCAGCAAGGGGTCTGGGACAGACATTGCATAAACTGGTTTGTACTTAATCATTTAAGTTTGATACTACATTCAACCAGGTTTATCTCAAACCGGTTTCAGCCACACTCAGACTGGTTTATGTACACTGAACATCTATTCTGTTACAGGGTTAAACCAGTTTCTGATCACTTAAACCAGTTTATGTGTAATGTTTGTCCCTAGCCCCAAAGGCCCCAATTCCATGACAATCTGAACCCTTATCTAATGAGAATTCAGATGTACTGGGGGGTAGAGGATGTGGATTGGAGCTCCTGAGGTGAAGGGCTCCAATCATCCACCTGCTCCACCCTCCAGCACCAGCCGGGAAACCCCCAGAATGAGGTCCCTCTGCTCCCTTCTCCCCCTCCCCAAAAGACAGTGCTGGGGTTGAGAGAGGGGAGGGGCAGGGCTATAGCAGAGTAGCTACAGAATGCTGCCACCCTAAATTTCAGCTTGATCCCCCAACCCCCAGCACCCAAGAGTGAATGTCTATTGGCTCCACGGGATAGCTGTAACTCATGGCACTTTCTTCAAAGCACCATGTGTTACAGTGCGGAGCTGTACTTCAGTCTGCACCCTTTGTCAGTGCATCTGTAAAGGGATGCTGAGGAGGTAAAGAAGCCAGAGGTGATGCCAGCACCTTGCTTTCCTTGGGTGCAGTGGATACAGAAATTTCCAGCCTGATAGGATGATGGGCTCAGGGAAACCATTAGCCATTGGGTTAGGGAAGCCAGTGGCTCAAAGCTGTGTTCCTGTTCCAGGTTCTTGAGTGACCTTGGGCAATGTTAGTGCCTTAGCACCTCATCCATACATTGGGGATGACTGCGCTTCCTTTCACACAGCTTTTATCTGTCTTGTCTATTGGATTGTAAACTCTGTGAAGCAGGACCCAACTTTGATTCTCTAGATCTGAAGTACAATGGGCCCTTGATCTTCCTTAGAAGAACCTCTAAATGTTACAGCAATATAAATAATAATAAAGGCAGTCTCTCAACTGGGAGACTCATTTAAGTCAATGAGACTATTCGCAGTGGTACTCTTTACTCAGTAGTAAATGCTTGGATGAGCAGGTATTAAGTGAGCAATTAATAAAGAAAAAGTTTGGTATCTACAACTGTTTCCCCTTCATTTCTACATCTGGGATATCACACATCTGATCTGTCGGGTGCTTAGATGAAATAAGCTTCTGAACCTGTAGAGTTTAGACCTATGGGCCATCCCTGGGCTCATAATATCATACTAGGCAGGTGTGCTGCTGGAGACGTAGACAGAAGCAAAATATGTGATCTTATTTGCAGTGGAATAATAACTGGGAACATCAAGGTGAGTTTAGGATGTAGTGAGACCTCAGCTCAGGCTTTTCTCAGCTTGCCACACAACCTTACCATTGCCTTAACATATTTAATTATTAATACTTCCATGGTGATGAATCAAAAATGCTGCATTTGACTGGCACAGGATGGTAAGTGCTTTGAAAGTCATTATCCTAAACACAAAAAGATTTTGAATAATCCTTCAAAATGTCAAGGCACACATCACATCAGCAATTGTTAAATATTTCTTCTGAGGAAAGAAGTTAATTTAAACCACTTTTGATGTTTAATGCCACTCACGACAGCAGCTGAAAATTAACCCCCTCTCTCTCCCTCCCCCACATCTCAGCAGTTTCTGTATAATATTCTAAGGGTGGTAGGACATTTTCAATGCATCTTATTAAATAAGAAATCAAGGGCAGCTTTAGGAAGCTTGAAGGATGAAAAGCTTTCCCGAACTTCTAAACCAATCTGCAGGAAGCAAGAGACTGGGGATATTCTCTATTCAAACCTATCTGCAGTCCTGGTCTATTAAAATTTCTCTTCTACTGCAGAGGATTGCCCTCCCTACAGAGTGATTTCCACTGGGAAACATTGCGTTCCAGGACAGAACGATGCCCCTTTCCAGCCAGAGACGCAGAGTAAAATCAGACCAACGTTGTTACTGATATCTGCTCCTTACTAAATTAGGAGCGGCAGGGAGGTAAAATTATAGTGCAGTGCAGGTTTCACATGCGTAATAGGTATGTCAACTATTTAAGGAGCTAGGTCAAATTCAGCCTGGCAAACTAGGCTCCTAAATGGAACATAGACAGCATGTAGGTGACTGTGTGTCACAAGAAAAGCTCTGATGATATCCTGTTCTAGTGACTGTGAAACCCCTTAAGTGCCTAATTTAATATGGCATGGCAAAGCTCCTTCAGCCCCTAAATTTAGGCATATGAGCATGCACAGGGGAGTCCCCAGTACCTAATTCTCACCTGAGCAATCTTGCAGTCTGGAAAGGAGGCAGAGCAGCACCTAAACACTACCTAAATCCCTGGATAAAACCAGTCCATTAATGTAATCCAGATTAGGTTCATTTACACTGAGTTCAGCACAAAGCAGGGGGCTGAGGTGATATGGGAGCTAAATCATACAGTTAACATCCAAAAGGTTGGAAGTTTTGAGACCATAGCAGAGGTTCTCATGGTACAGCCCTGTCACATACCAACAAATCTCCAAATTCTGCTAGATACTTTGTCACAAGGGCATAGGAAGGAAGTGCAAAGCACTCCATTTCCCTTGCTTAAACACAATCACAATGCTTGTGTAATAGCATCCTGATTAGAGCACTCACCTGGGAAGTGGGCTACCTGGATCATAGGTCGAAGAGGATTCAAACCCACTCCTACCTGCCAGAGAGCATCTAACCAGCAAGGTATGAAATGGCCTGGGTAGGGACATTATTTACCCATCCTTTTGCAGCTGAATCCACTGGAAACCAGGATGCAAAAGACCTGGGGCCAGAAGAGGAACAAGTAAAAGGGATCCTGACTTTACAGCCAGACGATAAGGACATACTCCTGGGACAAGAGACCCTAGGTTTCCAGGTCCCGGTGCCAGGATTATTTCAATCTGTTATCCATTGCCTACTGAATGTGAAATACATAAGCTTGCCTGACAGCAGAGACCGCAGCCCAGGAACTAGCCCTATTAAATAGCCACGCTCTCAAAATGAGAGCAGAAACAGATTCACCTTATATACGGACAAAGCACTGAAGAGAAGGTATGGCATGCTTGGGCCTTTTAAACATGCACCAACAAAATGGATGGTAGCTTTGCCACAAACCAGCATTGAAGTGAGATTAGGGGTTGATTTGTAAAAGAGCTCAACTGGGCAGTGTTGAGATCTAGCCCTGACTGTGCAGCCTAAGTGGGCCCTCAACGCTTTGCCCTAAATGCAGGGGCTGAGCTCTTGAAAATCTAGCCCTGAAGGAAGCTGTGCAATTTCAAAGGAGGAATGAAATGAATCCTGGCAATGAATATCGTTTCTTGCCCTCTGAGCTCCTCGTATAACTCCATTGCTTCAATGTCCCCTTCCCCTCCTTTTTGCTCTCTGTTTAGCTGATCACGTTGCACCAAATCCCACCTCTGTAACTCCTCTTAAAAAATATAAAAAATAAACCAAGACATGGGACCAATATGATGTTTGCAAACAGTCTCCCCACCAAGCATGTTTGTCAGTCCTCTTGTTCTATGAGACAATATAGTACCTTATACAACGAGGCCCCAGTTTGGGTAAGATTGCTAAGCAATACTGTATGTAATAATAATAAATGCATTGAGCCTGCGGGGGGGAATATGTGCTTGAGAGAGACAGAAATACCAATAAGGAAAACTAGACCCTGACACACTAATTTTGCAGGCAAACAATCTGTCACCAAGTTTAGGGAGCAAATACATGTGCTGAATCTGATCAAATGCCTGACATACCTAATGATGGCTGAACCTCTAAAACGGGTCAGAGATTCATTGCGATCCAAAAGTCAGCATGGGGGAAGGGAGAGCAGTTATCCAGTCTTCCTGAATGAGCAAAATCAGACTGGAAATCTTTGCTCCCGAATGAGATTCCAAGTTCATCTTCATTCAGGTCAAATCCATAGACTGGCCAAAAACTATCAGCTACACCAAATAGTCCACAATAGTCATTAAAAGAAAGGCCCACCAGAATTTCAGTCCCTCGATTACCCTATAAAATGACTAACAGAGGAAAAAGGAGGGAATTAGGATTATAATTAACAAAAGTGCTTGCCAGTGGGTCCGTAAATTCTGTGAGCAACAAAATTGAGATTTGAAAAGATTGTGTCCTCTGAGGCTACCGCTCTGCTTAGTAGTCTAGATTAAAGCCTAGTTAGATATTATTAATTCATTTAGAACTTATTATTGGCCTCCATCTCCAGGGCCTGTAGCGACTTTTGTTATTCATATAAATCAATTATCAGTCCACAGAATAGGATTGAAAAATTCCACTGTTTAAAAGCCCCACTCTCCCCAATTTCAGTTCTGTATAATAAAATTGTTCATAAACTAGAGCGTTCAGAGAGGTCTCAGACTGCAGCCTGCTGTCTCTGAAATGCCCAGAAGGAACAGATCCAGAGGAGAGTTTCTTATAGGAATGCCCTGCCATCAACTGTAGATAGACTACATCCAAAAGCAGCTGCGTTTCTTCATGCACAAAGAAGGAACCAGGTCCATCCTGTCTCAATGACTTTCTTGTTTACATTGGAGAAAACAACAAAACAAGGATCATAAAAATAGCTTCGAGGAGAAAGCACAGTATATGTGTAAACTTGACTGCTGAACCAACTCTGCCTGCCCGAAGTGGAGGTGGTCCAAATAATCAGGATACTTCCATCACAGCAATCAGCATTTGGAGTGACCCAGTGAATCTTAACTCTAATAACAGGGTGGGAGATAAGATTTCATAGATTTCATAGACATTAGGGCTGGAAGGGACCTCGGGAGATTATCGAGTCCAGCCCCCTGCCCAAAGGGCAGGAAGTCAGCTGGGGTCATAGGTTCCCAGCAAGATAAGTTGGAAGTGAGGCTCTTCCCCCTGCCCCGCGGAGGGGGATGCAGTCCTTTAAGGATCTAGACCCATGGCCATGTGGGGTAGTAAGTAGAGGTAAATGTAAAGGTAAAGAAGTAAATGTAAAGATATATTACAATACAAGGTGTAAAGGCAAGTGAGGATCACTGTCCATGAGAGTTACAACTCTAGCTAAGACTAGAATTGAGCCCAAATATATTAAGCCATCTGAAAAGTGGACCGACATTACTATACCCGTGTTAAGATGTGTTCACCAGGCAATAAGGGGGGCTATAGACATGCTCCAACACATTCTAATCAGAACATGTCGAAGCACACTCAATTAACCTGGATAGATCAATCAAGATTAAACAGGACTGATTAATTGAGTCTGTTAGAGTGCTGTAATTAGAACACTCCAGCATGCCTCACCATCATGTGTATAAGCCCCTTTGGCTTTCAAAATGGCCACAAAAGTGCTTTAGAATAAGTGCCCCTGCAGACATTTTGAAATGTGTGGGAGCTTATACAGGTGACGGTGAGGTGTTTTAATTAGAGTGGCTCTCTAGGATCCACTCTAATTAAAACACTCCCCCCCACCACGCACACACCATCCCCAAGTACATATATAGGCACCCTAAGAGTTTAATTGACTAACCATAAACACCCAGGAAGTCAGTGGCAGGAAGAGGAACTCGGGATCCCTGCTTTGATATTCTGTATACTGCAGTGGAGAGGGAATAAGCCCATGGGCTCTATAGAAAGCAAAAGAGTGAAATGCCATGCAAATTTTGGGAGTTTTGGCATGCTCTTTGCAATGGGGACAAAATCCAGCTGCTACAGAGGAAGCCGAGTGAGACATGGTATTGTAAATGTACAAAAAGGTATTAAAAAAAAACAAAACATTTTAATGGCCTTTTGGCAATATTCAGTTGTGAAATTGTGCTCAATTAGAGAAGCTATCACAGTCTCAAATACAAATTCTTAAACACATGTGGAATGTTTTCTAAATGAAACTTCCAGCCAGAAAACAACCTAAGCCATGCAGAGGCGCATATTGAATTTGGTTTTCAAATTCTGCGGTCTTCTCCTCCCCGTCCTCGGAGCTGCTGCAAATTGAACAAAGTGTGCAAACTGCCGAGGGTAAGAGCTTGTTTTAAGAAATTTGATCGAACTACAAGTGTGCGGATGAAACATTTCTCGTTGGCACCACCTCGCTATTTAGTCAATGAATTTGGTGATGACGAAAGGTTCAAAACTAAGACTAAATTTGAATACTCCAAGATCTAAAGGGATCCCTATGATCAGGCAGCCTGACCCATTGCATGACAAAGGCCAGAGATTTCACCCTGTGATTCTGGTATAAAAGCCTGATGGAGTAGTTCACATGGGTCAAAGAGCCATTAACAGTCATTATTGACGTGGTCTACATTTGACTCAATGGTACTTCTGCCATCTGCCTACCAATGTGAGTCCTCAAAGGATCAGGGGCAAGGTGGTTTTAAAAGTAGCTTGGAAATTAAAAACAGGGAAAGCTTGGGTTTCCTATTTCCTTCCTCAGTGAGGAGACAGTTAATGGAGACACATCAATATAAAGCAAATGAACGTCATGCTTGTGTGCGCCTCTATGTAGCCATACCGGTTAACTACAATGATTTTCATTTAATCTATCATTCTCAAGAAGAAGACCATCACCCTTAGAAAGGCACTGTAGACTTTACTGTCTTTTTCTGGAACCACTTAGTGCATTTACATTTTCTGTGAAACTCAATCAACTTTCCAGCTTTTCTTTTTTGAACCTTTTCTTTTTCCCATTAGTCTGCTAATAATTGTTGCTTTCCTGGCATCCCTGTTCTGCTAGGTTATTATGCATTCCTCAGCATTGTGAAAAATGAAAAGTGGAAAAATATCACATGCTTTTCAGCTGACTTAACACTGCGTAAAATGCTGAAATTATTAATTGAACATCTTGATTATAAATTAGGTGGAAATAATGTTGAAGAAGCAGCCCCTAGTCATATAGGTTTATTATTAGGGCTATGCACTGAATGATTTGAATTCCATTCTGGTAGTGGTAAATATAGTTATTAGGGAAGAATGTGAGCTCATGGATTCTGGCTGAATGTCAGCTGAATCAAGCAGGAGATTTCATCCATAATTTAAAATTGCATGTCTTAAAACAATGCCTGTGTTATCTCCTGCTTCCCCTCTTCCAAGAACAACATGATAATGATCTTATGTTGGAGAGGAAAATTATTCAATACACTACAGCATTTTTATTATTGTCATTATCCTTGCAGCACCTACAGACCCCTACCGTACAAGGTGCTGTACAAACGCTGAGCAAATCTCTATGTGTGTATGCGTCTACATAACACAATCACCGTGCCAGCAATAACAACAAGAGGCAGGCCACCAACCATACTGCATGATTATGAAACCTATATTGATTGGGACATAACAAGCACCGGAGGGTAGACCTGGACACACAAGTAACCGAACAGAATGGTTGTGAATAAGAAGTCTGGGAAAGGGCTACTTCTTCTCCACGACAAGGTGAAGAACACAATCAGAGAGAAAGTAAGATTGTATTGCAAGGTGACCACAGAGGTAGATGCAATCCAGAACTGCAAGGTGAGCCAAGTGCAGGAAGTACTGTCCACAAATGGGTTATAACCCATAAAGGCAAGTGTGAAGGCCTTGGAAATGGAGCAAACCATCTCTCTCATGCCAAAATTGTATTTCTAGAAGTAACCAGATAATCCTGAATCTCCTCTGAAAAGGAAGCAGGCAGGCATGGCTTACAGGCATACAGAGACGACCGTGCTCTGTACAGGTACTACCACATTCCACAAACCTGGAGCATAACCAGAATAAATAAGTATGCAAAATTATATTGATTGTTTTGCCCTAGATAATCATAACCATAACTTCTATCTTTAAAAAAACCACATCTAAATCCCTGAAGATTTATCCACTGACCCAAAGAAGGCTCAGAGTTTGCTTTCTGAGCCATTTCAGCTCGATTCAGTTGGAAACTACCCCCAAAGCCATCTTCTCTTCATTATCCCACCTCACTTTCAGTACCTACTATTTACTAAATGCTTGCTAATCATCAGCTTTCTCATCACCAGCTATGCTTGACTATGTGTATGGGCAATACTTAGTATGATGGGACCCTAGCCTATCATGACTGGGCTCATTGGTTACTACAACAATATAGATGTCAATAAGATCAAATGGCATTGACCTCTTTTGTTGGATTTCGTGCCCAGGGCCTGCTGTTTGGGGGAATTTGCCATCTCCATGAAAATGATATTCATGTAAACAAGCAGAATGAAAACATAGGAATACAGCAGCAAATTTGGCTGAAGGAGACTAAAAGGTCTATCTTGGTTTGTTTGTTGGGGGCTCTGGAGGGTTAGGGGAAAGCTTTGCCGGAGAGGTTAAGAGCTCAGCTCTGTCCTGGATTAAACAAAACTCTTGAATCTGAACAGCTTTTCCTTGAGGCTTGGAAATTCTAATGAGAGCAGCAGCATTTCAAGGTTCACAAAACCCTATTTCTCGCTGTTTTCTTTCTTTCATTTTAACTCTAAGCTGTCTCCCCTCCGCCGATAAGCAGGAGACCCACTGGCTGTCAGTAATGTTGGGCCATAGCCAAGTGACCTATTTAGGATTTCTAGCTCTCCTAGTTCATCTGTGAGTGCTCCAGACACAATTCTGCATATTGCTGCGCCCTTGCAGAGGTGTAGAAGTCACTGAGGGCCAAGGGCTTCCAACGCCTTGTGAAAGATTCATAGATTCATAGATTCATAGATGCTAGGGTCGGAAGGGACCTCAATGGATCATCGAGTCCGACCCCCTGCATAAGCAGGAAAGAGTG
>NW_017728909.1:16065300-16082435 GCF_001723895.1 Crocodylus porosus | reverse complement strand
CTCCCCCACCCTCATCTTCCCCTCCCCCCGACGAGCCTAGTTTAAAGCCCGCTGGAGGAGATCCGCCAACCTGGAAGAAAACACACGCTTAAAGATGCTCGGTACCACTCAAGTTTGGATCATGCATTGCTGTCTCTTTGTCAGACATGGGATGATGTAGGAAGAACCCTAGTGCTCCATCATGTCCTCTTTTGAAGCAACCTTGTAGCAGGAAAACAGCCAAAAAAAGATATGTGTGTAAATGGAGACAAGCACTTTATGCACAGCTCTCCCTCCTTAAGGCCTTTCTCTGGGCCTGTGGGAAGCAAGGAAGGGCCGTGCTGCACAAAACATCCATAGCACAGGAGGGTATTGCTTTAAACTGCCACTCAAATGCAGAAAGCATGGCTGAAAGCATCCCATTGTTGACATACATGCCATTACAGGGAATTTATGTGGAAATAACAAATAACAAGGGACAGAACGGGACAGACAGTTAGGGAAATGGAGCTAGAAAAGGAATCGGATAACCCCACACAACCTGGGCCATCCTGAGCAGAGGTGCACCCACAAGCTCTGCAATATGGGCCAACCACATGGAAAGTGGGATGCCATCAGATTCACTGAGAGCAGAATTAGGGCAGCATGTAGTGCTTTTGAATATTGCACCAATATTGCCCACTTGGCTACCATGGTGTGCCGTACATTTAAGAAGCTCTTGCAAGTGGCAGATGTACTGCGCAGAGGCTTATGTTAAACAATACCGACTGGGCAAACTCAGATGCTGAATGATGCAGACCTTAGAGAGACTCCTTGGCTCCAAGTGATTACTGAACACTCGTACCTTGTCGTGGCAAAAGGGTAAGATGGATTGGTGTGGAGAGCCACATCTCACCCAGTGTCCAGTCTGCTGGTGCTGACAGATGCTGCATATCAGTCTCACTGTGGAACCAGGAGGCAACTTCAGTGATCTACTGCATTCCTTCCCAGACATTTCTCAGCCCACTGTCCCATCCTGTTTCACTGTTCTTCACTATGTGTCTCTCAGTTCTACCCAATGGGTTTGCTGAGGCACCTGGATTGTGTTCAGATGAATGCCTCAGATGTCTTTGCCCTACTCTGCATTAATAGTACGACTGAACATACATAGTAGAGCAGCACCTAATAGCCTAGTGAAGTGCTTAGGGGCAGAAATCACCATTATTTCACTGAAACTAATGGAGGCAGGGGCAAAAATCACCATTATTTCACTGAAGCTAATGGAGATTTACACTAGATGGGCATCTTGACACATGGGTCTTCCTTCTGTAGTGCCTGGAGGCTAAGTACTGGGTGTCAGATTTGCTGCTTGTACTGGGGGCCGCAGCAGGGCAGCATGGTCATTGGAAAGTTCATAATGAACAGCTTAGGCCTGTCTCTCACCTTCTCTGGAGAAGTGTAGCATGTCATTTTAACCCTCTGTTCTCCTTTCTGAATGCAATGCCATGGTGCAATGTCAGCTGAGTTTCATCAGTGATTAGGAATACAGGAGTCACCACAGCAAATGAGACTCGGGGTCATTCCAGCTCAGGGATGCAAGTAAATGGGCTAGAGACAGAAGTTACACATGAACCAGTTTAAGTGATCAGCAGTAGGCTTAAACCCGTAACAGAACAGACATTCAGTGCACTTAAACCACTGTCAAAATGGCTGAAACTGGTTTACGATAAACATAGATGGATATAGTATCAGACTTAACTGAGTTAGGTTAAATCAGTTTATTGAACTTCTGTCCCAGATCTCTTCCAGATTAAAGTTAACTCACAGTTCCCCATCATCCCAGGATGCTTTGCACATCCCCCACAGCTCCCCTTATCCCTCACAGGGCAGGCTAGCCTTGGCCCAAGCTGTCTGCTCCAGCTGAGCAGGGAGGCATGTTGTAGCACCCCCCCAGCTTCTGGTCTGGGCCACTGCAGGCCTGTGGCTGCATTTCTGGAATCAGAAGTTCACTTGCTTATTGCTTCAATCTATAAAGTTTAGAGAAACTGCAAAGATTGAATTGATGCACACTCACCTTTGTGACTATCTGTACTTAGCCATGGGGTCCCATAATCTGGCAATGCTGGTACAGCCCCGTTGATTTATGCACAGTGCTGGACTGGCCCTGTGCAGTAGGGATGAGCAAAGATTTGGTCGCTGATTCGATTCAGCAGAGATTTGGCTTGATTCAGTGGCTGAATATCTGAATCAAATCAGGAGACCCTTTACACTCTCCAAATCGAATCGGACCCATCTGAATCGATTCAGAGAGATTTGGAGAGATTCAGTGATTTGGACATAGATACAGCTTTAGATGTTTTTTCTACAGACCTTGAGGTACCAGGAGGCTTGTGGCTGCTGAGATGCTGGGGTGGATAGAGCGTCCTACAGGAGCATGGGGGGACTCAGCAGTAGACCCAGAAGTGGACCAGAAACACTTCCGGTCTACTTCTGGGTCCACTGCAGAGCAGGGTCAGGATTGGGGCTGCAGCTGCTGCCTGACTCCCTTCCCACCTCTACCTTTGCACCTTGCCATATCCCTCTCCTCCATGCTGCCTCTGCTCCCCCATGACCCTCTCCCTACATTATTATTGATCTGTGCTGGCAGGCTCCATCCCCACTGCACCCTTGGGCACTGAACACTGTCCCAATCCACCCCATAGCGGTGGAGCTCAGCCTGCATGCCTGCTACAGGGACTGGGCTGGGGCTGGGCTCAGTGCCCAAGCTGCAGAATGGATGGAGCCTGCTGCCATGAAGCAATGAAGTAAAGAGGAGGGAGTAGGGAGCAGAGGCAGAGAGGGCCTGAGGCTGCAGGGAGCAGGCACCAGCAGGGGGTTAGCAGCTTGACCTCTCCATACTACCCCCCCCCCTACAATTGCCTACCCCTTGCAGCAATGGGAGGGATGAATTAAATGCAGTTCTCCAGTAATTAGATTCTATATATGGAAAAGTATAACAAATGTGTACATTTCCCATGTATATTATCTAATTAGTGAGGGGTCACCTTAAATTCAAAGTCATCTTAGATTCAAGTGAGTACAGTAGATAGCATCCTGTACCAACAGATATCACCACCAGGCACTTCTGAAAAAGGTGCAAAGAAAAACAAAACAAACAACACTTAGGATCATATCCCAGGTTATGTATAATACATCCATAGGGAATATTTCCTCCTAAAGCTCAATAGTTAGCATTGAGTTTTTGCTACAAAATAGCATGCTCATTTTCCTTCAAAAAATCTAGGCAGGTTTGTATTTAATATTTATAACTTTGAATTTTCTTGTTAGCTACATAAACATCTCATCCCCTTTACAACCTCACCTGTGGTCCTCAGGGCTATCTTTTTGCCAACAGCCTGACATACATGGTGTCCAAAGAACTGGTCACAGCACGTCTACCCGCTGTGTTTCCTTACTTTATAAACCTCATTTTAACCCCCAATTTGTTGTTTCAAAGATTAGCTATGTTTCAGTTGAACTCTGCACAACCACCTCCTCCATACTGCAAGCAACTGCTGGTTCTGGGATTTATTACAGGTATGAAGCTTAAGTATCAAGGCAAATTTAGAAAACCTTTTTGCAAACCCCCCTGCCAATCTGGAGCCATTTATGGTTTTTCATCAAAACTGGACAATGTTTCTAAGCGTCAAAGAGTTAAGTCAACTCGGAGACAAGTGAAACTAGAACTTCAGCTAGAGATGGATAGGAATCAAAAAACAGAATACAGGGTTAGATTGGAGTTCCCTTCTCAAACTAAAGTCTATAAAGGGGAGAAACCAAGCAGCAAATCTCAACAGCCCCAGGCTATGGGAAAATAAAACCAGCTTTGTTTTGCCTGTGGTTAGTTTTATTTTTGCTTACAGTTGATTTCACTTTCAGAACTCATGCACTCGCACAGCACTACTTCTCTAAAAACATCAGTTCAGTAAAACATTGTTCTCTAAAAAAAAGCCAGGTCAATGTGCAGTAGCAACCAAAAAAGCCAATAAAATGTTAAGCATCAGTAAGAAGAGCATTGAAAACAAAACAGAAAATAACATCCTGCCACACTACCAATCCATGGTGCACCCACATCTTGAATAGTGTGGGCTTATCTACGCGAGACGTTACTGCAGAGTTGACTAACAAGCTCTGCAGTAAGCATCTCAGCATCTACCCGTGTGGCCCTGTTAGGCCGCAGTAAATGAATCAACCCTGCCATAGGTTAATACTTGTAAACACAAGTGCTATCCTACAGCGGTGTACTGTAATGTGCAGCAGTGCACGTGTATATGTTGAAGGGGCTGGTTAGGGCACGAGGGCGCTTCAGTGTGGAGTTTACTGTATTTCATTCATTGTCCATGTAGACACACCCAGTGTGAAGTTCTGGTCTCCACATTTCAACGAGGATTTCATAGAATTACAAAAGGTACAGAGAAGGGCAACTGAGAAGATCAGGGGATGGAGCAGCTGCCATGCAAAGTACTACTAAACAGGCTACGTCTCTTCAGTTTGGAAAGGAGCAGGCTGGAGGGGATATGGTAGAGGTCTATCAAACTGTGACATGAACAAGGAACTGCTATTCACAAATTCCTCGAATACTAGAAGTAGGGGGGCACCCACGTTAAAAGGACACAGGCTTAAAACTAACAAGAGAAAGAAAAATTTTTATATAGTATGTAGGTAAACTGCAGAGCTCATTGTCACAGGTGGCACGCAGGATTTTATCAGTGAGGCTCTCACGAAACACATGCAAGAGGCAGAGGCCAAGGAGAGGCCAGAAGGTCTTATAAAACTCAGTGGGCAGCCCGTCAAACCCTGGGGCTTTGCCTGGGGTGAGGCTCCCCACCTCAATCGCGAGTGCCTCCAGGGACAGCTCTCGCTCAAGTTCATCGGCCACCACTGGGCACATCTTGGGAAGGCCATCGTGTAAGCGCTTACTGGACTCTGGGCACAGAGGTTCAGCTGCATGCAGGTCTTGGTAGAAGGCTACAGCATGACGGCAGATCTCAGCAGGATCCGTGAGTAGCCAGCTGTCCAGAGTCTTGAGATGGTCAAGGATTTTCTGCAGAGTCCATGGCTTTTCCAAGCTGAAAAAAAACTGGGTCAGGGCATTAGCCTGTCCCAGCTCCCGGCAGTGAGCACAAATACTCACGCCTTGGGCTGCGCCCTCCACCAGCTCCCACAGGTGCTTCTTCTGAAATTTAAGGCTCTCAAGCAGTCCTGTGTCTCCACCAGCATCACGTAGGGCTGCCTCAAGCTGTACTACATCCTCCTCCAACCCCCAGACACAGCGGCGGAGCTCACTCATTGCCAGCTGTGTGCACTGCTGGCAGAAATCTCTGATCTGTGCCTTCCCCACATCCTACCATCACTTCCAGGAGGAATAGGTGGTTCTCACAGTCCCCCATGTTCACCAGAAATAGACAAAGCATTCACAGAAGTGAGCATCTTGCAGCAAGCTGGTGTTAAAGCACCAGTGGATGCCCGGGAACGCGCTCTGCCAAGGAGACTCAGCTCGCACCAAAGAAGACTGTGATCCAAGAGTCGGGATAGAATAATGCAGCTGTCATGCAGGACTGGCAGGCAATACCTGGTGATGTAGAAGCACTCAAGGTGTGCCATGGCAGTCCTGCCAGCAGTTGCCTTTATCCAAGTGTACCGCTTGGCATCGGTGTGAAAATGACACCAGACACACACAAGGTCTCCTGCCTCCAAAGCTGTCTGCAGCCACCGGGCTGAGGACGGAAGGGGTTCTGGCCTGTTCCGGTCATGCCATTCATTGACCATGCGATTAAAGTCCCCGCCCAGGAGGAGAAGGTCGTCATCATCAGCTGCACTCCTCAAAAAGTTAGCCAGGGTCTCAAAAAACGACTGTCCATTCTCGCCCAATGGTGGGCGCATAGATGTTAATTAGGAGGAGGCGATGTTGTGCCAATGTGATACGAGCAGGTAGCAGGCAGCCAGAAAGAAAAAAAGAAAGAAAGGGAGGAAGGGAGGAAAGAAGGGGGGAAATGGGCTTTTTCCCCCTAGAACTTTTTTGAAAAGAGTTTAACTTTCCCAGTCTCCTTCCCTTTCTTGCAGAGATATAAACCAGAATTTGCAGGGATTCACTCTTCAGAGATTATTAATGACCTGAGAAAACTCTCTGATTCCCATAAACAACAGCCCAGTGTAAATCAACATACTGTGTGCCTTTTTGATTTATGGCAATGAACTGTTTTGTGCAAATCAACCAATGATCCTCAAAGAAAGGTGCCTGGAGGCTTTAGGGCAACTGAGACTTCTCTCAGAAACCGACTTCAAGTGGAGCAACCTGGTTGAAATATCATCTCCCCCATTTCAGCAAGCTTTTTATTTTTAATTGAAAGTAGAAGCATTGGGTTAGAGTATAAAGGGACTCACACTTCACTGCCAAGGCCCCATGACACCCCACGTACACGTCTTCTTTTATTTACCAATGAGTTAATTTCGAATTTTTGTGGAGAAATGTATAGCTGGAACCGCTCTCCAATGTTCTGAAGTAAAATAATCCCTCCTAGCCACCTTTGTTAGAAGCTGAATCCTTACAGGTCTTTCCTTGATTGGGATTCAGCTTCAATCTGCTAGTTGGATGCAGCTTGACTGAAGTGAACAGCACAGGGGATTACAGAATAAATTGTGCAGCACAATATATATATATCTATATAGCCATCTATAGATATATAGATAGATAGATAGCTATCTGTCTGTCTATATAGATATAGCTAGCTAGCTAGCTAGATGCATCCATCCATACATATACGCACACATATAAACACATAAATATACACACACATAGATAGATAGACAGATAGATATACAGTCAACAACTATCTATTATTTTAAACTTAGCTTCAGTTTGCTCTGAGTTGGCGAATCCCTGCTATAGCTGAAGCCCCAAGGATTTGTCTTTCTCTCTCTTTCTCTCTTTTTACAGCAGGTATCTTCATTCTCTGTCGGACCTCATGCTGGACAAATTAAATCCACCGCAGTAAACCACCAATGCAGACAGAGAATTGCATAGAAGACTGAATTTGGAATAGGGGTACAACCTTCACATGTTGGCGCATTCTGCAGACCTGCGGCCAAACTGCAGTTGAGTGAATCTAGGCCTTGTTGTAGTAAGTAGGGAAATTAATCCTACGCAGCAACTTTTCATGTAGAGCAGAAGGCAACTAGCATGTCCTGACAATGGGGCAAGTTGTAGTAAAGTCCTACAAAAGAGGCAGTGTTTTGAGGAGCCAGGGTCCCAAGATGTTGGGCCATAAGTTCTACCTAGAAAATGACTTGTCTGTGTGTGTTTGTATGGGACTAATGTTTGTGTGCTCTCGGTAATGCATCACTTAGTAAGCAGGCAATTAGACTCTCCATTTTTCCTCAGTTTTTAAGGGATTTCCAGCTGCAGAGCTCTTTGGAAGAGTCTCTATTTCGTGTGATAAAGACACAGCTACTGGTAGCAAAGGCCAAACCCATGAGATAAAGTCAGGCATCTTGTCAAGCCAGATAATAGAAAGTAATGTACTTTCTCCTGAGTACCCCTGGGCCATTGAGAGTCTCTAGAAATGAGCAAGAAATGGCAGGTGCACTTCTTTAATCAAGGGCCTGCCATGATCTGAATGGGGAAGATGCAATTCTTCCACTAAACCAACCTTCCAGGATTTTACAATATCTTTGTGACACACTCAGAAACTGTTTATTTCATAGCCCAGTCACATTGACACTAGCCACCTACCACTGCCACTGGCTAAGAGTTGCTCTTTTAGCCCCAGTGAGAGAGGTCTGTGCTCTAATACTGAAAGCCTAAATCAACCCAAGCTGATGGTCTGCAGTTACAGCTGTTCCTTTATCACCGACACCTGAGTTGTCTGCGTGGGTATATGTGCATACATGCTTTGTGTGCTCTCCAAAGTGAAAAATACTGTTGGTTTTTTCCCATCTATAGATTACTTTTGATTTATTTTATATGAAAATAAAATGGAGGGCATGAACTGGGATGGGCAGAGTGGGTCAGCAGGGAAAACTACTTTGTTTTAAAAAAATTGGCAAAAGGACAAAACTCAGCAATTTCCCTTTACGCTTCTGCATTCATAAATGGCTCTGCAAGCACCAAAGTGAAAGGGAAAACGTCCTGATTTCTTCATGAAGCTCCTCCAAATAATAAATAAATGTATTTATCAGGCTGCAGTATCAAAGAGATCTAGTCCCCCTGGACTCACTTAATACCAGGAATTATTGCAGAACAGAAAGCTTATATAATCCATTATGAGTCACATTTTTTAATCAAACCACCTAATTAAAAGTTCTTTCTTTTTTAAACTGCTTAATGAGGAATTGCATCACAATCCCTAAGATGAGTCAGGCATTTTCAAGGAGATGATGATGGAGTAAGTAAATAGACAACATGATACCTCATTAACCCAAAACCCATGGGGGGAGGGAAGGAGAAGGGCAAGTGCATCTCAAAACAGTATCCACTGTACTACAGTTGCAAGGAGTTTAACATGACCTCCATCAAGCTGGAGTTAGACGTTATGGGTCTGATTCACTAATGAGTTATTCCAGTATAACTCTGTTGATTTCACTGGAATTACATCAGTGTACAACTAGGGAAAAAGCACAGTGTAATGGGACCTATAAATGATACTCTTTGCCATATGTATAATATTGCATCAAAAAGTAAAAACCTACATTAAAATAATGTTAATGTTGCACAGTGAAGCACTCAAAAGTTAGCAAATGACAGACGGTTGCCCATGTAACTTTAAAAATAGAAGCAGCCTGAAGCAGACACCTGGCGTGGAAAATTTCAGCCCAAACAGTAAAAAATTGGCAAAGTTAAAGCTTCTGAAAAAAGATGTTATAATGGAAAGTGTCAGGAAACCTTAACTATGGGCTGTGCTGCAAAAACAAGTGTTGAGAGTCCTACGATGACGAGCGGCCCACACAAGAGCTCCGGCCCTGTGGGATAAATGCCACAGAGTCACATCTAGGCCCTGTAAAACAGAGACCACGCATGCAAATACTGTCATACTGTCGAGCGGGTGGCATTTTAAGGCTGTAGGAACGGTGATTATTCAGCTGCAGCCTCTATGAGCCCCGATAGGGATGATCTGTGTACCTGAAGTTTAAAGGCCTTTTTTTTTTTCATTTTGCCAAGGATCTGGTCCCAGCAGCTATAAAATGACTACGAAAATAAGAATCAGGGAGATTTATAAGGGTGTGATCTTGAACATCATTCACATACAAGGAGGCACATTCATTTCAATATTGAAGAGATATTCACTCTGCTGAGGGATTAAGCAATCACATGACTGCCTTAAACTGCTCACATGACTACAGCTTGCAAGGTCAATGCTTCAGGCAGCCTTGTTTCATGGTCCCTTAGCTTAATAGAAGATGGCACTGTTGTGAAGTGCGGGGTTTCTTACAAGTGAAAGGCTGCCTTGCTGTGCAGTCAAAAAATCACCCTAAACATGTCTGGGCAAATCTCATTACTGAAAAGTAATGTTAACACAAAGCGGTGGACCTTGCTGAAGAAGAAGGTTGGTCATTGCCTTGCAAAATACATTGGATTCAATTTTTAAAACCTGAGTTTTGAGTGGTGTAATATTCATGTGGAGAGCGGCGGGGTCTTTGGGCTCAGTTGCCAATGCCCCATTCATTCTATACAACACTTTCTGGGAAAGCCAAAAGGTGGGGCAAGAGGGGACAGTGTAGATAGAAATAAAAATATACATGCAATAATAGGGAACTAGGCCCCCATTTCAGAGAAGAGTGTTCTTGTTTGGTTTTTTGGAAGATATTGAACTAAAGACTTACTTCCCAGGGCTTTGTAACACCAGCCTCTAGTTTAAGAAGCATGCATGTGGCAAATAACCCTATAGGCAAAGTATGAAATGGTATGTGTTTTCACTAACGGGAAATGAAGCCACTGGGGGAGAAATCATAGTTTCACGGGAGTTAATGGCAAAACTCCCGTTTTTGATGTTTCACTTTCATAATACCCTATTCTGTTGCCGGAGCCCTAAAGTGAATGGTGCTGGCCTAAAATAGTAGAAGAAGGTTTTGTTTTATTTATTTATTTATTTTTTAGCTGATATAGATGGGATTGATCCTTCCTGGCTTGCCATTATAGAGAACCAGCTTAAAATAAAACGCACCTTACCTGTAGGGTAGGTGCTGGTACCCATATTTGTGCTGAATAGCATGGCCATCACTGAAATCAATGGAATTACTCTCAAAGAGTGAAGTTATACATTATAATTAGTCCATACTAAATTTGTTGAATGTTAAGTGATATGAAAGTTAGAACATGCTGTGGGCAGTGGCATATTAAGGGATAACATCAGTTCTTGCCTGCACTGCTCTGGCTGGCTGCTAGAGGGCTGGCAAGTAGGGGTATAGCTAGGAAACTTGGGAGCTATGTATGCTCTGAATGTGGGACAGGGACCGCAGGGTGGTGCAACCTGGGATGCTGGAGGACTGCAAATTGCATTTTTATCTCCAGGGAACAGACTGAAGTTATCCTAACACAAGCTAGGTAGTATAGCACAGAGTTAACCCTCACCTGAAGTGGCATACCTCTCAGAGGGCATTTAGCAGGGGTTAATAAGCTTGAATGTGTGGGCGCTCACATTTTAACTGGCTTAGTATGATCTAAGTGTAAAGAGTTACTTCACCCTCAGAGTAACATATGTTGTCATGCATGAATTTCTCAGAATGTGTGCCTACAAAGACTCTCGCCAACAGAAAGGAGTGTTTGTCCATATCTTTGTTAGAGCCCTTTCCCCTTTTCTGTTCAAAAGGACAGCAATTCCCCCTATCAAAAAACCTTCAGAAATGCTGCAGGGGTTTGAAAAATGGAGCCAAAGGTGTGAATATTTTGTTTTATAAAATCTATTTTCTCTCTCTAATGTCAAATGGTTGAACTATGACATTTTATCCATAGCCTCCATTTTCTTTCCTGAATGTTAAACACCTGTAATCACTGTCACTATTACTGGCCTGGAAAAGATGAGTACATTAACAGACTTACCTTTGAGATAAAGCTACACTCTACTAGCTCACTATCCGTCTGCCATGCTGGCTAGCATAAAAAGCCATGGCACATTGTGAAGCCATCATCACTTAGTGACTCAAATCCCACTTGGCTGGCAGTCATTCAGATAATAAATTGGATGCTGAGTAGTGAAGCATGGGGTGGTGATTAAACCACAGTGACGGGGAGCAGGTGATCTGGCAATGAACTTATCAAGTGGCCTTGAGTAATTCACTGAACTTCCCTGTGACCCAGCTGCCAAATGAGTACAAGGGTTCTGGCCCAGCTCCACAATGGTGGTCTGAACCTGGCTACTTACAGGAGCACTTAACTGTCCATTAGTATTTAATGGAGCTACACCTATTGACATCAGGACATGATCTAACCCACTGACCTGAGTATTTTTGGGTTTTTTCAGAAGAGGTGCCTTAAAATGCATGCTATGCATGCAGGAAGAATTGGAAGTCCTTGCACAATCATGGAACTATGACATGACTGGAATAACGGAGACATGGTGGCAGCTCGCATGACTGGAGCACGGTCATGGATGGGTACAAACTGTTCAGGAAGGACAGGCAGGGAAGAAGAGGAGGAGGAGTTGCTCTTTATGTAAAAGAGCCATATGATTGCTCAGAGATCCAGTATGAAACTGGATATAGGATTATTGAGCCTCTTGGGGTTAGGGTCAGAGGGGAGAGCAACAAGGGTGATGTCGTGGTGGGGGTCTGCAATAGACCACCAGACCAGGAGGAAGTGGTGGATGAGGTTTCTTCAAACAGCTAGCTCAAGTTTTCTGATGACAGGTCTGGGTTCTCATGGGGGATGTCAGTCACAGTGCACAGGCAATCCAGGACATGTTTGTAGAGTATTGTGGACAACTTCCTGGTACAAGTGCTGGAGCAGCCAGCTAGGGGATATGCTCTTTTTGACCTGCTGCTCAGAAACAGGGAAGAATTTGTGGGAAATGCAGTAGTGGATGGAAAGTTGGGCAGGAGTAATCAGGAGATGACTGAATTCAGGATCCTTAGGAAAGGAAGGATGGAGAGCAGCAGAGTATGGACACTGGACTTCAGAAAAACAGACCTTGACTTGCTCAGGGAACTCAGACTGAGAGGCCAGCCTGATGGGGAGAGGCATCCAGGAGAGCTGGCTGTACTTTAAAGAAGCCTTAGTGAGAGTGCAGGAATAAACCACCCCAATGTGCAGATAGATTAGCATGTATGGCAGAAGACCAGCTTAGCCTAGAAGGGAACTCTTTAGTAAACTAAATCACAAAAAGGAAGCTTATAAGAAGTGGAAACTTGGACAAATAACTAGGGAAGACTATAAGAGCATTGCTTGGGCAGGCAGGGATGAGGTCAGGAAGGCCAAAGTGTAATTGGAGTTGCAGCTGGCAAGGGATGTGAAGGGTAACAAGAAAGGTTTTTACAAGTGTGTTGGGAGCAAAAGGAAGATCAGGGGACGTGTGGGTCCCTTCCTGAATGGGGGAGGCAACCTTGTGATAGAGGATGTAGAAAAGCCTGAAGTGCTCAATGCTTTTTTTGACTCAGCCTTCACAGGCTAGGTCAGCTCCCAGACTACTGCACCTGGCAGCACAGTTTGGGGAGGAGGTGAGCAGCCAACAGTGGTGAAAGAACAGGTGAGAGACTACTTACAAAAGCTGAACATGTACAAGTCCATGGGGCCAGATGGGATGCACCCAAGGGTGCTGAGGGTATTGGATGATGAGATTGCAGAGCCTTGGCCATCATCTTTGAAAACTCATGGTGATCAAGAGAGGTCCCAGATGATTGGAAAAGGGCTAACATAGTGCCCATATTTAAGAAAGGGGAAAAGGAGGATCCAGGGAACTACAGACCAGTCAGCTTCACCTCAGCACTTGGAGAAGAAAAAGGTGATTCAGAATAGTCACCATGGATTCACTAAGGAAGTCATTTCTGATCCACCTGATTGCCTTCTACGATGAGGTGGCTGGCTCTGTGGATGCAGGGAGACCAGTGGATGTGGTGTATCTTGATTTTAGAAAGGCTTTTGATACGGTCTCCCACAACATTCCTGTGGGCAAGCTAAGGAAGTACGGTCTGGACGAATGGACTGTAAGGTGGATCGAAAATTGGGTGGAGCATCAGGCTCAGAGAACAGTAATGACTCGGTGTCTGCTTGGCAACCAATGTCAAGTAGAGTGCCCCAGGAATCAGTCCTGAGGCCAGTTTTGTGCAATATCTTTATTAACTATGTGGAAGATGTCATTGCACCCTCAGCAAGTTTGCGGATGACACCAAGCTGGGGGGAGTAATAGATACGCTGGAGGTAGGGCTAGGATTTGGAGTGACCTAGACAAATTGAAGGATTGGGCCAAAAGAAATCTCATGAGGCTCAATGTGGACAAGTGCAAAGTCCTGCACTTAGGACAGAACAATCCCATGTGCAAGCTGGGGGTGACTGGCTGGGCAACAGCTCTGCAGAAAAGGTCCTGGGGGTGACAGTGGGCAATAAGCTGAACATAAGGCAGCAGCATAGCCTTGTTGCCAAGAAGAATGGCATCCTGGGCTGCATTGGTAGGTGTGTTGCCAGCGGGTCAAAGGAAATGATTCTTCCCCTCTATTCAGCACTGGTGAGACCACATCTGGAGTCCTGTGTTCAGTTTTGGGCCCCCACTATACAAAGGATGTGGACACATTGGAGAGAGTCCAGCGGAGGGCAATGAAAATGGTGAGGGGGCTGGGGAACATGACTTATGAGGAAAGACTGAAGGAACTGGGCTTATTTAGTGTGGAGAAGAGAAGATTGAGAGGGGATTTCATAGTAGTGTTCAACTACCTGAAGGTTTCAAAAGAGGAACTGGGCTGTTCTCAGTGGCAGCAGATGACAGAACAAGGAGCAATGGGCTCAAGTTGCAGAAGGAGAAGCTGAGGTTACATATTAGGAAGAATTTTCTCAATAGAAGGGTAGTAAAACACTGGAACAGGTTATCCAGAGAGGTGGTGGAAGCTCCATCCTTGACGGGTTTTCAAAATCCAGGTAGACAAAGCTTTGGCTGGGGTGATGTAGTTGAGGATGGTCCTTTTTTGAGCAGGGGGTTGGACTACATGAGCTCCTGAGGTCCCTTCGCACCCTAACTTTCTATGAGTCTATGATGATGGTGATTGCATTATTATTATAGTTGTCCATGGCTCATGTTTTTATGTTATGACGTAATATCTTGCCTGGATGTTTGTCTGCAAGGCAAAGGGCTCTGCATTTTGTCCCCAGTTTCTAATGGCTTTTACTATTCATGAGGTAAAATGCAGAAATGGCAGAAAGACAGTTATAATCTGTTGGAACAGGGGAGCAGATCCAGAGCTAGGCCCCTACCCTGACTACAGCAGTGATTCAAGCTCTGAGCTACCTTCTTGGTCACCTGCTTGTATACTCCTGCTTTTACCGATCTTCGTCTTCTGGTTGCCCAGTAGCCCCGTTACAGGCGGGCTAGAGATCTACTGCTTCCTTCATAGCCTGAGGGTTAATGCACTTTGCCGGGATCTAGGAAACACGCCTTTAAGCCCTCTTCTGGGTAACGTGATCCTAAACCCCTTGTGTCCCAGTCGCAGAACAAGTAGAATACCTTAGTCACTGGACTACTGGGTAAGAGGTCTGTTTTCCTTCTGTACTGTCAAACATTTGGGGAGAGGGGGGTGCCCACACATGGGTGTGTTTTTCCTATCATTAACATGCCACGGCTCTTCTATTCCACCAGACACTTAATGGTGAAATAGGATTTACCCCTAATTATAGGAATTCAGAGGCATAGGGGTGTGTGTGTGTGGGGGGGGAGGGGTATTAGCCTAATTGACCTTTGAAGTGTACTGTGATTCTAGGGTGTGTGTAGATGCAGTGGAGGCCCTAAATTGAAGCAGTGGGTTTAAAAAAAAAACTCCTCGAAGGAGTTTTAGTTTGCTGCACCCCAAGTCATTGAAGGCGCATTACACCACCGAATTTCCTACAGGGGCTGGAATTAATGTGCAATTCACTGCTAAGGCGTGCAAACACCAACACCATTGAAGCAGTGCAAAAGCATTTAGCCCTCTCCCACTTTAAAGTGTCGTGCACACACGCCTCTTGTTTCATCTGCACGTGGCCCTACACGCTAAACTGTTGGTTATGTACTTACAGCCTTTTTGCATAAAACAGCAACCTGTTGCATCCACTGCATCATGCTTGTATAAGAGATCATTTGGGGAGAGTGGGTAATTTTCCTCACAGTCGCTTTTTTAAATGTTAGATTTTAAGATAAATTGTTCCACTGGAGACTTTCAGCCACTGAGACTTAAGTCTGCTGCTTGATCGTACAGGAAGCACCAAGAGTTGGCAAAAAGTAGACAGGTATTGAGCTGAGATCTCTTCTCGCTTTATTGTCACCTTGTTCTCTCTCCTACTCATTTGTATACTTCACCTACTGGTTGCATCTATTATGTCACCTCAAGGTGACTCAGATAAGAGGTAAATTCATGCGAAAAAGTACATAAGCTTGCACTGAATTTGAAGCGAAGGCACTGACATGAGTGACACTTAAGCAGAAGCTTTGACATTCAGCACAGACTTTCATCCATTATGAAATCGGGGTTCTTACCAGCTGCCATGCCCCATGGCACAAGGGGAAATTCTGCTGAGCATACAGCTTGTAAGTCACTTTGGAGCATAAGGGAATGAAGAGGACCTGTAAAAATGTAAGACAATCTCATCCCACTTGCTTAGAGTGACACGATATTTAAAATCACAGTCCTTACAGCAGCAGCCAGAAAAATAATGCAGGTCATAGCAATGTCTTCCATAGCTAGTGACATTGCTTGCTGCATTTCAGGTGCCAGAGTGGATTCAATCCAGCCCAGGAAGGATGAACTGGCATAGAAGGAATGACAGACATTAGGCGTAAGTGCTTTTTATATCAAGCCTTTGGCAAGTTACTTGTCGGAAAAATCTGTTCTTGTGAATGCAATCCAAATTCTGCAACTTGTGCTATCAAGGCATATGATAACTTCTGCTGTCCAGGGATACGTTAATTCATGCCATCCTGAGATGTGCCAAATCATTGCCAGGATAATGGTTCATTCCAGCTGCCAGTCAAGGTCCTTTTTGACACCTTTAGGGCATTTCGGAAGGAGAGCGCTTTTGACAGGCTCGTGCAGAGAACAATGTCCTTTGTCCATCAGCCATTGTGTACACAACTTTTGAGTGAAAAGGGGGATAATTTCATATGAATTCCTCAGTTCAATGGTGTTTGTAATTAGTCATTTATAGAGATAACGTAAAAAAGGAGGCTGACATGCCAGCAAAATTCTTCTTCCTTCACCTGTGTTGCACCATGGGAACTAGAAACAAGCTAAGGAAATTAAACTAAAGAGAGAAGTAGATACCTAATCCTCTCCAGACACAAATGTTATGTCATAATTTGTAGAAACATAGCACAGCAACAGGGTTCTTACAGATGGAGGGAAAGGACTCACAAAAGGATTGGAGTGAAACAGGTGATCGGCCTCCATAATCAGTCAATTGTTCAAATAGATCATTAAATTAATTGAGTGGCCACATGCCATTTGACCAGCTCTAGTAACTAGAATATATCAAAGTGGTCAGCTTGCATATGCCCATATATACATGGCCATATATGTGGGGAAATAAATTTCTAGAGAATTGCTGTTGAAGGAGAAATTAATTGTTCAGTTTTGTAAAAAAAAAAAAAAGAATTTATGTCAGGAATTTAAATATGCAAATACTGAATTACTCCTTGGAGTGGCATCAGTTCATATAATACTGATAACATTTGTCAGGGCTGTCCCATGCATCTATAGGCTGAGATCCAGCTCGCAAGGCAGAAGGTGAGTCAAGCCATTGCACATATTAAATGTAGAGATTTTTGGGGCAGACACCGAGAGATGATTTTTAGGAGGCATATCAGCCAATACCAATCCAATTTCCAATATGCAGCCCGGGAGTCACATCCCCCACAGCCTCCTTCCCGTGCCCCTCAGATGACCCATGGCTCTGTCCCATGCCTCCCACCCCCCACTGGCTGAGCAGTGCCTGCCCCAGCCCCAGCCCCAGCCCCACTCCCTCCGTCACC
>NW_017728909.1:16010326-16065095 GCF_001723895.1 Crocodylus porosus | reverse complement strand
TATAGTCAATTTTCTTTATATTGGTGTCGATTCTATATCAGACCAACGTGTCGGTGCACTGCTAATGAAATGTATTCAGGTTTGGAGGAGAACAGGTAAAGAAATGCAACTGCAGAAGTTAAAGCCGTCTGAGAAGGATCTAATATTAACCATTAAGTGAGGGGTAATTAATCACTAAAACATTTAATCAAGCAATGCGGTGGATTCTCTCACCTAAATGTTTTAGATCAAAACTGGATGCATTACTAAAAGATACCCTGTGTCTTTAACATGCTTATATATGATCTCTATCATAGCGGAGTGCCTCACAATCTGTATTACTTCTCTAGACAAGCCTTCCGCACAGGGCAGTGCCATTAATCTCATTTTACAGATCAGGTAACTGAGGCACAAGATGTTAAATGACGTGTCCTAAATCACAAAGCATGTCTGTGGTGAAAGAAGAACTAGGAAACATAATTACTGGACCATCTTTCTTCACTATAGTGCAGGGAATGCTGGGTAAACTTCTGTGGCTTATGTGATGTCAGTGATCAAACTATATAGTCCTAAGTGTCCCTTTTAACTTTAAAATATCTGAACTCATTTGAATCTGTGAAAATATGGTCGGGCCTGGTCCTAAATACCCATATTAATGTGTGTACTTGTTACACACTTCAGAAATCCCTTTGGATTTGAATGGACTAGTTATGTGATCAAGACCTACTCACAAAAATGAGGCTTTGCTAGATTGGGCCCATTGCGCATCCTCTTCCTTCATATATTTTCTCCAAATTACGTACTAAACTCTCTGGCGTCTCTGTGGGAAATGAAAATCTTTACAGAGATACAGTATGAAAGAATAGCGCTTAATGGGGAGCACTACAGCAAACAATATTGATCCGTTTTCTTTTACTTGTAAGAATGATTGAATGCCCAAGTAATTGAATTTTCATTGTGTAGCCTGAGCATTTTATTTTCCAAAACTCATGTGCTGTTTTGTTTTTGTCTTTTTGAAAGATGCCACCCTACGCCAAACGGAGAGCAGGCGGAAAGCCTTTATGGTGTGAGCAGGGCAAGATAGACAAGTTGGAAAGCTGAAATCCCATCTTTTATGCTACCATTTTGTATTACCCCTGGACCTATGCACTAAGGATTCCTGCCAGATGCCTGATCCACTTGCAATGGCTTTTGCAATTTCAGAGAAGAAAACCTACATTTTGGGTGGAAAGAGAAGGACAATATACGTTGTTCAAGTCCAGGATAAATAAAAGGTCTACATCGATGTGCTGGAAGACGGCTGTGATTTCGAAAACAGTCTCAGCTAAGAAGTACAGGTGACGAGCAGAGTACAGGTGAAGAAGTCAAAGATGCATGATCAGTGCAATTTATCACACTGCTTTTCAACTACCCTGAGCATTTCACACCATGCAAAAGGCATATACAAAAAATCAATTGGAGCAATATCCACACAGAGAAACTCTTCTTAACCCAGCACAATATAATCTCCCTTTTCTGCTTCTATCCATTCTCATACTTTTCAATGTCTCCTCCATGTGAAGACCCTGAACACTGTCACAGCACCACTGCATGCCCTAGATATTGCTCCTCTTCCCTTCAACAATGAGAAGGGAACCCAGGGAATTTATTTTCTCTCCTCCGTCTATTCCTATGTTTTTGAACACCCCACCCTGTTCATTGCCTGGGATGATCGGTGCAGAAGAAGTACATTATATTCTTGAAAAAAAAATAATAAAAGGATAAATATTTTTTACCCTTCAGACATCTATTATGTAGAAAAGTCCTAACTGATGTGCCTGGGATGAAGGAGGCATTCAAGTGCAAATGCATAATCCCCCTATATTTTCAATGAGGATCTGGTTCCAGCTACTGCACCCATAGAAGTGCATTATGCTGCCTCCTGCAGAACCACACAGCTCTCCCATTCATGTCAATAGGAAGCACTTCAGCTCCTCCACGTAATGGGCCCTTTTAGTTACCCAATGAGAGGGTCCCTGGCACTTTTCTGTCCTGCGTTTTAGCAACAAGATCTAGCTGAATGGATCAGGTTGAGTGAGAAAGGGACTTGGGCCTGCCTCGCACAATTTGATCCAAGAATAAGCTCACCTTTACGGGCTCAGAGTGAAAGCTAGAAGTGCAGTCAGAAGTGTCATAGAAGAAGTGTGATTTCAGGACAGATTTCATAGCGACGAGTCAGACTGTGTCCTGTAAGGTGGGTTGAGCTGCTGACAGAAGGCTGGAATAGGCCGAGTATCATACATGTGCAAGTTTTCTATTTCTGAAAGGAAAGTCAGACCTTGATGTTTGTTACCCCTTCTACCAGGAGCCTTTCGAAACACAGGCACTGACTCCTCTCTGTTAAGGTTCTGGGCTGCGTTTTCCAGCAGGCCTCTCCTACCCGAAGGAGAGCAAAAATAAAGACTGACATGGGAAGACTTTCTAAACAGGGCAGTTTCAGTATCTGAAGTAGCCCAGCTTTGATCACCGTGTAAAAAGCCTGCTTCCTTGTGTTTGTGCCGTGTGGCCAGTGGTTCTGCAACGCAAAATGCACAAGCGGCAAAGGAAGGAAGGAATTATTTCACCTCCTGTAGGGCTACGTTTTCCTCCCTGAGCCTGAGAATCGGGCTCCTTCTTGCTTGTTTCCCTTCTGTGCCTAAGACACTTCCTCCCGGGTGCCCAGTGGCCAGGCTTCGCGAAGAAGTTACTCATAAGCCTCCCTGCTATGTGCCTAGTGGTGTGGGGAGTCGGTGTTCAGATTCCCCCAGGGGAAGGGAGCCTAAACCGTGAGTGCCCTACTGTGCTAAATGTAGACACATCTCTTTGGTCTCAATCAAAAGCTAGCCATGCATGGCTCTTGGTCATCTACAGTTTCAAATGGGTGCATATGTAGCAGTTCAGGCCCTGGGGTGGCCACCCTAATCCTGTTTGCATTCCCAGTCCTGTATATCTCCCCTGCCACACCTTGAACTTTTTTTACGTATTAGCAGGGCTGTCCCTGAGTCCCAGAGTGCCCTCACCAGTGCTTTGCCAGCCCGACTCATTTCCTGTGATGGCTGAGCCCTCTGCCCACTGGCCAAAAGCATGCAGATCTCCATGGATGTCTCTCTCATCCTGGTGGACCTTCTGATGCTCCGCTGGCAACAATTGCCAGTGATCACCACCTGAATGGCCCTTATTCAAGCCTTAAGACTTTTAATTGTAGCCTCCTACTGTCCCCATACCTACACCCATACCTTGCAGATGTCACTTGGTCACTGCTTGCCTTTCTGTATAGGCTTTGGCCTTCTTTGTCTACAGGTTACTCTGGCTGTTGACTGGTAGGCTAGGTCTCTTGTTGGCCCCTGACCATCTTCGTTGGCCAACAGACCAACCGTGTTGCCCCTCTAGACCAGGTCCTGACCCTCTTGGCCTGAACCTGAGGGTTGCATCTCTGCCCCTGGCAAGGCTCAACAGCATGCCCCTCAGGACCTCTGTGCCTCCTTTCCTCCCCTATCAGACATATCCAGTCTTCAAGTCTAAAATGAGAACAAAAAACTCCAAGCAACTACTTGAACTCAAAATCCCATTGCCAGGACACCTCCCAGCCTCTGGCTCTCCATGCCCTGGGAGCCCCCTGCCCACCAGCCTGAACTGGCAGGAGCTCCCCGCTTGGCAGAGTTCAGGGCTACACTCCCACTGTGCCCCAGATACCCAGGTTTAGAGCCACTGTTTCAGCACAGTGCATCAACATAGGGAAGAAATGTAGCCACATAAGGAAAGTAGATGTGTTGCACAATTCAGGCCATTATATGAAGCAAAGCAGAATGTCATGGTAAGCCTTAGATGTATAAAACCTGTGTGACGCTTATCTCCAAATACAATTCTCCCTTGAGCATTTCCAAGATCAGGCCTTAATGTAGGTGGAAACCTTATCATTTAGGGCATTCTCTCGGCTCCCCTTAATGCCTAAAAAATTGTAAGCCAGGGTGATATCAATGAATAAGTTAGAAAGAGCTCAAAACAATGTCGCATAACAAAATGAAACAGGCAGTTAAGTTGCATTTATAAAACCACAGTTTTCATTCCCTAACCTTTATATGCATGAACTACCAGGATGCAGGTTTAATGTTCTCAGGCTGCTAGATGAGGTGCATCTTTCTGGGTAAAGAAAATAGCCTAAAAGGCCAAATTTTGTTTTGGAGAACTTTGTTTCAGTGAATATGGCAATGTGATTGCAACATGAACTGTGGGAAACGGGTGGCTGCAGGTTGTTGGCCTGAATTGCACCAGTTTGTTTTAAGCAGAGCTTTCCCTCTGAGTGCAAAGGATTTCTCATTTTTTACCCCTATTATTCCCTGTGGAGGAGTAAACAAGAATGGGGGTAACAATGGGATTTGTAAAGAAAAGCACTGGCTCTTGTAACCTGTTGAAAGAAAATGCAATACTTGCAGGCACGGTTGATCTCTGTATTTCATTCCATAAACATGAATAATTTGCTTGATAGAAAAATCTGAAGTCCATTTTTTGCGGTGCCAGAGTTCAACTAGTTTAGAAATACATCCTGAACCTCTAAGGAGTTCATCTGGGGTCACTTGTGGTACTAGGCTGGTTTAGCTTAGGTGAGACGAAAGAAAAGTGTGTATCCACTCACTTTTGTTTCCAACGTATTATATCCTGTCATTATAAGAAGGAAAGAAGAAAGGCCTAGTTTAACCCCTTGAGTATACCCCAATGACCAAATCTGTGTAAGAAACCTTATCATAGAAATCTACCGATATGGTTATGAAATGACTGGCCCTTTTTCTCTCACTGAACACAGGGCAAAGCAACTTTGTTTCTTGTAATGTCTTTTGTGGGACTTCTTTTTTTTTTGACTGTACTGTGCTGAATAATGCCATTACAGGGCCAATTTTTACTGTGACTTGGTTCTGTTGTTTGCTTCATAGAAATTCATGGACCATATTCAGCTGTTGCTTCTACCACTTGAAAACCAAGCTGTCCTTACTGGTGTCACTCAAACCAATTTAGGTCTGGAGTCTGTTGCTCATGTCGATACTTCATTCTAACCTATTTAATTTTTTTTTTCTCTTTTTAAAAAAATCTAGTTGGTTTAATAAAATATATCACCCCCACCATGAGTTCTGATTCCTTTTGCCTTTAGAGCACTACGGCTACTACTTGGATACCTGCCTTCATTTACAAGGATGCAATATCAGAGTAACTGCTTGTAACTCCCCACATGGGTGGAGGTGAAGAGCAACTCGGCTGCGCTCTCTCTCATGTACCTGATATAGCTCCTGAATAATTCCAGCCCAGACCTTCATTTACCCTAGCACTAGTGTGAAGCAATCTATCAAAGTCACTTTTAATCTAGTCCCAGTCTTATTCCCTGCCAGAATCTTGAAACCGAAACAATAGTAAAATTGGTGCCCAAAAAAAGGACCTTTCAAATATTTTCAAGAACCTGGTTCTAGAGGTCTCCATTTAGGGGAATGTCTAATCCCTCCCCCAAGAAAAAAGCTTGCACATCCTTGTTAGTGGGTTGCTCTGCTCATATTCTGTTTCAGATGTCTACGTATCCATTCTCTGGACAGCTATGGTAAAGGGAAAATATAAAACCAGTCCAGAATTTAGAGACTCATCAAGAAAGTTTCCCTTTATGGGCAAGCACACAGACTACAGGATTTAAATTTAACCTCATGCTTAAGTGCTGAAGGCTCACTTGGCTAACTCGATTGAACTTGAAGTATTGCAACATTAAAATGGTTCAGAGATGGGCTATACACATGGGTGTGTGTGTGTATATATAGTTTTGTATAAGTGTGTGTGTGTTTGTGGGGGTATTCACATATACGTTTTACTCTCACTTATATTAACTGTCTAATCTAAATGCTTTTATATTTAAATATGCACTTGATAATATGCATTCATCTATATAAATATGCATCCACATTTAAATTAGAAACATCTTCCGATGGAAAATGTCATGGAATTAGTGAAAGTGAAGTTGGAGATATCTTTATTTAGTGAATGCCAAAAGGTACGAGGGAAATAGATTCCTAGAAAAATGAAAGATAGAGATGGAAAAGACCTGTTAGGTCAACAAGCCCATACCTCCGCCAGTGCAGGATAGATGTGTCTCCTAGGTTCACTACCTGACTGGAATATTTGTTAGCATTGTAAGATAGTTCTTCTGGGTTTGGGATTTATGAATGTAGCTTTGTTAGTTAAAAGCATGTGTATGCACAAGGGGCAATAGCATGAGATTGATTTTTAAGAACTCATTGAAATCGATGGAGAGCAGTGTTTAAAATTGATGGTACGATATGGCCCAAGAATGCAGTATTTTAGGACCCAATCCAAAACCCATTTAAGTTCATGGAAAGTCTGCCAGCAAATTCTGGAGAGTTTGGAACGGCAAGTTCATTTTCAACTTTCATAGTTGTTAAGTACTTAGAAGTACGAACATTCAACTGAAATAGTTGCAGGCATTATTGTGGGCCAGCTCCAACTCAGGCATAAGTTCATGGAGGGTTTTTTTTAAATGAAAATTTTGTCTATATTACCTGTAATTTCTTAATATTGCAATACACCAGTTCTTGTTTGGACATCATAAACTTCTTTGCAGTGAAGTGAGCAACAGAAGGGCTTCCACATCAATGACTTTTCCACCTGCCGGAAAATGTTTCTTTCAATAACACCAGTAAAAATCCAGATTTATTCCTTTTAAATCAATAGGTTTACTTCGGCTTTATAAAGCAGAAATTTGGCCCTCCAAATATTAGGAAACTGAATCATGTCTCAGTTTCCTGAAGTTGAGTTAAAACGCATCAATTCGTGTAGTTCTTAAAACTCTTGGTTAATTTTAAGTTTTTAATTTTAAGTTTTTAAGTTAAAACCAATTGTCCTCTGTTCCCTTTGCAGGTATAGCAGTCTCATCACATCTAGACAAGCCTTCTTCCAGCCTCCAAATCTTTTGCTATTTGCAACTGTTCTCCACCAAAAGAAGTCACATAAAAGTAGCAAATACAGAATTTATGGATATCCATAAACCTAAATGGTGAGCACTTCCATGCTAGATTTGACTGTTGATTGGTATTAGCAATTTCTCTTTTTAGTCTTCTTACATGGTTATATTGTATTACAAATGCAATGTAATAATCAGATACCATTCCCCAAAGTTACATTTTCACTAAAGCAAAGGGAAACCTTCTCCGTAGCCACATCAGGTATCCGTGAGAACGACACATATAAAACAAACTTTTCAGATCCTTGATGTTCTTCTAGGATACCTGACAACAGGCCCCTGAAATAAGTCCTATATTCCCAACTCACTCATGTCACCACTATAGAGATGGGTAGAAGAAGAGATTCAAGGACATCTTAAGGCCAATCCGAAGAAATGTGGTATTAACATCAATGCCTGGGGAACTCAAGCACTGCATCATCCCTAATGGTGCCACGAAGTGCAGCAAAACATCAACCATTTCAAGGAGACTCCTGTCACTATGAAGGTGGATAGGGAGAGAGATGAGGGGATCCTAATGTCATCAGGATCCACTCCTGGAACCATTTGCCAGGTCTACCGCCAAGCACACAGATCTCAGATTGGCCTCTTCCATCATCCTCATACTCACTTAGATGACTTCCCCATCTCCTGGAAGACTCTCATTCTCCTATTGAGGGGTTGCTGATGACAATTGCCATACACTGAGAAGAAAGTATTCCATTTTTGCAGTCGTGCTTACAGCTGATTCATTTTCAGCACTAAACATATAGCTGTAGGGTCCTTAGGCTTTCTTCTTTAGAAAGTCCAGTAGCTTTGTTTGCATTTTTTTTTTTCTTATCTCATTGTATAAAACCAATGTGCATAGAAAAGCTGTCAACAGCACATTTTGCTGCTGCTGAAGCAAAAAATATACCCTCCCTGCTTTCATAAATTCATAAGTTTGGGTTTATCTTGTCAAATATCACATCCCCTAAAGTTAAATTGTGCCAGAAAAGCTGACTGGGACTCAAATATTAATGTGGAAGGAGTTAAAGGGGGTTAACAAAGGGGGTTAGAGGAAAACATACAGTGATGTGCTTAAAAAATACAGTGAAAAATAATGACCTGCAAGATCAGCAGAATGCAAATGATTCTAATCCTATCTCCTAGGCAGCTAATAACATGTATGACCATTTTAACTGATATGAACACTTCTAGAAAGAAGCTCGGAAATTTCAGTTGTAATTGTTGAGGAGATGTCATCGTTCATCCCAAGTGTTATTTATTACGTTAACATGACTTATATGATTTCACTTAAATAGTACTGGAAGGCTCCAAGCAAGATTCCTGATCCATTGTGCTAAATTCTGTAGCTATGCATAGCAGGAGACAGTCTCAGCCCATAACTTAAACCAGTTGCCCGCAAGACTTCATGGTGCTCACAGCCACAGGAAATTTTGCTTGCCATTGATGCACATTTCTTAAGTTTGACAGCATGATGCTGCCTGCAGTACCTCACTTCCTCAGTATTGCTCCCTATGGGCTAGTGAAGGTGGAGGACCCAGATCTAACAGAAAAGACAAAGTCTTGGAGGAAGAAACAGGCACATATTAAATGACTTGTCCAAAGTCCCACAGGGAAATTGCGTCCAAGTGGGGACATTCATCTTGGTTTCAGGAGTTCCCCTCCTCTATTTTAACCCCAAGACCATCCTTCCTTCTGGCTACATCATTGCTCAGATAAAGAAGTAAAACTTTAGACTTTAGGGCTGAGCAAATTGTTTGCACTTTTTGTGGAAGACTATATTAATGAAAAGATGACATTTTCAGAAAGGGACTTGGGTATTCAGGAAGTTAAATCCCATGGATTTTCTACACTCCTAAGAACATAAGCCATTTTTGAAAATGACCTCATTACTATAAAACAAAACAGAAACATAATTTTTTACCAGCTTTTCCCTAGAAATGTTCTGCCACTCCCAAGGGAAAGAAACAATGCCTTCCTTTCATTTTCTCAGCATCCCAAGCCTGATGGCCTGAGAGTGGAATTGCACACTGTCACTTTAAATCGCCTTTGATTCCTGCATATAACTCTTCTCCTGGGTTTTACTGCCATATTGTAATGTTAAAGTGTAAAACTCTGCATCTGCTGAGGCATTTGGCTGGAAAAGCAAGTATGTCAGTGGTCGTCCCTAGCTGCCATCACACATATGGATTTTCTGTGTTCAGCTATGCCATCTGGTAGTTAGACCTAGATTCACTCTTCATTGAATAAGGACTATCCACCACATCAGACCTCGTTCAGCATGCTCCCCCCTTTCACGGCCTTGCTTTATACAATTCTTCTGTCGTGACTGTGTATGCAGTGAAGTGGTCTGGTTAGTGGGATATAGTGATAAAATCCCTTGATTCTGAGCAATGCACAGTCTTCATCTATCTGGGAGAAAAGCTGTTGGAAACACAACTCGTAAAAGCAATGCTAGCAATGTCACAATTGCCTGTGCTATAGACAAGAAATTGGAAATGTGCCAAATAACCTATAACTAGGTCCACTCCAGTTCAGAAAGGACCACTTAATAGTGTACTGAGAATATGGGTTAATCTCACTGCCAGTCCATTCCCTCCATTTGTGACAGTCTTTGTTATGGGAGGAGATTACTTGGGTGACATTTTTTTTTCTCGTTACTAGTTTTGTCACAAAATGAGACATCAGGCTTTGGTGGCCTCTTCCTAGACTGGGTGCAGCTGCCCAGATTTGACTTTTTCAATATGTAAATGCCTTGGCTACATTCTTGCCTTGCTTCTCTGCCAGTACCCATGCTTGTGTCCACTCTTGGGATGTAGCTCACTGAAATGGGCAATCATTGAAAATGCACATTACTGGGAAGATGAAAATCTTGGAGCCAGCCGCAGTAGAAGAGACCTGGAAAAAGACCATGGCTTTATGCTTCAGGTAGTAATAGTGACTATATCTTGCCTATATAGTGACAAGAACTAAAAAAGGAAATAAACTAACTCAAGCAAGAGCTTTTTTTCCAGTGTTGGTGCATATGCAAACACAAGTACTCTGGGATTTTCTTATTGATAAGCTAATTTCTTTCCCTGGTCCTAATGACAATTTCTTATGCTCTAATCCTCAGTAGAGTTTGGACTGCCCTTGTAATAAAGCATCTGTGCTGTGGATTAATCCCAATCCCACTGCAGACCACAGCATTTAGAGCAAGTGTGAAAGAGCAAATGCTAGTTGCTCTCACAACCCACTGCCATCAGTTGTATGCTTTTTATTCAGTGGCAGAGTTTTGGATTGGGTCTTTTGCCAAGTAAATTGAAACACTTTCCAAAAAAACTACTGGGAACTGCTGGATTAGCCACTTCTGGGTAATGTATTTGTTAAGTCTTTTTTGAAAGCCACTCATATTGCAGATGGTTAGCAGGACAGTGAAATACCAATAAGGCGCCAGCGTGTGTGAAAAACTTTGCCTTCTTTGGGAAAAAAAAAAAGGTAGACCAAGAATTTTTGGCTAAAAACTAGAGTTAAAAACAAAATAAAAACAAACAAAGGGACAGAAAGACCCCAAACCAAGCAAAAATGGTTCACAAATCCTATCACAGTGCCTTATGTTCCAATTGTCCTCCATGCCAGGGGTCCCTAACCAGTCTGTCTCCAATCGTGCATCACAACCTCCTTCTTCTTGACCTATTCTGATGTATCCTTTGAGTCCTTAGTTGGGATGCATAACCAAACTGAGGTGCATCTGATGCTGCCCCATCTGGGAACCTGGTTTACAGATGGTAATGGGACATGGGACACTTGAAGTGTAACTCCATGAGTTGCACTGGCACTTCCATATACATTTCTCTCTCTCTCTCTCTCTCTTTTTTTTTTTTTTTAGTTAGGTGCCTTTTTGAAAATCAGAAGTTGATATTATGAATGGAATTTTTTTGGATAAACATAGTTGGGCTATCTTCTACATGCTGATTTTCCATAGAAAACATGGTGTTGATGCAAAAATCTCAGCCATTCTCCCCATGTACTGATTTTCTAGTTAAAAAATATCAAACACCCTCTCCCTCAAAACAAGGGAAAAGTCAGATTTTTCTTGCCCAACTGTCTGGTTATCACAGAATTCATCATCAGGGTATCTAAATGCTTAGTATATGGCACTTATCACATGGATATAATAACTTTGCATGAACATTTCAAGGTAATGGGTGAATTATTGAGGAATAATTAGGATTTATGGAATGAAGACAGGCATAATGACAGGGAAAAAGGTGTTTTAACAATGAGATTTCCCAGTTTATGGCTCCAATGTCCACAGGAAAGACAGGAAAACCAATTGCTTGTACTATTGAGTAGGCAAGAGTCCTTGAGGTTATAATCCAGGGGACAATAGTGCATTGGTCCAAGATGCAAAGAATGGATTCCTAGGTCTTTTCATTCAATGTTATTTTGCCTTTCTTTTAAGGTCAAACAAATCTTTCCGTTACACGTTTATAGCCATGCTCCTCGATATTTTGTCTGAAGTCATATTACATCACACACATTATTGCTTTCAGTATTTGCATTTATTCTGCTCCTGATGACTGCATTGTTACACAAAGCAAAATTATTGGACCTTGAAACAGTTCTAGATTGCAAAGATGACACCATTGTAAATCCACTTTGAAGGAAAGTCTAATCAAATATTATGAGAGGATGTGTACCAAACCAACTTAACAGGAGTGTTTGCATTATAAACTTAATTTTTTCAGTGCAATGTTTGCATTATAAGCAATCAGCCAAGTTTATCCCTGGTGTAACTTGAGTGAAGAGAGTTACATTAGAAATAAACCTGACCTACTGTATTTATTTTAGGGCAAGTTCTTATGCCTGCTAGATTTTATTTAACTAACAGCGCTTGTGGAAAGGTTTGGAGAACACAGGAATTAAATACCTGCAATGCCAGGTGAAACTCAGCATTTAAGCCTCTTCTCATTGTAGAACTGCCCGGGAAGTTTGGACCTTAGCCTGTGTTTGGATTCAGATCTCTGTTGTGAAGTCCAAGGAGGATCATTGCTGGGGCCACTTCTATTTCTAGAGAGGCAGTTTTTAACATAAGTAGCATCCAAACTTCTAAGGCTTTAATGAAGTGGTTTAGAAACCAGGAATCAAATGGGATCACACTACTTATGAGTGTGGTCATTAGCCTAATGGGAATTCAAATGCAGAAATGAGGCATGCAACCAGAAATAGGTTTGTGAGCCCAGATTTGGAACAGAAATGTCACTGTGTGCTCAGAAATGGGTCACCCGCAAAAATATTAGGAACACTTGCTTTAGAAGTTAAATCTGCATTAGAACTGGACATGAATAATAAATTAGTGCAGATGTTACAGCATAGGCAGAGTGTGGTGTCTCTATGGAAGACAGCTTAAAAAGAGACTTCCCTATTTTGAATCTGCTAATATCATATCAGGTTTAGGATAGATACCAACATAGAGCAAACTATGAGAATAAAATGTCAAAATTCATAGATTCATAAAGAGTTATGGGCTGGAAGGGATCTTGTAGATCATCAGGACCAGTCCCCCTGCAGTAGGCAGGATGAATGAAGGTAAGAGCCAATTGTAGTTGTTTCCAAAACCTGAAAATGAAGATCACAGTGCCAATAGCAGTCCTGGCCTTTGCTACACGTGGGCATTCAAAAGAATTCCCCAACTTATACAACCGAGTCACTCCCACAGTGGAGGAAGCTGGTTTTAAACTAGGAATTGAGAAGATAAGACAATTGAGTCTCACAGTGGGGACTTTGCAGTCAGCTCATGTTTACTATCTCTCCCAGTGGCTTTCCACACATGCTAAACAGGCGGAAAGACGTGGAACAGTTCTGACACATCCCACACGAGAAGAAAAGAGCAGACATTCAAGGGGAACCATAGATCTGCAGGCGATAGAGCTAGAATGACTGGAACAGTGTTCTCACCCATCACCAACAGCAGAAGATACTGGCACTTGACACCATCCTTGTGATGCAAATCAATGTTAGACCTGCCTTGTAAGTAAATACACAACCTAAGCAGCAACAAGGTTAGGGATTTCCCAATGGATCTAGAGAGATGTAACCAAGAACAGAACTCAGGAGGCTTGGTATTGCCTCCCTGTGCTAACCTCTCGGTGACAGGTAATCAGGGTACCAGTAGCATATGTTGACTCTACAAAAGTAGTTGATCTCATATATCTCGTTCCAACTGTACTATCTATACCTGTAAAAACAAGGGACTAGCAAACTTCCACCAGGTCCTGAGCTCATTGGTCAAATGATGCATATGGTATGAAAGACAAGTTCTGCATAAGGAAAATCACACTTATCTTGATATATGAAACTTTTACAAATAATAGTAGGAAATAATAGGGTAGATTGTATTGCACCTGGGAGGATTTGCATCTATTTGGGCAGGCATTCACTGATACCCTGTGGTCAAACAGCAAGCACCAGTATCAATGCCAAGATGTAAGTAGCTAGCTCCACTGTAAGCGTATGCAGGATGTCAAGGACTCGCTTCAAAAGACAGAAGGGCATTGCCAGGAGTGAATCACTTGTGAATCATCCCTATGAACTTTTCCAGGACTGCTAGTTCGGTCATTGCAATGTGAACTTCAGAGCATAGATTTTATATGCATAGCCTTGTCATAAATAAATCATAGGAAAATGTAATGAGAAAATATGTAGCAAGAAGTAAAGCAAACCGCTATACGGAACGTCAACAGTGCTTTATAATTCAATTCAGTGAAGGACTGTGCGAGGAAATGCCAGTGATTTGTGTGTTGTGTATTACGGAATTTGACGAATCATGGAAGTTTATTGCGAGCTAATATATTATTCAAATGTAGATGACACTAATTAAGAAATAGCATTTCAGATTTCAAATAAATAAATAAATCATAGGTCACGGGCATCCCGATCCTGAGACGTGCAGAGCTCTGAAGCCAATGGCAGCTGCAGGTGCTCACAACCCCTCAGGACATGCCCCTAAATAAACACTGTAAATTATAGGTTGGCGTGTACCAGGGCAAACACAGTCTGCAATGTCAGGGCAAAAGAGTTTCTGGAAGTTACTGCGCATGGAAGATTTGTGTTCAGTTTCTCACTGTGCCACTGACTCTCCCTGTGACCACAGGCAACTTATGTAAGATAAGCTTTTCAAAAGTGCTTAGCAGGCAGTAGACCAGACCAGAGGTGGGACCAAGGGGCTGAAATCAAGTAATTGCACCCCCTTTGTTTCCTGCTTCAGCCAAACTTTACAACCAACTGCCTGAGAGAGGCAGCAGCATTTCTATTCAGGCGGTGCTGAGGGTGTCTGTTGACTTTACGGCTCATTATAATCCACCTGATTCCTGCTAATCTCTCTTCACTCCTCAGGTGAAAACAACCCTGTCTCCTTTTTAATGGTCTTGATATTCTATTAATCAAGCTATCCTTTTTTTTTTTTTTAATGTTGCTGCCTGGTACCTATCCCTCGTAATTTCTCTTCTATTTCAAAGCCCCGAAGACTGTTTTTAGTTCCAGCTAAGCACCTTAACTTAGGTGTAGTTATATTAATACAAGTGGACTTTAACTCAGGTATGGAAGTGATCAACAATGAAGTGTTGGATGCATTGTCGAGATGGTCAAGAAGGCACAGACAACTGGTAGAAGGGGCATGGGGGGGGGCACATGCCCTCCCCCCTGGAGATTGGCTCCCAAAAATGCTGGGGGGCCCATTTTGCTGTGCAGGCTGGCAGCGTGTTGGGCAGGGGGTACTAAGCCACGATGTGTGGGGCCAGGCCCCTCTGGCCCCCAAAAAAACTTTTGACCCACCCCCAGCCCGCCCCTGGGCCCACCCACAAATTGTACCCCCTCCCCCAGACTCAGCAGACACCAGTCACCCATGCAAGAAGTTAGATTTTTGTTTTATGAATCTGAATGAGAGATGTACATTTAACTATAATGGCTACAGGACTAGTAAAACAGTATCTTTGGACTATGTTTGCCTACTTTCTGGTGGTTTTTAACCAATATATAGAGATGACAAATTAGTACATGTTGCAGTAAAGTTATATTTGTTTTTGCTTTGATCTTAAACTGCATAATATAGCCCTGCCTCCCCTCCCCTTAGTATATTACTAAATCTTCCATTTTTTGAACTGGAGAAAAATAAGCGTTGTTCTATATTTGATAATGCACCACACCATCTGCACCCCCTTATAAAATCCTAGACGCAGCCATGGACCAAGCTTTCAACACAGCTCAGCTCCCATTTATGCCCCTAAGTAAAAGATATGTTTTTTCCAAAGTTTTCCACCACTGGGGGCAGGGGCCAGGGTTCCTGCCCTTCTAGACTAATATCCATCTTAAACAGCCACCATACCTCTGGCTTGTTCTCCTCCTCCTGGCCCTGTTTAGCTTCTTCTTCTAGCTGCTTGGTGGGCCATCTCCCGTAGGAGGGTTGGAGACTGCTCTGAGCAGCACTTGCCCTGCAGCCTGACAGTGAAGGAATCTGGCTGGGAAGTAAGAGCCACGATCATTCGGTCTCCTCTGGGTAAGGGGGGGCGGGGGGGAGGTAGACTCTATGTACCATCTTTCCTGAGCAAAGTGTACCAGCTGTTGAGCTAAAAGGTTGTGTCTAGCGGCTGTCCTTTCTGATTTTCTTTTTTCAGCTAAAGTTTTACGACTCACTTATTGCTCCATCCCTTCCCTGGGTGATTCACATATGCCAGGGGAGCTATGCAGCCCTAGTGCAGCCTTTGGAGTATTGCAGAAGTGCAGAGCAAGCAGAGCTTCATCTTGAGAAAATCTCATCTTTCTCCTCATCCACCTCTGTTTGAAAAGGCAGAGGTAAGTCTTGTTTGCTAACAACTTTCCACGGGTTGTTCAACTGTAGCTTTGTCTACACACACATTTGCTGGGCATGATACCCAATCCAATCCACCTTTTGCATGAATTTAAATTTTGGTTTATAATAATCCCTGACTGCCTACGATCTTTTACACTGATGCTTATAAAGGCCAAAACAAACACAGTTTAGGATCATAGTAAATTAGGATTGGAAGGGACTTCACAAGGTCATCTAGTCCAACCCCCTGCTCAAGGCAGGATCTTCCGTGACTAAACCATCTCAGCCTCTGCAGTCACACCACAATTTTTCTGTGATGGAACAATATTTTGAACAATACCTGATGTTTTGGAAGGAAGATGAAATTGTGCATAGTTTATGGTAAAGACCCTGGAATCGGTCTCATTAGATTTGTGCACTGTCATAGAGTCCCTGGCTGACCGTGGGAAACCTATTTCCTATTGTTAAGCAATTATTATTAATTAAGCAAAAATCTGTTGTATAGACAAATACACTGATGCCCAAATTGCTAGAATGACTGGATAGATGCATAGAGGCAGGAAATTAAAAGAAAAAAAATCTGGAAAAAGAAAGCAGGAACCCTGACCATTGGCCTGCTCTCTTACCACTGAGGATAGAGTAACAGTGTAGTCTGAGGTAGAGGGATGGAGGAAAATAGACGGTACAAAACAAATATGAAAGAAAGCCCATGAGGTGTCAGGTTCTGATTCAGCTACTCAGTTTTTATCTGCATTTAGCAAAATACTGAGAGGAATAGCTGCAGGGTGCTATTTCTATTTTTTACTATCTTCCAGCTTAGCATGCGCATTTCCATATACATACTCTTTGACATTTCTCTAGGCCATAAACCCAGCCTAGCAGAAGACCCCTGTGCAAAGAGAAAAGAAAAAAGAAATAATCATCTGCAGGGCAGGAGAGGGAAATGAGCTCTGAGCCTCAATAGCCTAAGGAGAATATTTTTTTTCCTCTCCAAACTGCAGAATGTAGAAACAGTTTAGGTGTGGAACTTGTTGAGCAGAATATGAACTTCAAAGGCACTCAGAAGCCTTTTAAACACAGAGTTAAAATTAATTCCTAATTGTAATTAAATGTTGTGGTAGTAGCACACAGACTTTACCATGCTGGAACACTAATTTGAAGCATTTTATATCTGATCTTTTAGGAGGGGGAAAAAAATGCGTCCTGGTTAAAGCCCTGAAATATGCTTTAGGATATATGGGTTCTGTCCAAAGCCGACCTTAGGAAAGCAACTTAAATACTCCATGATTTGGTTCCTCATTGAGAAATCTCCCTTTTCTCTCAGCCCTGTTTTGCCTTGTCTGTTTAGATGGTAACTCTCCGGAAAGGGACCGTGTCTTGCTGTCTACGCATCTCCCTTACCACAGCTGTCATTGTAGGTCTCCCTATTATATATTTGGTCCAATAAAAGAGATCACCCCAAAGTCCTCACATAGAGTAACAGAAAAGTAGGACAATAAGAGGCTTCCAGAGGCCATTCAATCCAACCCTTCAACAGAGGTGGTATCATTTTTATCCAAACCATCTTATCCAAATGCATTAGTACAACTACACAACCAGAAGACATAACACCTTAACCTGCCACAGTTATGCCTTGGGGACAATAGTGACCAACATCCTGTTGCTCCAAGGGCTGTTCAAATATACTTGAGAGATCTCAGGAAGAGGGCCATAACCCCTGCCACACAGTGGGTACATCTGCAATTAAAGTGCCTGAATTTTCTTCGCAGAAAATCCATGCTCATTAAAGCCAGCCCACATCAGGAGCAAATTGTGCCGACAGAAGCAACCCCCCTGCTTTTGCCTTGCTCTGCCACCCTGCAGCAACCAGGGACTTCCAGGATCCCCCAGGTGCCAGCCCCTCACTGTCCTGGCTCTGGGGACAGACCTGATCTGTAGTGGGGAAATAAGAAGGGGGAACTGCCCAGTCTCAGCAGGCAGCTCCCTGCCAGCTTCAGGGAGACTGGGGTGGGCCCCAAGACCCAACGGGCAGAGGTAGCTGTCCAGGCTTGGCAGGCAGCTGCCTGGAAGCCCTACACAGATTGAGACCCATCCCAATCTCCGTGGGGCTGGGAAAGCTATCCTGGATACTCAGCAGCTGCCGCCCAGACACCTGGAGATCAGGACCATCCCGATATCCATGGGTGACTGGTGCCTCCCAAGTCAGTGGGGGAGGGTCTCCCAGTGGCTGATCAAAGAGCCTGCAGTGAAACCAGAAGTACACTTCCACCAACACTTCCGGTTTCGTGGCTGGCACTTCCAGCACGTGCACGGACGATTTCAGGGGGGTGCATGTGCACCCGCTTGCACCCTCTATGCATCACCAGTGCTGATCTCCATGTCCCTTGGAGGCAGCTGATCTCCCACTTGTGGAGATCAGGTCACATCCAGATCTCCATGTAGCTTGGAGGCACTGCCTGGCTCGGACAGCTCTCCCTTCCTCCTGCGGTCCCTGTTGCCTAGGCTGACCAGGAGTAATTTGCTCCTGGTCAGCATCTACATGTGCACTTTGGCATATTTGTTTACCTTTAGAATCTAAAGATACTAGAAAATGGTTCATTAGACTAATCTACTAAATAGTAATTCATGCTCATGTGTAGACGGTTATCGTTTATTGTGCATTAGTCTAATGTGTAGTAAAGCATCTTATGTAGATGCACCCACTAAGGCAAAACCCCAGCAATCCATAAGGTAATATTCCTTCCTGACCTCAAATATGGCAATCAGTCTGACCCCGAGTGGAGGGGCATGATCTAATTTAATCTTAATTATTTGTTAATGAATTATTAATGAGTACTAATGCTGAACGTGGTGCTTGTTCTAGTTTATAAGCCCCATCCTCCCTTTTCTTTGGACAACAGGTTGATAAACTCTGGCATTTAGGCAGAGTCCAGATCTGGCGAGTGCAACCAGCCTGCCCAATTTCAGCCTACAGATGAAGGATGTGAGGCAGACCACCCTGCTAAAGCATGCATGGTTAAATGGCTTCTTTATCCCATGCTAAATGTGGCTGTACCATTTACTAAATCAAAGCATCCTTGTATACATTTTTTGCTAGCAGTTTCTTAATTTTCTGAAGCAATTCTTGGAGCTTTTGGATGGATGAAAGGAGATGAATAACAGTGCACTTCCATAACGCATTAGAGGTTCAGGGCACTGCATAAACGTTAAGTAACTATTAAGTCTCATGACACCTCAGTGAGGTAGGTTAGTGTTGTGAACTCCACTTGATAGATGAGGAAACCCTGGCAGAACTGAAATGACTTGTGCAAAGTCATATAGAAAAAAAAGGGTTGAGCTGGAATTAGCACTGAGACCTTGCTTCTCCTAAACCCATCCCTCCAGTCTTGATTCAACAAGATAAATAACTGCATGCCCAGGTTATGCAATTTGTGTCCCAGAGGCTGAAGGATAAACCTCAAGCCTTGTAAGCTGAGGAGTGTTGATTTGAGCCTCAGTATGGATGGCAATGTCCCACCAGGTGCCAGCCTGGGACATGAATTAGAGAGCAGGGAGTGGTATTAATTGCACTGCTCTTCAGACAGATAGGCTAGGGACAGACATTACACATAAATGTGGTTTAAGTGATCAGAAACTGGTTAAAACCTGTAACAGAACAGATGTTCAGTCCACATAAACCAGTTTGAGATAAACCTGGCTGAATGTAGTATCAGACTCAACTGATTTGGGTCAAACTGGTTTATGAAATGCCTGTCCCAGACCATAGCGGCATACAGAGCTTGATGAGGCATTTTTAGGGTCACAGGGCAGAGTGGAGCATTGACCCTGTGTTTCTCACTGACCATTCTGAAATAGGTGTTCAGAAAAAGGCATTGCTCCCAAGTGTTTCAGAGGTATAGGTTGTATCATAGGACATAGGCAGACAAGGTTCAGCCTGATGAAGGGTGTTTGCACCCAAAAGCTTGCTAAGAAGAATTTTTCAAACTATTTGAGTTGGTCTAATAAAAGATATTGGATTTACCCAAAGAACTTTGCCTACCTCTCACTTCCAAGTGGAAACTCTCTGCTAAAGTTGTAGCTCCTTCCTTCCTCCCTGGGGCATGGGCTAAAGGTGCAATGGATAAAGTGTCCAATTATGGATCTAAACCTTGTAGGTTCATCTCCTGCCTAGCTGGTAGGACCCATTTTCCAAGCCAAGAGCTTTCTAGTTTATAGAGGGCTTTGGTCTGCACAACCATGTGGCTGGTGTCCTGACCACATAATGGCATGTTAGGCATGATGTGTAATACAGTGAAGGTGTGTGTCATGGTGTGATGTTATGAATGTAATGACATAGTGCTCTTGGTTTGATGGTAATTTGTTTGTATTTGCTTTGTATATTGGACCTGGACCCCAGAAGGGCCAACTTTTTTTACCCCGAGCTCCTGTATAAAGTAGTTCAGAAGTCAAAAGTCCTTCCTTCCTTCCTTCAGTTGTGGCAAAGTAAAACTTTTTTTTTTGCCAATTCATTCTGGAATTAACTAACTGAAGGCCACTCTCAGGTGACTCTTTCTTTCCTCTCTCTATCATTTTTGCCCATGATAGCACCTGCGGTGAGACCCTCAGGGAGCAATAAGACACTGAACCAAGCCAGTTTTCAATTATATATACACCCGTTGGCACAGTCTTATCTCCTCCTTATCTCCACACATAGAGATACAGAGACTGGATTACAGGGTATGGGGGTTACATTTTCTCCAAGACTAATCAATGTAGCTGCAAAAGGTGTTCTAATGCTACAGGACTGGCTAGGAAAAGCCCCAAATTAGAAGGTACAAAAACAACAACCATCTGGCTGGACAGTGATGCTATTTATTCTCAAGACCCATGTCTCATAAAGGCACTTCTCATGGAGTCACTGTGTACTTGAGAAGACATGGGGCCACATCATCCACATTAGAATAACTAGTGTCTATCTTTGTTCCTGTCTCTAAGAAAAGAAATGGAAAAAAAATATATATATATATAAAAAATATTATTATAAACAATTCATACTGGAATAAAACCAATTTAAAAAGCTATCTATTATTTTTTTAAGGAAACGGTCAAGTGGTTTTAGGTCCAGAAGCACAGGACAAAGGTCCTGAGAGACAAGTAAGTTCCAGTCCCAACTTACAAAATTTTAAGCATAAGTCCAACTCAAGGCATTTCCAGCTGGGTCTTTGCAGCATAGGAGTATGTCCCTTGGAACTAGCTGTCATTCTAATACGCCCCAGCCATCCTTCTTGGTATCCTGCCCAGGTGTCCTGTACTCAGCAGCTGCTGCTAGTAGATTTTTAGACCACACAACCACCATGCTGTATGTCAAGCACAGTACGTTAGAATGACAGCAGCATTTTTTTACAAATTGGCCTCATATTTAATGCTGCCATGGGAATACATGAGTCTAGAAGAGACAAGGTAAGTACAGGGGTGAGCTAAGTCTGCATGGGAAATCTAGATAAGAATCAAGTGAAAACGGAAAGAGTCAGAAAGTTGAAAACAGGAACAAATATAGGGATAAACTAAATGCTACATTTGGATCTAAAAAATGTAAGTCCCCCACCCTTTTATTGAACAGCATGGAAAGAGCCTGTTTTATTTAACCAAGGGTTGGAAGTCAGTGGTGTTCCCATAGCTTTTCATGGGTTAGATGGTGGAAGGGAGACCCAGGGAGCACAGATCTGGGAGCATTGATACTTGAAATAATTAACCATGGGGGGGAGGGGGAATTTGGTATGGCAAAGAAGTTCATTATACACCTAGGCTGAAGGGCATAAATGATTTTATACCACTTCCTTGAGGCATCCTCAGAGCCAAATTGCTCCCTGGCACATGTTGGATTATACTGATGGAGAACTGCTAACAAGAGAAATGACTGATTGACCAGGATCTCTGACATGTCTCATGGCCTCACTTTCTGCAACCTCTTATATGCCCTCTCCTTTGCCCAAAATCACCCTGACAAGAGGAGATGGGAGGGGATAACAGAAGGCTGAGTCAGAATACCCCTAGCCTAGGTGAAAACCAGGGAAAGCAAAGTTTCCTTCTTGAAGCTGTGACACCTCCTTGCAACTGCTCTCCAATTACCCTCTCCAGTGACTGTCACTGCATTTCAGTTCCCTCTCCATTTACCTGCTAAGTGTGTGGTGTGATCTTCTGTTGAATATCCCACTTGCAGTGCTGACAACTTGATATGCCTTCTCGCTAGCTGCTCCAACTGTCCTTTGTTTCCTCCTTAAATTCTTACATGGCATAGATGGGCTCTTGCTTCCTGTGACTTCCTAATGGAGCTGTTGAATGGTAACGCCAGTCTGGAGTTTAAAAGAAAAACAGTGAGATGGCTTCTGAAGTACGGGAGAAAATGATATGTATCCAGTGGGCCCAACTGTTTACATGCTAAGAAATACAAAAGTCCACTGTAGCATTTGTTATTTGTGATGCAGTTGTGCCTACAGGCTCCGTGCAGGGCTAGAAGGTTGATTTTGCCAGATAGTGCAGTGGTACCAACTTGACATTTCTTTATGCTTTTTGACAGCGGATGTGAATATGCCCTTGACACACACCCAGAACAGAGAAAGGGAAGGAAATAATGGTTTGAAAGGGGTAAAATGAGGCTACTGCTCCATTTCTTAATAATGAATTACTTGCAGAAGGAACATAGCCAAATCAAAAGAAACCATGTGCTTCACATGTGCTGTCACCCTCGTGACCACTCCAGCATTTCAGTGAGTGGAAGTGGCCTCCTTGTCGTGGCTTCATCACTTTTGATATACCCCTATTCCTGCTGCACGTGCACAACCTCATCTCTTTTTTTCTTTCTTCATCTGAGACTACCATAATGCAAAGGGGGCTGGAAGAAACCACGCAAAATCTTGGAGGCAGGTGGACGACAGAAGTTCCTCTTGTTCACAGCCCTCTCGGCGGTCCCTGCATGGAGAGGCAGCTGCTACAGTGAATCACCATGCTGTCAGAAGGTCAGTTCTGTCCCCCAGGCTTGAGTAAATCAGGATAAAAGATTCAGGACATAAAAAGGAGTAAAAAAAATATATATTTGGCTCATTGTGCCAAAGTTCCTGTGGGTGGAGAAGCAGCATTTTAGGGTTGTATGCTACCTGAATAGAATTACAAACTGAGCTGAATTCCTTAGCATCTAGAAAATGTACAGAGGGAATTATATATTCATTTTCCTGCTGCTTTATAGGTTCCTAAGTGCTTTGGCATAAATAATATCATTGCCATTTCCTCACAACAGTAGAGTTTAGGAACTCAAAGTATCTCCTGGTTTTGGAGTGTGAAATATGTGGCTCTTCCTCTTGGGCTCCATTTCAGGAGTCTAAGAAGAAAGAGGCAAAGTTGCCTATACCCGCTATCCAACAAGGCCTAGAGAGGCCCAACAGGCTTAACTTAGAACCCGTGCTATTTGAAAATAATAACAGCTTTGGATTCTTTTATTTCTCATTTGATATCTGAGCCATTAGGACTGGTCTTCTTCATTTATCCCCTGATACTATGAGACTATGAACTTACTGAGATTCTTACTTAGCAGGGTCCTAGTGGACAAGTGGCCTGTGATCAGAGGGAACGGGACTTCATGACCTGCGGTGTCCCTTCCAATCCTGCATTCACTGCCAAACTCTTTGCCTTTAGCTGAAGTGGATGCAAGTTCAAATGCATCAAATGCAGAAGCTAACCTGTTAGAAAAACAGAAAGTGCTATAAGATCACAAGGACAACATATTAGGTTGCACTGGGTGTTGGCCTCCAGTTAAGATGCTGATCTGAGGCTCTGGAGAATCAGATGTAATTATGATTGTGCCCCAGGATTTTTGCATGACTTGGGGTCTTGTCTAATGTTACACTTAGTATGTGTGAACTGCACTTAAAACACTAGTGTCTGAGTGTTCAAGCTGTAAAATAAGTGCTAAAAGCCATCAGAACGTAGCAAAGGTAGGACTTTTCCTGCGAGCAGTATCTCCAGATTGTATTACCTAACGTGTTGACCTAACATCCGTTAAGGGGGATAGCACAGGGGATAGCTGTTGGTCCCATCCCCTGTGCCACACCAGACCATACTGTAGTCTTCAATGACCTCGGCGCTGATGACATGTTTATGTAGACTGTAGTAACCATTACCACGTGGCTGCTCAGCAAAATGTCTAACTCATAGTAATGCTTACTACAACCTAAATAAAACACATCCTATGTATACCATGCAAAAAGACCCTTAGTGAGTCACTTCAAGTCTCAGCCCCGCATGTAGAAAATGTGTCTAATAGTGTACATGCATTTCAGAGGGGCACCATGGAGAGAAATCCTCTGACCTAATGGCCTCATCTAGGTACACAGGACAAGAAAAGACTTCCTAGTTCTTCCAATCCAGTCTTCCCCAGTTGCAAGCAGTCTTGTCATGTGAACCTTTAAAGTAAATGGATCAGGCTCCATCTTACTCCCAAGTGGGGTTCTTGAACCCATTACTCTAGGCGGAAGGCTACTCAATGGCCTCATTGCTCTAATCCTAATTCTAATCCTAATTCAATTCATATTGTAATGCTCTCCAGTGTCAAAGATGCCTCCTAATTTTACATCACTGACAAATTTCAAAATCAAAGTCATACATTTTATGCAAAGGTGACAAATAAAAACATTAAATACAGTCACTCAGTAGACAAGTCCTTGAATATCCCAAGTGAAAACTGAATTCCAATAGTTTTTCATTCAGCACAACCTGTTGTTGAGAACTCTCTAGCCCACAGATTAGCAGTCAATGGCTTGTGGGCCAGATCTAGCCCACAGAGATGTAACCTGGCCTGGGAAGGTTCAATCCAGCCCACAGCTGCCATCAGTGGCACTCGATGACAGAAATGATCAGCCACAGGGGAACAGCAAGGGAAACAGCTGTGTTACAAGTGGCAGCTCAATTTAGGGCCAAGCTGTGTTACTTCATAGACTTCATAGATTTCATAGGGCTGGAAGGGACCTTGGGAGAGCAAGTCCAGTCCCATCTCTGCCTTGGCCTTCCTGACTGCCCCCCCATCAGCCCTGAGCAACTGCTGTATAGTCCTCCCTGGTGATGGTCCCTCCCTGCCATTGGATGTGTGTCTCTCTTTTAGCTAGAAGACATTCCTAGATGTTTTTGGTGAGCCATGGGGGCTTTTGCACCCTCCTGCCTCCTTTGATCCGTGTTGGGATTACCTCCCTTTGGGCTTGGAGGATCGTCTCCTTAATGAGCGACCACTCTTCTTGGACACCCGGCTCCCCTCCCCTCCGGGACCTCAGTGCCTCCCTGACTATTCTCCTTAGCTCATTGAAGTCTGCCCTCCTGAAATCTAGGGCTTCTGCCTTGCTGCAGGCTTATGCCACCTTGCGCTGGATGGTGAATCCCAGCAGGCAATGATTGCTGTCATCCACCTGTCAACCCCCTCACCTGCTCATCACCCATGGCCAGCCATAGGTCCAACAAGGCGACTCCCCTGGTGGGGCTGTGCACCTCCTGGGTTAGATGGAGGCTTATTTCAGTTCCAGACACTTGCATTTCAGTTATCCTTCAGAGCTGCACTAACATCCATCCTTAGATGGCTCAGCTGTGAATGGGTACCTGGTCAAAGGCAGCAGGATGTGATGCTAACCGTATCACTTCTTTGCATGCCATTTGCTGCAGACATTGGTGTGCCTTAACCTTGTCTGTCCGGTGTGATTCTTGGCTTAGGCACATCTTACACCAAGCACTGTGGAGCTCAGAAGTATACAGTAATATAGTAATACTATGTTCCTGCTGCTTTGTGCCATGCCTATGATTATAAAGAAGCTGAAGACCCTGTTGAGTAGCTTGGTTTTTGGCTCCTATTCTTTAACAGGTGGGGCGAATCAGCTTGGACATACCGGTAAATCCATCACAAAGCATGCTCTGTGTTTCAGAAAGTGATCCTCTCTGTATATTATTAGAGTGTGTTGCATGAAAGGTGTTACCGAAGAGGAAGTAACATTATTAACTACGGTGAGCTCTGCAGTCAATGCAGTTTGGAAGAGTAAACTACAGTCTCCTCTCTGTGCTTTACAGTGGATGCCACATGCTTCAGAGCTTTAACAAGCCTCTCAGTATTAAGGATCAAGATGAGATCTTCATGGGCGACAGGGTAGGCTGCATCTGTCTATAGAAGCGTTATTGCACCTTCCCCTGAAACATCTGGTGCTGGCGACTGTTGGAGACAGGGAGCTGGACTAGATGGACCATGGACCTGATCTGGTGTGGCAGTTCCCACGTTCCTGCGCTCCCATCCCACCTGCTATGGGAACAAGGCTGTCAGGTGCAAGGATGAAGTCTTTATTCAGATCACAGGTTAAGACTGGAGTGCTGGCCATTACAGAAAGTCATCCTCTGATTAACCGAGGGCATTCAATCTCCCTCACTAAGAAACTGCCTCACTAATCCCCTTTGTGTCAATCACTAGGGTCACTTTTCTGATTCTTACTCATGCGAGGGATTTCCACAAGATGCAGGCCTTCTTGCTGTTAAGCCTAAGAGCCCAAGTCATGGAGAAAACCTCCAAGGTAGTAGACATTGTACAAATCCACAGACACAGAAAGATAGCCCATCTCCCAATGACTTTACAACGATGGAGAAAAGAAAAGACAATAGATGGAAACATGGGTGGTACATGGAGATGATGAAACAAGATTTGTCAGCTGAATAATAGGCAGTAGTCTCAGTGAACTAGAGGTTTAAGTACCGCCAAGGTGTCATGCCTTTGTAAGGCAACAACGGAAAGTTTTACGGAGGGGCAATATCTGTGTGCTCTGTGGAGAGCCCCAAAGTAAATTTGGTCTTTTGTCTCCAGAAATGGTCTTGAACCCCCACGATACATGGAAGACAATCAAGCTGATTATATTCCTGCTTGCTGCTTTAGTGCTTTAGCATCACTTCATTAAGCTCAGTGGAAATACTCTTGATTTGTGTAACCGAGAGGAGCATCATCCTGTTGTGGGCCATAGAAAAGACAAAAATCAGCATGTGAAGTCAGCACTGATTTCTCACCTGTTCAACAATTTAGACAAGTTACAGATGCAAATATCCCCAGCACCACCTGCACTGGGTCTCTGCATCCCAGTTCCAGCTCTTCTCCGCAATAAGGTCAGCAGGGTGAGCAACTGAAATTCCTCATCTTTAATCAGAAGCAAAATGTTTTTCTCTTGTGGTTGATTTGCATTACTTGTTTCTCCTGCCCCTTTCTCCTTCCCTTGTCTCACTTCTCTCCAGTGGGACTACTTATTCAGTCCATATTCTTGGACCAGCCCACAAGAAAGGTTTTCAGCAGGCAATTTCATGGTAGAAATTCGGGTCATGCCCGAGGACGCAGAACTGTTGAACGTTGGCATTATTTTTAGTTAGATTCTTTTTTTTATAATTTTTTTTTCTTTTGAAATAGCTATTACAAATCTTTCATTCCCACTTCCTACATAGTTATGGGTCCATTACAAACTCTGTGAATGAGAAACAGTTTTCACACATTTGAGAAACAGTTTTCTTCATTTTCTACCACTCCTAGTAAAGAACAATGTCCTTAGAGGTTTGATTGACCTGAAGCTCCTGATTCTTATTTGTTACGGATTTGAAGTTAAATTGTAAAGACTGGCATTTAGATTCATTATGCCTGGGACAGTTCTTCCACATCCTTTGACTTCCACCTGCCTCTGGAAGGGACAGTAATTTATTATTTCTTCCACTGGCTTCTTATGTTCTTCCCATGCTCTTCCTTATGTTTGGTCACTTCAATCCCCTCCTCTATGGTCTTCACTCCAATTAATCAATAGTCAGGGATAGAAGGCACATGGCTCTGATTGAATATTGACCACCAAGTCTTAAGGTCAAGAGTGGCTAAGAAAGGGATCCAAAAGACACTGTACTCAGTTGGTATGAAGGTGACAAATTGAGACTAAAGAGAAGAAAGTCTAGATCCCAGATCCTTAAAATGAAAAAAAAAAAAAAAAAGGGAGAAAAGAAAAGTACTTAAACCCAAACTGGAAATGTTTTCAACCCAAATTTGTCCCCATGTTTTCTGGCTGGGGTCTTGTGATTTAAAGCTAAATGGCCTGATTTTCAGGGTTGCAGAGGTTCTCAAAAGTACTGGGACCTGAGTGGGTCGGACTAAACCATCTTCTAGACACTGTCCAGGTCCCAGCAAAAGCAGAAAACTGAATAAAAGAACAGCTTAAACAACATCAGTAGATTCAAAAGCAGACACAGCATTAGGGAGTAGAAACACAAGGTCATTAGCAAGCAGGGAGAAGAATGATAACTGGATTGTGATTCTTGATCAAACCTGAAGTCTTTTTATTTTTATTGTTGTTGTGTGTTTGATTTGCAATGGGAATTAGTCTTTTTGTTTTCTGTGTATCAAATTAAAAAAAAAAAGAGAGATAAAGAGCTAATAAAATAAGAGGTAACATATGGAGAGTGGCACTGGCTGCATAAAGATTATGGATTTTATTATTTGTTGAAATGGAAATGTCAATGCAATCTCATGGGCTGATGCCATGGTAATTCCATTGGATTTTCGACAATGGGGATGCATTTGTACAAGATGCTAGCCTGTTGGCTTCCAAATGTGCTATACAGTGTTAACCCACGAGGTGCTTTTTTTTCCCAGATGTACAAGCATGCTACATGATGCCAACCTGACAGCATAGCACATGCATATCTAATGGCCTAAACCTGGATTATGCAAAGATAAAGTGTGTATCAATCAATCACCCTTCTCATATCTGTTTAGTATTTACTAACAGCTCAACATGGTCTTGTAGAGGAATATATAATCGGTGACTGCTGGTGATTACAATCAACTGTTTTTCTTCTTACAGTTCCCATCAGTAGGGAGCTTGAAGTACCCTGCAACCTTCAGCACTAGGACATTTCAAGAGGATGGGTTCATATATTTGTATTTATAGTTGTATGTATGCATCAAATCCTATCACAGAAAAGCTTTCCAGAGGAAATATTTCTTAAACACAGAGCTGAAAGGGAGGCATATTACCTTCAAGGAGAATTTCCAAGTACACTGACATACAGAGGCACAGGGAGGGGAGGAAAAAAGTAGTATATCTCTTCCTCAACAAAAAAGCTACTATAAGCATATCAATGTGTTTCCCATTCCCCCTCCATAGGGCTTGCCATAGCATACTGGCTCAGATACAAAGTCTTTTTCTTCAAGTTCTTCTGTGCCCTGAACCCAGATGCAAAACCGATCCTCTAAAGCACTGGGATGAAAACCAGCGGTTGTGCTCCTCTCTCACAATGAAACCTACTATCGCGAAGAGAAAACCCATGTGTGTAGGAAACTACGCTTTTGAGGGTGCCGGTCCTACATCATGAAACAAGTTGCAACAGAAACCAAGAAGCGCACAACTCTTCTGCGGCAAGTGTCTTTTTCTTTGGCCTCACCTTCTGCAGTGCAACACATAGGAACAGATCCCAACCTGCTTCCAACAAGTGCCACTTGACTCTTGGAGCAGAAATAAAGCAAGGCAAACAACAGTTTGCAGCTGTGATTATGCATGGACCAAAAAAAACAAATCATTAACCTGGATAACCTCGGGATTAGTGCACTTGTCTACCAAGTTGGACAGTTGGTCACTTGGGGAAGAACCCAGTTGCACTTTATGCACCAGTAGTATAACTGTCATTGCTGGCACTTATACAAGTTTGCAATCCTATTCTGAGTGCAGCATGGAGGCTCGTGTACCCACGCAGATACTAGACTTGTGTAGGAGGCTGTACTTTTGCCAGGCACATACATAGCACCATACACATGTACCTGTGGCCTGTGCGAAGCGGCTAGTATTTGCTTTGGATTTGGCCAGTTTGGGGGACAGTGATTCAGGTCGGTGATTTGAATTGCTGACCTGAATTGATTCGGCCAAATCTGATTTGGAGATTCGACTGCTGCCGAATCTCCAAATCTCTGAATCAGCGAGGCCTGTCCCCCGCCAGGCCAGCAATGGCTTCCCTGCCTGCCCCAGCTCCTGGTACTTTGGGAAAAAATCCCTGACTAAGCAGGTGCTGCTACTCAGGGGGGGTGATTCCCTCTGCCCCCCCAATGCCCCCCCACTGCATGGGGATCTCTACATGAGCCCCCTGAACCATGCCTGCTCCCCCAGCCCACCATGGCTGCCCCTCCTGCCTTGGCTCCAGCCCTTTAAGACCCCCCCCCCAAGAAAACCCCCACATTCACAACTCCCGCTGGCAGGAGGCAATCCCCATTGGCCCCCACTGCTCCGCACCATGTGGGGGACTCTGCACAAACCCCCCAAAGCCCGAAGGCTGCTGCAGGAGTGGAGAATCCTGCGGGGAGGTTCTCCATTTAATTCTTTTTCTTAAAGGGCCAGAGCTGGGATGCGTGTGGCACCTGTGGAGGGACTGGGGGAGTTAGGGGGGACTCCAGGGGCTCATGGCAGAGCCTCCTATGCAGCAGGGGGCAGTGAGGGGCAGTAGGGATCACCTTTCCTTTAAAGGGCCGGAAGCTGGGGCAGGTGGGGCAGCCATGGGGGGGCTGGGGAAGCATGCAGGGGCTGGGGGCTGGCAGGTTTCCCCCCATGGTCCCCTCCTCCTGCCCACACACCCCTAGTATTTACCAGCTCCAAGTCCCACTGCACCTCCCTTTTCCAAAGACTCAGAAAGCTTTGAATCAATTCAGACCTTTTAATTGGTCCCCTGATTCAATTTGGATTCAGAGATTCAGCCACCGAAACAGGCCGAATGTCTTGCAAATCGAATCACCACCTGAAGCATCACACAGCCCTACCAGCCCATGTTTGACCTACTGAGCATTTTCAGTAGCAGTGTGGATGTTGGTGCATCTGCCTTGCACATGGAATGGGAACCCACACTTGGCATAAGTGTCAAAAAATGGCAGCTATGTGCCTGGGTGCTTGCCATTTGGGCACTTAAAATGAAAAAGGATTCTGCTCTTGGGTTCCACCTGGAGAGACTGAAAGAGCAACTCACCTCCCGGGAAGGACAGCCTCACCCTTCGGAGGTGAGACATATGCGTTGTGGGTGAGCAGCTGTCAGCATACATATCTGGTAAGCAGAATGGGCTCTGTGCCATAGCTATTATCAGTGACAACTGTCCCCTTGGGGAAGAAATGAGACAAAGAGGAGTTCACTTGTAAAATATGTTATTCACATCTAGTAATGGGTGGCTGGAGGTGTTCAGATTCTATACAGATAAATTATTAGAAGAACAGAACAGATGAGGGAAGTCCAAGGATATGGAGTCCTGAGGATATTCAAAGTAAGGACTTGGAGAGGAACCGAATATAATTGCCAATCTCCACAAGATGTAGGAAGATGTGTCGGGGGAAAAGAGCTGAGATGCAGGCCGGGAGGACTTGGATAGATCATCAAAATGAGGATGCAGAACTTCAGTGTGAGGCAGAAGATGATGAGAAGCCAGCAGGGCATCAGAAGACAGGAAGAACATGGGCAGAAACGAACAGAGGCGGAGATGCTAGTTGCCACACTTCGTTGCTTTTTAGAGAAAAGTAGAAGTCAGACTGAGAAGTGAAGTGGATATTGTGAAGAGAAGGGAGGCCAAGCAGGAGGCAGGTAGTCAAAATACTGAGATGTCATGCATGAAGAATGAAGAGATTATTGGAATTTACGGTGATGATGGAAAGGGTGGGCTCTTGTGGAAAAGACTGGCATAAATCAAAATAACTCCTTTTGCTTCCACAGAGCTCTACTGATTCAGAGCAGATGAGGGCCTCAGAAATGTTGCTACAGCCAAGGAAGCCACTATCAGCATGTTGACTGAATCACTTTTCTTCACATTAGACAATCTCTTCCAACTCATTGTTACTCTTGCTTTCTATAAATGATGTGTCCAAACACCATGCCCAAAGATGACGTCAAGTAGGAGTCCATGGAGGCATGAGCTGCATCGGATTTCAATTGTACTTTGATGCTGTTTCCCATCCCCTCCTCCTTGAGAGTCCCAATTGTTTTCACAGCACTGGAACATCATGCTCTTTAGTTTCCAGTCGTGAGCCTTGGTGGGCATAGGTATAAGTGGGTATAAGAAGGGATACATTTCAAAGCTTCTTGTTGACTTGGTGATTGAGTCTCTACAAACATTGACTAGAAACTGAAGTTCATGGAAATGTGGTATGTTCATCACATTCCTGGGGAATAGACACTGCAACCTCTGTGGCGTGTATTTCAAGACAGACAGAGATAGAGAGAGGCTGAATGAGCCACTTGAGTCCACGTAGCGTGATTTAAAATCCAGCCCAGGAGTCTTGGCAGAAGATTCAACTCTAACCACCAGACAACGCTCCCTTCCCTAGGAGTTCTGCAGCTCCACAGCTCTTGCATCATCCAAGGCCCCGCACTACAGGTTTCTCTCTAATTATACTTGGAGTTTCTTCTTTTTTGTTTTGCCTTTCTGAGTCTGTTGTTGACTGCGTGACAGACTAGAATATCGGATGGGAAATTCAGCATTTGCAATTCAAATTCCAAACTGAGGTTTTAATGCTGAATACTTGTGGATATCATTTGAGAGGCTTGTAGAGTTAAACAATGTCGATTTTTGCTATATACAGTGAAGTGACTTCACAGATATTATTCAGTTAAGATCCGGAGATGATATTAATATGGTACTTATGCATGAAACTCACAACAGGCAAGTGTATTTTGTAAATTCAGCATTTAGTTATCTCTTATCCATTAACAAGAAGCAAAGCAAACATCTCCCCCTTATATTCATGCCCCGAGCTAAGCAAGGGGAATGGGAAAAGGTTTTTAGAATTACAAATAGAACCTTTAAATTGTAGAAACTTGCTAATTTCATTTATGAAAAGCATTGCAGAACTTCTTCTTTCTCTCCCCAGTTGTTATTCAAATCACAGTCCCAAGCCAAAAATAAAAAAAAAAGGAAATAATCCTGCCAGGAATTTAGTGAGTTTTTCTTTTTGGAGATCAGGCAGAAATGCTGCATATTTAAATATGTAAATTAAAGTAAAACTTAGGTTGCTTAAGTAAGAGAAAAGAGAAGAAAATGAAAAAGAATTATAGGCTAAATTTTCAAAAATAGATACCTAGAAAATTTGAGCAAGCACCCAGCTGATTTTAAAAGAGGCATATGCTTTTTTTTGAGTGTGGAAAATGTGTATTTGTATTTACAAATAATAAAGTTTAATGTATATATGGCACTTTTTATGTTGGAAGCTTTTGACACAAATTAAAAGTGAAATACATTCCTCGTCAGGAGGCCAGTGCAAGGCCTCTGTACCTACTAAATCTCGCTTAAGCCCTCAAAATAGGATTTAAGGTGATGGTGGTAGTTCATATGTGTTATGCTACAGAAGTGAATTTCACCCTAAAGGATAAAGCTAATTAGTCTAACTTTTGCAGCTATTTTCACAGAAGTCACTTGGACTAATTGTCTAAGATCAGCTTTAGGGCAAATCCAAAAAAAGGACTCTAGGTCTTAAAACAGGACTTAGGTAGACTTTATATATGTAAGCCCAAAACTGTGATCCCAAATCTCTCTACTCAATGTCTACCTAGCCTTGGAAGTGCTTAAACTTGCAAGGTGCTTTCCTTCTGGGTGAGAAAACTTCCTAGAAACCTACAGTCGCAGGTATGTTCATGGTCCTGGTATGAGCAGACTACCTCCCAAATCAGATTTGCTGATAACCAAAACAAAGTAGAGCAAATCTAAATTCACCGAGGGGCCCAGTCTGTTATGTGTGCTCTGAGCATAGCTAGCATACACCAAAAGGATTGAACACCTCATAAAATGCAGCTACCACTCTTTTTTTTTTTTTTTTTTAAAAGGAGGTAGCAGAGGTGACATGTTATGTATAGTAGCCTAGGATGAACTCCTGGCCCTACTGGATTCAATGCAAGTGTTGCTACTGAGTGGACTTGGATCAGGACTTTTTTCCACCCCCTAATGATCAGGACACTTCCCCGAGAAGTGGGAGACCTGCATCCTATGTCCTCCTCAGCAGGAGAGGTTCAGACTCCCAGATCACACTTCCCCAGAGAGTGGCACTATACAGAAAGGAAAGCAAGATTAAGGGGTTCAAAAGTAGAGAGCCCAGAGGGAGCCGGACCCAGTAGTCTAGTGTTTAGGGAACTCATGTTGCAGTGAGGAGCCCTCATTTCTGGTCCCTGTTCCCAGGGTTATTTATATATGTGTCAAATGACCATTTCATGCAAACTTCATAAACAGCCTTAGGAGCAAGGGGCAAAATATTGAACTTCCCTTGACCCCAAGACATGTGCCCTAACCACTGAGCAGTCAGGTTTCTGGTGTCCTCTCCCCTCAACCCCATAAACCTTGCAGTCCTGTTTTGCTCATTGGTCAAGCCTCAACAGGAGGGATGGAGAGTGCTCTCATCTTCCCCAATTCCCACCCTTCCACCGATTGCTTCCCTAGCTAGGGCACTCTTGGAAGGTAAAAGCAGTAGTTTGAAGTCCCTCAGAGGAAGGGATAAAACCCAAATCTCCTGCTTCCCAGGTGAGTGAGTTAACCAGTATGTGATAACTACACCTCTTCCAATGGTTGTGTTTTGGACAACAGGGATGTGTTGCTTGTAGGTGGCTACCCTCAGCATAGATTTCCAGGATCTGCATCGAGATGCCTGCCTAAATCCTCAGATCCAGCAAGGCACCTCAGCTCCATAGAGGACTATGATTTAGTGCATTTCCTACTGGTTGGCTCTAGGCAATTCCTCTATCAGCAAATGGATCTGGGGGTGCATCTAAGCTGCTTGACTCTTGTCATGCACAGTATAGGTAGGAACCTACTTAATTCACAGTTTTGCAGAAATCAACCGCAAAATAATTTAATACAAATAAAATGCTGGTTCCCCAGTAGGAGCCAGAAGTCCTCGCTGCTAGAAGAGGAAGGTGCCAGGTGGTGGGGCAGCATGAAGAGCAGCAGGTAAGGATGTGGCCTCCATTGGAGCCTCTCCACCAATCAGTGCAAAGGGGGAGGGCTGCCGCAAAATACTCACAAAATATTCTCTGGACACCATGAGTGGGCTGCAAAAACCCCTTTGTTTCACCTTGACTTAGGTAGGTCCCTATGTATAGGGAGGTTAGATGTTGAACTCTGCAACTGACTCTGGGGGTCAGGCATGTAACTTGTAGGTGCCTATATCCCATACCAAATCTGGTACTAAACAACTAGCCACAGGTCACACAAAAAACCCTATGGTGGAGCTTGAACGCGAATGTCAGGCTTGTGTCCTAATCAAACTTCTCTATTGACTACGGGTCAAATCCTTTTCCAGTCTTAAGTGCTTAAGTACCATGTCCAAGTCCAAATGTAGCCTGACACATGGCATTTCTGGCACTTCCGCAGATTCTCGTGCACTTGCCCTTTTGAGCATACTTAGAAGACTCTTCTGTGGTCATGTATACCCAATACAAAACAGGGTCACCCTGGTAAGCAAGTAACCACGTGCAGGTGCCTAAAGCTTAATTGAATACAAACAGTGAGTAATGGCAGGCATATGGCTTAGTGAGATACAATCTGCTTCAAAAGAGAAAGGTCTCTGCTAACTGGTCCCTGCTATCGTCCCTAGCAGGACAAAAGCTAGCCCACTACTGCCTATCCATTAAGTAGGAGGTGCACAGAAGCCATGGGCAGTTGTATTTGGATGCACTTAGATGCAGAAAGATGAAAGATCTTTTCCCCCCAAATGTATATGACTAAGTATTGTTTGTAGGATCACTTCTTTTCTTTCTCTTTTCTAATGAGAAGTCAAAACAAGCCCCAAATTTGGGGCCCATCTGTGATCGGAGCTGTACAGTCCCCATCTCTATTCTTCTCCAAGTTCATAGAGTTCATAGATGTTTAGGGATGGAAGGGACCTCTAGATCATCGGGTCCAACCCCCTGCCCTGGGCTGGAAAAAGCTCTGGGATTAGAGGAATTGCCTCAGGCAGTTTCCTGTTTTTTAACAACCCAGAAGAACCTAACTAATAAAAGATTAGCTTTCATCACATAGATATTTTTATGTCCTCAAGGAATTGGTCAGTCATAAAAGCACCAGGCATAGGTGATATGTGGAGGACTGGGGGGGGGGGGGCACAAAAGGCAAATGCCCCCCTAACAGATTTCTGCGCCAGTGGTGGGCAGCACTGTAGCAGCAAAGTTTGGTGCCCAGGGCAAAGCCTGCAGCAGCAGTCTGCTCTCACCCTGCATACAGAGCTGAGGGGCACACTCCCCCCCATGTTTTCCTGAGAGTTCAGGCGGTGGTGGGTGTGGCCCTTCCCCTGTCCCTGTGCCCCCCCCACCAAATGAGCTGCTCATGGATCTGCCCTGCACCCCACCCCTGCTGGGCAGCACCTGATGGTGCCTCTTCACTTTGGTGCCCAGGGCAGTCACCTTGCTTGCTCCTACCTTGCTACAGCACTGAAAGAGGGGCCTGAGCCAGGCTGTGGCAGAGCTGGGGGTGGCAACAGTACAATTTCTGCACTGAAGGTGGGGCACAGGGTTGGGGTCAGATGGGGTCAGTGCCAGGGCCTGGCACCAGTGGGGGAAGCAGTGGCACATAAGTGTGCCTCCCCCCCACCATCAACACTTGCATTGTCAAAGGCACCGGGAGCACAGAGCCAGGTTGACAAACAATTAAAATTTCTGTGTGAGAAGGTAAAACCACTAAGTCTTCGGCAGGGCTGAGAAATTGAACACTGGTTGCTTTTTTGGATTTACAGTAATTACACCGGCAGATTCTCAATATCAGTTCCCAGCCGACATAGATCTTCCACGGCTCTCGGAGCAAGTAAGGGGAGCACAGTCCCTGGGAAGAAAGGGTGAATTGATTCAAAGGAGAGTCCCAAATGGGGCAATAGCAGGACACTTAAATGGCTCAAAGATTAGGTTCAGTGTGGTTATGCACCAAACAACTGGATTATCCAGTAGCCTGAGCAGAAGGAATTTCCACAGCATTTCATGGGTGTTGTGATAGGAGAATCAGGTGATTAAAATGTAGGCAGTTATTGAACAAAACAACAGGCATGTGCCATTAAGCCTAAACTTTAGAAAACAGACGAATACGTTTCAGGAAGTTTGTAGTACCTCCTCGTTGAACCACTAAGTGCCAAATGCCTAGGTTTTTAAGCATTGAAACAGTACTCTGGAAGTCAGTGAAGTTATTCGTATACTTACAGTTAGGTACCTGAATTAATGCCCATGCAGCTTCCAAGGATGGCAATCAAACAGCACTCATTGCTTCCAGTGGGCACTGGCTCTGACACTAGACCAAGCTGGAATACATTGAGAACAATTTTTCTTGTGACGTTGTGGCACCTGGGTTTCTTGTGCCTGACTGCACCCTAGGAAAACAGGCATGTAGGGAATCGGGGGGGGAGGGGGAGGGGGAACAAGGCACGTTCCACACGTTCCAGAACCTGCAAACCATGTATTTAAAGTTCAGTGTAAGGTTATGATTGGGTTTGAGGTCTTCTTCTAAATGAACCAGTTTATCCTAAACTGCTAAACTTCAGTTGCCATACCATAGTTGCCATTTCAACGTTGGTAACTTCACCATCCCAAGTTCTTGTGAATGAATTGCTGTGAATACTCAGTGCAGTGATTCTCAGTCAAGGTGCTATGAGATCCTCTTAAGGGTGCTATGGGGTGCCATGCAATATTAGCAATCTTAGGTATGCAAATAACTACACATGATTCCCAGGGTAAACTCAAAGATCTCAAATAGGAGTCTATGGAGTCCAAAACATTTTCGTAGCTTTTACAGACATTAGGTCTAGAAGGGACCTCATGAGATCATCGGGTCCACCCCCTGCCCCAGGGGCAGGACGTCAGTGAGGGTCAGATCAGCCCAGTAACATAACCATCCAAGCATTTCTTAAAGGTGTCCAAAGTAGGTGCTTGCACCACTTCTGGGGGGAGTCTATTCCAGACTCTGGAGACCTGGACAGTAAAGCAGTTTTTCCTTATGTCCAGTCTAAAATGGTTTTCCAGCAGATTGTGACCAATGGACCTTGTTTTCCCTTGGGGTGCTCTGGTAAACAGACTTTCTCCCAGTTCCTGATGCACACTCCTTATGTACTTACCAAGTCACCCCTGAGCCTGTGTTTCTCGAGGCTGAAGAGTCTCATGCCCCTTGAAAAACATTTGTCAAAAACATTTTAAAAAGGAATCTATAGGGTCACCCATTGTGGTCTTTCTGAATTCTTTGCAATAGAATTGCTTTATTGTTTTACCTATACCCTGAAAGGAAGTGAAAGCTGGTTTTTTCCGATAGAAGCCTTGAGTCTAACAAGAGGTGTCTTGAGTTTAAAAGGTTGAGAACAACTGACTCGGTGTAAGGAATATTATTTAAATGTACAGCTGTATAATTAATTCCAAAGACAATTGAAAAGTTTGGGTTCTCTGGGTTTGGGGTTTTTTTGTTTGTTTTTTTTCATTTTGGGCAGGCACAGACATTATACTTTTATTGATATAAGTGATCTCATAGCAACATATGCCTGCAACAAAAAAGAAGTCCATCACACAAAACCCGTCTGTACCCAAAACAAAGAAAAGGTCAACACACCTGGGTTGATCTAAAAATTGTGGAACCCGGCCAAAGATTTGCACTCCCATCGCCAACCAGAGGGCGAATGTGCGTTCAGTTCACTCCAGACCTAAACTACACCACTTACAGGAAACCACGCAACTTAGATTGGTTCCACTTCAGACTTTTTGAATGCCTGTACCCAATCTTTAAGTTCTATATGCTCCAATTTTCACTCTTCACATCATCTAGTTCAGTTCCAAGCTTTCCTCAAATCAAGCCAATGAAAGCTTTACTATTCACTGGAACTAATTATTTATTATCTTCTTGTCTACTTTAGGGAGTGAATTTTTACATACAGGCACAATAGTGAAATAGGCATTTGTTTGAAGGGATCTTATTATCTGATGCAGTCTCTCCAACCGTATATCCCTGAGAGTCTGCACTGAAGGTTAAGGACTTACCTAAGTCCTTGAAGAATCGGAGTCTCCGTACGGATTTAGGAGTCTGACACTAAGCACTTAGTTGGCCTGTGATTGTCTTTTCCCCCTTCGCTTTCTGTAACCAATGTACTTTCCTAGTTTGAACTTCAAGTCACCTACAGAAATAAAAGACTCAATCAACTATTACATAAATGGATTTTATAAACTGAAATACTTACCCAAATATGGAAACTGAAGGATTTCTCATATAATGGTCCATGAATATTTAACAGAGGCCCTTAGCTGTTATGCATTTGTGTATATTTCCATGTACTACTTACCCAGCAAGGTTGCTGGGGCAATGAAGAGAAAAAGACCTAATTAACAGTCATTTAAATTGGTTAAGAAATGCAAAAGAAAATCTAAATAAATCCTGGGATTGCCTTGCTTCCAAGTTGTAAACAGAAATAGTTGTTTTTTAATAGGCATATAAGTTATTAATAGAAATTTCTCAAGTATTTTGCTGTTTATTTTGTAGGGCATGGCAGTTAGTGATGATGCATTATAATAGCTTCTTTTGTGGTCTGTTTTCTTCCTTTCTTTTTCGATTTCCCCAGCTGAATTCCCCCACTTCAAACAAACAGTACTAACAGAGGAAATACAACGTGTTCTCCTCCAATCAAGAAGAAGAAACAATAATGTGATTTACTGAACTGATCACAGTGGAAAAGTAGAGCTTGCATTTTGAATGTCAGGCCCTAAATACTCCCTGGGGAGGATCATACTGAATCCACAGGGTGTTGAATGAGTAAATATGCACAGTGAATAGATTGGAAGAAATGTAATCCTATTTGCTCTTCTGATACTCTACACGCAGAAGTAGAGGCCACATAAATCAAATATCTTATTAGTTGTTAATTACTTATTCCTCCCTATTAATGAATTAAGCCTGACGACATAATTTTGATCCAGGTAAATTGTTCAAAGCTTGTTCCAGATATGTAATCTGAGGTACAAAGTATATAACTAATAACTAAGATCCTATTCCATCTATTAAGTATCTAGGACTCAGCTCTCTTTCACCCGCAAATTACAGGTTCCATTTCTAAGGCAACTACGGTAGGTTTCCTAGTCTCTAAATGAAAAGCTCATTGTGCCTCCACACACTGATGTGAGGCAGGACTGAGAGCAACTTACATTTTTTTCTGGTTGCCAGCTGGGCCTCTGGGAAGCCAGGCATGAAAAAAAAAGCCCCATGTGACCAGATGATCAAGCAAGCGGGAGCCTGACTCTAGTGAAGTGAGCTCTGAGTTTTGGTTTGCATATGTTTTTTCCCCTCTGTGCCCACCAATGACTATCTAAATGCAGAACTAGTCAAAGGAGCAAGGAAGTAGAGGATGACTTTGCCAGATAGTGGCTTGGGCACTTAGTTGGAAGGCAGACATTCCTGTATTCAGATTTTTACTGCCAAGCCTTTTTTTGTTGTTGCCATTTACATTAATTACCAAGCAAAAAAAGATAACTAATGTTGGAAACTGAGACTCCCTCCCACCCAGGGCTTGGGCAACCTTACTGGGATCCTCTTCTGTATTTGGTCTCTTTTCCAACTATCTGAGTTGGTCTAATAAAAGATGTCAGGTTTGTTAGAGTGACTGTATTTGGATCTTGGGGAGCACTGGATTTGCATCTGAATAAAGGTTGCTTGTTTTTTTGTTTATTTCAGCAGCGCTGCTGACCACAAGGCAAAATGATCTATTAAAAATAACATTGCAAACGCTTAGGCAAGCAGTTTTCTAACAAGGCCGTAGTGTCGTAAAGTATAGAGCCCATTGTATAAGAAGAACAAGATGCAGCCCACCAGCTATCGTCAGGAGATAAAGTAGAAAGCAGGAGATGAAGGAGGAGTCAGCAAGACACCAGAAAGAACTAGGAAGTGACCGGAGGAAGCAGAGATCAAAGTTTTGGGCATGCGCTCTTAGCAGAGAGGCATGTAAATGAATGAAATGCATAGGTGATCCCATGCTCATGAAGTAAACAGTAAACAGAGGTGGAGCTTGAGATAGGAGGAGAAATGGGTGGAACAAAAGGAGGGACAAAGGTGGAGTGAACGTTAATGAGCATGAACCAAGGTGTATAAAATGTGAAAAGAACTAATGTTCACTGCCGCTCCCTGTGTTCACAGGCTGTGTGTCTGTGAGGGAGCTCGCCCAAAGCTGTCTCCATTGTAAATAAAGCTGTTGCAAGCAATGTGTGCAAGTAGCATTTGCTCCCTGCTTGCTCTGACTAATGAGTAACAGGACCCATGAGCAACTGGATCGTCAACTCCCTAGTCACTGGGTGCCGCATGGAGTCAGGGTCTAACAAGATTTACCCAAAGAACCTTGTCTGCTTATGTCCTTAGACCAACACAGCTACAACCTCCATCCCATAGCCTTATAACTGTTTCATGACCAGCTAGAACAGGAGGCAAGCACCAACATGCCATGCCCTAGTGCCGGGGCTCTTCTCCTAGAAAGCAGTAATGGGTCAAATTCTCTCAAAACAAGGAAAACACTGAGTTAGGTCTAGTGAGATTAAATAATACCCTTACATAGGAAACATGATTAAAACTATAAGCTTTTTCCTAAGTTTCTTGCAACCATTGCTACGCGAGTCCCTAAAGACCATTTCTATATCCGTAGAAATCCAAAATAATTCCCTGGGAAATGTACATCATGGTAGGTGAGAGCTAAAGCATGGGTCACTACAGTTGTCTCAGTACAGTTGTTTTTTCTTTTCATTCAATGTACCTAAAGATTGAGAAAAAATACTAAAAAAGAAGAGGTATCTAAATATAAAAAAACCCACATAAATACATGAGCAAGCAAATTGCCTGGATTTATTACATCATCCATGTAGGGGTCTGAAATCAGGATTATATATACCATAGATGATTCTTTCTCTGTTCCCCAACCCCCCGCCATTTGTTTTATCTACTGAAACTAAACATTTGGGGAAATCTTGCTGGAACATGTGAGGCACAAGCTTAGATCACTGATTAAAAATGTAGCAAGCATGGGCAACCATCTCAGAGAACTAATTTGGTACAGAGCAATGTACAGTCATTGGGAAAATCTGTTTTTAACTATAGACATGGTCCAGTGTTAAAAACAAATTCCTATTAAAGATGATTAATTAAAAATGGCCAGGGCTTGCCAGCCATAATTCACATGATATAAAGTGATAAAACTATTAATAAAACCATTGACCCAAATATACCACAGTGTCTGAATGTGCCAGTGTCAGAATGACAGACTGTATACAGTATATTATTTACACTTACTTTTTATCATGCAACATGTGGACTTTAATGTTGGGCTGAACTGTGAACAACCAGTGTTTATATGCATATTATGCTCTTATGAAGACTTAAGGTATTCACTTATTTTTAGTATGCACACTGATTTCAGTCTATGATTACAATATATATCATACCATATCATATAATTAATATGCCTAATGTTCCACTATGAGCACTCATATAAATCAGGAATAATGACATGGTTATCAGGAGTTATCCTGCTGCAAACGTTGTGGAAGCGAGAAGAGGCATCAGCCTTTCTCATATAGGAAAGAGCAATGGCTAGACTCTAAGCTTGAGTTTGGTAACCAGACAAGAGCTGCAGGATATGTCACATGAAGTTTTGTTAGTCTTCCAGGAAAGGAATAGAAAAAGTAATCATTTACTTTTTGATCTATTGTTTAAAATTCACATCACCACTTATTCATCAGATATACACATTTGATGTGTGATGCCTTCATACAGTTAAAAAAAAGTCCACTTTTCCCATGGGGTGAGGAACCAGGTAGCTCATCTATAAGCTCACTAATAAAAGTTTCATCTTTTATTTGCATATTTGCAGATTGCTTAGATCAGGTTTCTTCCTCTGTCAAACTGGTTGCTATAAAAGTTTCAGGGGGTGGTGACAGCGCTCTGTTAAGGGCACTATTTGACACCAGCTATTCTCAGCCGATCAGTGACCAGAGCAACTTGTTGGCCTCCAAGATTGAATTATCTGTAGATGCGTGTTGACTACAGGGGTTTCCCAGGTTGACAGATGGGACTTAGCAACAGAAGTAAAAAAAATAATAAGGGCAAAGGGAACATGAGGCAAGGGTGGTGGTAGAAATAGAGGTTAGTTTCCAGCTGAGATTTAAAAAGGACAGGGGGTCCTAAAAGGGAAGATGAAAGAAGACTGATCGGAAACAAAGGATGGCCCCTCCGTTTGTTACAGATGCTTATCCAGAAAAGTACTTACATATGCCTGTGTTTAAGTATATGAATTTCTCTATCAGAGTTAAGCATCGTGGTTGTTGGGGTAAGACCACGGTGCTCAGCATTACACGAGAGTGTTCCTAAGAGATATTTGCCAAGAGATTTAGATGCTGGGAAAGGACACCTAAATAGGAAAAACAAGGTCTTTAAGCCCAAAGTGAGTGTAACTGGGGAGTCTGTTCCTTTAAGAAGGAACAGCCAGCCCTGTTGAAAGGGTCCATCCATAGGACATGTGGTATCTTGCTAAGAGATTTAAAGGATGAGAAAGCAGGAGGAAGCTGTGATTGCAACCGCTTATTGCTGTTCTGGGAGCCGGAGCCAAAGGGGTCATCCTTGAGTACCTGGGACAGGTCGGGAAGGGTTGTTTCATTTGTTTATTTGTTGGCTTTTTTAATGCCTAAGAAGTGTGTTACTTGAAATACCTTGCTGTAAATTCCTCAAGGAATGAAGTCCACCTGCAGAAGCCAGTAGGCTAGGTAACCCACTGACACTGAGGAGAGTGCGTGAAAAAGTAGGGAGACAAATACGAGATGAAGAAAGAAGGATGATAAGGAAAGGGGGAGGTGTTCCCATAGATGGGGCGCAAGCTAATGGAAGGTGACAGAAGTCTGGAATGCAATTTTGAGCTAATTCTAAAAATTAAGGGAGATCCATCGGTGCTTGATGATAGGTGTCTCCAAAAGTTAGGAGCCTGGAGGGAGGGAGGTGTTCACAAGAACCTTGGATCTCATCCCACATGTGATACAAAGGGACATTTGTAAGTTAACAGTTATAGAGGCAAAGAATAGAGGCCTATTGCAATCTTTGTTACAGACCTTTATCTTTTACAGATCATCAGCACACCAAATCCTAAAGAAGGGATAGGCCCAACCCTGGGATTTGCCAAGAAGCCTTTTCTCCAACTGACAGCAGCTCAGCACTTTTCAATTCGGGCTCTAGGAGAAATACTTGCCAGCTCTTCTGCTATTGTAAATCAGCATAGTTTCCCTGAAGTCAGTGGTCTGTACGAATTGGCACTGGATGTAGAGCCACGCATACTTTTAAGACAAGCCATTAAAGGGGCGGGGGGGGGGCGCGGAGGAATGAATGAATACATCCCACACTAAAAGAAAGTATAATGGCAATAGGCAAAGGCACATGAAAAAGCTTTCACAATATGAGATATTTGACTCTGTTCTGGTGTTCACTTCAGAAACCTTCTAATATTTTTCTCCTTCCGTTAATTCTCTTCACAAAAGCCAGCCCAACTGGCTTATAAAATCTTTTCCATTTTTTTTCTGCAATGGAAGAAAGCAAAGAAAAATGTATATATTCATTTTTCTGGCTGAGCTGGCTCTGCATTGTTTGCTAATGGTATGCTGATCTGAAATCTGCTGAGCTTCATTTAATGGCAACTGATGTAACTAAAAGTCCACTTCACAAAAGGTATTTCTAAAACTGCAAAAGCTTTGACCCTAGAAATTAGGGCACCCGGTACTCCAGTAAAGGGCTTTAAAATGTATTTTTCTTTTTTTCTATATTCCAATTTCTAACTCATTTCTCTGCAAACCATGAGAACTGCCTTCCATCTTGTAGAACAAATGTTTAGAGAGAAGAAGGAAAATCTGTAAAAGGTTAGCATTTGGGAAGAACAAGGAAGGGAGAGCTAGGAAAGGGCATGTTGAAACAACATTATAAAAATATGTCATACTTTTTTTCATAATTAAAAAATAAAAAGAATATAGGCCCATATTATGAATGCGGGTCTGACTCTTGGCCATGAGCTCACATTTGTACATACTTAGTAATATGCTCTGAGTCAGATTCTCAGTCAAAATCAACAGGTGGCATTTCTTTTGGGAAAAGTAATGTAGAAATCAAATATATACATGCATAAACATATTAACAACAGCTTAGAACTGGAAAGAAAAGACAGGTTTGAGACAAAGCAAATAATATTTCCCAAATTACTTGGTGAGGTAGAATTCTTCAAGTTTTATGAGTTCTATTTTTTATCTTATTTTTTACTCTTTTATGTTGTAAAGACAAGGGGTTCACAAGCATGCTTGACTTCAAAGAAGGGGTTGCCAACCTGAAAAGGTCAAGAAACACCTCTTCAGGAAAGGGTGTCACATTGCTTTTCTTATAATTACACCTCCTTCCACTGTACTAATGAATGTCACCGTGCCCTCTGCACCCATATTGCATAGAGCCCTTCTTCAGGACTCCCCAGCCAAAGCTGCCTTGACCATACCACTTATTATGAAGGGATTAGACACATTTATGGAAGAAAGGTCCATTAAGAGCTATTGAATACAATAGTAAAGGATCCTCTGACATCCCTAAAACAATGATCGTTGATGCCAAGGGGGTAAGTCAAGGGATAGATTGCACTAAACATGCCCTGTACATATGTTCTCCCTCTAAAACATTTACTACTTGCCTATGGCTGAGACAGGATACTGAGTTAGACATGTCACTGAAATCTTAGACTAGATTTTCATCCACTGACTGCACTAATTAACAATAGCTAGGGCTCTCCCCTATTATTTTCATTTTTCTCTCCCAGCGTATGGTGCTGCTGATAAAGACCCGATGCAGTTCACGCCAAAGGAGGTTACTCTCCAATTCGAGAAGGGGTTTTACCTGTGTACAGAAGACAAGGGTCCAGCCTCACACTCCAATATTAACGATCACTGGATTCTTGAGCAAATGCAGATATATTATTAACATGTTATAATTTATGTCCATCTCTAGACTGTATGGCTTGTAAAATTGTTTGAAAATGGTGAAGCTACAGTATAGGCGTGTGAGATATTATTTCCACATTCAGACTGCATCCTACATGGTTTTATCATTCACCTTGCTCTTTTTCCTTTTTTTTTTTTTTTTTTTTCCTTTGCAGCAAACCTGGCTTTCTTTTAAGATAAGCGTCATGCCATTACCCTGTTGTTCTCATTGCTTGGAAGGGTTAGCCTGAGCGGTCAGCCTGGGCTTGCTTGTAACCTGTTTGCACTGAGCTCAAGCATGTGGCTCTTTATTCAGTAAAAGTTGATCTCTGGGATCCAATGTAAATGATTGCTAAGTACCAGGGTGTCCTTTTCTGTTTCACAAAATGAGTCACAGACCCAATCATACAATAAAGAGAATGCGAGACCAGAAAACAATTGGCTTTATTCCTCCTTGTCTTTATGGAAAATAATGACACAGAGTTTGCAATATTATATGATTATCTTTTTAACAATCCTCATAAATTATGCACATATATTCGCACATAACTCATTTATTCCTATCCAACTGGCTCTCTTATTACACATTTGCTTGCTTCATTAATGCAATATTCCTCTTTCCTGTCCTCTCATAAAAAAAAAAAAAAACCCAAACAAAACCTACTTCTGTCTCTACAGAAGAAAGTTTGAAAGTCTATTAAACTTAAATTGCCCAGTAGTTGGGATCCAGGCAACAAATAATCTTCATTAAAGAAAATAACTAAGGAGCGAGTGCTGGAAGGCCAAAGAGTAGAAGACAGAATGTATCTATAAGAGGAGAAATGAATGAGGAGAAAAGGAGAAGAGCCAGAGAAGTTAATGCACAGTCAGCTTTTGAACTGGAGAATCTGTAAAAGCAATTGGCTTCAGAGCCAAAGACATGCAGCATTACTATAGATTTCTGGATAATTAGGCTTGAGGAAGACTAAGTGATATATTCACCTACTGCATTTATGCTTTTTTAAAGGGGATTTTTTTCCCCTGTATGCCATGGGTCTGAGACTTCAGACTTTTCGAAGACTGTAACATACAATGAGGGCAAAGATTTGTGTAATATCTCTGGCTTTATCATTTTTTCCTCCCTCTTGAAGGGAGGGTCAGTTAATTTGGCTGCTGTTCTTTCCCCCGCAGTCTTTTAGCCTTAAACGAGGTGTTTCTAATGCCTGAATTGTCTTACTTTTCTGACCACTCTTAGAGGCCACTGAACTTAGTGGCCATATTCCTATTACCTTAATAGCCTAGAAATAGGCCCTGAGATCACAACAATTCACACTTTCAAAAAGATGTCTAGCAGGAATGAGTCCCCTTTCCATGAATATCACAGTAGAAACAATAGTCCAGGGGAGACAAATTCAACAGGTTGTATAGTATGCAGCTCTCTGCATTTGGTTGAGTCTGACCCTCATAACTTGCTATCTGGAAAACTGCAGCCAGCATGACTCTCTTACGTTCTTATTTTCCCTATAAGCACTTTCATCTAGAAACACCTTCATCTAACAGAGCTTCTGGTTCCCCACAGACATTACCCCATTCGGGGTGTGGATTTTTACTTTTCTCAGTACTAAGAAAAGGATCCCTGAAGAATAGGATGTCTCCGCTGTTGGCTTACCTAACCAGAGGCAATGAGGAAGAAAGACAAGCGTAGACAACGGCAAGATAAAGATTGTGACAGAAATGCCGCCTGAAAACTCAGAGAACGCCACTGCCAGCTACTCCTGAAGTCGGTGACTTCAATTAAAAATGAAATTCCCCGAGTGCATCACTTAACTTTCCATGTAAGCATTTGGAGTGGATCTTAAGTGGTGTAGAAATGTCTGCAGAGAGACAAATTTTCCCATAAATGATCCCCTTGTCACTCCGATGGACTTCACCAAACTAAATAAAGAAGTATCTAGGGAAAAAAGAAGAGAGTAACAACATAAATAGCATCAGTCATCACTGGCAACCCCTCGCAGTGGAGGATGATTGTCTTCCATGATTTTCTTATTGGTGGGACCATAGATAGCTGACGAAGCCTGTCCAGAATTGACAGATGCTCTTGTAGCTCAGGCACATGTTTCTGTGTGGGGTTGGTGGCTCTGGGCTCTTGGTTCGGGCCATGACGTGCTGTTTCTGCCACTCCCATGTTTCCATTTCCTGTGGCCAGCGTAAGAGTTCAAAATACTGAGATTCTTGCAGCAAACTCTTCTTCCATTTGGGGCGATCGTGGGCGATAGTCCCCCATGAGTTGATATCGAAGTTGCATTTGTCCAGGTTGGCCTAAGGGTGTCCTTGAAGAGCTTTCTCTGCCCTCCTACTGAGTGTATGCTTTGACTGAGACGGGAGGATAAAACTTGCTTTGAGAGTCTGGAGTCGGACATCCGTAGGACGTGGCTGGCCCAGTAAAACTGATGTTGGAAGATCATCGCCTTGGTGCTCAAGGTGTTTGCTAATGTTGGTGCATCTGCCCACCCACTGGATTACATGAATGACATAAATAAACCTCCACATGGAGTCAGTAATACACAGAGGGCATCTTTACACGTGCTCCAGGGGTGCGAGAGGTGCTTTAATTGAAGTGGCAGTGCCAGCTGCTCTAATTAAAGCACCCACAGCATCTCATGAATTCAGCATCCCACACTTCAAAATGGTGATGGGGATGCTTTAACTAGAGCTTGTTTGATGAGCTTTAGTTAAAGTGCCCACACTGCCATTTTGAAGTGCAGAGACACTGAATACACAAGACATGGGGGCTGTTGGAGCATGCTGATTAACTTGATTAATCAAGTCTGCTCTGATGCAGGGTCAAATGGCGTGTCACGGCACGTCTACAGGCACCCAGCATTTCTATCTGTGACAGGATTACTTCGTTAGAAGCATCTTTCCAATGTATCCCCAGCATCCGGCTGACAAAAAAGAATTGCTCATGATGAAAGTAAGTGAGATCTGCAGTATGCCTTTTTGTCCGGTAGGGTCAGGTAGAGGCATTCAAGACAGCACCTCTCCTTTGAAGAGCTAGAAAATGCCATGTCTGAGACTCTACACAAAAGGGCATTGCAAGGATTAAGAAGCAATCATTAGGTGTACCGAAGATGCGTGCACAATGATGCAGTGACTCCATCAATCCTGCAGCAGCTGCAGCCCAGCTGTGCAGGACACAAGGTGAGGATGTCTTCAATAAATCCCAGAGCAAAATATGTGCATCATGGTTCACCTGATTTGAACTCTGCAATTGTTCACTGTTGTAGGGAGCTACTTACAAGGACAGGGATGCACGCTGCACAGTAACCACTTTTTCTCTTGAACTGTCATTCCCATCACAAATTGAGATCATCAATATGTTAAAAAAGATGAAACAGATTGAGAATGACATGGGATCAGGACAGGAGACTTAATGTGAAAGCTTAGGAAGAGAATTAAAGAGACTTTTGAAAGGCCTGTGATATCTTGAGCGAGTTTGAACTGTACAGCAAAAGTGTTTCTTTCTAAGTCCACTGAGCAGGTGCATTTTATATTTTACCTTGTATCGTATGAGGAAATTCTCAAACATGCTACATGCTTCTCCTCCAACGTGGGCTATTTGACACACTACAGCTCAGCCGAGTTCATTAAAGATATATAACTTAGCTATCCAAAGGGTAAAAATCAAGTGAACAGAGCATGTGAGTGATGATTTGAAGGAATAGGGAGCTGATGATTGCTCCCAGAAGTGATGTACAAAAATAGACTGTTCCTCATGAAACAAAGCAGTGTTTGAGAATTGTACACAGACACGCTGGAGCAGACCTATGAGTCTTCTTATCTCTCTTAATAGCTGTCTCTGTTTCTAGACTCAAGGCCAGACCCAGTTTGACCTTGGAGCTGCCTGAATGGGACTATTTGCTTCCAAAAAGCAATCCAGTTGGCTTTGCTCCACAATATTTTCATGGCAAATTTCCCTCTGCTTAGCCTTCCTGGGGTCCCCAAAAGTGGCCTGGTGTTCTGAGAAGCGACCCATTTTGTTAGCTCAGGTGCCAAATTCCCGGCTAACTTCTGTTGCGACATACTTTGATGCCAGGGAAGTGCCCATATGTCTAGGAGGGCCGGGTCCTTTAGACTTGCTCTGAGTGCACCTTCCTTCTGCTAAATTCATCTAGACAGTACAGAGGATTTAGTGCAACACGCTTCCCCCACAAAGAGTCTAGTAACTAGAGCTAGCCAAGGAAGAGGAAGTCTAGTCTCCACTTTATTCTGAAGGATTTGAAACTTCTTCATCATTTTTTCAGGAGTGTGCTTTCCTCTCTCGTGCCTGTGAGCTGGTGGAAACACAAAGGAGCAGAGGAAGGCTTTCTTTTTCTTCGGACCCTGGGACTCTTGCATGCTTGGCTGCCCAGTGACCTGCCCTCCACGGGAAGGAGGAAGAATCCCTTCACCCAGCGGTTCATGTTCGCTTTTGGGATACAGGACATAGAGGTTTGCAATCTCCCCAGAGAAAACAACCCCAGGACTCTCTAACCATTAGGACAGTGGGTAAAATCTCCTTGACTTTCCAGGTGGTGTTGGCCTTTTTACAACTGGCAGCAAACTGAGGTTCTCATCATCCCGCCTGAGTCAGGTGTCTCAGGGCTCATCTCTTCTTCATCAACAGCGTGTCCTGGCTGAGGCATGCCCCAAACTCTCTAACCCACTCCCAGTGCCATGTTTCAAATCCAGAAGAGAGGTGGTGAGGTTTCTCTGTGGATGTCCCCACACAGTTAGGTGGACCTCTGTCTCCATTGCCCATGAAAGTGGCTTCTGAGGACAATGCTGGAGTATAGATCAGAGGAGAGTACGGCTGGGAGGGACCTCCACACCTTGCTCCAGATAGGATCATCCCTGACTAAACCATCATAGTCAATGATCTTTCTAACCTACTCTTGAAAACTTCCAAGGATGGAGATGCTGCAACTTCTCTAGACAGCCTGCTCCACTGCTTGACCTTTCTCATAGTCAGAAAGTCCCTCCTCACTTTCAACCTAAATTTGAAGCTATTGTCCCTTACAGCCACAGAGAAAAGCCCATCTCCATCCTCCCTGTAATTGCCCTTCAAGTATTTGAAGACTATCATCCCCCCACTGTCTTCTTTTCTCCAGACTAAATCAACCTCAGCTTTTCAGCCTTTCCAAATAAGTCTTTCTTCCCAGGCCCCTAATCATTTTTCTGGACAGAGTACTTCAGGTGAGACCTCAACAGTGTTGAATAGGGTGGGAAAAATTGCTTCTCTTTATTTGCAAAATATTCCCTGTTGATACAACCCAATATGTTGACTTTTTTTTTTTGCCACAAAAGTATTCATATTTAATTAGCTTGTGTTCATATATTATGATCTACTGTAATCCCCCAAATATATATCTGGATACAAAAACATACAAAATATATATCCAGATTTAGAGCATTTAAGTAGTAGCAGATGGCAGGGGGGTTATTTAGGAACAATCGAGCCAAAATACACTGCTGTCTTGGTATAGGCATACGCTGAGGACAAGAATTCAAGTGTACCCCTGGGCTTACTGTTTCCTGCTGGCTACCTCTAGCTGTAGCTGAGCTTTCTGAATTATCCTGGGGCAGTGCCTGTTTAGCTCTGTTCTCTGTGTATAGAGGTTGGTCACCTAAACTCAGCCAGACTGGATCATTCTTCGAAAGGGCGTCATCATCTCCATGGACTGCACAAGGATCCTAGGCCTGTGATTCGCAGTGTTTCTTAGACTCCAGGCACCTCTGAGAAAATCTCAGCTCTAAGCTTTCACTTGTTTTTTTTGACCACAAAAAAATAATAGAGCAATTTTTCTGTTTCAAAGAAGTCAGGAAGTCCACAGAAGGGCACAGTTATTTTGACACTATAGATTCCTATTGGAAATCTTTCAGTTTATTGTCTGAGTGATATGTAGGTGCTTGCACACCCAACAGTGCTAATATTGTATGGCCCCCTATGACACCTTTAAAAGGATCTCAAGGCACCCTAGTGTGCCACACACCCAGGTTGAGAATCACTGCCCTAAGCTTTTAAACCTGACAAACCTGGGTTATTATCCCATATCAAGGTACCTAGATTTTAGGACTTTTGATGCTTCTAAGACCTTTGCATCTAGACCCTGTCAGAATTTTTTTTTTTTGCCTAAACAAAATTTAGATTAAAAATGTTAATTTAAGAAAACTCATGAAAACTTTTCATTTTGATTGACGTCTTCTTTTATTTTCACCCGGTGGTTTCTCTCTTCTTTTTTCTTCTCCTTGAAAGTATAAACCAAGAGGAAAAAGTTCGTTACCTCCCCCCACCCCCCACCCCAACTGAGAACTAAGACTTTTTTGGCAGGGCAAACTGGAGAAGGTTGAAAAATATTTCTCCTAAATAAACATTTTTGCCTCGAAACATCTTCATGGAATTCTACAGCATTTTTCAACCGGTATTCATTATAATTGATGAATTTGCATGTTGTCTCCAGTACAGCAAATGTAAAACCTGGCACTTGATACCTGTCGAGTAATTTTGGAGCTTGAGGCTAATACAAAGGGTTTTCATTTGTGGGATTTCAGTTGCTTGCATCAAAGGGAATTCCATAATCTAATACTGAGGAAGCATTTCTTAACTCATAGTAAGGAAGCATGGTTTTCTGTTGCCCCAGATTTTCCATTTCTGACTTGTATGTCATTAGATCACATTTCATCATTCTAATTCAGCGTGGCAAACTAGCCCAGTCAAGAAAAATATACTGCTTGACCTTTACCGCTTAACTATGATGGGGGGGGAGGGGGGGACTGATATTTTCCTGGTCTCCCACTAAAATTACTTGCCCCTAGCAAATGGGTTCTGAGAATTGTGCAAACCCACTAAATAACTCTTCTTCCACCTCCATATGTATCTCTTTCAAAAGGAGTTACACGGCTACCATGATTCTCTTTAACAAGCAGCTTGGAAATGCAGGTTCATGTGGGATCAGAAGGAAACATCTTTCCCTGCAATCTGAACCCTTCTCAAGTTTAAGCTGTGCAGTGGATTGCTGTTAAATGTTTTGCATTCATCACACATGAACTAGTCACTTGTGCCTTTTTTAAGAGGCAGTGGGCACATCTATATGAGCCGTTTACCGTGGAGTTTCCTAATCACATTTGCAGCAAAGATCTCGGTGTTTACGCCTGTGGCCCTATTAGGGTGCAGGACACTAATAAACTAATAATATTTACAAATGCTATCCTGCTGCAGAGTTTTTTTTCATGAACAGAGCCACACGTGTAGATGCTGACATGGCTGGCTGGGGCAGGACGGTGCTTCAGTGCAGGGGCTACCTGTTGACTAGCCAAACACTGAAGCTCCCTCGTGCCCTAGCCAGCACCTCCACAACACATTGAGCCACGTCAGAACAGCCCCAGGCTGGCAGGCTACTTTCCAGGCACCTGGCCAGCTCGGGCTGCTCTGCTCCTGCTCAACAAGGTGCAGTCCCAGGTGCACGTTCAACTAGTAATACACTCCAGCACAACATGCACCAGAATTTATTGCTTCATATGAATACCATGTGTAGACACACCCAACGTGTAGTTATGTAACAAGGCACCCTCTTGAATATATCTCTACCATATAAATCAGAGAAGTGTTTTGCAGCTAAGACTAAAGGTGCTGTTAAAGGTTATTTTGAAAACATTTCGAATTTCTGGAATATGATGCCATTATGAAGTTTGAATAGTTTCAGAGCAATCACTGGTTAAGGCTCAATGCCACCTCGGACATGCACAACCGTGACTTGCCACTAGAAGGCCCAGAAAGCAGGGCCGTAGACAAGAGCCAGGACTTGATCCCTCCTATGGAGAGAGAGGAGGGGAGAGGGCGTCATGTAGCTTAGAGCCACCATGTGGTTTCCTTTTCTCAGGAGCCAGCTAGAGCCATGGGTGGGAGGGGGAAAGTATCGAAAAATGTACAGTTTTAGGTAACAGGATGGGGGAGCGGGAGAAGTAAAGAGAAGGTAGTGAAAAATAAATACTACTACTACTAATATTATTACTGCTCATAAATGGACCAATATCTTGCACGTGTTTCACTGAATTAGGATTGGGTTGGGGGAGCTGGGTTAGCACTCACACCAGCTGAAACCCAGTGAGACTGCTGTATGGGGTGGATAAGCGGGGTGCTGACAGACCTATTTCAAATGAATAGCAGTTCAGTTCAAATGAATACCCTGGGGGAGGAGAAACCGTGCCATAGTTCAGTGGCTACAGCAATGAAGAGAGGTGGGTTGGTGACAAGGGAGGTGGTAGACCGGTGCTAAAAGTCCATTGCCCATGCTTATTAGTGGTTAATTAGCCTTTTAACCACTCCCCTTGCACGAACAGCCAGCCAAGTGCATGGGGGTGTTCGAGCAACAGCAAACTGATGAGCTACATACCCCTGGTTGCTCACAGCTGCCCCTACCCCTAAGGGTAGAAGTGGGTGCTGTCTCGGGGTCAGCGCCACCTCCCTGAGTTCAGGAGAGTTGAAAATTTGCCTGAGGAGAAAAGGAGTGGGGAGGCCTGGGAATGGTGTATTTTGGGATGCTGGAGGAATGAGAGAGTGTTTTATCTCCCTGGAGCAGACTAACAATACCATAGAACAACCCTGGTTAAAATGAATCAAAGTGAACCCTTGCTTGAACTGGCATAACTTTAAACTGTTTGGGTGGCACTTAGCCTGAGTTGACACACTCGGATGGGTGAATGCTCCCATTTTAAGTGCCTTTATGATTGTTTCAAGGTAACCTGTAAGACCACCCTAATTTCATATGGTTCTGATTATTAGTTTGACTTGAAGAGACTGAGAGCTAAGGAACTTAAAGCCTCTCAAAAGAGATTCCCAGTTCCTGGATAATCATTAATGCAGTGTTGTTACTTGCTGCAAGTTACTTAGACCTAACGGGCATTTTTACATGTGCTCTGGGAAGGGGGAGGAG
>NW_017728909.1:15917686-16010161 GCF_001723895.1 Crocodylus porosus | reverse complement strand
AGCAGGTCGGAGCAGCTTCCCAGCATATCTACAGGCACCCAAAGGGCTCAAGGGTGTTCAGTCAATGTAGAGCCTCATTCCTTGAAAAAAAAAAAATCTTGCAGAAAAGGAAGCACCAAGATAGCAACAAGCTACACCAGTCACTTTTTAATCCATGAATACACGTGGTAACATGATGCAAATTATAGTCTTTCCTTCATGTGGAATGACTATGCACTACACAATACTTGAAGATCTGCTGTAGCAGCTGTGTTGTACCACAATGTGGTTAAAGTTATATCAAATGCAGAATATTTTGTGTGCGCTAAATTTTGACTTCAGAATTGCTTCCCCTTCTGAAAAGGAATGAAAATTTGTCATATCGAGAATTGATGCAAAATGAAAATTTTGGAAAAGTTTCTAATAAGAAGTCAAAATAGAAAATATTTCTACTTTGATCAAACTGCTTTGATAGTTCAGGGTATTTTCCTCCATTTTGAAAGAATATTTTTGAAGTAAAGACAATAATTTGGTATTGATTTAAAATGGGATTCCACACCCCTTTTTGTTCTCCCTGAGTGATTTTTTAAATCAAAATTTATGCTTTTCTATTGAAAATACTGGATTTAATTACTCTCTATTTTCCAATGGAAATATGTATTTTTTCAGTAAAAATGTGGGTGAGCTCTAAATCATTAGATGTATTTGAACATATGATCATTGGACTTATTTCAGGAGTGGGAAATACAACTGAGCAAAATCCTACCCTTATATCATTTAGGGAATTCTGGCATTTCAATATTATTTTTCAGTCTGAATGAGACAAAAAAAAATTGAAACAGTGAAATTGTCTATGGAACAGAAAATCCTAAAAACAGTGATTTGCAAATATCTAAATGCTTTATTGCAATACTTCTATGGGAACATTTCAACTCTCTGAAAACTCAAATGTTTCATTTTGGTTTATGGAACAACTCAAATGCGTGTCTGGTATCCTTGGCTCTCATAATTCATGGACAGTGACAGCTACAAAATCACACGAACACAACCATACGTGTTTGGGTCATTTTAACATTATCCTGTCTTTCTTTCTTGTGTATTGACTTATGGGATACATTACAGTCCTTTGTTCTTTCCTATGGAAAGTCCTATCCAGACTTCTTCCCTATGGTGCACTTAGCCTCCTGGCTTTTGCAGAAGAATTTGCACCCTGAGGAGCTCTTCAGCCAGTTCTCCAAAGCCAAGTTCAATCTTTAAATACCCAACATCTCTCTGCCCTCTTAAGGGACGAGAAAGCGAGCCCCTTTCTGCTGTGGTCCCAGCTCAACAGTCTAACCCTTCCTTGCAGCAAACTTTTCCCTTCATAGCTTGCTTCCTCTTCTTCCTTGCTTTTTCTTTTGGGAGTTTTAAAGCTCCCAGTGGGACAGTCTTTCATTACCCAAATACCCCTGGGCTTTCTAACAGAGCTGACTGTTCCTCCTTATCAGAAGAGAAGCAGAGAACTGCATTATCAGATATGTGGAGGACCAGGAGTTTTGGTCCCTAGGAGATGATAGGACTGGAGCCTCAACTCCAAGGCAGTACAGACAGTCAGAGATGACCCTAGCAGGGTCTGGGACCCAGGGAAAGTCGCCCTGTGTGGGGCCCGGATGGGATGTGAAGAAGCTGGTGGTGGTGGCAGTGGCGAGCAGCTGGACATGAAGTCATCAGTGGTAGCAGCGGTGGCCCAGAGCCAACAGCACTAGGCCAGCCCTGCAGGAGGGGCTGCAGCTGCTCTGCCTGGCCCAGGATGGTTGCCCCGATTCCCGCCTGCCCCCCTCAGCCCTCCGAGACATCCCACAGACAGTGCAATTCAACGTTTGGTTCAACTGAACCCAACCAAAGTATTTTCAGTAAGTTTGTGAAGCGAACTATTCTAAGTCGGGTTGAATAAAATAGAAAGAGCACTGGAACTTGAGGTGCATAACAGAGAGGGCTTCTTGATCCAAGGAAATGTTACGGGACACAGCCTTTGAGAGGAGATCGTTTTGAACTAGGTATGACCTTTCTGCAGGGAAAAGAGTATATGCTTTATTTCCATGCACAGCCTTCTCAGGGTTAACAATTCAGAGGATACTATCATCCCACAGCTGGAGTGGCCATGGTAGAGACCCATACATTGCCACAGTTAGGTCTCCAGTGGTAACTTTTCTGGAAGCAATTCTACCAGGTGTGGACATCATAGCTTCTCAGCTGACATGGAGACTCCTGCTAGCTGAACCATAGGCACTGTGCCAAACCTGTCGCAGCTGGAAGTTGCTCCTTGTACATGTTGCACTCACGTTATGCACCACATCACTTTCAATCCGTGTTGAAAGCTGTATCAGCACGTATGTAACAGCATCAAGTTATGGAAGAGGGGCAAAGTGTTCGCTGCCTTATACATGTGTTTCAAACAGAAGCAGCAAAGCAGAGAGCGTAGTCACACAGCAGACAATGGTTTAATTTCAGCAACCAGTATGCAACAGGGAATTGTCCCATGTAGCTAGGGTTTTATAGCCTTTTAACTGAGCCTTAAACACAGAAGATGCTGGGAATATAACAACACAGCGAGGTGCTACCAGTATTTAAAGAGAGCTCCAACAAAAATGTTCCCTGTTAGCCAGTGATAAAACCCCATGTACTAAGGCAATACATACTTGTAGAGAGGAGGAGGATGAGATGGGGAATCTATTTATTTCTTTTCCAAGTTAAATAAAGATAGTTTCTTATGACCATAACCAAGGTAGGGAGTTTCACTGCTTGGCAAACTAACTTATGCTTGCACTTGGTTCATGGGGATAGATATAATATTTGAAGGCCAGATTCTGATTTTGGCTATCTCCGAGTAAACAGCTGCGGTGAACTATTTGCAATATAAGTGCCTTCAGTTATTATTTTATTTATTTGATTTAAAACCTTTTCCACTCCATATGGCTTCCTGCTGTAGAGCATTTGTGTAAAACTTTGAATGAAGGATGCAATAGAAGAAGCAGCTGTGTTGAATTATTACTGTAACATGTAACCTCGCTAAAAATGGTGCACAGAATATAGCTCTGATACACAATATACCTCTACTGACCTGGAGCTAAAAACAGCACCATCTGGTGTGCTTATCTGTTGTTTTTATGAGTGCGTGCGAGGTTTTTGGCTCGCCTACTAAGCGAAGGTGAGAGGAGATTTTCATCCTCTTTGCGTGGGCTGAAGCACAATTTATTCCCCTTCATCTCCTTTAACTCTAAGTGGTTCAGGTACAAGAGTGCCCATGACAGACCCCCAAAGGTCCTAAGTAAAGCAGAGCCAAGTCTTCCCTCCATATCCTCTGTGTTTGTTCACTAGCATACTGATGATTGCGCAAGCCTCGACCAAAGACTTTTAATAACATAGCAAAGAACATGGCTTTAGGTACCAAACACGTTTTCTACTCCAACGCCATCAAAGCACTTTTTCTTCTAAAAGGTAATATTGTGATGAATCTATAAAGCTACTATAATAGCCATCGTGCTTCCTAAAGTAGCTCATACACATTTTTGAATGTTAGAATCTCTTTAAGTGGCAGTGGAAATAATGGATGGGAATGCAAATTGAACTGTAGTTCTTTTTCCTTTTAATATCACTAAATGCTTTTTAATTTCCACCTGGACAGTGACCTGAGTTAAGCTAAAAGCTCGTTGCATTTAGCCTGTCACCTGAAAGGAAGCATCTCAGTGAGCTGTGTGTTCCCCAACTCGCATTGCTGCTATTTTGAACAAGCTCAGATCTGATGCTGGACAAAATCCCACCAACTTCTGGCCCAAAGCAGGCAAAGCAGACTAACATCTTTGTTGGCTATGAATTGCTAAGAGATTCTTAAGATGGCAGTTCCAGAAAGCATGGAGAAATGGAGCTCATTTGAAGAAGCAGCCACTTCAGATTGGTTCTTCTGCCAAACTCTCTCGTCTACCAAACCAGCTTGGAGCCCATAATATCCTGATGAGAAGCGAAGCCTGTAAGCAATAAATTACCTGGGTGTTACATTGCTAAGGAATGATTATTTCATGTATATATACAAATAACTTAAGGGGATATTCTAAAGGTTATTTTTTTTAAAGCTAAAAATTTAAGAACTACATTTTACCTCAATCTTTTTCTCGGTCATGTCTTCTGAAGCAAATGAGTAACACAAAGCTAAATGTGTCGGAGTCTGGCATTTGACGTGTTTCATTAAAAAAACAAACAAACAAACCAAACAAACAAAAAAGAAAAAAGAAAAACATCTCATGAGCACTTGCCACATGTCAAAAGGAAGATTGTGCCAGAATGAGACTAACCAGGTAGTAAGACCATACCGACTGTGCAACTTCAATAGGTTTCCCTTTTTTTTTTTTAAACAATGGTCACATCTCATATTTTTTGCCCCAATTGATGCAACATGAAAAGTGTATTAATTTATTTGAAAGGAAAAGGACAATTTTATAAATGCTTTCCATAAATAAGTGCGGATTCTTTTAGGCTTTTAAACAGGCATCAGTAGTTGTAGCCCAGGCGTCTGAAATAACATGAGAGTCTCATTAACTTCGGTATCAGCTGAATCAGAAATACTGTAAGGATGGCCTTTGCCTGGTAACGTTAATAGCTTTGCTTCAAGTTTAAACACAGAAAAAGGGTAGAGAGAGAAGCACAAACATGAAGACAAAAAAAGTTTAGCTAAACTTTTTTAGAAGGTTTAAATTTCTTTCTAGCTTTAGATAGAGATTTGTATTAGCTCTTTTATCCACACCAGTTTATCTCCTCAGGCAATCCTTCTTTCAGTTTGACTTCCTGACACATCACTGAAGACCTGATTTTAATGGGACAGTATGAGTGACACTCATTTCTGAAGCCATATGTTAGTGCCACTTAATTTCTTTTGCACTATTCTAGTACCACCTCCTCATTGAGACATTTTGCTACTGCTTTCCTGAGAACTTAGTCTAGTTCCATGTCATTTCTGTGACTTATTTCAGTTTTTGAGAGTTATTTTAATGTCCTGAAAATGTTGGACCTGAATGTCAAATGAGACCCCTGCTCATTATATCCTGTCCTCTTGATATGCCTATTTTATTTCCATTCCTACTGTTAATTTGGTGCTGGCCTGTGTCTATCAGCATAACTCCATAGATCAAAGCAGCAGTTTCTCCTCTTAATGTATTTAGAAGAAGGATTATATGATGTGGTTGTCTGTGATTTCAAAATACAGGACTATCCCTTCTAGTCCTGCCATAAAATAATAGAAAAGGGATCTCAAGTGCATTCCTCCAGTTGGAGGCAGGATCAGCTCTACCTACACTGTTCCTGACAGATATTTGTGGAAATTGCTCTTAAAAAAAAGAAGTTGTGAGTAATTCAGCAGGTGGATTCCCTTGGTAACCTGTTCTGGTGTAGGGTATTTCTATGTCTAATTATGTCTATTCCATTATCTGTCCAGGAGAAACTGATGGGTGGACTACCTTTACCCTTAAGTAGTCCTAGGGCACATCTACGTGTGATGCTACGCCACTGTAGCAGCGCACTAGGGTGACATAGTGTCCATTGGTGTCTACACATGACAAGCAGCTACTTTGCTGTAGTGGTGTGCTCCCCCATTATAGCGCTCATTGGCGACGTGTAGGGGGTGCACGTGCCTGCACGTTCACCCCTTGAACATGGTGGTGCAACCCCTGCAAAAAGGTGCCACTGACACTGCCCGTGCGACCAGCGGGCGGCCACCACTCACCACCACCCCCACCCCAGTCTCACCGCCTGTACTGCCGGTGGCGTCTGTGGGCAGTCCATGATCACTGCTGGCCTCTGCTGATGTTGCCGGTGGCATCTGCGGGTGGTCACTGACCATTGGACAGCACTTGACACCCCCTGCACCTCGCCACCGACAGCGCCGCCACTGCCTGCAGGAGCTTGCCATGCCCCCCCAGCCTCCGGGTGCATGCGGCATTCGTGATAGCGTGCTGCTATGATGACGTAGCTGCTAAAAATAACTACGTGCTGCATGGACAGCAATTACTGTGCCTTGCTTTAGTACTTCCACCGTTCTTCCTGTGGGATATTCCAGGTCTCTTCTGTACTGAAAATGCCTCACAAGCACATTTGACTCAGAAGAAAAGGTGCTGCTGTGGCCTGCAATATTTCTCCAGTTCTCCTGTTTAAGGATAGTTCAGTCTCAACCTTGACATCTTGGATGCTTCATTTTTAAACTCTAAAACTTTAGGCAGGCTCTCAGCTGGTATAAAGAGGAATTAATTTGGAGGAGCTACGTTGATTCACACCCACTTAGTATCTGGTTCTTGGAGCCTATTGCACTATACTATACGTATTCCTTGCTCTACACATACTTCTCACGCAGCCTTTATAAGAAATGCTATTAAGCCAAAAGGTTTGTTTCCTTATACTTTTCCCAGCAGATCCCAGAAGTGAAGCAATCTCTCTCTCTCTTTCTCCCTCATTCTCTCTCTCTTTTGTCTTAAAAGAGAGAAGCTCCATCCCCCCACTTCCATGATTTCATTACAACCTTAGAAAAGAACCAAAGTTTAGGTGTCCCCCGAGTCTCAAAATATTAACAACTAAATCCTAACTGTCTGAAATACATATGCACATGAGAAAATATTTGTGAGGGTTTTTCTCTCTGAAGTGTATCTATTCATGTTGATCTAATGCATGGATAATGGTTTTAAGTATCCCTTCCACTTCACTTTTCTATAAAGACTCAAGCACTGATATTTCCACATAGCGTCTTCCTCATTGCCCCCCCGCCTTGCACGTGCACACAAGCACCTCACATATGTGCATGCCTGAGAAATATTCAAGAAGACCATATTCAGGTGGAGGCAGTCCCGGTGCAGTGATCTCACAGCGAGTGTTATGTTATGGGTTCAACAGTATGGTAATGTTTCCCTGGGTGCCCATGCTCAGAGTGCTTTAAATTCCTCCAGCAGCTCCGAGCTGTGATTTATGACAGTATTTCAGACTTGCTGTTCACTGTAAGCCTGAAGGGAGAATGGAGGTGAGTTTGGGAGCTTCTTCAAAATTACATCAGAGAAGCTGCTGGGGTTGAAATCTCTTTAAATAGGGGCTCCATCCAGCTCAAGGTCAAAAAGAGAGCAGCCCATCATCACTGTACTTGCCATTTGGAAATACCCATTGTCATGCATTTACTGTAGCTAGATCCATTTGTATTGTTGCATCAGTGGGTAAAGGACAATTGTCCCCATTTGGGTAAAGCACACTGGTCAATTTTACACTGTAGTTTGCTGTTTCATTAAAAGTCTCCGAGGAAGGAAAAGTATCTTTCATGAGAAGACAAGCCGAGGCACAGCCTGCATCCAGTCTAACCTTTCTCAAGCCATCCTATTTATGGAACCGAATGCTTCCCATCACAGAATATTAAGAGGAAAGTCTATTCATTGAATTCACAATCAGAACCTATCTCAAATTAAAGAAGTGGGTAAATAACTTTTAGACTTCCTCCATATATAAGTGGGGACATAGTTTTCCATGCCCGTTGTGCAGTGTCACTCTGCAAAATGAGCATAGGAGGACTCTAACTGGTTTAAGTGAGAGGAAAATTGTCATATAATTCATAGGAAGAGCACAGCAGATGCTTCCTCGGCCTGATGAAGGGTGTTTGTACCTGAAAGCGTGGAAAGAAGAATTTTTTCCAACTATTTTAGTTGGACTAAAAGATACCAGATTTACCCAAAGAACTCTGCCTGCCAATATGATGAACAAACATCCCTGTGTTTTGTACTTGTGTATATGATTTGAGGCAGTGAAGAAAGAGGCTTTCAGTGAGCATGTTGATATTTAGACAGAGGAGATTGATATAGCCCCTGCTCAATGTGCTTCTTCCAAAAGGTTTGTACTTCGGGAAATGTCACAAAAGAAGCATGTCCCAGAATGACTGCTAATGGTCTTAACTGCTGGTTCTAAGCAGAACAGCTCCCAGCCAGGATACTTCTGAGGTGGCACATAAAGGAGCTTTATAGCCAGCCTATCTCCTCTGCACCATCCTGAATTGTGCTGAGAAAAGAACAGACATGACATAGAGTCTTGGCCAATTCCTTTTTATTTCAGAAGGACTTGATAAGGATCCTACTGTGTCCCATTCTTGGTGAAGAGGACCCACGTAGCTGGTCACAGGAGGACTATCCCAAGTCAGAGGCATCCTCCAGTGTAACAGAACTGATGCAGCAGTTTTAAGCTGTCTTTCTTCTCTCCATGGCTGCAGTTTTGGTCCTTTGAGTCACTGGCATCATGCATAACTAGGTCAATCCTGTTGCTCTTCTAGTTTATGTAGGATATCCACTTCACAACCATCCCAGTCAGGACCAGCATAGGAAGTGCAAAAAATGGCTAAAAGTCCACCACCCATTCTACATAAGAAGTATCAGACCTTAAAGGAGTGCAATCTAAATAGACAAGTTGGGTGGATGGGATGACAAAGGTGTTACATGACCAGAAAGGACTGGGATTCAGTCTTTTTCTTTTTTTTTTTTTTGCTTTAGTCAAGCCAGAGGAAGTCTATTTAAGGGCTAACTTATAGCCTCTGCTGGCTATTTAGTTTGGAAGAGTGTTTTAAAGTTATCTGGACTAATTAGCTAATGTTTATAAAGCTCCTTAAAGATGGAAAGCACTGTATAAATGCTAAGTATTATTATGAAGTGTAAATTGTGTAGTTCAGCCATTTCAGAGCTCAGTGATAAAATAAGGAAAGTGGAAAGGATATTATGGACTGATTCATTTATCAAGGAAGTATTTTTTTCTTCAAGAGAAATGTAAATGTATGTTTCCCCCCAAACACATCTGGTTGTTAGGGTCATAGATGCTGCTACTGAAAGGGCAGCTGGCAGGATCACTATATTAATAAATGCAGAGGGTTCTTAGGCCTCTTTTAACTTGCCGGTGTATTTATTTTGGCGGGCCAAAAAGGGCCTCTTCTCTAGGTACTAGCCTACCGTCTAGCCCCACCCAGAGAGCAAATTTATCAATAAACATGTGACTCATGAATAAAGTTAATCAATGTGTGTATTAAAACAAGTTCTACAACATTAGCAATAGTAACAACTGACTACCACTAGAAAACAAAGTAGTTGCTGGGGACTGGATGTGACCCTGGGAGTCCCATCCAGTCTAATATCTAGGTGGCAACCCAGAGCATCAAGGCCTAGTGCAGACAACAGCCTGTTGCTTCACCTGCCACGCTGTCTGAGGATTTTATGCTTTTCCACTCCACACTGGGTACTAGGCATCTCAGTCACAGGGATGGGTGATACTTCACCGTTCCTATGAGGCAGAGCAAGTGGATCAAGCAGGTGTGCCCTCCTATGGCAAGATCCCATAGGTAAGTCATTCTTGGCTCACACAAGTTCCCTATACTTTCACTTGGACACTGCTTACTCTCACCACCAATTGCACCCAGTTCCCAATCGTGCTCACACATGCACGCACAATTGCAGTCTCTCACAATTCCAGTCTCACAGTCAAGATAAAATCCCAATCAATTCCAGTCTCAGTTACATCCAAAATCCAATCATGCACAAGAGCTCATTTGCCAAGTTCATGAATGACACCAAGTTATGGGGAAGCGTAGTCATGCTTGAAGTTAGGCTACAGATGCGGGCGGACCTAGACAGGCTAGCAAGCTGGGTGGATCAGAACCTGATGAAGTTCAAAGTCAAGAAATGTAAAGTGCTGCACCTCGGGACGAGCAACCCCCAACACACCTACAGGTGTGGCGGCACCAAACTGACCAGCACCATTAATGAAAGGGACCTGGGGGTAATAATAGACCACAGTATAACTATGAGCTGGTAGTGTATTATTAGGGCAAACAATACTCTTGCATACATCAATCGATACATCTCTAGGAAAACCAAGGAGGCGATTCTTCCACTCTACTCAGCACTGGTGAGATGGGAGCTGGAGTACTGCGTCTAGGTCTGGGCACTGCATATTAACAAGGACATGGACTATCTTGAGAGACTCCAAAGAAGAGCCACCCATATGATCAGAGTCTTACATGGCAAGCCATACGAGGAAAGGATGAGGGAGCTGGGCCTGAAGAAAAGGCTGAGAGGGGACCTGGTAGCAACTTCCCCTACACTGGGGGAATACATCAAGGGCTCAGTGAGCAAATTTCCACCAGGGCACCTGAAGGGAAAACTAGGAGTAATGGCCACCAACTCCTGGAAGACTGATTCAGGCTCAACATTAAGAAAAACTTCTTCACAGTCAGACATTGGAATAAGCTACCTCCAGAGGTGGGGCAATAACTTATCCTGGAAATCCTCAAGAGGAGACTGGACAGTCACCTTGCTGGGGTCACCTGATCCCAGTTGTCTTTCCTGCTTGGTGCAGGAGGTTGGATCCAATGATCTTCCAAGGTCCCTTCTGGCCTTACAATTTATGAATCTATAAATGTGTGAATCTATGAATCAATCACACCCAGTCTCGCCCTGAGGTGATAATTCACACAGGTTTTATGCTGATCACATCCCACCACCTGTCAATCACATCTTCCAACCAACAGTCAATTGAATCACCCTGTCAGTCACTTGTCCATCATACCTGGACCGCTCATAATTGCTCACACCACATACTTTATTATCATCATTCTCCCACCATTGTGATTACTTCGGTGTGAGGGGTCTACGCATGCTCCAATCATCTTAACACATGTATCTGGGTCATGACATCATTGAGGGTAGAAGTTCAGACTGTCTGGAAATGTCAAGTCCTCTCGTCATGCTCACGTGAGCTGTTATCATGGAGATTATCCATTATGGTAAAGCAGGCATGGTTCTGAGTTTGGAGCACGTTGTATGAGCAGGGAGTGCTTGGGAACACCCTGGATGGGGCACACCTCTGCCATGGTACAGCTATTTGAGTTAGGCAGACCTCTGTATGACTCCTTTGGGGAGACCCTGCCAGTGGCAAGGTGTATTGTCCCCACAGTGTCCGCCACGGTTAACCGACAGTGAAGTCCCCAGTGCTGGGGTAGATTATGTCAGTCATTCCTTCTGGTGCAATAGATGCTTTATGTGGTCAATTGTGGCTGGCAATTACTGCCAGTTGTGACACTGATACTGTTGAAACTGGACTACTATCTACCCACTCCCATTATTCCTGCGATACAGACATTTTTTCCAGAATCTGTTCGTCTAGTATTAGATGAACAGACTCTGTTCTCCCTCTGCTGAAAGGGCTGCTCTCCCTCTGCTTAGCTGTAATAAATCATAGACAAGGTGCAAGATGATACCACTGCTTCTTTGAGGAAATGGGCATCAAGAAGCTCTCTGCCTTTAAACTGAAATGCTACAGGAGATTGGCATGTTAACTAATACATGTGGCTAACAAATTTCCAGTATAGCTTGGGTGATTTTGGATCTCATCAAGAATCAAATGAAGAAAACTTGAGTTTACCAGATACATAGGTCAGACAACTCAAGAAAGACTGATAAAGCAAGTTTTCTTAAAGGACTGGTGCCAGGCATAAGCATTGCCCGTGGTAAATTTGGTTTAATGATATAACTGAATGGGTGGCACAAGGTTCAAGTCTATTTAAAGTCTATGTAAAATCCACAATTTTACAAATCTATGCACAGACCATGAAATAGAGAATAAGGCTGTAGGCCAATGCTACATTATGTTGCATTTAGTGCTCAGTGGATGTAACTTCACAGTGCTTTGCACCATGAAAAAAGATTGAGGGATGGCACTCAAACATATAGTATAGTTCCTGGGTTGTATAAAAGCAATAAAATGTCTGCACTGTATATAGGTTCCTCTAGCAGTGTCTTTATATTAGCTCTTAACAAGTATTGTTAGTATTAATATACACTTTTAGTATCATCATATAAGGCATGGGTAAGACTTCATTTAGCATACCGCTTACACTTCTGGCCACCAGTGTTCAAAAACAATGATCTTAAACTAGAATGAATTAGAAGAAAGGTCGATAACATAGTTAATGAACTAAAGAGCTTTTCTTATGTTTGACAAGGGGCATGATCACCCTGTACAAGTATATTTGTGGGGATGAATTTTAGGCAAAGAGAAGAGCTTTCCAGGCTGAAAAAACAACACTAGCACAAGATCAAATGGCTACAAGCTGGCTGCAGATATATTTAAACCGAAAATTAGAAGATTTCTAACTGGGAGAGGAATGGTATTTTGAAATTGTGTTCTGAGAAAAGTGGGGACAAAGAAAATGTATATGTCTCAAGCAGACAAAATACATTTTGGTGTCACCTACAAAGCCGCCACACCAATGATGGTCAGGACTGGATGTGTCCAATACAGATAAACGCAGCCGCTTTTGCAAACCTTCTCTACATCACCATTATCCAGCACTTAATATGTACTTAAAGAGGGCTGGCTTTAAGTTAACTTCTTTTCTACAGCCAATATAAGAACTAGATATTCTCCTTTCTTCCTTTGTCCTTCTAGGGTTGTAATGAGAACAAATGGAAGTGACCTTACATTGTGGGACATTCCTTATAGTGTTTTAATACAAATTTCATTACACTGCAAGTCTTGCACGGTATTCATTAGAACATCCATAAAGTCTTTGTGGAGGGCTTAATAGCTAAAACAAGCTATTGAAATTAGCCAATCATTCTATAATTGAACTCCCTATGAATCTTTTACTGCAGTAAGGTGAAGTAAGTTGCCTGAGGTACTGGATGTATGTTTTAGTGCTTGGCTATGCATGAAATAAATAAATGAAACAGATAAAAGCCACGTGTAGATGTTTGGGATTGTTGCTATGCATGGGATGCTCCTAAATCCAGCTTGGACCTGGGAGTGTTGATCTAGATTGGGGTACATATTTGACTTTCCCTAGCATTCGGGGACTTTTGCATTTGATTGTGACATGAAGTTAATTTCTAATTTAAGGCACTGTGTCATGCACAGAACCTGAAAGAAGTGTTTGGGGATCTTTTTTTTTCCAGCTCTGGAACTCATATGGGAGCACATGAAACAACTGGCTTTATTGATCAGATGATGATCGCAGTAATGTTGACATTATTACTGAAGTAACACCAGAGGTGGGGTGCATTTTGCCAAGTGATACCCAAACACATAAGAGCTTAAAATGCCCCCAAAGCCTAGAGTCTAAATAGATAGGACAGTGAGGGGAGGAGGAACCGGGGCAAAGAATTTGCACATGGCCCTATATCATCTAATGGAAAAGCAGCGGAAAAGTAGGTCTCCTCACTCTTTGTGCCATTCCCTGATCAAAGACATGACTAGAACAAATACTAAAGAGTTGGTTTGGGGGTTTTTTGCAAACAATGTTTGAAAGACTTGAAATAAGGGTTATTTGTCAGATTGTGAAAAGAAAGTTCTTCTTTAATTGTCTTTTGTGGAGGAAAAAAAAAAACATTTTGAATCTTTCCCTTCTTTTTTCTTTAAGGGTGTATTTGATGGCAGACCTCTGCTCCTTTGAACCACGTCCTACAAGTCGCGGTGATATTATCGTAGATGTAAAGAGGTAAATTAGCTACTGTCACTCCATAAAGGGACTTCTGCTTAGCTGAATGATTCTTACATCTAGCAACATACCACACAACTTGCTGTTGAACAGGTTTGGTAGCCAAGTGTCACTCTGTGTGCAACACAGCTAAAGAACAACTGTCAGAGGCAAGTTCTCCACTACTCTTTAGCAAAATCCCTCTCTCTAGTTTTATTTTCCTATGCCTTTACTCAGGTACCAAGATGTGTATACCTGTGTATACACATCCCAGAGAAGAACAAACTATTTTTGCCCAACTTCTTTTTTTTTTTTTCAATTGTAATTATTTATTGACCAAAATGTTTCCTTAAGCAAGCTAAAAAGTTTATTCTCTTTGAAATTCTCCTTTTCATATTCACATAAAAGCTAAATGAAGTCCAGTTTTTGGCAAACTCATTTTCGGTTTCCCCTAGGTATGCTTGGTTTGGAAATATGAATTATTTATGGGTTTAGTTTTTCATTGAAAACCTGTCATGGTTTAGACAGAAATTCTATATTTCTTTTGAACAGTTGGTGGTTTTCAAGCAGATCTCATTGATACCCACAAGGGGTTCATTTGAAAATGATTCAGGCAGTCTTAGAAACTGGCTTGTGCCTAAGGGTATTCAGCCCATGGAAGGATCAGCATTGGCATTTGTCTGGTTCAGACTTTTTTTTTTCCTGTAGAGGAGGGATGGGAGATTTGGCCTTTGGAAAAGTAGTGAGCGCCTTAGCTGGGGTGGAGTGTCTCGTTCTACAGTTCGAGACAAATTCACTTTCATTTAGCAAGCCCAGAGGTTCCTATGCAGCCAAGATGAAAAGGGAAGCACATTTTCTTGCTTATTTCTTTCTGATAATGTTATTGTTCCCGGCCAGTGCTGCAACAGAGGCAGACACTTGACTCCAGAGACTTTGGGTTATCACCAATGGGGGTGCTGCATTCTGGGATATTGGAGGAAAGAAATGCTCGTTTTATCTCCGTGGAGCAGACTGAAGTTACCCTAATATGAGCATGGTAGCACGGGTCGGAGTTAATCCTTGCCTGAAGGAACCTGTTCAGCCTCCACAAGAGAAGGCTGAAGGGGATCTAGTTGCCTGTTACAAACTAGTCAGGGGGGACCAGCAGGCAGTGGGGGAGTCCCTGTTCCCCTGAGCACTGCCAGGAGTGACCAGGAATAACGGTCACAAGCTGGCAGAGGGTAAATTTAGGTTAGACATCAGGAGGCGTGACTTCACGGTCAGGGCGGCTAGGGTCTGGAACCAACTTCCAAGAGAAGTGGTGCAGGCTCCTACCCTGGGGGTCTTTAAGAAGAGGCTGGATGAACACCTTGCTGGGGTCGTTTGACCCCCGTACTCTTTCCTGCCATGGCAGGAGTTCGGACTCGATGATCTACTCAAGTCCCTTCCAACCCTAGAAACTGTGACACTATGACACTATGACTATGAAGTAGTGTCACGTTGAGCTGCTCGGAGGGCACTTAGCAGGGGGTATTGAGCTTTAACACGTGTACACTCATATTTTAAGTGCCTTTAGTATGGTCTAGGTGTAATGTATAACTTCATTCTCTTCACTACTTGACAATCAAAACTGTCTTGTCATAGGCTAATCCACAGCATAGGCCATTACCTGGGTGGGAAATAAGGGAGTATCTTTAAACATCGGTACAAATGAAGTCAATCAGAGCAGTGTTCCCAATGGCATTGGCACGAGAGGTCATTGTGTGTGGGGTCTTGCAGCATAGATATGTTTAAAATATTTTTAATTGGCCTTTAATTATAAAGAGCTCTTCTCCACTGCAATGCATTTGGCCAGGGCTGTTAGCACTTCTTGGCTTTCTCTCTCTCTCTCTCTCTCTTTTTTTAACTTGCTCTAATCTAGACCCAGTTCCAAATACTAACGCATCAATGTCAGAAACTGCAGTCAAGCACAGCCTGTCCCCAAATCTCAACCTCTAGAAACACGATGGCTCATTAATAACTTTAAAAGGATGATGACACTGATACTATTTATAGGGTCCTGCCAGGCAGGCCTGCCAAAGTTAAGGAAATTAACATGGAAAAATTGTCAACTGCAAAACATTAGTGTTTATCAACAGATCAATCAAACTTCAACTACTGTAAATTGTGCTTTTAGCTAAATAAAATGTATCAGCAATGACAGTTTTTTGAATGCCTTATTTTGTTACACTCATGCCCTTGTATCAGTTGCAATGAGAGACGGGGAGAAGGAAGAAAGAAGAGACAAAAACTCCCACATCCCTCTCTCCCCCTCATTCTTGTACTCCCCTGACACCTGCCAAGCATCCCACAATTGCTGAGCTCTCAAAAGTTACAGCTACATGTTTCATGATGAGTGGCAAACCAGAATTGCTGAACAAAATTCTCATGAAGTCAATTAAGTGTTAATTAGCTTTGACGGAGGGCACACAAGTCTCCAGCAAGCTAAATAAATGTCAAGGTGATGAGGCTGTGTACTAAGTACTGGGTTGATGAATACTGTGCGTGGAGGAGATCTTATGATATAAAAGGTATTTTTTCCTTCCTTCATTATTTTTGTTCCTGTTCTCTCTCCCTCTCCCTCTCTCTCTCATATTTGGAGAGAAACAGAAATACTACAGCGAGAATAGCATTGGGTCTTTGTGTTTCATGTTTGACTCAAGGTTGTTGAGTAAGAGCCATTTATACAGTGGGGGGGGAAGTGGGGCGCGGATGAGTTATGGTAACACCAGGCTCAGGTAGGACGTGGTAGGGAAGAACCAGAAGAATGAAAGGCAGCAATTACAAAGAGACCAGACAAGTTATCCTGAAGTTACCTCAATTTAGTTAGTCTCTGAGGTGCAAACCTAATATGTCTTCTTCATTAAGCCCAAAGCCAGCCTTGGATCTTGGTATCCACCAATGTATTGGATCCTTTGTTCCAGAACGCCAGAAATAAAATTAGTTGTCCGCACATTGTGGAACACAACATTGAGGGTACATCTATCTTTCATTAAAAAGATAGTAGCATTTAGACCTCAATGAGCTTCAGGGCTGTTCCTTTTTTACATGCACTCTTCTGCAGGAGAATCACAGAAAGTTAGGGCTGGAAGGGACCTCAGGAGATCACATCTAGTCCAACCCCCCCTGCTCAAAGCAGGACCAGCCCCAGCTACATCATCCCAGCTAAAACTTTATCTAGCTGGGTCTTGAACATCTTCAAGGATGGAGCTTTCACCACCTCTCTGGGTAACCTGTTCCAGTGCTTTACTACACTCCTAGTGAGAAACTTCTTCCTAATTTCTTACCTCAAGTTTCCTTGCTGTAACTTGTGACCATTGTTCCTCATTCTGTCGGTGCACGGAGGCTTTAAAACAGGCATACACTGTATTTATTGTTGCTTTATTAGGGACCAGCTGGTGGGTCAGTGGTAGACCCTCATTGTCTACCATGCAGGAGACCAGGGGTCAGGTTCTGACATGCATGTAACTACAGCCATCAAGGTACCGTATCACTGAACTTGATCTGGCCTTTGGATTCTGTCTCAGTGGTCTAAAGGGGGATGGAAGGTATGGGCAGCCTCTGTTCCTTCATACTCCTGCCTAGGCATGCGTTGATGCTCCTGGTGACCACTCATGCATGCACCGTGATCTAGAAAGACTGATGGTTGCCTCCTAATTAGGGTCAGTGTTCACACTCTGCCGGAGAGGTGCAACTTATGAGCTTTGTGCAAATAAGAATCAGCCCCTTGTAGATAGAAGTGTTAGATGTTGTAGCCATAATGGTCCAGGAATTATGCAAGAGGAAAGGATATCTGAGGGTGATAAGTTTTACTGGACCAACTGCATTGTTGGGATAGAGTGAGACAAGCTTTTGAATGCAAAATATTCTTCATCAGAATATCGGGGGAGGGGTGGGGAACAAGCAAACAAAAAATGACCATCACTTTGTGGTATGTTTTCAATTAGAGGACACCAGTGAAAGAATAAAAATGCAGGCAAGGACATTATTTATCTACTGTAGAATAGGCCCCAGTCACCATGACATAACTTAACTATGTAGAACAAAGATTTACCCTTTTAGTGCTGATTTCTAATGAGTGACTATGAGATAGCTGAGGTAGAAGCCCTCCTGGATGGAGTATTGGGTAAGGACTCTAGAGAGTTTGGTGCCACCAACCCACTATGAGGCCTTGGTTTACCCAACTGTAAAATTGAAATAATGGTATTCATTTCCAGTGCAAAGCACTCTGAAATCTATGAGTGAAATGTTCTGAGACATTAATTTAATGGTAATGTTATTAGGACATCCTTTGGTCACTCCCCTTATCAAAAAGGGCCTGATCTTCTGCAGGGGTGATTTTTACTTTAATGCGTTGACCAGATCTGGAGATTTCCCAAAGCTCAGACAAATAAAATAGATTCCTGTATTTCATTATTTCCTTACATTATGCATGAATAATGTTGCAATGTATGTTGCTGCCTCACAATCGATCCACATATGCCACATGGTTTCCTGTTATGTGAGCTTTGAATCCCAGGCTACAGCATCCTATTTCTCCCTTGGAAGACACATTGTTATATGTGTCTATGGGAAGGGCTGGTGAGTTTAATAATGTAGAATGGTGTAGCTACTGTAGATTATACACTTGATATTAAGGGATACTTTATAAATTATTTAGAAAATGTTAATAGATGTTTTAATAAAGTGTTAATCAATAGTTATGGGCCCAAGCTGGTACACTACTTATACTCTTGGCTTTTAACTGTCTCTTATTCTATTGCTGCTCTTATAACCACATTTTATAACATACACTTCCCACCTCCAAAACATGTTTGTAACATCTATTTATTAAGGTTGGAAAATATTAATTCTGTTTTGGAAAATTTCTTGAGGTTTCGAAATGTTTCTGACATAAAGTGGAGCTTTAAGCAGCCCATTGGTTCTCATCCTGATAGCACAGCATTTAGGGTTCCTGGGAGACCCATGTTCAAATCCTTGTGTTGCTCTCAGTCATGGGTACAGCTTGGGTACCTCTACACATGTGCTCCACTGCGCAGTTGGTACTGTGCAGCCTTTAGTACTTGCTTTAGCAAGTACTAATGACTGTGCAGTAGGGTTGTGCAAAGCTTTGGTAGCTGATTCAATTTAGAGGAGATTCGGCCCAAGTCGAGGGCCAAATCTCCAAATCTGAATCAAATCAGAAGACCCATTAAAAGGTCTGAATTGAATCAGAGGCCTCCAACTCGATTCAGAGATTGTGGCATTTAAAAAAAGAAAAAGCCCCACATCTGCTCAAGGCAGAGCCCCCCCTGTGCAGCACAGGGCAGCAGGGATGCCACCCCACCCCCTGCCTGGCACCTGCACAACAGCTGTCTCGTCTTGCAGGTGCAGCATGGCTCAGCAGGGCACCACGTGCTGTCACCGGGAGCCTGGCAGCACTCAGCCCAAGTGGCCCCAACTCCCAGACAGCATGCAAAGCTCCACAGCACCCATAATGTGATGTGACAGCTGCCATGCAGGTGACAAGTGGGGGGGGATGATCCCTGCTGCCCTGTGCTGCACCGGGGGCCTCTGCCATGAGCCCCCAGAGGCCCCAATCACTGCTGCTGCAGTTGGTAAGTGCAGGGCTTTTTTTTTTTTTAAGTGCCAGGATGCTTGGGCCAGGCACAGTAGCCATGGGGAAGTGCTGGGGGAGGGGGAGGGGAAAACTCGCTCGCCACCACTTCAATCTCGCCACCAACACTGCCATTCCTGCCTGTTTGATTCAGTGGAGATTCAGGCTGATTCAGCAGCCAAATCTCCAAATCCAAATTGGCTCAGCTGAAATGGGACAGTGTTTCAAATCACAGAATCAAATCACTGTCCCTCTGAATAGACTGAATCCAAAGCTTCACACTGGCCAAGTGTGCAGCACCTACCGGGACTGTGCAGTCCCAGTGGCGCACAGTCATTTCCCACCCTACTACTCAGTAGCAATGAGCTACTATGCAGTAACTTGTTGCTACTGCACAGTAATGGTGGTAGGGTTCAAATTACTGGGGAGCTCAGGGGAGCCCATAAAAAACAAGAGCCCCTCTGTAAGATTTGAAAATTATAACCCGGGGGGGTGGGGGGATCTTTGATTTTATTAGGGCATCATGACGGGTGGCCCAGTTTTTTTTGCAGACCCTTCCCCCCACTAGAGTCAAAGTGCAATTTGAACCCTGAGCGGCAAAATCACCGTTCATCCCTGCTGATTTCACATCACTATAGAGATGAGCTACATCACCATAGCTCATCATTACTATGATATAGTGTCTCATGTAGGTGTGCCCAACATGTAGCTTCAAGATAAATGAGACTGGGTTTTATGGTGTCTCTGCTGCTTGGTAGTAGCTTCCTACATGAGTGCTCTTGTGCTGCTGGAAATAAAAGCTAAATTCTGGGGAAAGCTAGAGAAGATGAGTTTTCATTCACCATGGTGGGAAGAGCTTCTTGTTTACCTGAGGGTTATGTGTTCTTGTGTCTATGACTTCAGTCACAGCTGTGACTTAAATTTCAGCCTATGTATCCCAGGTCATTGGGCTATAGGTTGAAGAAGATCATGTTTCTGTCCCCCATTCAACTTGTTTCTTGAAAATGCTTGAATGAAATATTTTCAATGGAAAATACTTTTGTAAAAATTGACCACCTCCCCTATTATAGAATCATAGAATCATAGAAGTCGGGTCGGAAGGGACTTTGTAGATCTTCAAGTCTGACCCCCCGCCTGGCCAGGAGAAAAAACTGAGCTCAAATGATCCCAGCTAGGTAGGCAACAAGCTTCCTCTTAAAGACCCCCAAGGTAGGAGCCAGCACCACTTCCCTTGGAAGTTGGTTCCAGATCGTAGCTGCCCTGACCATGAAGTAGTTCTTACGGATGTCTAATCTAAACCTCCTCTCCAACAACTTGTGGCCATTATTCCTTGTTATGCCAGGGGGTGCTAGGGGAAACAAGGTCTCTCCCAAACTCTTCTGGTCCCCCCTAGTGAGTTAATAGACTGTCACCAGGTCCCCCCTCAACCTTCACTTGTGAAGGCTGAACAGGTTCAGGCCCCCCAGTCTCTCATTGTAGGGTCTGCCCTGTTGTCCCTGGATCATGCGAGTGGCCTCCTCTGGACTCTCTCCATGTTGTCCACATCCCTCCTGAAGTGCAGCGCCCAGAACTGGACACAGTACTCCAGCTGTGGCCTGACCAGTGTCGCATAGAGGGGGAGGATCATATCCCTGGCTCTACTTGAGATGCACCTGTGGATGCACGACAAGGTCGGGTTAGCCCTGCCAACCGTGACTTCGCATTGTCGGCCCATGTTCATCTTGGAGTCAGTAATGACTCCAAGATCCCTTTCTGCCTCTGTGCTCTCAAGAAGGGAGTTTCTCATCTTATAAGTGTGCCGCTGGTTACTACTGCCTAAGTGCAGCGCCCTGCACTTGTCAGTATTGAAGCGCATCCTGTTTTTGGTTGCCCACCCCTGTACCCTGTCCAAGTCTTGCTGCAATCTTTCCCTCCCTACTAAGCGTGCTCACCTCACCCCAAATTTTGGTATCATCAGCAAATTTAAACAGGGTGCTTTGCACCCTGTTGTCCAAATAGCTGATAAAGAAATTGAACAGCGTGGGCCCAAGGACTGAGTCCTGGGAGACTTCGCTGCCCACTTCTCCCCAGGTGAAATATAACCCATCCACCACCGCCATCTGAGTGTGATGCTTCAGCCAATCTGCAATCCATCTGACTGTGTAGGCATCAGTGCCACAGTTGCCCAATTTTTTAATGAGGATGGGGTGGGAGATGGTGTCAAAGGCCTTGCTGAAGTCCAGAAAGACTATATCCATGACGACACCTGCATCCAACGCTTTTGTGACCTGATCATAAAAGACAATCAGGTTGTCTGACATGACCTGCCCCTAATGAAACCATGCTGGTTGCCCTTGAGCATCATCTCTGAGGCTGGCCCATCACAGATGAGCTCCATGATAATCTTCTCAAAGAGTTTCCTTAGGATTGAGGTAAGACTGACTAGCCTATAGTTGTCTGGGTCCTCCTTCCTCCCTTTTTTAAAGATAGGGACCACGTTGGCCATCTTTCAACCATCTGACACCTGGCCGAAGCACCATGAGCATTTGTAAAGCTGTGCCAAGGGCCCTGCAATAACCCCTGCTATCTCCCTCAACACTCTGGGGTGGAGAGCATCTGGATACGCTGATTTGAACATGTCCAGCCCCTCCAGAAGCTCTCTAACCCGGTCCTTCCCAACCTGAGGTCTGGAGGCATTCCCCTCAAGTCCGTCTTGCATCACGGTGGGGAAGTCCCAGTCCCTGCCCGAGAAAACAAAGGTGAAGAATTGGTTAAAGAGGTCTGCTTTCTCCTCTGGCGCAACCACCAGATTGCCCAGAGGATCCTGCAGGGGCCCCACATTTCCCAGTGCCTTCTTCATCCTCCCTATATATTGGAAAAAGGACTTTTTGTTATCTTTGATTTTGGACACAAGTCCTAGCTCTATGTCTGCCTTAGCTTTCCTGACAGCCCCCCTACAGGCCCGAGCAGAGAAGGTATACTCCTCTTTGGAGATTGCATCCCTCTTCCACCAGTTGTAAGCCATCTTTTTGGCAATCGGGCATTCCCGTACACGCTTGGTGAGCCAGGGGGGCTTACGGGCACTACTGCTCCCCTTGCTTCTTGTTGGGATGGTCACCCCTTGGGCCCGGAGTATCATCTCCTTAAGGAACAAACACTCATCTTGGGCACTGAGCTTCCCTGCTCTCAGGAACCCCAGCGCCTCTCCCACTAATCTCAACTCGTTGAAGTTGGCCCTCTTGAAGTCTAGGGCTACCGCCTTGCTGCAGGCCCTTGACACCCTGCACTGGATGGTGAATTCCAGCAAGCAATGATCGCTATCACCCAGGTGGTCAAGGACCTGGAGGCCCCTTACCAGGTCATCGCCTCTGGCCAGGACCAGGTCCAACAGGGCATTTCCTCTGGTTGGACTGTGCACCTCCTGAATTAAGTGGAGGTCCTGTATCTTGACCAGGTCCTGTATCTCAGCCAGTCTGTTATTTACTAGTGTTGCTGGTGCCAGTTGATGAGTGCAATGAAATTAACATGTGATAAAATGACAGGGCTAACCGGACCTTGTCGTGCATCCACAGGTGCATCTCAAGCAAGGACAAGGAAGTGATCTTCCCCCTCTACGCAACACTGGTCAGGCCACGGCTGGAGTACTGTGTCCAGTTCTGTGCACCCCACTTCAGGAGGGATGTGGATAACATTGAAAGGGTCCAGAGGAGGCCACCCAAATGATCAGCCGACTACAGGGCAGACCCTACAATGAGAGACTGTGGGACCCGAACCTGTTCAGCCTTCACAAGCGAAGGCTGAGGGGGGACCTGGCGACAGTCTATTAACTCACTAGGGGGGGCCAGAAGAGTATGGGAGAGACCTTGTTTCCCCTAGCACCCCCTGGCATAACAAGGAATAATGGCCACAAGTTGTTGGAGAGGAGGTTTAGATTAGACATCCATAAGAACTACTTCATGGTCAGGGCAGCTACGATCTGGAACCAACTTTAAGAGGAGGCTTGATGCCTACCTAGCTAGGAGAGTTTGAGCCCATTTTTTTTTTTCTCCTGCCCTGGCAGGGGGTCGGACTTGAAGATCTGTAAGGTCCCTTCTGGCCCTACTTCTATGATTCTATGAAAATAAGGAGGGGTTTGACAATGTGGAAAAATGCTGAGCAGATGGACTTATTGAGACAAAGCAGTTCTATTTGCAATGCTTTCCAAATCAGGAGCCTGTTGCCAGCTGAACCTGTTGTTGCCCTTCAAGTTCTTGCCAGGCAAACATCTTCTGTGGTGCTGAAGCATGTGCTGAAGACATGCTCAACACTGTGTCAAAGGCAGCATTTGACCTTCTCTTTACGCGAAAGTACAGCTGAGTGGCCCTTTATCTCTGAGTCTTGAAATCTTCCTTACAAGCTCTTAATGGCATCAGCATTTGGCATCTTGTCGTATCTCACTATCTCCACATCCTACTGGCTGAAGAGCTCTCTGGAGTTCAGGATAGTCATGTTTCCTTCGCTTCTGCCTTCACGCAAAACTTTTCCTGGCCTTCAGTCTCTCAGGTTCTGACTAGGTTGCTGGCAGAGGTGTGACTGCAGCAAGCACAAAGCTGTAAACCTACCTTACACCCCTTACACATGTTATGCTTATGTCATGAGCTGTTAATCACATCTGGACTAAGGACAGACATTTAAAAAGCCTGAACCTGAATTGATTCAATCTTTGCAAGTTAGTCTAACCTGCAAAGCTTGAACTGATTTGGAGGTGGACAGACTTTCCCTTTTCATTCCAGAAATGCAGGCATGTGCCTGCAGTGGCCCAGGCTAGAAGCCGGGGGGTGCTAGACCAGTCCTCCCTTCCCTTTGACAGTGCTGAGCTGGGGTGGGGTGGGGTGGGGTGGGGTGTGGTCGGGACTGGGAAGAATGTTCTGATTAGGAAGGGGTGTAAACACCCACTGCACCATCCCAGACTGTTGATTAGCTCCAAAAGACCCAAGTTGACACTGTTCTGTCTGCCTATGTCCTGTCTGCCTGTCCAGTGAAATCGGAGGCACACACACAGATATCTCTCAGCATTAGCTAGCATACCACATCCCTAGGGTCTGCGGGGCTCGGGTCCATGCAGTGAGAGATGGGCGGGAGCGAGGATGGGATCCCTGTTTGAGCAGCAAAGGAAGCCAGGCAGACCCTTTGCCTGCAGTCTCCCCTGGAGCTCTGGCTAGGGAGGAGGGTGCGGGGCCAACCTGTTCTTTGGAGCAGACAGCACAGCCCAGCCCAGCACAGCCTGGGGCTGCAAAGCAACTGGGATGCTGGGGGACTCTGGCTCAATTTAAACCAGGAAGGGGTCTCGGACAGATATTGCATAAACAGCTTGACCCAAATATTTTAAGTCTGATACTACATTCAACCAGGTTTATCTTAACCCAGTTTCAGCCATTTTGAAATGGGTTTATGCACACTGAACTTCTGTTCTGTTACAGGTTAAAATCAGTTTCTGACCACTTAAATTGATTTATGTGTAATGTCTGTCCCTAGCCCTAAAGTAGTGATCTGGCCACATGTTCATTCAATTAATGATGTGATAAAACCAGACATAAAGTTATTATGCAAAATATGTGTAATAACTCTGTTACCGGTTCTTATCATGTCTTTAATTGAATGTGTGGCAAGTGCTCCCAGCCCCAGATCATGCCTAGTGGGTAGGAGTACCGGTCAGTGTTCAGAGTGTCCAGCTATGAGTGTCCTGGGACTGGAAACCCCATCAGCTGGTCAAAGCTCTCAGCCATGGGGGTGTACCATGCAGTCCCAGGGCCAGGAGGTCTGTCAGTTGACAGGAATCCCAGACACAGGAGCAAAAACTGCTAGCACAGAGGGAACCGGTATGATCCCAGACTCCCCCTGCAATGGCAATGTGGCTAAGAAGGCCACAATAATTTTGAGGTAAATCCAGGACAGGGCAAAATGAGGAGGGACATTGGGAGTGCCACACACACAAACCTACACATGGCCCTGTGGCTTGCAGGAGGAGGGCCAGGTAGGATACACACATGCATGAGCACGTGCATACACACACACATATGACCCTACAGCTCCTCCCCCCTACACACATTTTACTGCACAAGCAACTCCACTTGCAACCCAGAGAACCAGGAAGGAGCCCATTGACTGGGCTCCCAGGAGAAACTGAAGCAAAAGTCCCCGACTAGCATGAATCCACCTACACATGCCTGGTTCCTGACTCAGGAGATGAGCCCGTGCTGGCATGTTCCCACCAATCCAGGACTTTGGCTTCAATTTCCTTCAACAGCTGGGATGCCAAGACAATCTCTGAAATCCGGGAGTGTCCCAGCCAATCCAGGATATATGGCCAACCCAAATATGGCATGATGGGATCCAATGCCCGATCCCACAATCAAGCATCCTGACACGCGCATGCGATATGGCAGAACTGTTGGGCTCATGCATCAGATCCCATCATGTCTATTTTTTAATATTGTCAGTGGCCTTAGACTAGCTAGCTTGGGTATCAATAGGTGTAGTAGGACAAGTTTCAGCATAAGAAGTACCCATAAGGTTGCATGGGCTTGTAGAGCTAGCACTGAAGCACACACTACTACAGCTGCAGTGCTCTTAGTGCCCAAACTAGCTGGATTAAAGCTGGTCCAGGTTTGTATTCTGCAAGGTGCTGTCTCAGAGACAGCACCTGACAGCCTGAAGACTTGCCTCTTACCTGGTGCTACTACAAGGTCACCAAGCCAGAATGACATCCATGAGGCTGATTCTAGCCTGTATTACACTGCCCTGGAGGTGTATGGGGTTATGGAGAACCTGCACGTGGCTGAAATAGACTTTCCTTAGCACAGACGCAATATAGGACTGAAGTCACGAGCCTTATATCTCTACCCCTGTTGTGCTAGTGCCACAGTTGCATCAGGGAAGGGGCATGGTCACAGTGCTACAGGGCTTCTGGGCTGTGATGCAGCCATGGGCACCTAAAGCTGTCTAACTTACATCGGGGCCTATTTCAGACATTGCAACAGCTCAGCATCTGGGGAGCATCAAGGGGCTCAAAGCAAACCTTCAATCCCCTACTGGATAGGCCATGCTTTCTCTGCTAGGAGATGGCATAGCACAGAACTGGCCCTTTTTAAGTGCTGCAGTTATAGGAAATGATGCCCCAAAACACTCACTCTTCCAGTAGCCATCCGAGAACATTTTTGCTCAGGTTCCTCCTTCTCCTGTCCTCAGCTCCCCCCACCCTTAGCCCCACACTTCTTCAGTTCTGTGTGTTGAGTGGGGCAGTCTCTGGCTCTGCCGCCAGGGTTAAAAACTCACACACTTACTGGATGGACTCAGGAAGCCCTTCACAGCGTGGAGAGCTGGGACCAAATTTAATCCCTAGTATAAATACATCCACAATTTCTGAAGTCCGTAGTGATTTTGATGTGCTAATAATAGCCTTGCGGCTCATTCCAAGCACATTAAAAATCAAGACAAATCGTCACTCTAACCTCCCATCTAAGAAGCCTCCTTTTTGCAAAATTGAAAGCTTTTGCATATGTATTTACTATAACAAAAAAAAGTCACAACATGCTGTCCCTCACTGCCTTTTTTCCAGGGCTGAGAAAACAATATCAGAGCAGAGTGAGAGTGGCTATTCCCATTGCAAGAGTTGCTATACCAGAACAAACAAATGGGCCATCCAACCCAGTATCCTGTCTCTGGAGTCTCAACGCTACAGAGGAAGGCATAAAATCCCCATATTGTACCTAATTATGCAGTAATATACCACAGGAGCCTGTCCCAGCTGGCTGTGTTATCAACTCATCTGAAACCTGGAAGTGTGGAAATCTCATGAGAAAACCTGGTCTTTACTGGCTTTCCAGACTCTAAACTTCAGGATGTGTTTTGGAACCAGAGCAACCCACCAAAAATATTGAGGTTCCCTTGTAAGCCAGAGAGCACTTGAATATAAACCCCACATCAGGGCTGGCTCTCAGTTTTCAGAAAGTTGATTCTTCCTGCAGGATGCAGAAACATTTACCAGGCACCCTTTTATTTTTGTTCTCCATGTGCCATGCATGGCACCGAAACTTATTGGGAATTTTGTCAACAATCAGCTTTATAAAAGCTCTGAGCATTGTCTGCATAAAAGCCCTATTTTGACGAGAAAATGACTATTAATGAGAACATGTTCTTTCTGGCATCAGACTTGAAGAGACACAGGTCATAAATCTCTTTGATCTTCTTGCAAAAAGCTTGAATCAAGGAAAGAAGCAAGTTCATTTTTTTTTGAAGCTTCTGATTGAAACAATTCCATTTAGTAACGAGTAATTTATCATGCTTCCCCCCCACAACCACCCCTCCGTGTGCTTTTGTTTGTTTTTTAGTCTTTCTTCCGACACACCAGTACATTTCTCCTGACGTATAACCTACCTTTTTATTTCTTTAGGATTTTATTTCTTTTTTTTTTTTTTAAAGAAACGTGAGGCCAGCATTGGGGAAGTTTAAAAAAAAAAAATGAGAGAAAGAAACAAAAGGAAAACTATAAAAGTGAAATGTGAAAAAGAAGAAGAATCCTAATATTCCAGCTCGGTCAATGAACTGCTGCTTTCCACAAATGTGTCAATACTGCCATCTCTTGCCTCTTCAAAACTTCTGCTGGAAATCGTAGTGCAATGTGTATGGAGAATACAGACACACACTTACACACAAAAGAGCTAAGTTTCTTTACAGGAAAGTGAATGCATTGCCACATACGCATACACACACATGCATGGTGATATATTGTAGACAGGGATTATTTCTTGCAAATTGCTTCATTTAATTTTGTCTTGGTGCATCCAGGATGTAGCTTTAGCTTCACCTGAATCCAACGCCACTAGGATGAATAAATCCACCGCTGGTGATTTATCTTTTAGCTTGTAATGTGAGTGATCTCAAGCCATGCTCGTGAGAAGAGAGAATCTGTGCTATAATAAAAAATGATCAGATTGAGCTCATATCTCTCTCCTTGTGTCATGAAAATTTGTGTTCACTTACCCCCCACACAATGCCTATGCAGAGCACACATATGTGCAGCATGTAACATGAGTGTTTTAATAGCTGTCCTTTGTCAAGGTAGAGGTCCTGTGAGAACCTGAAGTTTGATAAACTATGAATTTAGAGGGCGAGTGCATTTGTACGTGTGGTTGGTGATGATTTGTGCCAAAAGGTCATTAACCATCATGTTACATAAATGCAGCGGCCAATGTTTTGAACCTTACAGCTGTGATCTACTCTGGTATTATTGATTCAGCGAGATCAACTCACAAGGGCTGCATAGTCACTTGTCAGTGAGAAATGTTGCTTTCTAGTCTGATGCTAAGTACAATCCTAAGCTTACATTCAGAAGTCTTTAATTTTCATATCTGGACAAAAAGCGCTTCATTTTTAACTGCAATCCCATAGTGTTAGTTATAGGAAATATGTGGGTTTTTAAAGCAAAAGTCAATGAAAGTTTCATATTAAGAGTATGCACTGAATTAAAAATAAAACAACAAAAACACTAAATGGGAGAAAACAAATGGGGAAGAAGCTAGGATTAGATGTATGTCACCATTCAAGCAACCAAAAAATCACTGCCATTAAACTCTTCAGACCTCACTGATGTAGGGCCTGGTCCAAGTTGACTCAAGTGAACACTTTACCAGGACCTTGATCAGGTCGTTTAAGATGATCAGACAGTTAGATAAAATGAGAGAAAATTGTTGATCTGATTCATTTGGGAGGCTCATTTTGCTATAAGCTGCTCAGTAGCAAGTGCCCCAGTGAGACGTGTGCGTAGGAGTGTGAACTGCGATGTTGGAACAGCTGCCAATAGAACAAGAGATAAAATGATGGTGAACAGCCAGTGTTACTATTCCCAAGTTTCACTAACAAAACCCTCAAGGTTGCTCGGTATTTACTTCCCATGCACGGTGACTTAGTGTATTGCCAATACACCAGTCTGTAATGTTAAACATCCTAAACCCCTGCCTGGTGTTTGCTACTGTTATTCTGTCCACACTTCTGTGCTTTTGCAATTATATTTTAGTGGATTTTGGAGGCATGTGCATATGCATGAGTGTGGGTGTGTATCAGAGTCTGCAGGAGGTGAAACAGTTAACACAAGGCCAGCATTACTAACCCTGGGAGTTGCCTGCACTGCACAGCAAATGCTTTATCAACAAACCACAGGTGTACAGCACCAAAGCAGATAAAAACATATAACACCCGAGATGACAGTTTTGTGTCTGAAATACATTCATCACCCAAAGTACACGTGTACACCCGCTATACACAGTGGGTATTTTTCTTGCTTTGTTCTCGAGATAGTGAAGTAGGTGAATGTCTTTTCCCCTCTCAATGTGGTTGGTCCAGAAAGTTGACTATGCAAAAGTGGCACCTTCTTATTCCTCCTCCTTGGGATTCACATCCATGCAAGTTCTCCCTTTCAAAGCACACCGATCTGGGGCTCTCAAGGCACAGCCCTGTGAAGGAACAGCTGGGTGATGTTAGGTTTCTGCTGGGCCAAGCCTCGTGGGGTTCAAAACTGACCAAAGATCCCAGTGGAGCCACTGAAAGTTTGGCTACATATAAAGCTACTGGAATTCTCTCATTGCTCATGATGCTGAACCTTCCTGTATCTTCAATCACAGTTTAATTTTGAAGCCATTAATAATAATCAGCTGCTCAGAGGTTACAGTAGCGAGGGCCAAAAAAAGCATCAAGGCAGATAGATCTACCGTCCGATCTGAGCAAATCGTTTGCTTTAAAATAAAACACACACTCCTTCCTTTTCAGATCTATGTTGGGCAGTTGCCACCAGATTATTTGCCTGCTGTTATAGAAAGTTGTGCCTGAATGAAACATATGGTTAACAAGATGAACTGTTGTAGGCGCAGACTTACTTCAGAGAGGGAATCAAACCTTTAGAAAAGATTCAGCGTTTTGGTTTTTTTGCAAACGAAGGTCTGCCTTCTGGCTTATCTACCAGCTGACCCCTGCAAAGGGTTCTGGTGCGGAGAGAGTACAGGCCAAAGAGCAGAGCGGGACACGGATGCTCTCACTCCCTGGTCCCTGCAGAGAGAACGAGCTGCAAAGTGGAGCTCCATGGAGAAAGACGGGTCTTATCCTACCTAGGGCCTCAAGTGCCATGTTCTGGCTAGCATTTGGGAGCAGACTTTCAACGGGCAATAGAGGGGTAGGGTTCGGGGAGGGTGTCGGAGGATTATTCACCCGCTGTTTTAAGCAGCACCTCTGCAGAGTTCTCCCCAAACGGCGAGTATTTTGGCTAGGCCACTTCACTCTCACCTCCTCCCAAATAGCACAAAGCTACCCATGCATGCAGGAAAGACCTTGGCCACCAGTCAAATGCAGTCATTCCTGAAATGTATCCCACTGCCCAATACCAGAAGCTCCCACGTCAACCCTCGCATTATAGCAGCATTTACCCACAGTGATATCCAGGGCCCGAATCTTCCCCCTGCAGAGCACCAGTAACATCCACTGGAGTGAATCCGAGTTACTGGCATCTTGCAGGGGAAAAATAGGTCTCCTAAGCATCTCTTTGGGAAACTGCTCATAAAACTTAAATCTAAGGAAACGCAGCCTGGTTGTGGAAGAAGGCTCAGGATGGGCCTGTGTCCTGTAGTGCAGCTGGCTAAATGAAATATTCATTCTCTCCAACAAGCACAGCTTGGAAATGTACCCGGGACACCCTAGGAGGCATGAGGAACACTAAGGATTAGAAAGAGCAGGTTGTATCTTCTTGCCCCAGTCTCTCTCTCCTTCTCCGTGTGCGTTTCTCTCTCTCCTCTAATAACCTTCTCACTTCTTAAAACATTTGAGCAGAAATGCAAGTTTATCGCTCCCAGCCCAAATAACTGCTTTCAAACAGACACATTGGATGGCATTGCATGCCAGCACCATGTAACTCTCGGAAGCTGGAAAGCTCCTGCCAAAACATCTGTCTCTCCTGAGTAAATTTGCACACTAATTGCCTGCGAAAAACCATAGATCATGTATTTAGCACCCAAAGGGATCACATACATTAAGGAACAGAAACACAAGCCATCACACTCTATAGACGCAGTGTATTGAGCAGGCCTCTTCATTCAGCCCAGCTTTTGTTAATTTTTGCCCCTTCTTCTTCATTGATTTTGTCGGGAGAAATATTATAGCAATACTACTGATGACAAATATGATATCTCCATCCCTACTTGGTTGAGCTACCAACATGCCTGTACACACTAGGCATTAACACTGCTCCTGGCCATTATGTTTGCACATGGGAAAGGGGTCAAGGAGCCTTCTCTTTTTGCAGAAAGCCAGGCTACGTTGCAGTTCATGACTTAGTTCCTCAGCTGGTGCAAACCGTCTCATCAGACTCAATGAAACTATTCAGATTCACCCCAGTGAGGATCCAGTTTCCAGGTTCCTCATAAGCTCACGGCCTGCATCCTCCCCACCATCTCTTGGGGAGTTAAGCCAAGGGCCGCAGTCTTCTGTCTCCGCACGAGTCACACTGGCTGAGTATGAAGGGGACAGTCATTGCTTCCTCCGAAAGAGTGATAGAGGAGATCTTGGAGGAATTGCATCTCTCTGAAGCTCCGTTTCTCCTACAGCAGAGTCATCACTACCACTGATGCCAGCTGGTAGATCCCAGGTAGAAACGATGCCCATAGCAAACCTACACACCCCCCCCATTACGGGTTTCTGCAATATCCAGTACAAAAGTCTGGTCCTCGTTTGGGATTCCCAGGCACTTCCACAATACAGATAATCAGCACTACTAATTATGACAATTAAGCATACATGTCAGCATTAGTTCTCTCCCCCCAAATCTATATATAGCATCATGCATATCACTCCTCTTTGTTTTGCTTTCACAGCAACCTAGGCTCGGCCGAGTTCAACGGTTCGTTCAGGGCTCCTAATATCCTTCAGGCTCCCCCTATAAAAGTCGAGAAGAATTGAGCCCTCTCCATTTTATCTTCTCATCATTCATTATGCTCCCATCTGAGAGTGCATCAGTCAAATCTGCTGTGGATTCTTCTATGGGTAATTCATGTCTTTCTTTTCACTGCCTTTGTATGATTTTTGTTTCCTTAGGCATCATTAGACTGCTGGCTGCCCACTTGAAAAGTTTCTCTGGCATCCCTTTAAAATCAGAAATATCAGACAACATGAAATTCCTCATTTGCCCCCCCCAACCTTCACTTTCCCCCCCCCCCAGTTACTGTTGATATTTCCCTCCAGAACATTTTAACTTTCTTACACTCCCTGAACATATGCTTGGTATCACGTCATACATCAGAGCAGCTCCAGCAGTTGCTGTTATCACTCAAACCAAGTTTATCCTCCTGGGCTGGTGTCCAGCTTCCAGACCGACTTCATGGATGTGCACCAGAGAGGAGACCCACGGCCAGCGAGCATGAATTTGTGCATGAGCTGTACATTGGTGAGCACGAACTGTGAGTTTGTGCGAGCATTGAACAATAGGAGAGAAAGATCAGAGGCACTGTGATTTGCATTTAGTTTAACAAGTAGGTGTTTTTGGGGGTTTATTTATGAGAGGCCACAGGAGATGCTGGTGTAGTAAATGCGCATTGTAGAATAACTGGTTAAAGCAAATATGTTTTTTTGGAGATTGCGTCTGAAGAAATGTTAGCCCACAAAAGCCCGCTATGGGGTTTCTTGAATCTTTTTCAAAGGCCGTTGCTACTAGACACTGTTGGAAATCATGTGCTAGATAAACCAGCTGCAGATTTGGTCCAGCATGGCAATTTTGAAATTCGGACCTGGCACCTCACTTGAGAAATGTGGTCCTAGTTCTTTACCGATACATTAGGAGAAAGCGGCAGGTGTTTCTTCTGAAGCCCAGGGCTTGGAGTGAAAAATAAGTGAGGCTCTACTGTAAGCTGGACCTGATCTGAAGTCTACTGAACTCAGTAGGAGTCTTGCCACCCACATCGGTAGGGTCCCTTTTTCTGGTTGCATTTTCAGTAACCACATCCCCCCTCTTTCAATACGTTACTTTTCAATTTTTTTTTTTCCCACCCGGTTTTTTTTTTTCCCTCGGCATTGCAAGCTTCGCTCTGCTCCTCTGTGACACATCGGGTATACAGGGGCATTCTCAAGATCTCTCCTAACAGATAGAAATAAATCATCACTGCCTGATAGCTTCTAAAATCCACTTTTCTTTCGCAGTAGTTCCATGGTGTAGTTTTCACTGGTTCAGGTAACTCATCCCTTGACACAATAATTTAGTATCAAGTGTTTGTCACTTAACTTTGCTTTCTTTTTTGTTTCCCGACAAAACCCTCCACTCCCCCGATCCTAAGGCTGTCCTCGATGTGGCATCCAGATCGTAGTTTTTGGATTCTGCATAACTGAGCAGGCCAGACAACTGCTCCAAACGTTGTGCTTGTACATGTCTACATATACATATACATGCATATATCTGAGGGCAAAGTTACGTATGTTCTGTCTCTTTAACCAGAGAGTATCTGTAATGATTTAATGATGGGTGTTGATGGTTAGAGGCTGCCTCTCTCTCCCTGAACAGTATGAATAAAGCAATAGGGCATCTGTGAAATGCGGATGTGTAAATCTCAGAACAACAGGGGTAGTTTGTGTGTTTCCTTTTGCCCACCTACCATTTCTGTTGTGCATATCTTTTATTTATTCGCTCATGCCTGGCTTCTGATTCTCTGGGATATTTGTACGATTTCTTTGTATGTCTCTTGCTGTTTTGTTTGAGAACACAGATGGTTGAATGAGTTCAGGTAAAAGATGAACCTTTCCCATTCAAACTTGTATCTATAACATCACCTAATACCAGACAGACAGGGCAGTATGGCTCAGGAAAAAAAAAAAAAATTGCTCTCTTTGCCACCTGCCTTTCTGAATTCATGCAGATTTGAGATGCAGCAAGTAGCTTTGGGGGTTTCTCAGGAGAGAACCACGTCCCTGAGATTTTTTTTCCAACCTACGTTTGCAGGCACAAGAGATTTGGTTAGCTCGGCTACGTTCCCAATAAACATTTGTATGTGTGTGTTTATCAAAAATTAATCTCAACTGGAAACGCGTGCAAGTTCACTCATTATTTGACTAATCAGCGTTGCATAGGCAATTAGCAATCTTTCCAAAGATTGGAGTGGGACATGAATTGCAATCTTCGCTGCCTTTAATTTTATAATGGAATGTGATACAAAAGAAAATAGTGTCAAGAACCAACATATGTGTGCGAGTGTATGTGCCGAAGAGGGAGTGAGTCTTTGGAGAAATATCTGAGTTGACATCATTTATATAATTTAAGAAACTTGAACTGTCTCAAGGCTTTTATACTGGCACCCACCACTGCATTTTGCTCGGCTCAGTCATAAAAAAATAAAGTCTCTCCAGGAAGCACGAGGAGGGGTACTTTGATAGCATGACAACTCATGTGGTTTAGTGGCTTTGTCATGACTTGAGGACAAGAAGTCCCTGTGTTTCAGACTCTGTTCCTACTCTGACCTCCTGGTGGTATTAGTTAAGCATCTGTATCCAGCCACCATCTCTGTTCTGAATTCAGCGCCCACTAAAAATATAAGGACTGTCCTGTGATTTCACCGGGGCTTGATAGCCTCTGCATTCGGCTAAAATGTACAAGCCGTGACTTTTTCATGGTGGCAGCGTGTCCTGTTACGTACTTTCTTTAATGTGTCCTGCAGCCTACTCAGGATGACTCCATAGCTGCTTTGCTCACATCCAGGAGCAGGTTGGTAGGACATGCTCAACGGCATCCTGGCTTGGGCATGCTGCCACCGAGGTATAACTATACCCACAGGAGGTGTCAGGATCAATCCATGTAGCTTGCAAGGGTTAACTATGGATAGCCAACTATTCACATAGGATGGCCAGATCAAGAAAACTTCCTTCCAGATGAGATGGTAACCAAATGGATCATTTGGGAGGAAACTGAGCACATCATCAAGGATCAGCACACAGAGGGGACTTTCATAGTTTCATAGTAGCTAAGGTCAGGAAGGACCTGAACAGGTCATCTAGCCTGACCCCCTGCCACAGGCAGGAATGAACGCTGGGTTCACAAGACCCCAGACAGGTGATCGTCCAACCTCCTCTTGAACTTGCCCAGGGTAGGGGCGAGGACCACTTCCCTGGGAAGCTGATTCCAGATTTTGGCCACCCTAACTGTAAAATATTGCCTTCTGATCTCTAACCCCAACCTAGTCTCCATCAGCTTATTGCCATTGTTCCTCGTCATCCCAGGTGGTGCTGGGGAGAAAAGGGCTCTACCTATTTGCTGTTGATCTCCCCCGATGAGTTTGTAGGCAGCCACCAGGTCCCCCCTCAGCCCCCTCTTGCTGAGGCTGAACAGGTTCAGGTCCCTCAGTCTCTCCTCATAGGGCCTGTCCTGCCCTCTCACCAAGCAGGTGGCCCTCCTCTGAACCCTCTCCAGGCTGGGCACATCCCTTTTGAAGTGCGGCGCCCAGTGCTGGACACAGTACTCCAACTGCGGCCTGACCAGTGTCACATAGAGGGGGACTGGCTTGAGATGCACCTTTGGATTCATGACAAGGTCTGGCTGGCCTTGCTGGCTGCGGTCTGGCATTGGCGGCTCATGTTCATCTTGCAGTCAATAATGACTCCAAGATCCCTTTCTGCCTCTGTGCTTTCAAGAGGGGAACTCCCCAGCCTGTGTGTATGCTGTGGCTTCCTTCTCCCCCGGTGCAGCACCCTGCATTTGTCTACTTTGAACCACATCCTATTCTCATCTGCCCACTTTTGTACTCTGTCTAAATCTACTTGCAGCCTCTCTCTCCCTTCGAGCATGTCCACCTCACCCCACATCTTAGTGTCATCAGCAAACTTGGACAGCGTGCTTCATGCCTCTTCATCCAAGTCGCTGATGAAGATGTTAAACCGTGCAGGCTGGAGGACGAGCCCTGGGATACCCCACTGCTCACAGCTCACCAGGTTGAGTACGGCCCATCCACAACTACTCTCTGGGTGCGCCCCATCAGCCAATTTTTTACCCATCCAGCTGTGCAGGCCTCAGTGCCATAGTCACTTAATTTATTGATGAGGATGGGGTGAAAGACAGTGTCAAAGGCCTTCTTAAAGTCTAGAAAGACTATGTCCACAGCAACACCGTCATCCAAGGATTTAATTACTTGGTCATAAAAGGCAACCAGGTTGGTCAGGCAAGACCTGTTTTTGACAAACCCATGCTGATTGCCCCTGAGCATGATCCCTCCTGGTGCCCCCCACAGATGTGCTCTTTGATGATACTCTCCAAGATCTTCCCGAGCACAGAGATGAGGCTTACGGGCCTATAGTTACTAGGGTCCTCCCTTTCTTGAAAATTGGGACCACATTAGCCAGTTTCCAATTCCCCGGCACCTGGCCAGATGACCACGAATACTCATGCAGCTTCTCCCTTCCACTGGGTGTATGCACCCCTTGTAGTCCTCAGGCATTGCTGAATGCCCTTGCTGAGCCAAGGGGGTTTCTGAGCACTCTTACCCCACTTGCTTCTCTCAGGGACTGTTATCCTTTATTAAAGGTCTTTATTAAAGGTCATAGCTCTAATCATTTTCATCAGTTCAAGCTGGTGTAGGCTTCAGGTAGACTTGGATTGTGGCTATCCTATACGTACCCTCAGATCCCCATGGGAAGGAAGAGCTAAAATGAGAAGCACTGCATCCACGGACTCATTGCCCTCGTTATTTAGACTCGTTGTCTAAATGATGTATCACTCTTTTCTATTACGAGTGAGCCACATGTCTGTGTCTGACTCACTTGCCACATGTCCCTGAGGAATGATATTGTACATTTGAGAGCCCACAAAGTGGGAGCTCTAGGATTTCATAGATTTCATAGACATCAGGGCTGGAAGGGACCTCGGGAGATCATCGAGTCCAGCCCCCCGCATGTGCATATAAATCTGCAGGCTCTAACACTAGTTTCAGAGTTTAGGAACTGGGGCTTTGGACCTCAGCCCTTTGGTGAGGCCAGGTGCAGGAGAACGACACCCTGAAAACGAAATGAGTGTCACCTAGAAATCCAGAACCACAAGTCGTTCCTGGACTCTGCTCAGACTCAAGAAAACTTAAAAGCATGGGGAACCCCAACACAGCAGCCAGATCTGTGTCCAGATAGGAAAGATAGACTCGGGCTATGTCAGATCTATGTCCGTACACTGATTTTCAGTTACCTTCGTCAAGTCATTTAACCTTCCTATTTTAGTGTTTCATTGGTAAAGCCGTGACCACCCAGTTTGTGATATTTAAGGGGCAGGAGTCAGTGTGTGCTGACTGCAACCTATGTGATGTATTTCACCAGCACATAGACTGAGCCGCCCATTGGCTGTGGGCCTCCGATTCCCTCAGATCAATAGTTTATTCTGAGAATTATCTTTCGCAAAACATTTTACTGACTGTTTGAAAGCTTTGAGCAACTGAGTTGATTGCCTCTGCTTCTGCAGCTGGAGTCTTGAGTGCTAGGATGACTCCAGCCGGAGTTCATTCGAGTCTCTAACCATTCTCATAGGCATCTCCCACATCCATTAGGCAAGGTGTGTGCATGGTGGTATATAATCACAGTGGTCTGAAGCACGGTAGTGATAGAGAAATCTATTTGACAAATCTGCGCCTACATGTTAAGACTGGCTCGAGTGATACCCCACTGGAAAACACCAACCCTTTAAAGAATACATGGTTTTAATTCAGCATCGAGATGGTTGCTGAGAATCACAGTCAAGGTATTTGGTTAATTCAATGCACTGCAAATTTATTTTGGACAGCATCCTACATACAGACCTCCCCCCCACCCATGTTTTATGTGCCAGGTATGAGCTAGGAACAAGAGACAAATGTAAAGACACAGGAAAGTGGCCGCAGGGAAAGGCATTACTTGTTCAGGAGCATTTAAAATGAAATTAAATATCCTTGAGATACAGCAAGGTTATGTCCATGAGTGGGAGAAAGAAAAGAGAAGGGTCCTTTGGAGTGGCAATATTTCATGGAGGGGCTGGGCTCCTTCATGCCAGTATGAGATGAAGCAGGATCTAAAGTCTGAGAGAGGTGCGGATCTCTTCAGCATATTTCATTTTGAAGGCTGTCACTCATTTTTGTCCCTAGGTTGCACGCAGATTTGATGTTTCCTCACATCTGCTGTTAATAATGGTTGAGCGGCATGGAGCCGGGGTATATGTTGTACAAACTGCCAGGCCTCGTACCATTAGGGAATAGAGCTCTCTTCCTGTATCTCTTCTAACTTCTCTCTCATAAGTCAAGCCATTTTCTCATAAAGCAGCACAGGAATGATTTGCCAGACTGTGTTTAGTCTTCCTTTAGGGCACTTTCAACCTCTTGATTTTTTTTTTTTCCCCTCCAACGCTGGTTCTCACTCCAATGAATTTCCAGCATGATGAGAAATGACATTCCGGTTTCAGCTGAAGAAACCTAGAGCCGGCATTGCTGATGCTTTGGCCCAATGGCAATTAGCTTTGAAGTTTGTTGCTTACCATCTGGAAGGCCAGTTGGAGCGTTCACTTAGCAGACTGTATCCAGACAGAAATATCATAGTAGATGCACAAAGGAAGAGGTTTACCTAAGCAACTTGGGCAGCATCACGTTGGCTTGCAAATGAGGCCCGGTTGGTCACACTGAGAACTTGGCACTGGGAGGTGGCTTCTAGCTTGGGCAGTTCCCGGACAGTGAAGGTTAGCTACCTGGACAGACAAGTCACTTTTTCAATGTACAAAGCATCGTGGTATGGCCCCTGGAAGACTGAAGACACCTGCATGCTGTAATGGGACTCTGACCGTCTCCCACGTGCAAGCAATGTGAATGAACTGACGTGGTCAACCTAGGGGAGATCTTTTTAGGAGATGTGTAAGGACTGATCAGAAGTCCTCGAGGCGACTGGGAGACCTTTGTATTTGGACACACCGTTATGCTAAACACCTCCCAAGTGGAGACACAGCCCTACAACACTGACCTCTGAGCTGTCTGGCTGTGTCTGCATTCACACCACAACACCAGGGAGGCTGTCAGTCCGTGGAGGATTTAACGGAGCCAAAAGAAACCCCAAAGGCTGCTTCTCTGCATTATTTTCCCTTTGATTCCTGCAGGGACTCAAGATGAACACCTGCAAGCACACAGGGTTAGCTCCTTCCACCAGCCCTTGGCCAGAGAGTTCAATCACTTCAGTTGTTCAGGTATTTTTAAACACGTGATGCAAACTCCACGCTTACCTGTCATAAATATAAGAGGAGAATGCATTTCCATACCTGTGTGTGCTCACAACTTGTTTCCTGGCTGATTTGATACTAAACCTATTGGAACAAAAGGGAGCCTACATTTAAAACACACATGCAACCCCCCCTTACCCCTCCCCCCCCCACACACACACACCCATACACACACACATAATTGCTTTCTGTCCTATGTCATGTTTTAATTAAAGATAGCCGTGCCACAATCTACGATATATCTGGAAATTATTAGAAACCTTTTCCAGAGGCAAAAGGGATCAATACCTCTTTGTCTCAGCGGCATAAAACATCACTGTGTTACTTCTTTCCTGCTGGCTAGAAAGAGAGCGGAAAGCATCTAAGATGGGAATAATAGCTGCACTGAAGAGGAGACCCACGTGCTGGGTCAAATGATCGCATTGTTTTTAAAATGAGCCAAGTGGTTTGCAGTATCTGTTGCTGTCCCTCTGCGCCGGCTCCATCCCTTGGTATCAGGGCTCCTCTTTGTGTTTCGATGGTTGGAAGGGCCATGCCGTGAAAGGAAGGAAATGTGAGCAGACACGGGAGACTCCAGTCCTGCCTCTGCCACTGACTCACTGTCTGACCTTAGCCAAGTCTCTTAAGGCCAAGATAGTGGGGTCCTTATTACTCCGCACAGTAATGAACATACACTCACTAACACACCTTATTTACTTGCATATAATGCACCCTGGAATAAGATCCACACCTTGTATTTTGGTGGGAGAATGAGGTAAAACAGATCTTGCCTTGCTGTCACTGCAGTGAGGCCGGACCAGAACCCTGGACCGAGCCGGTCCCAAGCAAGAGATCAGGGCAAGTCATTCCCAGACCAGTGCCTAGGCCCAGTGGGCTGAGCAACCCTTAAAAGCCAGACCCAGCCTGCAGTCTCCTTGTCTGGGCAAAGGGATATGTTCCTGCTCTCGTTGGCCTGTGCGTTTCCATGTTGATCTTCCGGTTCTGGGTCTAGCGCCTGGGCCTTCCCTGATTCCAGATCCTGGTCCTATTCCAGTTTCACTTTGGCTCTGGCTTTGTCTTGTGATCCTCATTCATCTTTGGCCTACCTTGCCCCTGGCTTCGGCTTCAGACCCTGGCTTGTCACAACTTCAGCTATGGCTCCTGAATCCAGTTCTGACACCAGTCCTGCCCGGACCCCATTTCTGCTCCCTGGGAAAACTACCCTGGACTATGCTTGTGCCTCTGGTGTCTTGCCACCAGGCAATACGGCCCATGTCCCGGTTTCCTACACTGGCTGAAGAGCAGTAGCTGGGAGTTGAGTTCGCTCGTTCTTCTGATCCCTGTAGATTTTACTTTTTTCCCGGTAAACGGCAGGAACCGTTCTTACAGGATTTCTCACCTATCACGCACGATGCAATTCCCGGCAGCTGTTGGGGGGAGGCGGGGAAGGTCCATGTTATACGTGAGAAGCTCCAGTAATTCTTCTGTACAGCTATTCGCATGTGTAGCCTTAACCTCACTGTCTCAGCCTCCTCATCTAGAAAGGAGAAAATACTAAACTCCATCTCTAATTGGGCCCTGTTCGTTCTCTCTATTTACATGAGTGGCACAGGGCCTAATTCAAGCAAAGCAACCGCAGCGTGCATGGAAGAGGGAAGAGGTGATGTACCACAGTCCTTTTTTTCTTTTTCTTTTGCCCCTTCCAGGATTTCAGGGTAGCTTTCTGCATTGAAATCTCCAAGTTTCCTCTCTCTGACAGGTTTCCAGGACCCGGAAAGAGCTATGCTCCATGCCATTTCCCCGCTCCTTGCTTGGTGCATGTCTGTACAGAAGTCTAATAGGAAATTAATGCTGTTTTGAGCACCTGCTGGGCCCACTCCACATCCATGAGTGAGCAGCACAAGAAGTACCAGACAATTCATAGATTCATGGATTTTTAAGACCAGAGGGTGCCATTGGGATAGTCTCGTCTGACCTCCTGCATCACACAGGCCAAAGGACTTCCTGAATTAATCCCTGCTTCAAGTCCCATAGCTATGTTTGAACTACAGCATACCTTTTAGTGGGCAGGAAAAATCCAGTCTCAATTTCAAAAAAAAAATCCACCCGTTTTTGGTATGTTTTTCTAATAGTGAATAGCAATGGCTGTTAAAAATAGTAATGGCAGCTTAGTTTCTAGGGAAGCAAAAAGTACCAGCAAAGCAATGGGGGTTCGGGAGTACTTGCAGCAGGGCTTCAACTCCATAGATAAGAAGTTTCCCGCCGTCTCGCCAGGGTGAGAAAGCCCCCTCTCTAATATCCTGCTCCCCGATGAGCTTTCTATCTCCTCTGTCTTGAGGGGAAAAGGAGGGGGTAGCGCAGGACAATGATCCTTATCGTCTGGATGCTCAGATGAACGGTGCTGCATAAGTGCAAAGTGTTATTATTATTGTAAGGAAATAATAATATTAATAAAACAGAATGAACCCGAGTCTTGTTGTCAGATGGTTATTTTAGCAATCCGGAAATCTAAAGCCCATGAAATAGACAATTAAGAGGGGTTAGGCACTTAATATCCGCCGTTGTGTTTTGGTAGAATTTTGCAATAACGCAGCTGCTATAATAATAAGGATTTTTATTTCTCCTTACAGAAAGGAAGCACTTACGTTTTCAGAGAAGCCTCAAAGTCTTGTGGCACAATGCGGGACTCTGGATGTTGTGCAAGCCTACGTCTGGAAGGGCTGCGTTCTCCTTTTGCAACAGCTCCATCTTTGGGATAGAGAGAGAAAAAGACTCTTCTTTCTGGCTGGCTTTGCAAACAAAAGAACTCTTAAAAATCTTATTTCACTGGAATATTGCAATCTTTCCCCTTCCCCTCCATACGGCTCATCAGTTGGGGAATTTAAAAAGGAGAATATTGTCGCTCTCATATCTGATATAACTCAGGGCCAGAGACTCAGCTCTCTCATGTGGTTTGCAGATCTGTTCGAGGCAAACATTTACCCCTGGGTTTCAGCTTTGTTGTTTAGCCACTGATTCCCACCCCCATCCTCCTCCAATTTTTTTTTTTATTTTTATTTTTTGTCAGGAAGATGCAGTATCATCTAAATGGCTGTTTGGGATCCTATGGCAAAATCGTAATTATAATTATCTACACTAATCGTAATTCTCTCACTGTTGCATCGTGCTTCTCTCCGCTCTGCTGTAGCTGTCTCTTGTTTCTCATCCCATGGATAGACTGCAAGCTCTTTGGGGCAGAGCTCTTATGCATGGTGTCCATTACAAAGCGGCCTTGGTTCCTGACTGGGGCATTGAAGCAGAAAACGGCAGGTGTATTTCCAATTAAGGTCCTTGTCTGGCCACCGTTACATATGGGGCTGAGCACCTCACAGCCTTTCTTCCACTCTTCCTCACAGCGAGCTTAAGGCAGGACAATGTTTTTATCCCCATTTTACAGAGAGGGAACTGAGGCACAAACTGAAAAAAGACTAGATCCCGCAATGGGCGCGGTGGAGGCCCCTTTAAGTTAGATGCTGCAATACTGAACTTTTGGGTACATGGACCTTTCAGGGAAAGTCCAAAACCAGGACCTGGGTTCCAGGGTCAATACATGGGAAGTTAGGCTCCCCAGCATCGTTTAGGGCAATGAGTAAGGTGAGCAGGGATATGTTGGAGCAGAAACACTGCGGGCAGGGATATGTCTGAAATCCCATCCTTCTCCAGACCATAAGGGCCTGTCTTCACCCTCTCTGGATTTTGGAGCCTTCCTTGGAGACACTATGCCTGCTTTGGTGTGCGTGTGTTTGAAGACCACGAGCAGAGCCAGACTCTAGGACGCCGCTCTCTTAGTGCTCTAACCACTCGGCTATAGAGTCATGGTTGCTCTTGTACTCTCTTTTCATCCCTCATGGATCTTTAATTGATTTCTATGCATGAAAATGCTTCCCAAGGAGGGCTGGAGGGTGTACCCACTGTCATCCCATCCTGCCCTACAGCCTGGCGGTTACGGCAGTCTCCTGAGAAGTGTCCAATGTGGTTTTGAACCCTTCAGGCTGAAGTGAGTATTAAAGGACCTGGGTCTCGTACTTCCTGAGTGAGCAGGCAGGGACCCCACTACCATCACCTGCTCCAGCATTTCTCCTGTAAAACATAGGGGCTATGTTTGGCATTTTGTGAAGGACCCCATCTTGACTGTGTGTGCTAAGCTTACTTGGAGCACATCTACCTGATCAGGCTCTTCCTGGCTAGGGACAGACATTACACACAAAGCGGTTTAAGTGATCAGAAACTGGTTTAAACCTGTAACAGAACCGATGTTCGGTGTGCATAAACCGGTTTGAGAATGGCTGAAACCGGTTTGAGATAAACCTGGTTAAATGTAGTATCAGACTTAACGGATTTGGCTCAAACTGGTTTATGCAATATCTGTACCAGTCCCCCTTGCTGGTGTAAGATAAACCAGATCCCCCCAGCATCCCAGCATGCTCTCTGGGCTGGGTGGGGCTCTCTGCTCCACTGCAGGGCTGGCCCCTCCCCTCTGCTCCCTGGCTGGAGCTCCAGAGACTGTGGCTGGTCCCCGCTCCCCTCACCACTCCCTGCTAAGCAGGGATTCACCCCTCCCCAGTGCCTTGCTGAGGAGGTGTCTGTGTATTAGCTAACAGACCACATGCTGCCCAGAGTCCTGCTGAATCAACAAGTAGCTGGTAATGTCCCTCTGTTGTTTTCTTCATTGGGTCATAAACACTGTTATCAATTCCCTGCTTGGCTAACCAGAGTGTCCTGCTGGGGCCTCGCTACCCCTCAGCTTCATGCTGTGGAAGGGTAGGAAGGGCTGCTCTAGCATCCCCCTGCTTCTAGCTTGAGCCACTGTGGCCACATGCCTACATTTCTTGGATGTCTATCCTGTTACAAAACTGATTTAGCCTAGCCAGGTTAGACTAACCTGCAAAGACTGAATCAATTCAGGCTCATGCCTTTTGAACATCTGTCCCTAGCCCATGAGGCTTAGATGGGGCAGTGCAAGATTCCTGAAGCCTGGTTGAGCTTCAGTGGGAGATAGGTGCCTGCATCCTCAGACAAGGCCATGTACAGAGGCAGAACTGAAGTGTCCAGATAACTTACAGGTCAAGCATGAGGTGCCTGTTAAGATGAGGTGCCTCAGCACTCAGGCAGCTGCTGAACAGGGCTTTTTATTTATTTATTTATTTTTGGGATCAAAGGTTTGGATTTAGGTGTGTTAAGTCCATCTAAGTCTCTTTTTGGATTCTTACTCCTACTGACTTGCCCCAGGTTACAGAGAAAATCTGTTGCAGAGCAGAGAATTATATCCAGGTCTCTTCAATTCAAGACTTGAGCAGCTTAAGCTGTTGTTAGGCAATGATGCCCCTTTATACATAGGATTCTGTTCACCTTCTGGACTTCAAATTCAGGATTTCTCCATTTGGAAAGAGAGGCAGAAGTTGTCCACAGTTCTTCACCATTCACACCTACCAAACGTGTATGATCAAACTGTATTACTAATTGATAACATATCCCCTACATGCATTCCCATTTCCATTCACATACACAGTTCCTGACATTGGTTGGGACTGGGACTGAAAGAAAAAGTGTAAAAACAGTAGCATGCACATATTTTTCTTTCAGTATTTTAGACACGGCCACAAAAAGAAGTGATACCAGGAGGGAGAGAGCCTGTTCTTTGGGGATTTTGAAATCTGAGTACTACAGGAAAGTTTTCCTAGTCACAGAACCCTGTAAAGTGAAATTTTTAAGTTGTATCCATAGTGACATCACTCTGTAATCTCCATCAAATGAGTCATTTGATTTTACTAAAAGTCCTAGACATCAGACACAAACAGTGTTAGGCTACTTGTGCACACTGGTGCTAATTGTTTCCTTTTGTTAGCAGGCTCCTCGGAGAGCCCAAAGAACTAGAAAGCATCCCAAAGAACGAGGAAGCAATAGAGGAGGAACTAAACTTTCACGTGCAGAAGGGGTTAATCCAGGTAGGCAATGAGCTGTTGGGTACAGTGCAGCTTCTCATGTCACTGCTCACTCCCTGACCTCTCTACCTTATAGGTTTAAGAAGAGCTGTTTGTCTTTAGGGCCATCAAACTTGCTGCTTCCACCAGCTTTAAGACCTTTTAGCCCATCATGTCCAGTAAGTAATAGACAAATCTCTGCCGTGCACCAAGGGCTAAATCCATAAATAAGTTTTGCAATGCCTTTTTAGGGCTTTGCTGCTGGCTGAATCCACAGCCTTGAGTGAGGAGCCAAACACCCTATACAGTTCAATGAAAGATCCACAAATGCCAGGAGGCCGAGTAGCGAGCCATCTAAGAGATGCTAAAGGAAAAGCAGACTTCTGTACCAACTCGGGGCTGGAGGGTACGGGGTCCCTCCGCTTGAGATTTCCAGCTACGAACCTTTGCCATGAATTAGGGGCCAAAGGCAGACCAGATTTTGGTGCTCACTAGAGGTCAGTCGGAACATTTCTGGGTCCAACTATGTTATTTTGTATTATAACGCCTAAAATGCATTTCTAACTTTCAAGACGAAAAATCCAAGCGTTCCACTTTGATATCAAAAGCCCTTTTGGTTCGATTTTTTCATCCAAGCGAAACTTCGTCCAAACTGATGATCCCAGAGAAAGTTATGACTTCAACAAACCTGTGTTATCAACGAGAAACAAAAATATTCTGTTTCATTCAGCTATTCCGATGAGTGCCTTTCCAAACGCCCTCCCCTGGAATAGCACATGAGCCAGCCCTGAATGTCATGTTTCTGTTACTCTCCTTATGGTTGGATGTAGGTTATTCTGCATCCTCTGAACAACTGTGACATGTCTGTCCCTGGGACATTTTCACCTCCCCGAGACAAAATTGCACCTGCCCTTCCACTTAAATGCCTCCAAAAGTCTTATTGCTTTCTTCTGAGAGTTTAAGATCATAAAAGGCTCAGTAAGTATTTGCAGCAAAACATTCTGACTGGAGATGTGATGGCCCCCTGCTGTTCACATTACAGATTCAGACTGTAGGTAGGAAAGGAGGGGGAGTGGGGGAAGAAAGATTTGTAGTTTGTGTATAAGAAGCTTATTTTATGACTCATGTTTCTGTAGTCGGGTATTTGATGGTGATGTGAGTTAAGCGAGCCCAGCTAAACAGAGGCCACATAAGGCTTTCAAAAAGTTTGGGGTGCCTCCTCTGCACCTATTACCTCTTGCCTGCCCTTCACCCCACCCAAGCTGGACGTATCTTTGTAAGAACCCTTCTTCACCTGCTGCATTGCATGTTTCCCCCCCGCCCGTGGATCACCGATGAAGGACAGCTTCCTCGTCCTGTGTTAAGAGCAGTTTGGCACTCAGCTTGAAGCACCTTGCCTCTCCAGGAGCCCAGAATAGTCGTATTTTGAGGTAGGAAGAGATGGGTGCAATCAGCAGTGTAGGGATGAAGATGTGAGCTCCTGCCTGCAATATCTCACAACTTAGGACTGCTCATTTCAATTTGCAGAAAATGGCTAAAATAAGTACAGACTGGAAGCGGAGTAGGTGGGTCCTAACAGCCTATTTTACCCTGTACATCCCAGCAGTTTTTAGATAAGAACATAAAAAATGGCCACGTACTGGGTCAGACCATAGGTCCGTCTTGTCCAGTCCCCCATCACACAGTGGCAGAGAGTAGATGCTGAAAGGGAGAGTGAACTGGGCATGACCCGGGCTCTTTTTCTACTTGTCCTCTCTCACTTGCAGCCTCCAGCATTTAAGGACTAGGAAGTTGTGATTCAGAGGCTGTGTCCATAACTCCCATGCTCAATAGCTACTGATTTAGGAAGCTGAGAGCAAACACAAACTTAACCGAGGAGTTACAGGAGTCCCACTCAGTTGAAGGCAATCATCCTCTGCTATACCGTGAGAGAGTCTCGCTCTCTTAGATGCGTGGCATCTATCCCCAGGGTATCTGAAAACCATACAATGTGGAAAACATGTCTCTTTACACTGCCTTGTGCAGTGAGGAGCATCCATGCATCCTTTTTGAACTGGCATGTATTTGGTAAATGTACATGGGAGATGCTGCATTGTAGCCCATTTTGGTTTATAAACTTTATTGCTAAACAACAAGACAAATTTCTACACCTTCCTGCTTGCCCCCTGACTCCACTAGGGAAGAAATCCTGCTTGATCTGCACAACAAAGAGCAGCCCCACCAACACACTCTCATGGACCTAGAGGGACAGATTTCCAGCTTCAGCTTCCTCTGTGCAAAAATGAAGTTTCTTTCCTACACCTGGGGACTTCTTACCATCGTGAACTTTCCCTGAGCCTGACAAAGGGTGCGTGAGCCTGAAAGCTTGCAGAAAAAAAGATTTTGGGTTTGTTTGGTTTTTTTGCAGTTTCTCAGTTGGTCTCATAAAAGGTATCATCTCTGAACCAAGAGTTCAAGAGTTTTGCATTTCTTTTTGCATTGGGTAGATGAGGCACCGAGCAACCAAATAACGTATCCAAAGCTTCACGGGAAATTGAACCCAGTGATCTCCCGAGTGTCAAGGGATGCCCCCATCACAAGGCCAGACTTCTTCCCAGTTCTATGAAGTTTCCAAACTTTCACATGGCCACTGCCATCAAAGGATGGGCAAGTTTAAGCGTGCACAACTCAAAGCGACTTTGAATTCACTGGGGTTTCTTCCCCCTCCACCGTCCCCCGCCACTGGAGATCTCCCATTGCAGGAGTTGCAATTTAAACAGGGAACAAAGAATCCTTCCCCTATTTTCTTTCAGCTGACTTTCTAGTTACTGACACCTTGTTTTCTGGCAGGCAGGCGCAGTACTAGGGAAGAACCCTCACCAGAAGCCCAGCTAACCCAAGGGGATACCTGTAAAAAAGGCAAATGTATTTTTTTTTTTAATCTTTCTCTATATCTTCCTCCCCAGCTCTCACTCTACTGGTCTTTCTGTTCTTTGGGTTTGTTTGTTTTTTTGGTTAATCCTCTTCTTTTACATGTTTGCATGAGTTCTTTCTCTTCTTTTTTGCCCCTCCCTTCGCCCACCTTGCTGTAAAGGGGATCAAGGAATGTTTAACAATATTCAGACCTACAGCATTAGTGTAAATTCAAAATCGAGGCTCTCATAATCTCTCTCCATGCTTCCCTCACTCCCACGGAGCTGCTTTTCTCGGTGAAAACACATAATAAAAGACAATTCATGCCCTGAAGAGCTACAGTCCAAATAAACAAGAGAACGGCAAAGTAAGTTGCCCAGTGTCACACAGCGAGTGCATGGCAGAGGCAGAAACAGTGCCCATCTGTCTGGAATACTAATCACGCCTCCCCACTGGATCACAGGGATTTTCACATCAGTGCTCCAACTCCCCTTTCATCCTGCATAGAGATAGTATCCCATGGCCTACCCTTTTTTTATTATTATTATTTACGGAGGCCACGTCTGCACACGAGAGGTCTGGATTCTCTATTTCCCTGCACTTCATTATTGCCTAGCGGGTACCAAGTGCTGAATTTTACATCCATTTGGTCCTGGGTGCCCATTGCAGGTGTAGTAAAAAATTTTCCCCCCCATTTGTACCTGAATTTCTCAGAGGAGCTATGGGAAGCATTGCAGGGTCATTTGTGAAATGAAGGTGCTATCCGCTTGGGAGATCACGATCACCACAGCACATCCCAGCGTGCACGCGGTAGCTCTGCTGACGGTAGATTTGTTTTCTGCCTCACACAACAAGGCTTCCCAAAGAGAAGGTCTCGCCGCAGTTGCCTCGAATTTGGAGTCGCAGAGCTAACTTCCACGAGGTGCAGGAATGCACCAGGAGGGTTAAAGTCTGTTTTTAAAGAGCATCAGATGGGTGAAAATGTGTTTGACCTTCACAGGGATCTTCAGTCATTCTGCAGCTTGAGTGGCTGAGTGAAGCGTGTGTCATTCTGTCATATAAAAAAAAAAAAAAAAACCCTAAGAGAAGGGGAAAAAAAAAAACACTTAAAAATCGATTCTGTCTCCCCATGAAAGCCGTAGCTGACATAAATAATATTTGGTAGGGTTTTCATTGCTATTTTTATTTAAATGTACTGGGGTATGCCAGCTAGCAGAAAATTTGTAGCAAGGTCCATTTTTATAGGGCAATGAATGCCTACAGTTCTGGTAAATGTAATCAGATAAGGGGAAGTTGAACTTAAACCTCCTGTAGCAGTCAATAAAAGTAAACTTCGTAACACAGGACTATATCCCTCCCTATAATTGCTAATTACAGAAATCCTTGATAGAATTTTTATTTTTTTTTTTAATAAGGAGGCTCATAGATTCATCTCATAAAAAGAGCAGAGAGAGAAAAACAAAGAAGATGAAAAGGAAATGCAGAAAGAGCCAGGAAGTGAAAAGAAACAGGAATAAAAGTAGTTGCATATGCCCGAGCTCCTTTCCTCAGATGAAAATTTATCTTGCTATCTCTAATCTCTCTTGTGTTTCGGCCATGGGCCACTGTCCAAGTGGATGCTAGCATAGCTGTACAAACTATAAGAGCTCACGTATGCATGGTGCCTCCACCAGCACGCAAGGAGGAAGAAAATGCATGCTGGACAGTGCTGTGCGTTTGCAGCTGAACTCTGGTCTCTGTTTCCAGCTCTGCTTGTGACCTTAGGCAAGCCATATTGTTTCTCCATCCTCTGTTACCTTTTCAATCTTTCTCTTTCAGTTACAAATGCTATGAGAGAGGAATTTCCCAGAAGGGGTCCATTGCTTCTTGCTGGTGCCAAGAGTGACTGGTGGCTCCTGAATCTGGGGGGCACCTGCAGAAGCCGACAATGGCAGCAGCCATGTCACCAGAAAAAACATTTCCAACTATTTGAGTTGCTCTCATAAAAGATATCAGATTTACCCAAAGAACACTGTCTGCCTATGTCCTTAGACCACCATGGCTACAACCTGCACCCCTGGGAAAGTGAGTAACCTGGTGCATTCTGACATGCCTCTCTCTGCCCATTTATTTAATGAACAGATAGACGACTTCCTAATGAAAGGGAAGAGGCCTAGCCAAACATTGCCCTGAAGCACTCACCTTATGCCAGAACTCATGGACAAAGGTATGTCTGGAAACTGGCTCACCCTACAACCTCCGGTCTCAAGAAGCAGAATATGGAGAGGAGCCATTGGTCATTCCTTGGGGGTTACAGGGATGGACTAAATTAGAGTTTCTCAGAAAATGAGGAAAGGAATTGCTGAGAACGCAACCAGCCCTGACCAGATAGTAACCCTGCCCACAAAAATAGTTCTAGGTAAAAGGCCTCCTGTCTGATGGAGGGAAGGGTTGGAAATAGGATCGTCTGGGAATATTCTGCTTAACCAATCCTCTGTCAGCACAAGGCACGCAGGCATCGGTAATGCCTTTGACTTTTCTACTCTTTTTCTGTAAGCCACTGTAGGGCTTTTTCATACTAAAGGGCTCATGGGTCTCCTGTGGTGGTATGGAAGTTCCCATGGCTGCAGCATGCAAGAGGGGCTGGAGTAGTTGTTCTTGTGGCTCCTTCTGGAAAAATGCTTATTACATGGTAGCTTGGAAACAAATGGGACCTCATGATGTTGGTGTTCCCTTCCAACTCCATGTTCCGGGGACGACCTCTATGATTCGAGGTAACAAAGCAGTATACTTTATACTTAACTGATAAAATATGCCTCGATATCTTGGGAACAAACTAGCCCTTTCATACTGCTGTTATGGAATTGCAAAGATAATCTGTTCATCTCTCGGTCTGCACCCACATGAAGGGGTAAGGGATCATCTGTCCATCTGAGAGTGTAGCAGGGATGGGGACAGGTAGAAATTAATTCCTGAAATGGACTTTGGGCAAGCCACAGTGGGTAGACGCCCTGTTTGATGAGCACATATGGATGATACATTGACTTCATACCTCGTGTGAAGGCAGAACAGCATCCCCTGACACTATGGGATTGATTCGATACCAGCTCAAAGGAAGAGTGCCACCTACTGAATTGCAAACAGGACTTCCACACAGCGTCCCGGCTATCCCAAGAGATCTCCTATCTGAGCAGCAACCCAGCTAGGCTCTGCTAGACTTATAAGAGCTGATGGGATCACAGCTTGAGGTGGTATGGCTGCAGGCTATATTACTTGCTTATAAGAAGCAGTATCAGTTAGTGATGTGACCCGTTCTTTTACAGTGGGTTTAGGGGCAGGTTTCCAATGGCTTAAAAGTTTCTTTAAATGCATACAATATGTTACTCCTTCTCCAACATTTATGATGAAAGGTTATATTGTCTCAGAGTTTTCTGGTTACACCATTGGGATGCAGTGAACACTTACTCCTGCGGTGTCCTTTTACATCAGCCTTTAGTATTTTTATGGCTTTAAAGGAACTGAAAGCCAAGATAGCAGAATATATTGTGTTCCCTTTATAATCACTCAACACTACTTTGACACCAGGAAAACCGATGGGTAATATTTGTGGTGTTCTTTTTTTTTAAACTTATAGTTTAATGATTTTTAGGGCAGTCAGAGAGAAATACCATTGTATCCTTTAAAATAGACTTCTTTAGCACCAGCATAAAAATGCACCCTAAGAATTCTGCTAATGACACAGCAAAACAAATGGTGAAATAAACCCAGAATCGCTCAGACTGTGTTTAAAATCAGCTTTAGACATTTTCTTTCTTAATGGATACAATTTTTTGGAGAACTATCTTTAAAAAGAAAAGGAAAGAGTATAACACCTGCTAGGAGAAATCAGGAGTTAATAATGATATAGATTGCAGAGAGAACAGTAGAGAGGTTAGAGCAGAACATCAACTAATTAAAAATGAGGTTATTAGTTTTTAGTTACACAGCAGTTGCAGAAACCACTATAGTGAACTTAAGCAATAGAACATTTTATATTGTCGTAGGAATTACATTTTATGTGGTGTTTTGAGGGGTGCTTCTAATTAGAGCGAAGAGAAAGGTTTCACACATAAAGTAAAATTGGTTCATTCTGCCTTCCTTCTGCTATTTGCACCACAAAAGTAACCATCTCTTCATGCATGTGTTTTCCACCGTAAAGCAAGTTCAAAAGCAAACCTGTGCCTTACCAAAGGCATGGATGCAAGTTCAGATCCACAATGCTACTGAACCACTTACTAAACTGGACAGTCCATCAAAGGCTACTAGTCCTTGGAGCTAGGGTGTTGAAGGCGCACGAGCACGTGACAGAGCCGCATTGCATCCAGCCTCCTTTGACTCCCCAGCCCAAATGACCAGGTGTAGCCTTTGGCATGAATCCAGAGCAGGCTTTGAAAGACATCCAGCACTATAGTGAAACACCTTAATAACTCTGCTACCTTGTTCCCCCACCCTCCTGACAGGTAGGTAGGTACGAATCATGGATGAGCTCCTTTCCTTGCCCTCTTGCCCCCCCCCCCCCGACACACACACACACAAATGGTCACTGGCAAAATTCCCACTGATCTCAGTTGGACCAGGATTTTACCCTCCGTAGCTCTTTGGCTATTATAATTTACAATGATTAGAGCTAGTCCAAAAGTGGTGGGATCTGACTTTAAAAAGCCTGACTTCCACCTTCCTTCATTATTCCATTAGCTACCATAGTGGGGTTTTTTGCAAGATAAATAAGTAAAAGGAAGGAGGAATATTCTTAGAATAAGGAAGAGACAGTAAGCAAAGAAAGGTACAGCAATGTCATCACCAACTTCATCTGGAGTTACTTGAATGAAAAGCCCAGCCTCCTTAAAATATATGGTAAGCAGAACAAACTCCAGTTAATCATGTCTTTGCAACAATGTGTGTGTGTAAATGTATGGCTGCATGCATTTATCTGCCATCACTATCAAATCTTAGTGCCCAAAAAGTCTTGCTAGGGAGAGCAAAGTTAGTATCCCCCTCCATCATCGTGGAATCTCTTTGTAAGGAAAGCAATTATACTTCACTGAGCTATGATAGCACCATTTCTCATGAAAGGAGTGAGGTGGGGTCCAGCTGGTATTTGGCTCAAATCCACTGGATGAACCAACATACAGAGACTGATGGATCCAATGCAATTTAAGAACTCTTTTGAGAAGATTGTTGTGCAGGATATGCCCCGCTATCAATCACCTGTTATGTCATTGTGATAATCTCTTATTCTCGGCCAACGATATGACTGATGACGTCTTCATTTTCTGCATCTACACAGGTTAGTAAGGTGTAGAGCTGGCCTGTGAGAGATTAAATTCCCAGGGTAGAGAATGAACCAGCATTAGTTGCTTTACTGACTGGCCAACTAGCGGAGACTATTTGTAATCATATGCTGTGTTAAAGTAAAAAATGTTCTTTTTTGTCACCATAAGAGATTAATTAGCAAATGTCTTCTAGGAAGTGAAGATCCTATTGAACATCCTTTTGAATCAACCTATCTTTACTTAATGGCAAAAGTAAAACATTTTCCTCCATGGCTAAAACTGAGTGGCTTTAATTTTCATTCGACATTTTAGTAGTAGCTGGGTAGTCACAAGCACATTGTCTACTCTAGTCTATTTTTGCCTGCTAAAAGTCTCCTTCTGGAATATGTTTGCTGAGAAGAGTATGGAGAGATAAATTTGCCCAGCACTCTGATGTCACCAGCCAATGAAACTCTTGTAGTCTTTGGCCACACCTGGGGATAAAGCCAGAGAGACATCTCCAGGAATGAAATAACACAAGAACTGTTTCTTCTTTCGGTATTGCTATCAGCTAAAATGCAGAGTCCTTGGAAGATGCAGTCTTGTGATATGTCACGACCATTGCAGAACACCACCTCCGCAACACACACACACACACACACACACACACACACACACACACACACACACACACACACACTCCACTCTTGGCTGCTTTTTCACATGACGGGGGTTTAGTTACTCCTAAATTGAAACTGTTATGGCAATGGTATGGATTTTGGAAGTTGGGGTAATGATATGGAATCTGGGGGTGCTAGGGGTGCAGCTGAATAAAGGCTTTTTCCGGTGTCTCAGCAAAAGCTGCTGGTCACAAGGCTGGATGATATATTAAAAGCAACTAACTTACCTAAAGCTTAAGTAAGCAAATTCTTAACAGGGAGGTAAGGTGCAAAGTGCATGATGCGTTAAGTAAAAATAGAATAGCCCACCAACTAGTGTCAGGAGACAAAAGCAGAGATACAGCCTTGGAGATGGGGAAGTCAGCAAGAAAACCAGTGAGAAACTGCAAGTGACTGAAAGAAGACAGGGGTCAAAGCCTTACGCACGTGCTCCTGGCAGAGAGGCATGTAAATGAATGAAGTGCATAGGCAATCCCATGCCAAGGAAGCAAACAGTAAACAGAGGTGGAGCCTGAGATGGGAGGAAAAAGAAGTGGAACCGGAGGAGGGATATAGGCAGGTTAACATTAATGTGTATGAACCAAGGTGTATAACTATTGGAAAGAACTGTTGTTCAGGGCTGCTCCCCATGTTCGTAGACTGGATGGCTGTGAGGAAGCTCCCCCGAAGCTGTCGCCATTCTGAATAAAGCTGATCTTTCCTTCAGCTGGGGGGCTCTGAGCTGCAGCGTGGCCTGGTCCTCCCCTCCATGGTGATAGCACCCCCTGGGTGGCATCTGCCTGTTGACACACCAGCCAGGTGGCCCGGGGGGGGGGGGGCACCAATGTGGAGGGAAGGAGCAGGACCCCCTCAAGCTCAGGGGCTGCGTGATCCAATGGCAGCTGATCCAGGCAGGCTCTGCTGACCGAAAAAAGAGAAAAAGGGGTGAGGGGCCTGATCCCTGATCCATTTGTTTTTTTCCTCCCAGAGCCTGCCCCCATCTCTCTCAGCCAGGGGCGCCGAGCTGCCAGCAGGCTGAGAAGCTCCTGAGCTGCAGAGGACCCCAGTCCTTCCCTAGTTCATTCCACCTGCCAGTACAAGTGGATCTCCCAAAAGAGCCCTGGTCTTTTACCCAAAGTGTTGATCATGAAAGCAGAAAAGGGAGAAATTCATGTTCACAGCATATATCACTCCGGTCATAGTAATAATTGTCACATATTAGCTGTTAAGGTAGTCATGGATAGCAATATGACAGTTTTCCATTGTAAATTGCAGAATACCATGACAACATAATATCTTATGGAAGTTGCACATTTTTAATTAAACTGCATTTGAAAATGTCATGTCTCAGCTCCATACAGCAAGGCGAGGATCATGGTTGTACACCAACCATGGGATTGTTGTAGGCCATCACTTGATTGAATTTACTATCCAATGTAGGGTGGGAAGGATAACCAGCAGGGCTGAAGTGCTAGACTTCAGAAAGGCTAACTTGAGTGTTAATCATGAGATTAGTTAGTGAGGAATTGAAGAACAAAAGCATTGGTGACATGGGAGTCCAGGAAGGGTGGTCATTCCTAAAGAGAACAATCCTTCAGGTACAGAAGGAGACAATCCCATTGCACAGGAAAGGGAGCAAAGGAGCCAAGAAACCCTCTTGGCTGAACAGGGAAATCCAGAAAAGCCTAGGGGCAAAAAAAAAGAGGTATACAGGCTGTGGAAACAGGGTGTGGTTACCAAAGCGGAGTACACCTACTTGGCCTGTACTTGCAGGGAGGCAATCCAGGGACCTGGATCTCTTCAACCTTTGCAAAAAGGGTTGAGAGGTGATCTCTTGTGGCTGCCTACGTATTCACTTTGGAGTGTGGGGGAGGGGGTAGCAAGGAGTAGGAGATGCTCTGTTTACCATGGCACTTCTTGTAGTAACTAGGAACAATGGGCACAAAGTGACAGAGAGCAGAGTTAGGTTGGACGTCAGGAAGAACTTCTTCTCAGTAAGGCTTGCCAGAATCTGCGATGGGCTCCAAGGGAGGTGGTGCTCTTCCCTGTCCTGGGGGTCTTTAAGAGGAGGCTAGAAATGCACCTGGCTGGGGTCATCTGACTCCAATGCTCTTTCCTGCCCAGGGTAGGGGATCAGACTTGATTTACTGAGGTCCCTTCCCACCCAAATATCTATGAATCTGTGGAAACAGAGGAAACACCTTGCTGTATGGAACTGAAACATAGAAAATGTAGAAGAACATCTACATTTGTTGGGGAAGTACCATCAATGATGCCTGGGGAAGATCCTTTGAATCCAGTAGGAAGGCAGATGTACCACCGTTAGCATCCTTCTGCAAGCAAACACTATGAGTATTGAGGCGATGATTATCTGACATCAACTTATTTGGGCTGACCATGTCATCCAGATGTCCGACTTCAGACTCCTGAAGCAAGTTTTATTTTCCCAGCTCAGCCAAAGCATATGCTCAAGAGGAGGGCAGAGAAAGTGCTTTTGGGACCTCCTCAAGGCCAACTTAAAAAAATGCAATGTTGATGTCAACCCATGGAAGGCTGTTGCCCAGAACCAGCCCAAATGGAGGAAGAGTCTGCTGCAGGGATCTCAGTACCTTGAAACCTCACAACAACAACAAGAGACGGAAAAGTGGGAGCGGCAGAAACAGTGTGTTGTGGACCAGATCCAGAACCTGGCACCACTCAATCCCACACGGATACACACGTCCAAGAGACAGTTGAGTTTGTGCTCATCAGCCATCTTCAGACACACAGATAAGAGAGTCATGGAAGACAATCATTCTCAACTGTGAAGGATTGAAAATAAGATTAAAAAATGAAATAGAGGTATCAGATAAGATCCAAACAGTCTGTTTTGACCTTGCTTAGAACAGGATTTTTACAGTTTCCTTTTCAAAATTATTTTTTCAAGAGAAACAGAAACTGGAAGGAACCATCAGAACTGACCCAACATAGAATAGTTTTCCAGACTTTCATTTTGTAGAAATGTTTTTGTGTGCTTTATTTTGTTCATTTATGGCCTAGAGCATATTTCAAATTTGTGGGATTTTCTCTAAAATACAAAAACCAGTTCCAGCCCTGTTCTAAATAGCATAGACTCAGCAATTTAAGAAAAGCTCCTTAACAACTCCCAGTCCCTCAACACACACCACACGCATAGACACACACGTGCATGTGCGTGCGCGCACGCACACACACACACACACATGCACACACTTAATTCAATGAAAATAAACAATACCTAACACTTTGAAAAGGTCACTCAGTCTTTCTGGTGCAGACACATTGCTCCCTTTGTGACCAGCTTCACAAAGAGCAGTCTTTCTCACTTCAACGGTTTAAAAAGCTAACCTTTATGCTTTAGATTCCCCTCATCTCTATTGACACTCTCGCTGCGCTGTGGGCTTTGGTCTTCAGGAAAATATTTCCCTCTTCCCCTCTCCCCCTCAACTGTGCTAATCTTGACACAAACATCAGAATCTCCATCTTTGGTTTAACATTTCAAATGGACGTTTCTAAGCAGCTTTTAGGCAAGAAAAAAAAAATCATCCTTGCATCTGTAAGTAGAGCTGAGCAGAACACAGAAGCCGCACTTCCTGCAGGCAGAGTTCAAACATTTTCATAAATCACAGTATGCGGGGCAGGCAGTAGACCCCCTTCATCCTTCTTCACTCTTTGTCCCATAGACTAGGCCAGATTAAGTTTTAGGCATAGGCACCCATCTAAGATGCAGAGGGCTCCGATTCCTAGATTCAACTGTCAAATAGGAATATAAGCATTACAAAAAATGTTTTTATCCCCTTTCATTTACAAAGGAAAGCTTCAAAACCCGACAAGTGCAAATTTGATATCAAGAAAACTGCTTGAGTTTGCAGACTACTTAAATTCAGGTCAGAGAAATGTGAATGCTCCTGATGTACCTCAGGAAGGTGTTTGAGTTACCCTACTATTACCACGCAGACACAAAACTGCAAATGGAGCCACATTGGTCCAGAAGAATGGAAAGAAATGAAAATTGTAGCACCTTAGTCCTTCCTTAGAAAAAGGTAGTCTCATCTACTACAGAAGAAGCAATCCTGCTCCCACCCAGGGCCAGACACAGGCATGGGGAAATGGGGCAGCCACTTGGGGCCTGGACAGAAAGCGGGCCCAAAAATGCTAGTTTATTATTATTATTATTATTATTATCTCTAGAAAAGTGGTGCCTAATACTAGAAGTTTGCCCGGGGCCACCATGAGTCTAGGTACAGTGCTGCCCCAACCTAGGTATCCTGTTGGTGAGTGCATACTCCTGATCCTCCTTGCTGCCCCTCCTAGGTGGGAAAAGAGAGGCAGATGCTGGCATGTCTACCTCTCTGGGACAACAGGGAAAACAGAACTTACTGGGACATGCCCAGAAGCATTTTATGGTGGCTGCTCCCATGATCCCTGCATGGTAAGGAAGCCATGTAGATATTCCTATGTGATACTCCTTCTTTCCCCGCCTGTGCATAGAAGTAGATATCATACAAAGATACCCTGTTTTTAGTGACTATGCGGAAGAGAGGAGTCAGAGAGGATATTGGCACTATCTTCAAGTTGTCACTGTGTCAGGAAAATGCATGGACTTGGATGGAGACTACTGTCTTTACAGGGCCGAGGGAAAGGGAACGCTTCATGAATCTACCCACCCATGCACATACCTAGCGCTTACCCGTACTGCCAATAGCGTTTCCTACAGCACCTTCCTGTTCATGGCAGGCCTCACACCTGAGCACCGATTTTCCTAGCCCTGCTTAGTTGATGAGATCTGACAGCATCACAGCTTGAGGAGGCCCAACCCTGTTTAGTTTATGAGCTCTGACAGGATCGCAGCTAGAAGCAGCCCAAGAGATCTGATGGGATCTCAGCTTGAGACAGCTTGACTGTATGCACCGCATAAAAATACTGACCCAAAGTTCTGCACAAAACTCCAACCAAATTCTAAGCCCAAACTTTTCCTTCAGCTTCCAAGGAGCTTGAAATGTTTTTATCAAAGTACATTATTTCTCATTTTGTGGCACACTATAAAATACTTCTCATTATTATTAAATATTCTCAAATATTATAAAACAGTTCTCATTTTTCCCTGCTTCAGGCAAGAAAAAAGAACGGTCAACAGACTGCAGGAAAGCCTGTTCTCACAAGGTTTACAGCCCCATCTAATAATATCAGGTGCTTGGACAGGCACTTAAATTGCCATCTATTTTGCCAGCCTCTGCTCCCTTTGAAATTTCTCCGCTCTTTACTAGGCACGTTACTGAGAGTATGGCCATGGCTAAAGCCTTACATACCAAAGAGTAGGTTAGTCCTATCTCTAGGTTCTCTTGATTGCAGTCAGTGGTAATCATCATACTTCTGTCTCAAATTTTTGTTAACTTTAATTGTAAATAACCAAAACCAGGGAAGTCATATAGCATGGGAAATGAATCCCCAACACGAGAAACTCCCTGTTCTGTCACCTGATGTTGAGGTTCTGCCAATTTGGTTGGATGGCTTGACCTTGAGAGGTGTCAACTGGATCCACTGTTGTGATGTGTCAGGTGATATGAGCTTATCCTGTGGGCATGACATACCACTGTGCTACTCTAGGCTCTTCTGAAGAGACACCCTTCCACTCAGCTAGACTCAATGGAATATATGTATAGGTGATGGGCAAAGGAAAATGGCAAGATACCTGTTGGATACATGTGAACATAAATCTAAAAAAGCCTAATATATATATATCCTAATAAATTGTCTATGAAAGCACGTGTCTCTCTAGACCAATTAGTCTCTAGATTGGCCACCCTCTCCTACCTTCTGCCATTGCTGCCTTGGGTCAATTATATATGGCACTCTCCATACCCCATACCCATCTGTGGTTGATACCGATACTGCTTAAGAAGAAGATCCAGTGATTGCCCAGTCCTGCTCCAGAAATTTTACTGACTTCAGATCTGAAATCAAAATCCCCACCTACTTTGCTCCTCTACGCAGTGTGTCCAGGATTTACCCAGACACTGTAGGCCACAAGAACAAGAAGGTCACTAAGAGAAATGCCACAGCTTTCCATTATTGACTTCCATCCCTTCTGTACCTACCTCCTGTCTCTACTGTGAATAACCACAGAAGGAGAACTTAAGTAGCTCACAGACTGATTCCCCAAAAGTTTCCATATGATGAACAAGAAAAAAAGCATGAGCAATTGTGATATGGCCACAAAGTAAGGTATAGAGGGTAAGGGACAGCTCATGTAACTCAGGGTGGCCAAGAGTGATTTTCAGAGTCAATCTTAAATTTTAATGTAGACATGTTCTTTGATACTAACTATATTCATAAATAATAAGACTTGTGAATTGTTAAGATCAGGATTTTAGGCTTATTGTCTACATCATCACCATTCCCACCATAGCTCTTACATATTCAATAAGGTCATAATTATTGCATATGTATAGTATTCAATAATTCAATCATATGTATACTCATTCAATAATATGTATAATATTCCACAATTATGCAACAACATAATACTTAAGGAGTATTTAAGAAGTAATAATGCAATAATTTAGGAGTAAATAGGGAGCGACAACCTATACCTCTATAATTAAGGAGCAGTAGTAATTGTGTCCCATAGATTCATTGCATGTGCAACTGTATGTACAAAAGATGGATAGACTCAGACTGTGAATGGACAAGCTATGTGTGTTTGCTAAAAAAACTTTTAATGTAATCCTTCCTGTCTAAAGGAGTAAAAAAAAATTAGGTGAGTACGTTTTTTCCCTCCATTTCTAGTGTTCTTATGGCCTTTCCAGCTAACTTTGGTATAACTCTATTCAGAGTTACTCTATTTTCATCTTCTCAAGGCACCAGATCATCTTCACCAAGTTGTGGCACATTCTCAGCTTCTCTCTGATGTTGCCTAGAAGGACAGCAACATCATTGAGTAGTGCTGTCCTGCCCTTCTTACCCATGACCATGATAATGGATCAATTGTGTGACACGTTGCAATTCATGAGGATCATGATATCTTCCAAAATATCATTACAGTTATTGCTGTTGTTTTATTTATGCCTCTGCAATGTCAAGAAGCTCCAGGCACAGATCAGAATAACATTTTTAAGACTTTGAAAGTATTTCTGCCCCAGATGCTGTTCTCATTTTATTTCCCACCCCCTTTCTAGACTCATGTTCCATTAAAGCCCAGCATTCACAACACAAACCAATTGAAACTTATGAGTGTTAATGGCTTGGGAGATGGAAACAACCAACGAGTTCTTAGTTTAATATAATTTCCACCGTAAGTCAAACATCCCACCCCAGCACTTGAAATTCCACTAATGTTCACAGAAATAATGCTTGAGGACTTGACCCACCTGTTTTTCTAAGGCAATCTTCTTCAGCCCTTTCAGGTTCTTGACCCCTTATTCAAACTCAAAACTTTCTTTGACCCCTTACATTCACTATGAGAATAAAAATGCATAATTTATTTATGACACCAATGATATGCTGTATGTTTTATTTGTGTATGTGTTTCAAGAGCTTGACAGAGAATACTTGACCTTGAAAAGTAATGCTGTGCGGGGCACTGGGGAAGCAAAAATGTCTTTGTTTTTGTCTGTAGCAAAATTGTTGATGTCTCATAATGCCACAAATTACCTTTTGCAACCCCCCCACCCTCCCAGGAGTCACAGCCCACTTTTAAGGTTTAGGATGACTAAGAAACCTTCTGGGAGTGTGGGTAGAGTGCGAAGGGAAACTGTTTCCTTGAATTGCTAGAAGTTTTAAGACTTTGAAAGTATTTCTGTCTGCCCCAGATCAAGGCTAAAAGTTAACATCTCAAAAATTTCCAGATACCGAATGTCTGAGGGAAAAATAAATTTAAGAATACTGAACCATTTTGAAATGTTTCATTTTAATGTTCATCTTTGTATATGGTTTTATGGAAAAATAACTTAAATGAATATACAAACAGAATTTATTTCAAGCAGAGAAACAAAACTTTGTCTTTTACTTGAAAGCAGCAGAATGAGATATTCCAACAATTGTGAACCTTCTTGTCATTTTTGCGGGGAAATGGTATCCAAAACTGACCCAACAGTTTCAGTGAAAAAATCTTGACTAGCTCTCAGTGAGCGGGCTCTGCCAGTATGCTGTCATGTCTATCCCTCTCCCTGACTTTTGTTTTGGATTTGGGATGCTGCTTGAATTCATGAACCACTCAGTGCATGATACATTTTTAAAGCTCAGGTGGGAGATGGTGTGAGTGAATGTAGTAAAGGTGCATGGAGGAGTATGAATAGGTGATCAGATGAGCTTAGGCAAGCAAGAGACAGAAAGAGATAATATCTGAACATGTTAAAAAAAGGAAGTGTGTGTGTGTGTGTGTGTGTGTGTGTGTGTGTGTATTAAGGTTCAAGAGACTGAACAAGGAAATGAAAACCTTGTGGCTAAGGTAGCTGGCTAGTTTGACAGAGAACCTACTTAATTCCCAGCTCCTCCCTAGACTTTCTGTATTTTTCTTGCTGGTAAATATATCCTCTTGAGAATAAGTGGCTTGGTTTGACCCCCTTTCAGCCTTGCATAAGCAACAAAGGGTGCTAAGGTTGCTGAGATCAGGATGGTCTGAGCATTGCTTACAAAGGCGCCGTGTGAATTCCTGAAGTGTATTGTTTGAAAAATGAAGGTGCATAAGTTAGTGAAGCTCCAGGGCAGTAGCTTACCCAGTGTTAGCATAGCTGACACACTGACAGTTTATATGGAATTTATGTGCCCATTTGCTCGGCTTTTTATGGGAAAACATGTTGTTACCTTACAGCTGCCACATCACATGCTACTTATCCTGCCTCAGAGCTACAGAGCACCTTCCTCAAGGAAACATCCATACATCAAGAGGTTATGTATTTTTAACAACATTTGTAAGGGGGAAATAATAAAATATGCATTATACTGCATACATGCAGCTTTTAATTTTTTTTTATAATTTATTTAGCAGGTTTAACTTGCTCTGTAACCATTTCCATTGCACCTTTCCTTCCCGCTCAAATACTCACAAGAAAGAGGAGCGCCTGGTAAGGAAAAGAACTAAGAAGAACAATTGAAAAGTGGTGATCTGGAACAGCCTTCCACAGGACTGTTGGGGCAAAAGACCTTACAGGTTTTACAGTGCTGCTTGTTATGCTGCATGGAGGATTATATGACATACTTATATTGCATAGGTCATATTGCAAAGGCTCAGCAGCTCACCAAAGAAACACAATTCAAATCTCTTAACACCTTCTTGTTTTAAAGATTATATTGTGTTTTCAAAGTGCTCTTTGATTTTTTTTTTTTTTAATTTAATGTCCCCTACCTACTCCTTATGTAGAAGTGTGCATTAGCTAAAGTGTGGCCAACTCTCTCAAACGTATCGGCTATGGTGATTTTGTAGCCCATTGCCGTGGGGTCCCCCTCCTTTCTGGTTGCTACATGATGACATTTCCAGCTTTTCTCCATGCCCCAACATCCTCCTATAGGCATTATGTGCATACATCTAGCCAAATAATTATATATCCTTCTATTATCCACATTGAGGGACCCAGGGGCAGAGTAGTTCAGGTGTCTTTGCCACAACTGTGGAGGTATGAGTTGAAGCCCTGCTCTAGACTCATGCCAAAGACTACCTACAGTTGATACAACTGTAATTGAGTCTGTCTCGAGTACTCCAGCACCAACATTTCCTTTTTAGACACTATGATCACTATCCAGAACAGTAAAATACAAACCACCATATACAAGAAATCCATGGACCAACACACAGAACCAGCAATCACCCCTTACACACCAAGACAGCTGTAATATACAGCCAAGCCCTCTTATACCACTGAATTTGCGCTAAGGAGAACACATGTCATTGTTACCTTGCAAATCTCAAAAGGGCTGTCATCCAACAATGACAGTCCTCCAGAGACACAGTCCATGCTTTTGAAAGAGTCACCAGATACCACCTGAAGAATTGCTGCTGTACAAAATGAATATCCCCACAAAACACACACCATTAGTTGTGACATACCGTCTTTCCCTGGAACCTATACACAATCATAGAATCACAGATTCATAGAAGTAGGGGTGGAAGGGACCTTGTAGATCTTCAAGTCTGACCCCCCACCTAGGCAGGAGAAAAAAACTGGACTCAAAGGAGTCTAGCCAGGTAGGCATCAAGCCTCTTCTTAAAGACCCCCAGGGTAGGAGCCAGCACATCCTCAAATAATTGCAACCCATACTAGAAGAAGAGCCAATCTTAAAGAGATCTATCAAGAACCACCCATCCTAGCCTTTAAACAAGCACTGAACCTCAACAACCTTATCACCAGAAAAAACAAAAACAACAAAAAAAAAAAACTTCCTATGGCCCAAAACACACCAAATGGATTTAGACCATGCCAGGACAAGACATGTAAAACTGCTAATAGATCTCCACCACCCCCACAATAACTACACCCCACAACAGAACCATCAACATTCCTAGATTTACACCTGCACTCCAGAAATGTAATATATCTCATCCAGTGCACCAAACGCTCTGATGGAAATTATATAGTATGCAAACCATAACTGCATACCAGAATGCATGCACACTGAAAATCCATCACAGACAAAAATATCCGATTCCCTGTAGGTGCTCACTTCTCACAAGATAACCACTCTCTCAGTTCTAATCCTCAAAGGGAATTTACAAAACACCTTTCATAGACAAACCTACAAACTTCACTTCATAAATATACTGGATACAAAAATCATGGACTAAATATAGACATTGGCTTCGTGGCACATTATAACTTGCCTGCCATCTGTGAATCCCAGGTAACCCATCTGCATTTTGCCAGTAACATTCTTTCCCCTTCTCCCCCGCTTCTACCTTTCTCTCACCTATTGTCCTTCCATAGATTTCCATTTTCACAGACCTTCATTTTATACATGGGCTTCCTTTCTACGCAGAAGAGAACAAAAAGAAACAACAAGCTCTCCCTGTTCCTGAAGAAGGGTGCTTACACTTGAAAGCTTGCAAAGAACATTTTTTCCAACTATTCCATTGGTCTAATAGAAGATATCACATTTACCTAAAAAACTTTATCTGCCTTTGGGTACCTAAGCACCTAAGCATTTGCTTGGGGGGAGGGACACAAAGATGAGCAGATGTGACATTAGCCACATTGCTCCCTTGTGTGTTGTTAGTTACAAAAGTTGGTATGCCTTAACTACATTAGCCCACAGGCAAATCTAGGATTTTAAAAAGGGAGGTGCTGATGGTGTGGTGTATCATCACATATAACCCAACAAATATTTTTCTCAAGTTAAAAAGAAACAAGAAGCTTTATTAATAAGCTAGTGGCCTAAAGCAAAAAACAGCTGTAAATGTATTGGAATGTGCATTAATTTGCTATATCATATATTACGTATAAAAAAAGAACAAACTAGACAAAAATAATCAAAATATGTTGCTTCATTAGTCCTACAGTGATTGGTATTATATGGGCATCTCTTTTTTTCAGATTCAAAAAACAAAATCTAGCCTTCTTGAGCATCTTGACAGTGCATGTAATGCTTCACTGAAAGTTATGTCCAAACCTCAGTTAATGTTTTTTGCCAGAGTTAAAAACAGTCTGCAGGGATGGGAAATAGGAGCTAGTTTGCCAGGAACAGATAACAGACAGAGAAATGCAGAAGAAAGGCTAGTTGACAGCACTAGTTGAGAGAACAAGGAGCAGCAGTCTCAAGAACAAAAGCCACAAGTTGCAGCAAGAGAAGTTGAGGTTAAATATCAAGAAGAAGTTTCTCCCTAGAAGGGTAGTAAAACACTGGAGCAGTTACCCAGAGAGGTGGTGGAGTCTCCATCCTTGGGGGTTTTTAAGACCCAAGTAGACAAAGCCTTGGCTGGGATGATCTAGTTGGGGCTGGTCCTATTTGAGCAGGCTGTTGGACCTCTTGAGGTCCCTACCAACCCTCATTGTCTATGATTCTATGATTGTATGTTTGGTTGGCTGAGCATCAAGACCATTTAAAAGGAGAGAGAGTTGTTAACACCTGTGGAATGAAGAGTTCAGAAGGAATCAAGTAGATTATAATGATCCATGAAGTCAATTGTCTCCCTCACCGCTGCTGAATAGAAATGCTACTCGAGGGGCCAGGCAGGTGGTTTTATATTTTGGCTGGAGCAGAAATCAAAGGGGAGTGCACCTGCGTCCCATTCACCCTGCTGCCCTCCCCCATCTCTGCACTAGCCAATAGGCTATTAGGCTCAGTTATACCCTTGACCTACCCCCACATCCCATTTCATCCAAGCTTCTGTCATCTTTCCATTCCCCCTGCAATGGGACTGATGTTCCCATTTCCTCTCCTGGATCCCAAGGGGTATATTTGGGGTGAGGAGGCCAGGGAGAAAGTATTGCTGAGGCTGCTTCCTGCAGCAACTCTGATTGCCATCTTTTCCTCCGCAGAGAGGGGAGGGGGTAGGATGGGACAGGATGCAGCCAGCCAGAGCAGGTGTCCCTGGACAATTCTGCATGAAGGCAGAGCTTCTCACAGTTGGGAAAAGGACCCAGCAGGGGCTGAAACACTGTGGTAGGTGATGAAATCACAATAGTTGTTCACATGGGGTAAGGGGTGCAAAGGAAAGAGATACAGAGCACAACAGGAGGAGAGTCAGGCTAAAAGAACTGGGAAGAGTTGGAAGATGGACCTGCTGCCTGTGCCATTGTGTAGATCCCAGACCTGGAACTGATGAAAAATGGGGGCTATTGCTCAGATGGAGCAGCAGTAGAAGAGATGTTCTACCCCAGAGTGGAGTGAGATCCTTGAGAGAGCCAGTGAACCAGGGAAACAACCTGGGTGAATCTTAGCACTTTTCCATTTGGTGTTTCCTAGCCTGGGCAGGGAAGTTTTAGTTGGGATGAGAAACATCCCAACCAGTGACAGCAAACCTGAAGCAGCAACTTCATGCACAGTGCAAACAGCAAGTTATTGTTCGTTGACTTTTGTGGCATAAGGCGAAACATTAATGATGAAAAATGCTAATAACCTTGTTCATTTTAGTGTTCTTCATTTTTTAATCAAACTCCTGGATGCAGTGGGCTGCATAAGACTTCATTTAGATTGCTGTGTACCTCTGTTAGAAAAAAGACATTTATGAGAGGAGCTTAGAAAAGTTGAAACGTTATCTGTCACAGTTTCCCAAATGAGCCCTTTCGAACTCCTTCAAACTCTAAAGCTGTTGAATGGATTCACTAGCTTCCTTCCAGGAAATTAAATCTTCACCCTAAGAATCAGGGGTCTGACTTCCATTATGAAATGTGGTGCACATTTAAATGAACAGTGACTTGGTGTTCTTCTATTTTGGATACCCAAATACTGAGTCCAACACTCTTGTAAGTCAAGCCCTGTGCCTAGAAATGGAGACAAGCAAAACCACATATTCTGCATCCCTGAGAAGGGATTTGAATTCTGATTTAAACACAATCTTAACCATGAGGTGGCTAACCATACCACCATTTTAAGGTGCATTATGGGAGCATATCTATACATATATGCCCTTAATGCACCTTAAAAATGGTGATTTAAGGCTACGTGAGCCTAAATTTGATACCTGCATAAAGCAGGTATCAAACTTAGGCACGGACAGCTAAGTCACATTATCGTACATGTAGACATGCTAATGCACATTAATGTGGCATGCATCGATAGATACATACTGCCTTAATGTGCATTAGCACATCTATATATGCACTACTGTGACTTAGCTATTCACACCTAAATGTAATGTGCCTTAATGCACATTAGTGCGCCCACGTGTAGACATGCACCTATATCTCCTTCATGTGCTTTAAGCAAAGGCACATTAAGTTTAGGCATGCATAAATACATGCGTGGATACACCCAGGCTCTATTGCCTGACATTGCCATAGTGCAACAGGAGGCAGGCAACCCACTCATAAGGCGTGCCGAAACGTCAGATGCCACTGCCACTGGCTCAGCCACCACTATTGTTTCAGCCAGCCTGACCCTGCTGCCCAAAACACAGATCCTACTCGTGGTGAGGTACTAAGGTGTTTGGGGCAAGGGACTAGCTTATCTCCGACAGAACGGGGCTCTGATTTATGAATGCAGCTCTTAGCTGCTACTGCAAAGCAAACAATAAAAATAGCAATAAATTCTATACCGGTTCTAATTTCTTATAGCAAATTACAGTATGAAAATCCAGCCTGTTTAGTTTATAAACTGACCACAATGACAAATTCTCTCATATGAATTATTCCCTGCATGATACACACTAAAGGAGATTTAGATTTATTGCCATGGGTGCTACTTTTCCTTATGTACAGATTTTCTTTAACTGTAAAGCCGACAAGAAATGTGCTAGGTTTTTTTGAGATCTCCAGTGTTTAAGGAAATTTAAAGCATGACCTATGCCTTGTCCCTGAGCATTAATAGGCATTCTGTGATTCGCTAGAGACACCCGTTCAATAACCTAGGAGAAAACAATCGATACGTGGACACTACATAATCCTAGACTCAGGGTGCCCCATGAGGCCTCTGGCTTCTTCTCTGATGGGCTGTGCTGTTTTTAGTGTTGCGATGGCATCATTTAACTTAACATGACACTTTCTTCACTCCTCTGCTGCTAGGATGTTTGCCAGTTTAGAGGAGAAAGCATTCAATGGAATCACAATGGAGGAATGGAAATGAAAAACATTTCCCACAGGTGCAAGAAGAGATTTCCAAAAAAAACTGGCATGGCAAGATTTAAGGGTTTGCTCACCTTAGAGCCAGATTAAGAGAAGAGAAATCAGGTTCCAATCTGTACAGCATTAAGCTGTATCCTGCTCCAACAAGGGGAAGAGCATAAGTAGGATCCCTGAAAACTGTGCTGTTGTTGGGGAGCGCCAGACCTACTGGAGAATTGGAGTCAGAGCTAAATATTGACTCTGGTCCCAGGTTCTGGGGTAGGGAACCGTCAGGATCCAGGTGCAGAACAAAATGGAGCGGCCAGCTCAGAGAAGAGGAGGGTATGCCCAGGTCGTACTTCCTTGCATTGCTTTTCTACTCCCCAACAGGAAGCATAGGCATGAAGCATTTGTTAAAGCATCTCTGGGATGTCTCTGATTCACACTGAAGAGCCAGTGTCGTGCCCCACCCCACGGTGTACAGCTCACTGCAGGGAACGATCCTGCCCTGGCAGCGGAGTCCACAGCATGAGCCATTAGTCTGTCACTGTTCTAATTTCCGTGATTTCTTAATTCTGAACAAGTCTATCAGTGAGACTAGGTAGCTTTTATTCCCCAGAAACCAGTTAATTCATCTTTACTGTCTCCATTCCATAGGGAATGTGTGATAGAAGAGGACGGGAGTGATTTATCAATATATGAAGTCTAAGAACTCTCAACTGACAGATACTCAAGCAGGGGGAAGATTTGGTCTGTACAATTAATTTTTAAATGATGGTTATGAAGGCTGTGGGACTTAGCACCAGTGATTTGCATTTCAATAAACACCCGTTCAGAAAATCTTAAGTGTTTGCTAGAGAGCAATTAATGGCTTAACAAACTTTATTAATTTCCAGTCAATGCCGAGCGTGGTCATGCTTTGAAATGGGATATGGGTCGATGATTAGCTGGCAATGGGCAAATCTCAGGATGTTTGGTTCATATAACCATGCAAGGCCACGCACTTACCCAGGGCTTATTCAAAACCGTCTGATTTTCTACCCCTTGACTCTGTTAAACAAAGCTGGAAAAAACTGCAGCATTTCACTGCCTGTGTCTGGGTCCTTGTAGATTCATTGCTATTTCTTCAGGCACCCCTTTATGTCAGTGGTTCTCAACCTTTTTAGACTCGGGGAACCCTCAAGACATTCAGGTCAACCCCTGATAGACTCAAGGCACCCCTCAGAAGATGTCAGGTATTAGGTGTCACTCTTCTTTTGAATATAGAAAAATAATAGAACAATTCCTCTGTTGCAAAGATCTGAAAGATGACAAGAGGTCAGAATGTTTTTGACACTAGATTTCTATTTGAAGTCTTGGGGTTTATCTTGTGAATCATGTTTGCACACCTAACAGTGCTACCCTTGGTTGAGAATCACAGCTTTCCAATTCAGGACCCTGGAAAAATGTTTTGAACAAAAAAGACGCCTGCAAAGTAGAGAGAGGGTGCTGATGGGAGCATTCAGGACTTTTGGGTGCTACCGTTGTGATGCCACATGTTTGAGGCCTGTGCTACAAATTGATCAGAAGAGGGTATATTCTCCCAAGGGAAACAGTGGAAACTTCAGTGCTTGGGGCTCTTAAAACAACCGGGTAGGACAAATCGCTAGAAAATACTAGAGAGACAAAACAATCTTTCTGCTTTTTACTTCTAGCAGCCTATTATGATTGCTCAGTTAAGGGCAGCCCTATAGGAGCATAAAAAATTGAATGGCAGGAGAATCAGCCATCTAGCGTTGTGTCAAAATGGGGGTATTGCAGGGCACGGGTGCAAACTCCCAGTCATGGCAACTGTTTATGTTCCATGCACCATCTTTCTCATCCAGTATTGCCTCCAGGACGAGAGGCACAGGCAGCCTTCATAGACAGCCACCATCTGGGGTTAAGGCATATACACTGCACTTAATGAATAGATCAAGAATACGGTCTGTGTTGTGCATGCCAGCGGTTCGTTGTGAATGAACACGAGGCAGGGAATGATAGGTGCCACTTGTTTTAGCTATCTCTACGCTGTGAATGCACATGCCATCATGCACCCTTGTGTCTTGGACACATTTGGAGTTATCTATTGGTTAAAGCTCAAGAATCCTAATTCCATTAATCTAAGATCTTTTTTTTTTTTCTGCAGCTGCTATGATCTTGCATTTTTCAGCTCACGTTTATATGCCAGAAACAATTAAGCAAACATTACTTTCATACATGGTAACCATAAAATCTCAAGCATCACTGAACTGAGTTATTATTTCCCCAAGGAAACAATTCTTGGAAACACACACATACACACAATCTATATATTTACATTATTTATAAGTTTTCAAGGCTCCTTTCCTCTTTACAAAAAAAAAAGAATAAGAACCTTAATACTGTTAAGGTCTGAGAAACTTTTCTAGAAAAAAAACCCACATTATTAATGCTGCTGCTGTGAGCTGTGCAATGGTGGGCTAGGTGAATATGAAAGTCCTTTTGTTTTCTAAACTACTTTCCACAGCTCAGCTTAACATTTCAGCTATTATCAAATGCTATCTTACAAACAGCAAACACGGTTTTTTTTTTTTTACAAGATCTCAGGCTCAAACATGATGAACTCTTTTTTTTAATTTGTTCCAAATGTGCATGCTGAACACATTTGAAAATCTGGCCCCGGATACTTGATGATAGAGTAAGAAAAAAAGAAGAATGCCTGGCATTACTTAGCAGGAAAGCATCTTTGCCAAATTTCTGTTGAATGTGGTACATTGTTTCCTATTTATGGCAGAATTCAAAAGATGCTGACTGCTTGGTTTTAAATCTGAAATGTAGTTTTTGTTTTTAAAAAAAGTACAACATAATGCCAAATCAGGTTGTTTTTTTTTCATGTTTCATTGGAAAGAGGCATTTAAAAGTCTTAAAAATAAACAGTCAAAGCACAGTCTCTATCTTTTGCTGGTTCAGGGGAATCAGAACGTGGAACTAACAACCGTAGGGCCACCGTCCAAGTGTCATAAATATTAGGATGTAAAGAAACATCCTAAGCAGTAAATTTAAAATTAAATTTCTCCCCCCTCCTTAATTTAATAAAACACAATATATTTGTAATGTACCTTTATTCTTAGCTGGATGGAAAGCAAGTTATAAAAGGCTTGCAGACAAGGTTGAGATGTTAAAGTGGTTTCTGTCTTACATGATTCAAAACTTTCTTTAAAAAAAATCCCCTCCCTTTTATTTCCAGAAACGAGTGCTCAGGGTTTGGTTCCCCCCCGCCACACACACACACAGTAGTCTTAAAATTACTATTGGAACATTTTATTTATAGGAAACAGAGCATTCATTAAATGAAACACTCGGATAAAAGCACCAAAATATAATTTTTTCAGGAAGAAATGAAACAATGTTCACAAAGGATGCTTTTGGCAAACTTCTCAGTTGGGTAAGCTTCAACATGCTCAAATAAGGGCTTATTAAAAAGACCGGGCAAACGAAACAAAAAGGCATGTGGCTGAAATTTGCTCTCATATTGAACGCTGGAACAAGCCTCACAGAGCATGTCACATGTTTATGCCCTCGGAAAAGATGGAAGTAGAATTCAGATCTTCATTAGAATCTGAATCCTGGGTTTGAATGTCTCTTTGCCTGAAACCACTACATCACTTTGCTGCCATTTAGGAATAAGAAAGTCTTTTTACTGGCAAGAATGTTTCCAGGAGCAGGAAGGCTAGCATGAATAAATATGTCTAAGAGTGTTATCTGAATAGCCATTTCAATGTTAGCTTTGCCGGCAGCTGATGCAGGGAGGTTCTTGTTCATCAGCACACTTGCTTGAGCCCAGACAGAATAAAATAGATCTCTGATCCCAAGGGGTCCACAGATTTACCTTTTTTAACCTTTATCTTATTTACCATTCACACACCTAAATGGCGCACGCATTAGGGATCCATTTCTACGCGTGGTGGAGAGGCTTAGACCATCCCCTCACCTACAAACATCCCATTCAGGAGGTCAGCAGTAAGGTCTCTGCAGGGTAGCTTCCTGAAGACATTTAGCAAGCACAACATGGAGTGCCAACTTTAAAGCATTCAGAACCACTGCACTTGCAATGGTATTACTGTGCTCCCGTATGGCCCAGAAGTTGTTACACTTAAAAGCTCAATGCTCTACTTAACAGTGCACAGAGACTAATAACAGGATGCACAGCTTGCACACACACAGATGTATCCCCTGTACTCTAGGGCATTAGACCAAGTGACATAAGAACACAGACCCTGACTGCTCCCCTGCTGCCAGGTTTCTGGGCCCACGGAGAGCCGGGTACTGTGGCCTTATGTGTTGCCCTAAATTTAGATAAGGGGTGGGGATGAATGGAAATGAAATGATTATTCAGAAGAATCTGGTCTGACATCTATTCCAACTGTGTTTTATACTGACACCAAACATGCCCCCTTCTGTTGCATGTGACCTTGACAGAGAAGTGGGGGTCAAGCTGACCAGAATGAAATCTGGATATACACTTCAGAACATCTTGGACAGCTCCCTGGGTGGATGCGATGAACATCTGGGATGAACATCTTGGACAGCCCCCTGGGTGGATGTGATGCCCAGCCGACGGCACAGCACTTAACTGAAAGCTGCGCTCTTCACAAATGCCCAGGTGGGGTAGATGGGATCTGCACTGAGAGCGATAATCCCAGACAGAGGCTCGTTGCTGGCTGGGGGGAATGAGGGGGCAGGGCGGGGGTCTGGAAACAGGGGCTTCCGTGCCTATGGGTCAATGAGAGCCTGAGGATGAGGCAGGTTTGGCACCCAGTCAGAGAAGACAAGCTCTGGCCTAGGCTAGACCAGTGCCCCACAACAGGGAGTAAGCAGGGTGCTGCAATGCTTCATGGGATGTCGGCAGAATGCGACATACTGTGAGTCACGATGGGTTGCGGTACAGATGTTCATGATGGCACTCTAACCTACAGCACTGAAATCTGATGCCACATCTACCCAGGGTAATCTTAGATGAGGATCCACCATTTTTACAACACTCTGCTTGCCCTGACCATCTGTGTGGTTACAGATGTACAGTGGCGCCTGTGTGCCCACCACGCAACAAGTGTAACGTCTGCACCCGGCCTTTATGCTTGGGTTGGAATGGGAGCAGTTGCCAGCTCTAAAGAGTACACAGCCAACAGACCCATTTTAACAGAATGGAGCAGAAGTCTTTCAAATCAGTGTTACATGTTCAGACTCTGGCTTCTAGGCAACACCTGTCTTGCTCAAAAAGTCCATCCTCCCTGGTGGTGCTGCTATCCTGAACGAATGATGCAGAAGAAAATAACAGGCTTGATCATGTCAAGCAGTGAGCAGTGCTGATGTCAGATACTGGCCCTGAAAGATGCTGAAATTGTAACTCTCAGTGGTTTTCTGGTTTGAAATGCTGAGCAGTAGGATAGTGGATTACGTAGCAAAAGAACTGCTGAAAACGAGTTGTCTTGGTTGTGTCAAAATCTCCTCTATGAAGAGCCTGGAAACCTCATCATGAGTCTCAAGAAAGGTATTTCTTATGCTAATTATTTCCCTCAACTGTGCATCTAATTTAATGTGTCATTTGAGATTCAGATTCTCTGCACATGCACAAGATTTGAATAATTTACTGAATATAGATGGAGGGCCACATAATTTTTCAGTCTGTTTTACCAAATCAATAGCCAGGAGAGATGGGTCTGTACTCGAACACCAGATCCAAATACCTGCTGGGAGGTGGGAGATTTTTATTTCAAAATCCAAGGCTATTTCAAATCTAAGGCCCAAATTTAATAGGGTGTATTATTTTAGCATCAATATTAATAGGTGTTTTGTTTCAGAAAAGACTGTTGCATTTAGTCCACTGTTTTTTTAGAAAGGGCAAGCATGTTTGGCTCGAGTGAAAGGGAATCTTTACTTTCAACATAAACTCTAATCAAACTTGCTCCAAGCATTTCTGGGTACAAATAAATGCTGGTAGCATTTGGTAGTTTTCCCTACCATATTCATTTTTGCCAGCTTCTTCAGTGCCTGGAGGTGGCTAGGATCAGAAAAAAAGATAAGCGAAAACTGCCTTGCTACATTCTCTCTAAGCATAAATAATCAGAAAGCTTGAACCTGTTCCTCAGGTGGGAAAAAATGAGGTGGAAAGCTCACTCATCCAGTCTTTCAGTTGTTAAAATCTGGATGCTTATTCAAACCAAACTCTTCAAACATTTGAGGTTGTCTCATCTTTCATAATCACTCAGAGGCCCTTCACTGAAATTATTCCTAACTTGTTCCAATGTACAGGCAGGCTTAAAATATGTGGAAAAAATGCAAAAGAAAACCCTCGGTGTACTTAAACTATTTTTATAATATTTATGGGAAGGGAAATATTTATACGTTACAGAAGTAAGCATCATAGAACCTCAGTCTGGAAAACTCCTTTTAGATCATTTCTTTCATCTCCTGGCTTGCTGACACATCAAACAATTTAGGTTTGAATAGTCTAGTCTCTTCTGATTTCTTTGCTGTGGTCTTATTCCCCCCCTCCTCTTTCACAAGAGAAACATTGTAACCTGGTTGCAGAGTTTTCCATTTTTTAATTTTTTTTTTCAAATCTTCATTAACAATGAACCCTTCCTAGCTTATTTCACCCCATTCCATTGCATTAGTCGTCCATCTTCTTTCCCTCTAAATGGACATGAGTACAGTACAAAATTGACAAACCTTGATCTGAAAGCCTGGCCGAAATAGATAGATAGATAGATAGATAGATAGATAGATAGATAGATAGATAGAACAAACTCATCTGTGGCCGATATAATGGTATCAGCAATGAATTGGACCCATTCAATTAAACAATGGTGATTGTTGAATGTTAAGCGAAGTCTGGTACTTCGGAAGCAGAGTTTCAGTTTAATCTCACTTGGGCAGATGGAACAGAAAACCAAGTGATAAACAGACATGCATATAACACTTGGGTGTGGACCTGAGTCCACACCCCCTAATTCTGGGGAAGTTTGGATCCCAACCTTATGGCTGAATCCTCCCTTCATACTGAATCCAACCAAAACCCCTTAAGCAGAAGCCCGAGGATTGGTAAAATTTGTGGAAATTGATATGGAATGAAAATAATGTTGCTCAGACACCAGCATATACAGTACAGTCTATTTCAGCATGCTTTACAAACTGGAATTGATAATAGGCCCTACCTCTACATAGGTCTTTTTAACTCTGATACTCCCAAGTTAGGCCAAAAATGTATGTATGTATGTATGTATTTATTTATTTTAATTTGATTAAAAACTGGTTTCGCATTTTCAAGACACTGGACCTCTGCAACAACACGCTGCCACAGAAACGGGGGGTTGAACCTCTCGAAGACAACCCTGTCTTTTGTATTACTGCTAAAACATCGTGTTGCAATGCAGTTTAGCCCTCGTTAAAATAAGCTGGGTTTGGCTGCTCCTGTAGCGCCGCCCCCTGCCTCCCTCAGCCGTTTCATTAACTTGAACGAAACAAATGACAAAGACACAAACTAGAGAAAACAAGCTGACAGGGGCTGCTGATTTCCGGCCGTCCTTAAAACTCTTTCCCCTGGGGTAAACCCTACAGCTTGAAGAAGCATTTCCTTTATGACAGAACAGAGCGACGACGGCAGCAGCTGACTTTCAAAGTAATTATTGCTGTTAAAGTGAAGTGGGCTTTAAACATTTCATTCAGATCGATTTATTCAAAAGTGTTTAAGGCTCAGCCAAGTTTACTACTGGTGCGGTCGGGGGACACTTTATGGTTTATCATAATGTTTGATCAGTTGCAGTGAGACATAAACAGAGGTGAAATGGAAGGGGGGGACGGGGCTGCTGGGTATTTTGTGTCATTTCTATTTGTGAAGCAGCTTTAGTGGTTAACCAGACCTGGGGGGAATCGGGCGTGGGGGTGTTACACAGTATTAACGGTGGCACATGTCGCCACTGTTCCCTGGGGAGGCTAATTTTTATGAAGATTTTAAATCTTTCTTCCTGGTTTGGAATTATCTTTGCTTTTTTGCCCAACCCTGTCTCCAAAGAAAGCAATAAGCCTGTCAATGTAGGAATTAATTAAGCAAATCAATCAGTCAGTTTTATTAAGGAATTACAAAGCCCAAGTGCAGCATTAATTATTCAGATAATGGGACATCTCTAAGCCTTTCTTTTCAATTATTGATAAGCCGCTATCTATCATCCTGACTGTTTTAGTACTGATTTAGTTGTGAATGAAGCCAGGTCAGTCAGCCGTAGCATATGCCAGTTATGAGAGTTGTTGGATGACTCGGGGATGAGAGGTGGCATTTATTTCTGTCCACGATGATTGCAAACATTAAATATTCCAAAGCACATGGCATCTTCTGTGATACAGATAAAAGAGAATCAGCCTTTCCTTGCCAATATCATTTGGATTATCAGTTCTGTTAAATGAGGCAACATACATCCATTGCTAGCCCCCTCCTTCTCTCCGCGTCTAACTTTCCTGCTGACTTTAGGTGCAGTTAAGCACTAATAAGCAGAATACATATATGGTGATACTATTTAATTTCCCAAGAGAAAATTGCTCCCTTTGCATGTTCTGTTTGGGTCAACTTTTTATTTTCTTAGTTCTCCTAATGGCATAGCTACTTCTTGCTTCAGTCATGAGTCTTCTCCAGCCCCCCATGAAATCCTATTTCATTTTTCATGTTGACAGGAGAGGACTTAAAGTATGATGGAAAGTTTCCATTTTTGATGCTTGCTTTCCTGTATCTGTGGATCAGAAGACTTCCACCTCATCTGACATTTTCTGAAGCTTTATCAAGCAATCGAATCACATCCTTCGCTTCACCCATGAAAGCAACAAGAAATAAGGAGACCTAAAGAGATTCTCACATCATGAAGTATGGTATATGGCAACGAGTGAAACTAAAGTGATAGCCAACTTGCAAATGGCTCCAAAAAAAACCTTAGGAAATGAATAAAAATATTAGGTAGCAGATTTCAGTTAGCTCAAGTCAATGGGCCCAATTCTTTGTGCTTTCATTACAGGGGACAATTTACACCTGTCCAAAGAGCTCTTTGTCCTTTATGCATGCAAGTGCACAGTTTGCCAAGAAATGGTCTCAGTGCATCAGTGCAAAAGAGGGAGGGGAGCATGAGGTATCAGCTTTTGGGTCTGCATCACTTTGTCCTGCTAATGTTAAACTGTGATGGTTTGGTCGCTGGCCTGTGAGATAATGAAGAGTGAACTGAACTTCTAAGGGCCCCGAGTCTGATGACTGTATGCTACTGAAGACTGATGACGACCAGAGCTTTCCTCACCTGCCCAAAGGATTTAATTGTACAAAATAGGGTTAAAAATCTCATAAAAGCAGCTTTTGCCATGGTGTTTTGCTATTTATGGTTCCAGCTGGAATCAGAATGCTCCAGGTACACGCGTACAAGGGAGTGCGGGGACAGCAGTTGTGTCTGGCTGCTGTGTCAGGGCACATGGTGGGAGGGAGCTGCCATGTAGCAGCTGGGCTCAATCTGGCTCATTATCCATGTCTCTAGAACACATTTGTGAGTAATAATACCATCTGCTCTTACCCTTACTAAGATGGGATGACAAGGGTTATCAAGCCTCATACTTCAGGGCATAAGCGTATCCCCAGCTGGGGTCAGGAAGATATGTCCTCTATTATATTTACTATAATTGCATAACTAGTTGCATTCAGTGACTGCATGCCTTCCTCTGAGCACCTGGTACTAGTGGATATCTGAATTAAATAGCCTTGCAAATCCCTCACAGGGTGGAGATTGCTAATTAGATTGTCTGGTGACCGAGTTTTCACCATCCCTTTGCTATAGCAGCCTAGAAGCTAGCAGCATGTTTAACTGGTGGTGGGTGAAAACTACGGATCTCACAACATGCAAAGAATGTGCCATGACATTTAACCTCTTCCTATGGCATTTTGATCCTTCTGTTCAGCCAGAACCAAGAAAGCTAGAAAAGTATGGGGAAACGAGTGTCCGGGTTAATAGCACTCTTTTGTACTTTAAAGCATTCAGGGCAAAGTTCGAGTTTTGTGCCAGCTCTGAAGTTTCAACCTCAACCAGTTTTCCATCCCTACTTAGAAGTGCAGTTTGTAGCCTAAAGAAATGTTGCTTACATGGTTATAGATTCAGTTTTACTAATAAGAAGCAATTAGGGATTGGAAAAGAATTGGACACAATGTGTGAATTAAAGGCCAGGGGCTTAGGGAGCCAAGCTGCACAGTATGTGGGCATTCGTATTTGTTGCTATACGTGAGAAATGTGCCACTTCTTGTAACCATGTGGGTTCTGTGTCTTTCAACAGTATCTATTACTCATCCGCTGACAGCAGCTTTCCGGCTGTAGCATTAGGCTCAGCGCATACCGCTATCACTTTGCCTCAGCAATGCTGTCCTGCTTTGACTTCTTATGCCAAAGTGTGTGTCATATATGCTAAAATATCTCTCCAATCAAGGGAAGATAAAAGGCACTTGGGAGTAAATGTGCAGCATGCTAATGCAGAAATAACAAAAATGTTAATGTATGTGTACGGACATATGTATATCCACCCTCTGTCTGTTGTTGTGGAGGATACTCACTGTAGCTGTTACAGTGTGGTAGACATATAACATGGATGCTCAATAAGGCGGCTGTGAGATGACTGGGAGGATCGTATGGCTTCCCTTCTCCCCTGTGGGATGAAAGGAGACAGGCTCAATATAATGGAGATGGTAGCCTAAAAGGACCAGATCCGGTTTGCCCTTCATATGCCTATGCATTATGTAGCCACTTAGCTGTTGCTTCTGGCACTAACACAAAGCTTGGGATTGAGATGCTTGTCTACGGAGTTGCACGTTCCAGCTGCAGAGAGGAGAATTACCCAGATACGTGTGTTCATACCAGGCCAGTCCAAAAGTTCAAATAGTAAAAAATAAGTGTTAGAAAAATAAGTGTGAGCAGCCAGAGGATGAGGGCTCGCCTACCTTTTAGTCCAATAGCAAGGGAGTCTAGGTCCACTTTACCTCCATGGGTTTTGAAATTGTATTTCCTCCTCCTCAACACAGTGCTCAGATCCCTCAGCCACACGCCACACATTACTCAGAGTACTCTCCGTGCCTGCCTTCGAAACTAGGGAAGTTGGAAAATGCCATTGCTTGAGGACACTAGCAGTACGACCTAAATGGAGGTGGGGAATACTTCTCCATACTGAGTGCAGGATAGTTTGGGTTGGGATAGGCTGTGAAGAACCTTGGAAGTGAACATGAGCAACTTATGTAGCACAGAGGAAGAAGAACATGTCACAGAAAACAGGCAGTTAATGGAGGATTTGAGAAGTGCAGAGTGAAATGGCCAGTGGGGCAGGGTAGGAGAGTGAGCTTGGCTGGATGAATATGAGTAGGACAGCACAACGTTATTCAAGGCTGGAGAAAAGGATGCTGTGACAATCAAGACATGAGATAATGATCAGACTGTGTTTGTCCGGATATACAGAAAAGATTGAAATGTAAGGTTATTGTGAAGAAAGAAACAGAAAGACTGAGTTATAATCCTGCTCTCCCCCATCCACTCTGATGTATTTAAGTAGCTCTTTAAGTTTCCCTTTACAGGCTTGAGTTTCCATTCCCCTGATCATTGTCTAGCACTTCTCTGCACTTTGTCCCAGTCTAAATTCATCTGTCTCAAGCATGGGTGACCAGATATGTACGCAATGTCCTGGAAGTGCTCTTACCAGGGCCTTATACAATGGCATTAGTGACCCCTACCGCTACTGGAAATACCTCACTTGATGCAGCTTCATATTTGCCTCCTTCATGGCCACAACATATTGGTGGTGCATAGTCATCTTATGATTGACTAGGACACTCTTTTTTCCCCCCAATTCAGCCATTTCTAATACACATCCGACCTGATACCATCATCATGGACACTGGTTAATGATGTGGGCGCCTAAGGGATCTGTACTGAGATCACCAAGTCTTTCCTGTGGAACAACCATTCTGTTGGCTATTCAACTTCTCTATAATATATGTGAATAAACAGAAACGTAAAGGCCTTCTCATCAGTCACCCGACTCCTGAGCTCTCACTTCCCCTCAGCACTGGTGGCTAATTTCTCCATTGTTGTCTGTGCCTTAGAAGAGACGACACACAAGGGATGTCTTAGAAAACGAGAGCTCTTCTCATTTTTCTCAATTTGTCTTCCATGGTATTATTGTTTTTGACAGCTCTTTCAGGAAGTGTTTGCCTCCTCTTTGTTTTCTCCACTTCTCCTACTTTTTAATTTATTTATAGACTTCTGTTTGTTTCTGCTGCCGTTATGTTCTCACAACAGTCTCTCCAGATGATCTCATTAGAAACTGGACTAATGAACCTCTTGCTTCTTAACAGTGGCGCTGGTAAGCGAATATAGGGGTCATGGCATCAGCTGCTGTGGATTGGTTTTGCCCCATTGGTTTTGTTGAAATAATGCCAGCTTCTACTAACTGAGGATCTGGTCCTACAGCTCTAGCATGGGGCTCAGTTCTCTATCGTTATTAAGAAACGAGCATAGCTCCAGTTCATTCACCTACCTGCTAAAGTTCATATCTCACTTTTATTCAGACTGACCTTTTGCCATGGAAAAGGGAGCGGGGGGGGGGGCTTCTTTTGATTTATATTTTTTGTGGTAATCGTTTCAACTAGATCAGCATCTTCGCACACTGTGAATGCATATGTATACAAAAAGGCATATATTTTAAGATGCAGTCTGGAAGAAATGATGAGCTCCTTAGCTGATACAAAATACCATTGAGGTCAGTACAGCTTGCACATTTTTTTTTGGACTGGACAGTTACAATTACAGAATCACGGGAAAAAAGGGACCTCCAACGGTCATCTAGTTCAGACCCCCACTCAAGGTGCGAGCTTCCCTGTTTAAGCCATCTCAGAAAAGTATTTGTCTATCCTGCTCTTGAAAAGGTCAAAGGAAGAGATTTAACAACCTCTCTGGGTAGCCTGTTCCAATTCTTAACCACACTTAGAGAGAGAAAGTTCTTCCTAATATCCTATCTCAATTCCCCACACTGAAATTTAGGACCGTCTCCCCTGTAGCTGCACAGAATAGTCTATCATCATTCTCTTCGGGTATTTGAGGCCTCTTATCAAATCTGCCTCTCCCCGGTCTTCCCTTTTCCTGACTAACTATTCCCAGTTCCTATCATAAATCATGTTTTCTAGACCTCTGATCATTTTTATTGCTGTCCACTGGACTCTAAATTGTCCACAACTTTCCTGGATCGCAGTGCTCAAAACTGGACACAATACTCCAGATGAGGCCTCACCAGTGCTGATTAGAGTAGAAAAATCACTTCCCTTCACTCACATGCAGCACTCCTGGTAATACAGACCACTATGCATTTTTTTTCTTTTTTTGCAAGAAGAACAATTGTTGGCTCATTTTCAGCTTACAGTCTGCTGCAAGCTCCAGTTCTTTTCTTCAGTATTGCCCTTTCCAGTCATCTGGGACCTCACCTGACCTGAGGTAATTACCAGCCCTGCTGACCTGAAAATATCCAGCATCTCTAAGTAATCTCTAACCTGTTTTTCCTCTACTCTATGCTGTTGATCTTCTCCCCTATCCTTGCTTCCAACAGTGCTTGTCGTCTGGTAGCTGACCTTATTTGTGATGACTAAAGTAAAAAAAGGCCTTAAATACTTCAGCCTTCTCTGCATCATCTACGATTAGGTTGCCCCCTGTGCCCAGTAAGGAACCCCCCACATTCCTTGGTCTTCCTCTTACTTCTGAAATACTTATGGACATATGTTTTATTGCCTCTTATGTCCCTTGCTAGCTGCATCTCAGCTTATATCTTGGCCTTCCTGATTTTCTCCCTGCGTGCCTGTGTAATACTCTTATGAATGTTTCTAATTATCTGACCACCTTTCCAGTTTTGGTAAGGTTCATTTCTGAGCTTCAACTCTGGACATTTCACTGTTTAGCCAAGCTAGTCTCTTGCTGCACTTCCTATCCTTCCTTTGCATTGGGATATCCTACTTTCCCACTCTTAATATGTCTTATTTAAAAACAAACTTTCCTGGACTTCTCTTTCCTAGAAAATTGCCTCCCAAGCAATTTTTCCCACCAGTTTCCTGAATTTATTAAAGTCTGAAGTCCACTGTCTTTATTTTATTAAACTCTGAAGTCCACTGTCTTTATTTTGCTGTACACCTTCCTTCCCTTGGGATTTTGCACTATCATGTCCTGATCACGCTCACTTCTACTTTCACCTTTTCATCCAATTCCTTCCTGCCCATACACAGCAAATCAAGAAAAGCTTCCCTCCTAGTTGGCTTCTCTATTGCATGTACCCCCAAATTACCCCCAGTGTAATCCAGGAACTTGCTGGACTGCCCATGCACAGCTGTTACCCTCCTAGCAGGTATCATTGCAATTAAAGTCTAGGGACAGAAGTTTCACAAGTGACCAGAAACTGATTTATACCTGTAACACAACAAAAGTTCAGTGCACATAAACCAGTTTCAAAATAGCTGAAACCGGTTTAAGATAAACCTGGCTGAACGTAGTATTAGACTTAACTGACTGATGTCAAACTGATTTATGAAACTTCTGTCCCAAGCCCCTTCCTGGTTTAAGTTAAATCAGTCCCCCAGCATCCCAGCATGCTTTGCAGCCCTGGGCTGGGCTGTGATTCTGCTCTGGAGAGCAGGGCTGGCCAACCAATCTGCTCTCTAGCCGGTGCAGGGGCTGGGGTATGACCATATGACGGCCCAGCATGACCATCCAAGGCAAAGAGTGCTGGGAGAGGGTTTATTCTCCCCTCTCTCCCCTGTCCCCCTAAGGGACCCCAGCCAGGGTCTGCCTGGGTGAGGGGTAGCAGCCCCTGTCAGGCATTCCTGCCCCTCTCACTGCTCAAGTGGCAGGAGGGCTGCAGCCAGCCCCAGCAGCAACCTTAAGTGAATGGGAGAGTAGAGATAGGAATTCAATCCCCCGCCTGTCAGGCGTTTCACCCTACTTGCCGCTTGAGTGCCAGGGGGGCCTGAAGGGAATAGGCTCTGGCCTGAGTCACTGCAGGCATGTGGCTGCACTTCTGGAATCAAAAGTGAATATCTATGCACTTGCTTACCTGTTCAATCTATGCAGGTTAGAATAACCTGCAAAGAGTGAATTGATTCAGGCTTGGGCTTTTTAAATGTCTGTACTTGGTCAAAGTCCCCCATGAGCCTGCAGTTTGGATACTTCCATTAGTGGTGTGAAAAAGTTTTGTCCTCCTCCTTCCTCTGTTCTAGTTGTCTATAAGAGATACCTGCCATAACATCATCCTTGGTATTCTCCCCTCTTACCTTGACCCCGAGATTTTCATCAGACCAATCTCCTGTATCTTGGAACAAGTGTAGGATTCTTCTATAAACAGCAATTTCACCTCCTTCTTTCCCCTCTCTGTCTGCCCTGAACAAGCTGTGCTTGAAATGGGGAATAGGAAATATACTCTTATTTGTGGCCTTTTACAGATTTTAGGCCAGATTCTCATGTAGTACAAATTGGCAGAGGTCCAGGGGCTTCAGTGAATTTTCCATGATTTACATTAAGGCTAGGGACAGAAATGATACATAAATCACTGCAAGTGATTGGAAACTGGTTCAAATCTGTAACACAACAGACGTTCAGTGCACATAAACTGCTCTCAAAATGGCCAAAACATGGTTAAGATAAATCTGCATGGACGTAGTATCAGACTTAAATAATTTAGGTTGAATCAGTTTATTGAACTTCTGTCCCAGATCTCCTCCAGATTCAAGTTAACTCACAGTCCCCCAGCATCCCTGCATAGTTTGCACCGCACCACAAACCTCCACTCTTACAGGGTGGACAGACTACACTCTGCACAAGCTATCTGCTCCAGCTGAGTAGGGAGGCATGCTATAACACTCCCAAGCAGGTGGTTGAATATCTGGGATCAAAAGTGAATGTCTGTTCACTTATCGGTTCAATCTGCGCAGGTCAGACTAGCCTGCAAAGACTGAATTGATTCAGTCTCAGGCTTTCTGACTGTCTGTACTTAGCCCAGCTGTGAGTCTGGTACAGTAGTGTTAAGCACGGGCCTTCCAGCAGTGCTGGAAAAAATAGATGCTCCTCAAGGCTATATCTTTTGGGCCTACTTCCTCTTTCTTCTCTTATGTAAATGGTACAGAATCCAATGATAAATGCCAAATGATTTGCATCCATATTGGAAGCTGTAGGGAATTATGTTACTCAGTAATAAGGTAGAGGTTGCATACTCACATAGATCCTATGATTCACAAATCTGGTTTTAATCATGTCTCAGAATTCATTGTATTTAGTTTCTGTTTGTTTGTTTGTTTGTTTTAACTGTTCTGTTATAATAACACACTTTAATTGCATTTAATTCAATTTAAACTTTCCTAAAGTCATCAATACCATTCAATGAATTGTGAGACTGAAGTGACTGGGGTTTGACATCTGCATTGAGCAAAGAGAAAGGATGTTGCAAATTAGGCACAAAACAAAAACAAAACAAAAACAAAGCAAAAGGTCTGTTCCTTTTTTTGGCAAAAAACTGCTATGGAAACAAATGTAGATGAGAGGGGCACTGAGCCATATAGAAGTGAGTAATTATCTACTGTTACAGGCCTTATTATCTCTCCAAATGTTTGCTAAAAATTCTATTGGGCAACCATCTGGACCCTGAGATTTATCAGTGGATATGGAGTGGATTGTTGCTTTAACTTTTCAATGGGGAAATTTCTTTCTGTAATTCTTTCCTGTCGCCCTCTGTTAAATAATTTAGTTGAATGTCTTCGAGATAGCTCTCTGAGTCCTCAGAGTGAGTATATTCTTGATGATATACTGATATAAAACATTTCCTGAAAGTTTTTTTTGTTTGTTTGTTTTTTTACCCCTAGAGGATCTAAGGACACTTTGCCATCTGTTGTGAGGGCTCTGCTAATGTATCTATTTTCTCTTCTCTCTCTCTCTCTTTTAATTACTAGGCTTAATAATTTGCCTAATTGGTTGCCCCCTATCTCAAATTATGTACAATATGTATTGGCTCAGGATCCTCAGCTTCCATGAAATCCAGCACTTCTCTTCTAAGAAGTTCCATTGTAGCGTTATTACTGTAGTTTTGAACAGCAAATATCATTTTGCTCATTCAGGCTGCAATAAATAATTCAATAACATGTCATCAATAACTATAGACCAGTTGCTTAGCTTGAAACGTGTCTGTGGCTTACAGTGAAGGTCATTGCTATCAATTATGCACCTATCTTCCATAGAATGTTTCAATTCAGTATCATAATAGCACCTACAACAAATGTTCTTTGTTCTTGTATAGCTTTGTTCATGAAACAGATTTCTAAGTGTCATTTTCCCCCAATTTGTAAATGAGCAAAGTTAGGCACTGACTTTAAGTTTCTTGTCCTATATAGAGTGATAGAATCTTAGAAAAGGAAGTTGAATGGTGTCTCAGGTGGTCAGATCTAGTCCAAACCCTGCTTAAAGCAGGACCAGCCCCAACTACATCATCCCAGCCAGGGCTTTGCCTAGCCAGGTCCTAAAAACCTCCACGGATGGAGTTTCTGCCACGTCTTCAAAACCTCCAAGGACAGAGATCCCACGGCCTTTCTGGGTAATCTATTCCAGTGCTTTACTACCCTCCTTGTGGCAAAGTTTTTCCTAATATCTAACCTAAACTTCCATTGCTGCAACTTGAGACTGTTGCTCCTTGTTCCATTATCTGCCACCACTTAGACCAGTCCAGCTCCATCCTCTTTTGAAACTCCCTTTCAGGTACTTGAAGGCTACTCTTAAATCCCCTCTCAGTCTCCTCTTCTCCAGACTAAAGAAGACCAGTTCCCTTGGTCTTTCCTCATAAGTCATGTGCCCACATCCCTTCACCATTTTTATTACCGTCCGCTGGACTGTCTGCAATTTGTCCACATCCTTTCTGTAGTGGGGAGCCCAAAACTGGACACTGAACTCCAGATGTGGCCTCACCAGTGCTGAATAGAGGGAAATAACCACGTCCCTTGACCTCCTGGCAGGACTCCTACCAATGCAGCCCAGGATACCATTAGCCTTCTTGACTCATATTCAGCTTCTTGTCCACTGTAACCCCCAGGTCCTTTTCTGCAGAGCTGCTGCCCAGCCAGTCAGCCCCCAGCCTGTTCATGGGATTGCTCTGTCCTAAGTGCAGGACTTTGCACTTGTCCTTGTTGAACCTCATGAGATTTATTTTGGCCCAATCCTCCAATTTGTCTAGGTCACTCTGAATCTTAGCTCTACCCTCCAGCATATCTACTACTCCCCCCAGCTTGGTGTTATCTGCCTGGGGTTGTCGACCTCAGTCCTTTTCCTGCCTGGGGTAGGGGATCGGACACGATGATCCTTGGGGTCCCTTCTGACTCTACAGTCTAGGAATCTGTGAATCTGCACTCTTGCTGAGGGTACACTCTAAGCTGTCTTCCAAGTTGTTGATGAAGACAATGAACAAAACTGACCCCAGGACCACCTCCTGGGGCACACCATTTGACACCAGCTGCCAACTAGACAACAAGCCATTGATTACTACTCTCTAAGCCCAGTGCTCCAGCCAGTTTTCTATCCACCTTCATTCATCCAGTCTGTACTTCCTTAGTTTGCCTGCAAGAATGTTGTGGGAGACTGTATCATAAGCCTTGCTAAAATCAAAGTATACCACATCCACCAGTCTCCCCGCATCCACAGAGCCGGTCACCTCATCATAGAAGGCAATCAGGTTGGTCAGACATGACTTGCCCTGGTAAATCCATGCTGACTGCTCCTAATCACCTTCTTCTCCTTCAAATGCCTAGAAATGGATTCCTTGAGAATCTGCTTCATGACTTTTCTAGGGACTGAGGTGAGGCTGACTGGTTTATAGTTCCCTGGATCCTGTTTTTTTCCCCTTTTTAAAATATGGGCATCATATTTGCCCTTTTCCAATCATCCGTGACTTCTGACTGCCATGAGTTTTCAAAGATGATAGCCAGTGGCTCTGCAATCACATCAGCCAACTCCCTCAGCACCCTCGGGTGCATCCCATCTGGCCCCATGGACTTGTACAACCCCAGCTTTTCTAAGTAGTCTCTCTGTTCTTTTACCACTGTTGGCTGCTCACCTCCTCCCCAAACCGTGCTGCCCGGCACAGTAGGCTGGGAACTGAACTCACCTGGGAAGAGTGAGGCAAAAAAGGCATTGAGCACTTCAACCTTTTCTGTATCATCAGTCAAAAGGCTGTCTCCCCCATTTAGGAATGGACCCACACTTTCCCTGATATTCCTCTTGCTACTGACATGCTTGTAGAAACCCTTTTTATGAACCTTCACTTCCTTTGCTAGCTGAAACTCCGGTTGTGCTTTGGCCTTCCTGACTCCATCCTTGCATGCCCAAGCAATGCTCTTATATTCTTCCCTAGTTATTTGTCCAAGCTTCCACTTCTTATAAGCCTCCTTGTTGTGACTTAGTTTACTAAAGAGTTCCCTGCTAACCTGAGCTGGTCTTCTGCCATACTTGCTAGTCTTCCTGCACATTGGGATGGTTTGTTTCTGAACTCTCACTAAGGTTTCTTTAAAGTACAGCCAGCTTTCCTGGACTTCTCTCCCTGTCCGACTGGCCTCCCAGGGGATCCTGCCCATGAGTTCTCTCAATGAATTGAAGTCTGTTGTTCTGAAGTCCCAGTTCCTTACTCTGCTGCTCTCCTTCCTTCCTTTCCTCAGGATCCTGAACTCAATCCTCTTGTGGTCACTGCTGAACAACTTTCCATCTACTACTACATTCCCCACCAATTCTTCCCTGTTTGTGAGCAGCAGGTCAAGAAGAGCATGGCCCCTACTTGGCCACTTCAGCACTTGCACAAGGAATTCATCCCCAGTATTCTCTAAAAACATCCCGAATCACCTGTGCACTGCTGTACTGCTCTCCCAGCAGATGCCAGGATGATTGAAGTCTCCCATGAGAACCATAGCCTGTGATGGGAAAAAGTCTGCTAGCTGTTTAAAGAAATCCTCATCCACTGCTTCCTCCTGGTGTGGTGGTCTATCGCAGACCCCCACCACAACAACCTTGTTGCTCTCCCCTCTAACCCTAACCCAGAGACTTTGAACAGGCCTATCTCCAGTTTCATACTGCAGCCCTGAGCAACCAAATGGCTCTTTTACATAAAGTGCAGCTCCTCCTCCTCCTCTTCTCCCCTGCCTGTTCTTCCTGCACAGTTTGTACCCATCCATGACAGTGCTCCAGTCATATGAGCTATCCCACCAAGTCTCTGTTATTCCGGTCACATCATAGCTCTGTGGCTGTGCAAGGACTTCCCATTCTTCCTGCTTGTTTCCCAGGCTCCGTGCATTTGTGCATTTCCCAGGCACTGGAGATAATTAGTTGATTGCCCTGATTTCACAGGAAATATGAGAGCACCTCCCCTGTTGTTCCCTCCTGCTCGCTCTTGCTCTAGGTCTCCCACTTCCGCACTTTCCTCAGGACTTTGGTCTCCATCCCCTGAAGAACCTGGTTTAAAGCCCTCCTCACTAGGTTAGAGAGCCTGTCTGTGAAGATGCTCTTCCCTCCCTTGGTCAGGTGGATCCCATCTCTTCCCAGCAATCCTTCTTTGTGGAAGAACTTCCCATGGTCGAAGTAGCCAAAGCTCTGCTGGCGACATCAGCTGCACAGCCAGGTGTGGATCTGCAGGATGCACCTGCTTCTGCCTGGGCCCTTTCTCTTGCCCAGAAGGATTGATGGGAACACAGAAATGAGCCAGTAACAGAGACAAATGGAACAAAAGGCATTTGGGAATAGAACTAGGACCTCTGTTAAGCTAGACTGTATTTCTCAAAATAGGGCTGGGAATTATGCCTTTGCGGAAATAAGTGGGAGTATTTCTATTGACTTTGATAGGCTTTAGGTTAGGCCCTATGTATAGTTCTTAGATGTGTCTGTACTAAAAGTAACTAAAATTGCCTTACTGTACTGGCAGATACTCACTTTACTGAGGTTCAGGTATACTGGCGAGAGTAAACATTAGGAAACACTTTGCTACTCCTTTATGGAGAGAGCCCCCAGATCAACAGTATAGACTCACAGGTCCTGAGTCAGAAGTGGTTCTCAAAAAATATGGAACATTACTTTTGTTGTGGTGAGCAGTGGACTTCATGGATAAAGCATGAAAACTTTTAGGTAGGATGGGTATAAAGGCCAGTTTAAATGGCAAACAGAAATCATTATGCTACAGTATGTTAACCAATAATCAGCAGCGGAGTCGCACTGATATATCAAACTCCTAGAAGACAGTGCTATCAATCATATCATAGTGTTTATGGGGGCTCTCTGTAGAACAAGTTAGATATTGGAACTAATTCAAGCTAAGGGAAAGCACATATTTGCAGTGACTCAAAAGCAGAGCCAAGACCAAAATGTGACTCTGGGGATATAAACAAACATTGCGTTTAAATCAACAGCAAAGGATACCGATACAAATGGTACCCAGCCTTTACTCTATGCCAGGGGTTTCCAAATAGTGATAGGCATACCCCTGGGGCTACACAAGACATCTCTGGAGGGTATGCAAGAAAAAATGTGTAATTGCAGATTTAATTTTCACTATAATAATAACTGGCATTTAAGAGGTTAAAATATAAAACATATTGGTAGGGGTATGCAGGCAGCTGGTAAATTTGGAAGGTGATAGGCAATAAGAAACATTTTGGGAACCTCTGCTTTATGCCATTAGGTAGTGATACAAGTGTAACAAAACTGCTCCAACTTTAACCCTGGTTCTTTCAAGGTCAAATCCGGGGTGACTGAGCACACTGGTGTGGCTTCAGGATTGTGCAGGTGTAACACTTCTACCAGCAACTGCATACTCCCCTTTTAAAGTGGCTAAAATGTACATTTGTCCATACCTCATGCCAAAGTTTTGTTCCAGCTCTCCCTTTTCTTCAGAGCAGGATGGGACCTGTGCCCGTGGTATCAGTCAAAGCAAAGTACTTCCCCCTTCACATTGGCTCAGATACCCTAGCTGGTCTGGTGGTGTGCAAGAGGATAGGAAAGGCCCAATATAATTCCTTCGCCTTACCTTATTCGGACTGACAACGAAGGAAGACCATACTCAAGATACAAGGCCCTTATCCTACTACAAGGGCCTGTAAGGTTGATCATGAACACCTTCTTTCAGTGAAATAGAGAAAGATATTATGCAAGGTATATGATTTCCTGTCTTCTCTCTTTTTGGTCCCTTCCCTTTTTATTCATTTTCCAAGCCCATTTTCTCTTGTTCCCATGTGTTGTTATTGTACTTTTAGCGATATTAATCATTCATTAGCGTCAGTTATTGTGATGATAAGAAAAGATTGTGCCCTTTGTGGCTTTAATAATTCATATTTTGGGGCAACGGTCTATGATCTAAGGTCTTTTGGTTGCAATATTTTAATAAGAAATCCCAATGAGGGTCAATATTTCAAAAGCAACTTCTCATTTTTGATGCTGTGCTATGGCCATCTACTGGTAAGAACTAGGTACTGCAGTTACTGAGCAGGCCCCGCTACCCTCTAGTGGAAGAGGTGGGTAGTGGCATAACTCGGGCAAAGCGAAAGGGGCTCCAGCCCCCGTTACTAATATAGAGGAGGTGCCAGAAGGGTAGGGTTCACATGGTGACAGCAGCAACTTGGCATCCTCCCCTTTCCCCCATAACAAAAAAATCTCTGCCCAGGGCATTCAAATCACTGGTTATGCCTCTGCACTTGGGTGCTCACTAGGGCTGTGTGAAATTTCACTGGCTGTTTCGATTTGGCACTGTTTTGACTCATTTTGAGCACAAAATAGTGGAACTGAATGGAAACTAAAGGTTTTGAAACAGCTTTGAAAGCAAAATGAGGCCAGTCAAAACATTTAGAAAGTTTCCAAATGTTTCGAGTCAGCCAGTAGTGAGGTGGTGGGAGACAGGAGCAGCCGGAGCACAGGCCTGGCTCTCCCCGTGTCCCACTGTGGGAAGCCAGTCACAGTGCAGGGGACACGCCTCTTTGGCACCACCCTTCAGGTAGTTGAATGCTGCTATTATATCCCCTCTCAGTCTTCTCTTCTCTAGACTAAATAATCCAAGTTTCCTCAGCCTCTCCTCATAAGTCATGTGCCAGCCCCCAAACCATTTTCACTGACCTCTGCTGGACTCCATCTTGTTTGTCCGCATCCTTTCTGTAGTGGGGGCTCCAAATCTGAACACATAACTCCAGATGTGGCCTCACCAGTGATGAATAGAGGGGAATAATCACTTCCCTTGACCTACTGGCAACACTGCTACCAATGCAGCCCAGGATACCATTAGCCTTCTTGGCAACACGGGGATACTGATGGCTCATATTCAGCTTATTGTCCACTGAAACCCCCAGATCCTTTTCTGCAGAGCTGTTGCCCATACGGTCAGCCTCCAGCTGGTACATAGGATTGTTCTGTCCTAAGTGCAGGACTTTGCACTTGTCCTTGTTTCATAGTTTCATAGTTTCTAGGGTCGGAAGGGACCTGAGCAGATCATCTAGTCTGACCCCCGCCATGGCAGGAAAGAATACTGGGGTCAAATGACCCCAGCAAGATGTTCATCCAACCTCCTCTTAAAA
>NW_017728909.1:15910074-15917586 GCF_001723895.1 Crocodylus porosus | reverse complement strand
TGTGTGCTCTCCTGCTCCCTTTGCTCCTCATTGGGATTACCTTCCTTTGGGCTTGGAGGATTGTCTCCTTAAGGAGTGACCACTCTCCTTGGACACCTGGCTCCCCTCCCCTCCAGGACCTCAGCGCTTCTCCAACTATCCTCCTTAGCTTTTTGAAGTCTGCCCTCCTAAAATCTAGAGCCGCTGCCCTATATATCTCTCTGACATTCAGGAATGGACAGATGTGCAGATATCTGGAGGTGTCTATCGTATGTTGCCAAGAGCTACCACAATATGGCTGTAGACTATTGAAGTCCTACTCCTGATGCTTTCAGGAGTAATTCTGCACCAAATTGGGTGTTTATCGCAGCTGCACAGTTTACATTCACTGAATGATGTTTTGTTTTGTTTTCATAGATTGTAAGTCTGGGAGGAACCTTGGAAGATCATTGGGTCCAGCCCCCTGCACCAGGCAGGAAAGAGAGGTAGGGTCAGATGACCCCAGCAAGATGACTATCCAGTCTCCTCTTGAATACTTCCACAGTAGGTGCTGCACCACCTCTGGAGGGAGATCATTCCATAGTCTGGACACCCTGGCTGTGAAGAAGTTTTCCCTAATGTTGTGCTACAGCATCACACTGCCAGCTGATATTCATGTTGTGGTCTATTATTACCCCCCAGGTCTCTTTCATTTATAGCACTGGTCAGGTTGGTGTTGCCAAGCCTGTAGGTGTGCAGGGGATTCTTAGGCCCCAGGTGGAACACTTTACATTTCTCAGTTTTGAACTTCATCTGGTTCTGACTCACCCAACTTGATAGCCTGTCTAGGTCTGCCGGTATCTGTGGCCTATCTTCAAGCTTTCCCATAACTTGGTGTCATCTGCAAACTTGGTCAGTGAGCTCTTCACCCCCTCATCCAAATCACTGATGAAGATGTTGAAAAATACAGGACCAAGCACCAACTCCTGCAAGACACTGCTGCCCACTTCTCACCAAGACAACACAGATCCATTCATTAGGACTTTCTGGGTCCTATCTCACAGCCAGCTTTGTATCCGCCTAACTGTCTTGCAGTTAAGCCCACTACCTTCCAGTTTTCTCATGAGAAAATGACGGGATACCAGATCAAGGATTTTTGGAAATCAAGGTATACAATATCCACTGCTTCTCCCTTATCCAGGTGGCAAATTACCTGATCATAAAAGGAGATGAGGTTGGTAAGACAAGACCTGCTAGTGCCAAAGCCATGCTGACTGTCTTTCAGAATCCTACCTTTTGCAAGCCTATTCCACATAGACTTCTTAATGAATTTGTCCTGGGATAGAAGTTAGGTTAACTGGCCTCCCCCTCCGCTTCTTCCGGATGGGCACAGCATTGGCCCTCTTCCAATCCTCAGGCACCTCTCCAGAGTGCCATGAGTTTTGGAATATTTTTTCCAGGGACTTCACAATGATGTCAGGCAGCATCTTCAGCACCCTAGGATGGAGTTCATCCAGTCCTGCTGACTTATATACGTCTAATTTCTTTAATTGATTACACTCCAGTTTTACGGCAACAGTAGGGAGGCAGTCATTTCTGCCCTGCTTATTCTCTACCCTATCCGGCATGATTTTCCCCATGGCCTGGTGAAATACCATGGCAAAGTAGTTGTTCAGTTCAATATTTCTTCTAAGTGTCAGTAACCAGCTGTTCTGAGTTGTTGAGCAGTGCCCTGATACTCTCATTTGCTTTCCTCTTGTTCCCTACATACCTAAAGAAGGACTTTTTGTTGTCCTTGATTCCCATTGGTAATCTAAGTTTAGTCACCACCTTAGCTTTTCTAATTTGTTCCCTTCAAGAGTGCGGCCATTGTTGTATAATCTTCCTTGGGACCTGTCCCAAGCTTCCATTGTTTGTAAGCTCCTTTCTTCTTTCTAAGGAAGACCATGATTTCCCTGCTTAGCCAGAAGGGCTTCCCAGACCTTCTGCTGCCCTTTCTCCACATGGAGATGGACTTTCTTTGTGCTTCAAGGATTGTGTCCTTAAGGAGAGACCACTCTCCATGGACATCTTTTGTCTTCCATCCCTGGTCCCACAGCACTTGCCCTACCTCAGCTCGTTGAAGTTTGCATTTTAGAAGTCCAACACTTCAACCCTGATATCAGATTTGTTTGCCTTGTGATGGACATTGAACCTGATGGTTTCATTGTCACCATGGCCCAGGCTATCCTCTATTTCTAAGATGGTCACCAGGTCATCTCCTTTGGCCAGGGCCAAGTCTAGGAGAGTGTTACCTCTGGTTGGTCTGTGCACCTCCTGAGCCAGGAAGAGCTCTTCAATACAGGTCAGGAAGGACTGGTCCAACTTAGCCGAGCATTCCTCCCAAGAGATGTCCAGATAACTGAAGTCACCCATGATGACCATGTCCCATGCGTGCACAGCCTCTATCAGTTCTCATACAAAATCCAGATCGAGTTCCAGCCCCTCATTTGGTGGTCTGTTGTATAAATCTACAGTTAGGTCTCTCTCTCTGTCCCTTCTCCCCCACACTAGAGGGTTTCAAGCTGTTGTTTTTTGGAGCTGATGTCTTCCTCCAAAGAGGTGTGTTGCTCCTTTATATAGAGAGCTATACCTCTACCTTTCTTCCCTATCTAGTCCTTTCCATGCGAAATGTAGCCCTCCATGACTGTGCTCCAACCAGGTCTCTGTAATCCCACTAGGTCATACTGCCCATCAGAGGGCAGGAGGGCTAGCTCCTCATGCTTGTTCTCCATGCTCCTGGCATTGGTGTACAGGCACCTGAGTACTCCTGTTGAGACCTTCAGCTCCCTCAGGAGTGTCTCTCCTAGTGTCCCTATTTATGGAGCTTTCTTGTATGTTGGTCCCTGGGCAAGCTGTAGTCAGTGTTTCCCCATCCCCCAGCACACTTAGTTTAAAACCCTATCTTGAAAATCATTTTTTTTTTGTTTTGGGTAAATATGTGTTCTCTCCATGCCCTAAAATTAGTATCCCTGTATCTCTTGATAGGCCAAGGTAACATATGTCCATTAGGGCTGTGCAAAAAGGCACCGTTCCATTTTGCCTTCGGTTTTGACGGTTCAACCGGACAGTTTTTTCTCAAATTTCATTTCGAGTTGAAACAGCTGTTCCATTCTGTTCCATCAAAATAGAAAGGCTGTTTCAAGTTTCACTGGGGATGGGGTATCAAACCAGCTGGGCTGACTTCCCATCCCTAGCGCTAAGTTGGAATGTGGGTGAGGGGCAGACCAGCTGGGCTGCTTCCCAGTCCCCCACACTAGATCACATTGGGGGCAGGAGGCAACCCAGCTGGGCTGTGTCCTAATCCTCCACACTAGATTGTGCTGGGGTTGGGAAGCAACCCAGCTGCGCTGCCTCCCAGTCCTTCATGCTAGAACACGACGGGGGTGGGAGGCATCCAAGCTGGGGTTACTAGATTTCCCTGGGGGCCAGCTTTCTGGTCCTCTATGCTATAGTGTGCTGGGGGTGGGAGATAGCCCAGCTGGGGTTCCACCCACCCCCGGTGAAATCTAGAACAGGGGATGGGAAAGCAGCTCAGCTGGGCTGCCTTCTACCTCTGGCACAATGTAGTGCAGATGACCAGGAAGCAGCCCAGCTGGCCTGCCTCCCGCTCCCAGTGTGATGTAGCACAGGGGACAGGGAAGCATCCCAGCTGAACTGCCTCCCGGCCCATACCAGATCCTGCATTGGCAATGGGAAGTTAGCCCAGCTGGACTGACTTCCCATCCCCAGCCTATGGTCGAAACATTTTAGCTTTCATAACATTTTGAACAGCCTTCTTTTGTTTTGAGGCTATTTTGAGGGGCTTTGTTTTGTTTTGATTTTGCTGTTTTAACCTTGAAATTGGTCAAAACAGTGTCAAAATGAAATGGCCAGGAACATTTTGCACAGCCTTAATGGCCATCATCATGCAAATGGACAGGCAAACATCAGAAAATGATGGACAACTGCCATCTTCAGGAGACAGGAGTATAGCAATTGTTATAGCAGATCATATCCATTATCCATCTAGTCCGTTGTCCTGACTCTGTCAGTGACCACTACCAGAAGCTTCAGTGAAAAAAGGAACACAGAGGTGGGCACTTATGGAAATACATGTGTCTAGCAATCCCATCAACTCAATGATATTCTGTAGTACTAAGTCATAAAAGTATCCCATCAGTTGTGGACGGTACAGGTGGGCTGTCCGGGTGGGTAGCCCACAAGGATAAGAGAATATTTTGGATGCCTGGAGATTAAGTGCTTTCTTGGCACCTTTGTGCAGATTAAAAGAAAGCAAGCACAATACATGCAAAAACGTGACAGAGCCATAAGAGAGCAGGCAGCTAGATGACCTGTGACTGATTACCTGATAGCAAATGCTCCATTTGCTGGCATGAGATGATATGCTTTGCGTTACTGTCCCGAGCAAGCAGACATAATTGTTTCCACAGTGGAAATGAAACATGCCATAACTTTGCAGCAAATGGTTTGCCTTAAAATATGTATTATTACTTAATCCCAAACCCCGTACAGACCTCATTACTGCCTGGGGTTTTCTGACTGCATGCTTGTCTGTTTCAACCAGTGCCTCGTTATCTGGCAGGAAATGAATGTGCTTGTTATTGAAAGTGAAACTTTGAAGTTATGACTTCTTGCAAACCCAGAATGTATCCATTGATTTGGCCAACTCTCTCTCTCTCTTTCTCTGAATATGATGCTGCCTTAGAAATGAAAACACCATCTGCCCAAGGCACCAGCATAAAGGATGTGCAGATTGAATGAAGGAAGTGTAATGTGTTTCAAACTGAAAAGGAAGAACATCTGCACTTGTGCTAGCTGGGATGCACACTGCAAGGGCCATGTATCCCCATGCTTCAGGGGAAAATTTAATCATTAGTTGGGGTCAGGAATACCCCAATCTGTCACAATTAGATGAATTCTGGGAGTTTTAAACTTTTCATAGAAGCATCTGGCATTGACTGCTGTTGCAGACAAGGTACTCAACTAGATGGTCCATTGGTCTGATGAGATATTGCAGGCTCCTAGGTTCCATTGTAAAGCATTTCATGCCACTAATTTGATTAATTTTTATATACTTTTAGGTGATAAGCACTCTTTTTAAAGAAATCTTACTCTCCTGCATGAGTATTTCTGAGTTAATGGAATTGCTACAAGTAGTTCTTCCTCATGACAGTCATGAGCAGTTTTGCAGGCACCCTGCAAAAAGGCCTGTGGTTTTTTGCATTCTTTTGATATTGGAAGCAAGTCCAGGCATACTACAGTCTTGTCTCTCTTTACCTTAAACTAAGATGAATTTTGGACATAAGGAAGGTAGAAGTGAACAGGGAGTTCTCTTTACTGCCCTTTCTGGATATGATCGAACAGCCACTGCAGGTAGCTCTTTTCATAAGCGGTGCTGGCTGTAGTACGTAAATGACGGCCTCTTGAAATTTCATATAAAGCTGAATTATTTCCATATCAGCAGATCCTCTTCAGTAACATTAGTTATGCTAATAAAGTGGTGTGACTTTTCTGGCAGCGCTTGAGGCATCTGCCAGCCTGTGACTGAAGACTCTATCTGGGGAAATAACTCAGCAAGCAAAATTCAGATGGCCAGCAACCTGCTTAAGTTCCTGTTCCATGTCCAGGGCCATGTGTGAGCTCTATTGTTGAGTGTATAATAATGGCTGCTTTGCATGCTTAACTCAGATACTGTCCTGCTGGTATCTCAGACATTACTTTGCAAAGCACTTCAGGATACCCTGAGTGTTTCATTTACGCAGCGATGGGCCTTTCCATGGCAGCCATTGCCAGAGGATGGAAAGACTGGCAAGAGATAAAGGAGTGAAAAGAAAACAAAACAGAGTTGACCCTCACACAAGCATTGCACCTTAATCCACCAGCTGTGGAAGATAGAGGGCATAAGGAGACACACAGCATTTTGAGTTGGAGAGGGACCCAAGACACGCACAAGGAACAGAAGGTGAGTTTGGATTTCAGACCACATCCTAGCCTTCACCAAGATTGGAGAGGTTCAGATATGAGCTTCTAAACCAGCTGACTATAGAGATTGGAGCAAGCCAGAAAATTAAATCCAAAACTGCAGTCCCTTCATCACAGTTGTATTGGCAAAACCCTCCATATGTAGGCATATTGTTATATTCTGCTTTAAGTATCTGGGATGATCTCAGCCCTACTCAATAAATTTATTGTTCTTTTAGGGGGGAAATATATCTCCTTACATTTCCCAGTGTTCTGTCTACAGTTATATCTAAAACTAAGCAAGTTTGCTGGGGCAGAAACTATTTTCTGTCATTTTGACTTCTTTTTCTTTTAAAGTTCTTGTTCATATGACTTTGCCCTTTAAACATTTTCCAATATTCTCTACTTGAAATAATTCCTTGACAGCCTAGCACAAAAAAAATAAAAATAAAAAAAAAACAGGAAAACATTAGGGTCAAATAGGTTTAAAATAAATTTGAATATATTTGCATGAATAAAAGTATAGTTTTATTCTTGTTTTGTTTACAGGGCCATACGAGTCACCTTTTTACCAAACAGTGCAACACTGAAAATATTTGTGAAACTCAGAAATTCCATGCATTTTTAGAAGAATGGGGTTCTGGCTTTTAGGCTGGCCCTGTGTCCCCAGGAGTCAGAAAACATGCCCCCTACCCTACCCTGCCCTCTGTCCATTTTTTTTCCCAGTGACTATATTAATGGCCATGGGTGGATCCATAATTCTTGAGAAAGGGGATGCAGAAGCAGGGATTGGCACCATAGGGGTGGCTGCACCCTCCACCCACCTGCCACTCCCAGGTTGCATGCACTCAGGTTGGGCAGGAACATTTGTTCACTTTTTAAATCCCTGGATTAGGTATCTCCCCCTATGCCACCCTTAGCACTCTCTCCCTTCCTCTCCGTGCTCAACAAAGCTCAGTTAGGCTCCAGAGTGGTGAGAGATGCCCGGGTGAAACCTGCTGCACCCCTGCTCCCCCAAAGCCCCCCAGACACCGCCTCAGCAGCCGCAGAGCCCCCTGCTGACCCCCAGCACAGCTGGAGGTAAGTGGGCTCGTGGTGGGAAGGGGTTAACTCCTCGCTCCCTGGGAGGAGGCGGCTGCGTGGAGCCGGGCCAAGTCAAGCCCCGGCCCAGGCCCCTACTTGGCCCAGCCCCCCAGGGAGTCGCGCGACCGGAGCCGCGCGACCAAGCTGCATAAACAGGCGCTCGAGTTACTGCAGAGTTCATGCAGGAGAGGGTGTGGGAGGGCATGAGACCCTGCCTGCGAACCCCCCAGAGTAGTCAGTCCCAGCTGTAGCCAGCCTATCAGATGCATGACACGGATGGGCATGCGCCGCACCCCAAGGGTCCCCTCGGGCTCTGCGGCCCCCGCATCGGGCACCTCAGAGATGGCCACCCAGACGGAGCCCGTGGTTCCGGGCTCCACACAGAGAGAGACCCTGGCTCTTGGCTGCGGGGGCTGCCTGTCCCTTCTTCAGGCTCTGGGGCCCGGGAGCATGGCCACCTCCCCTTGC
>NW_017728909.1:15894996-15910063 GCF_001723895.1 Crocodylus porosus | reverse complement strand
GCCCTTTGGGGAGGGGGCTGGACTCGATGATCTTCCGAGGTCCCTTCCAGCCCTGATGTCTATGAAATCTATGAAATCTATGAAACAGCATGTCCCCTTCCCTCCCCTTCACCCGTTTTCATGCCTGCTGCCACTACTGTCCCTGCTGTCTCCAGTTGTCCTAGGGGCAGGGGAATTTCCAGAGCTACTGCTGCTCTGCTCAAGCCAGGCTCAGCAGGGAACAGTGGCAGCAGCTGTGATATGGCAAGATCCACATCACTGAACCTGCTTTCAGGCTTGCAGTTAACAACAAAGGGGACTTGGCAGGGAGGACGAATCCTCCCACTTCTGCCACTGCCCCCATCCCTGGCTTTGCCTTGTTCCCTGCACAGCCTGGGGGAACAAGAGCACCTCTGGAGCTCCTCTGGATCTCCTCCCACCCCCAGGGCAGCTGATGACAGTAGGGATAGCAACAGTGGCAGGTGGGTGAGGGAGGGACTGAGGTGGGAGGGGACACACTGCTGAGCATGGAGGGGAAGGGAGGGCTGCTGCTCCTGAAGGGGGTTCTAAAAAGGGGGGTATGGCCATGACACCACACCCCTTCTAGAGCCTCCTGTTAGTGGCTCAGCTTCAAAAGGAGTATCAAATCAGGTATTAGCCTATGGTGTGCTAGTTTGAGTGCTACGCTGGGAAGTAAGAGAAGCCCTCTTTCAAAGCCTTTCTGGGTGAGAAGACCTAGAACCTAGGGCCTGTGGTTTCCCAGGAGAGGTTCCCTAGCCCCTGAGCTCTGGGGGTATATCTCCTCTCTCCCCCAAATGCACACACCTTTTTTCCAGTCCTGAGGCTAAGTCTACATGTCACAAGTTTTGACTGACTCCATATTCATAGATTTCATAGACACTAGGGCTGGAAGGGACCTCGGAAGATCATCAAGTCCAGTCCCCCTCCCGAAGGACAGAAAGCACCCATTTTCAGACACCCAAAGCTGCTATGTGTCCACCAGGACCTATACAGGGTTGTGTGTCCTGGACTAGAAATCTCATGGGCATGTAGTTGTCAGAAATAACCTGCAGACAACCAAAATGTGGCCCATTCAGTGAACACGAAAGAACAGCATATCATCCCAATTTTTTCATCCAGTGAAGCTGAGGCAAGCACTAGGAGCCCAGCAGCTTAAGTTATAGCGGTGCTACCTGTACACAAAACTGAAGGCAGCTGGGGAAAATTGAGACCTAATGGGTTTTAGGCAATTTGAGAACTAGGCAGCTGTTGACCAGGGTTTGGAAAACTGCAGGTTTGGACTTGAGTATCTAAATCCTATTCATTAAGGTTGTTGGTTGTAGCCATGTTGGTCTAAGGTAGGCATGGTTCTTTGGGTAGATGTGATATCTTTTATTAGCCCAACTAAATAGTTGGAAAAAGTGTTCTTTGCAAGCTTTTGGGCACACCCGATGCCTGAAGAAGGGTGTTTGTGTCCAAAAGCTTACAAAGAACAATTTTTACAACTATTTAGTTGGTCTAAAAGAAGATATCGCATCTACCCAAAGAACCTTGTCTGCCTAAATCCTATTTAGTGCCTTGCTCAAGCCCCAGAAGGAAGCTCGAGGTTGAACTGAGGATGGAGCCCTGTTATCCTGAAAGTGGTTCCAACCAACCTTTGCTTTCAGATTGCTGTTTTCTACTCATTACAGGTTATTCTTCTATTCAAAAGATTTCAGTTATCCACTTACAGCGCAGATAGAAGACCTTTTTAGTCATCCAATCAGAGAACATAAGATTTCAGTGACACAACACAGTTAAAGAATAACAAAGAGTGAAGAACCGAAGTGAATAATTAATGAACTATCCATAGGCTGCAATTTGTTTGCGTAAGCTATTTGGCAAATACTTAAGCATAACTAGCACATTCATAGTAATCAGGGATGGTTTAGGAACAAAGCCTAAACCTGTTGAATAATTTATTCCCAAGGAATAATTCAGGCATCTCTAGTATATTCTCATGAGTGTCATGTGGTGGCACATTACCAAAGGTATTGTGCATTAAGTGAATGTCTGGCAGTGTCCCAAGTAGACCAGAGGAAGAGTGTTTGCAGGATAACCTGCAAGTGAGAGGAAACCCTCATTTCACTCCAAGTCAAGCTGCAGCGATTTCACCACAGGGCTCTACCTGCAAGGCTCTGAGCATTTCAAGCTATTCTGAGGCGCCAAGAACTGAAGAGACTGGTAGTAAAGCATCTGTGACTAAGAGAAAAGGTAGTGGGTGTTTACAGTTTAAAGGGGGAAAAAAGAGAAGAAAAAAAAACAAACCTCTTTCCATCACAGTAAATTACTATTAACTAATTCATTAATTAAGTAATTAACAAGCACTAGCAATGCTTGATGTGAAAGTTGGACTACAAAATCAAAACAGCACTCATTTGCTTTATCACTTCTTTGTGTGTAAAGGAAAGTCAAATAATTTTATTGTTATTATTATTCTCTTTACGTTTCTTTTGCCCTTTCTGGTCATTTGCTCAGCTTGCCTTGAGCAGTAGAATTACCAGTGTTGACTGACTTGCTTTTCCTAAAAGACTGTAGAAAACCAGACAATTGTTACCCCAAGTACCAGAAGACTAAAATCAGTTGAGAAAGAAGGCATTTTAATCAGTTTTTGTTAAGAATGTCACTTTAGTTTTGCTAATTGAATTATAGCTTACTCAATTACTATATTTTAGTCCCCTTCCCACTCTCAAGTACTCCCTGATCACAACTTCTACAAAAAGACGAAAACACCTTTAGCAGGGCTTTAAGTTTCTCATTGATTTCAACTCAAGTGATTATAATTTTGGCCAGTGTGTGCTCAATTCATATTGTGTCTTTAAAAAATTGAATTTAGATGATACTGTTATTATGGCTTATATCTCTGTTGATAATTTCTTTAGATTATATGGTTTCTTTCCTCAAACAAGAAAAAAAAAAACAGCCTTGTCTTCATCAGAAACATTTGCAATTCTAAGAAACAATTCCTCCCCATCAGTGAGCGGAAATGCACCTTGTACCCACACAAGCATGGAGCTATGAGTTAAAACAAATAGGGCTTGATTTTGCAGGTCTAAGGGAAAACTGAGCCACAACTTTCAAGCCTTAGTTTATTTTACCTGTGAGAACAGAGCTTGTGAACTTCTTATAAAGAATGCACCTATCTGAAAGAAAGATTGTTCTGAAGTTGAGTTGGGTGAATAATTGTGTTTGATGGCCAAACTGAAAAAAAATAATTGTTCTGTTTTGAACCAAATAGAGATAAAGCGTTTCAGAGTGTGGTTAAACTTAGTTTTTAACTGTGTGTTTCATTTAACCAGAAATTAAATAGTTCTTTGGATCTAGAGGCATGGGAGAATAGTATGGAAAAATCATTACAGTTAGCTAAATTTGTTCTTGAAACAATTTCATAATGAGAAGTAAAATGTGTCAGTATTTTAAAATTAAACAGTTCCACTTTTCAGAACTTTCCCTTGTTTATTGCAGCTGAAACTCTTTGCTGAAAATGATGAGAATTCCCAGATTGTCACCCAAAAATTGTATGTAAACCTATTTGTCTGAAAAATGCCATCCAGCTTTGCTCTCAGGTCCTGAAGTTACAACATGGCATACTAGCTGTAACTAACACCAGTGCAAAGGTTTTAATTTGCATTGACTCCAACACAACTACAGTTTCACTGTAGGTCACTGGGTTTTTTTGGTGGGGGTTGGAGTTGATTTTTTAAATTTGTTTCTTAATATCTTGAGTTAGCTGACTTGATAAAAAGAATAAATAAAATCTTTTTCTCCAGTCAATACAGGACTGGAAAAAAAAAAGATATTATATCATTCTTGTCTTGTCACTGGAGGTGTGTGATATTGACACAAATCAGTTTCTTTGAAAAATGTGTTTTGCAATGCTGAAACGCTTCCCCTGCATACTTGCTATATTTTCTAAAAGTGCATACTTTTCAGTTGTACACTCTCATCTTAGTTTGGAGGCAGGATATTAAAAAATGACTATGGGATTAAGACCTTCTTATTAACTTAAGAAGGGTGCTGCAGAGGCCCAGTGAAGTCCTTATTCCCGGATGAGGGCTTTGTATATAGGACTTGTGCATAAAGTAAATAGCATGGTATTTCTGATGATGAAAACAGCAGAACAATGGAACAAGATGCCTAAAGACCCTGTAGTATTTAGTTCATTGGAAGTTTTCAAGAAGAAGTTGGATAGGCATCTATCTGTTTGAGATCGTTTAGGAAATTATGCATTTGTGTAGGGGCTGGACAGTATGCCCCTTCAGATCCCTTTCAGCCCTATGACTCTATAATGCTCTTAGAAATAAGTAGGCTGATATTACACTCTTGGTTTCTTATACCTTTATACATCTATGGTCTCTCTACACAATTGCTTTCTTCTTATCCATGACATCCAAGTAGGACTGTTTAGAAAATATCCACCTCAATGGAAATTCTAATATTTCAGCATGTTTTCATTCCCAAATAGGGATGCATTTTGTACTGGAATTACATCTTATGTTGTACTTTCCTGTTTAAAATATGGAGACAGGATATAAAAGTTGACAGTTCTCTATGATTTTTTTTAATTCAATGAACAATTGTTTTTTGTCAGGACATTTTTTTTCTGCTGGAATTTTTGACTATTTCAATGTCTATACAATCTATTAAAGTCTGGAATAGGCTATTTAGTTTGCTAGAATGGATTCATACTATTACAATTTTTAGAAAAGGAACATGGAAATAATAGATACAAGACATGACTATAATTTTAGTTAGTGGGTTCTTTCTCTGTTTTTCCCATATCCTTGAAAAGCGTTTCTATAGAGGTACAGTGGTACTCAGTAGCATGCCTTGTTCTTGCCTACTGGCAAATATGACTCATATTATCAGGAAAACTCATCTATTCTATCTCCAGGTAACTTCACAGCGAAATATTTGCTGAAGCCTTCCTGTAAACCAGTGTCTGTCTGAATAAAAGGATATCTTAGGGTGCTATCTTTTATTGGACCAACAACATAGTTGGGATAGATTTAGACAAGCTTTCAAATGCAAGATATTCTTCATCTGGTCTGAGCAGTAAAAACCAACACAGCATAAAAAGACTGATTTGAATTTAGGGAGCCCATATAAAGAACACAATTCAAGCGGTGCTTATTTATGCTGAACAAAACTCAAGAAGATTAAGTTCTTATGGTTTTGTTTCTTAAGTCTAGAAAGAAATCTTTGGAATGAAATATGAAATCTGTTGGAACAGTGGATTGATAGCCTAGCCAGTCTTTCACTTTATGGAACTAGTGTTTGGCTAATGACGTGGCTAGGGACAGAAATTACCCACAAACGGCTGTAAGTGATCAGAAACTGGTTCAAATCTGTAACATAACGGAAGTTCAGTGCACATGCATTTCTTTCAAAATGGCCCAAAGCAGTTTAAGATAAACTTGGAGACAAGGAAACTGGATGCACACCTTGCTGGGGTTATTTGACCCCAGCAGTCTTTCCCACCCACAGCAGTGGGCTGGACCCAATGATCTCATGAGGTCCCTTCCGACTCTAAACTTCTGTGAATCTCTATGATGTAGTATCAGACCTAACTGATCTAAATCTATTTATTGAATTTCTGTCCCAGGTCTCCTCCAGATTCAAGTTAACTGACAGTCCCCTGGCATCCCAGGATGCTTTGCACCTGCTCCTAAAACTTCCCCTCACAGGGTGTGAGGACAAGCCTTGGCCCAAATTTCTGCTCCAGTGGAGCAGGGAGGTGTTCTCTAGCACCTCCTAGCTTCTGACCTGGGCCACTGCAAGCATGTGACTGCATTTCTAGAATGAAAAGTGAATGTCTGTTCACTTGCTTATCAGTTCAATCTTAGATTAACATGTGAAGACTGGATCAATTCAGCCCTGGGCTTTTTGACTCTCTGTTCTTAGCCTTAGAGATTATGTGGGGGGAAAAGAGTTTAGTTGTCTTGATACCATCCAGGATGCCACTATATGACTCAAGAAGACAATTCTTTGGTTGGGTGGTAAAGACCAGATTGCACCCTGAACAGAGTAAAGGGCAATGACAGAGAGAAATGGAAGAGAGATACATTGGTACTACAAAAGGTGTGTGTGAAGTATACTGTGTGAGCTGACAGGACTGGAAAAACCAGATAACAATGTGGGTATTGTGAGATGTCTTGGGTCAAGCTCCTTTTCTTTAATTTTTTCTTTATTTTTTTACAAGAACTTCACAAATTAAAAGAAGTTACTAGTTTAGGGAGCACAATTCTCCATGAAAGACTTAATCTGGTTGCCAGAGGCATGTCCAGTTGTTGCTGAATCAGACATTGGAAGCCTTTATTACCTGACAGAAAGTGTCAAAACTCTGAGCAAAACCAAAATTAGAACTCAAAAGTTCCCCTCTACTGTACCTTTTGCAGCAGCTCTGTATCTTTAATTTTCCTAATGTATGCGGCTTTAAATTCAACATTTATTTTTAACACATATATTTTAATGAAACATGAAATATAAAACGAAACTCCAGTCTGCCTCCTATGAGCATGGAGAGAAATCCTAATTACCTGTTTCAAAAGTGTGAAGCTCTTTCTAATTTTCCAGCAGCCAGGTTCCTTAGACAGCACTCAGTATTATAACTATTTATGCCAATTGTGCTATTTCATGCATAAAATTACCGCATTATTGTTGGAATAGATGCTGTAGAGATATCTAAGCAGGGTGTAATCACTTCACTTTCTATCAAATTGTGCTCCTGAAAGGTATCATAAATTTTATTAGAAGGCAAGAGGCTAATGGAAGCCAATCAGTGTTAATGCTGATAAAATTGCTTGCGTTTTACATTATAAAATGGGGAGATATTTTTATCAGAAGGTTCCTTTTTGTTTTATTAAGAACGTATCGTGGGAAGTAGGGTACACTGGAGCCACAGAAGGTAGTTAGCTAAGCTCTCCTCTTTTTGCTGCTGTCTGAGCTTGCGAAGAACTTGGTGTCAAAAGACACTTTCAGATCTTTGATTGACAGTATAAAGTGAATGCAAAGCGGATGCAGCAAACACTTCAGGTTGTTCACTTGCACAGGACTTTACAATTACAAGGCACATTCTTTTGATACAAATATTAATGTCCCAGTGTTACTGGATCTTTTTATTGTTCAAGATAATTGTTTTCTATTAGGCTGCCTATTGAATCTGCAGAGAGGGATAGTTTTATGACTCCCCAGCTTATTTTTAAAGCTCCACAGTAAAGAATGAGAGTCGGGTTTTGATATGGAGCAATGACGATCCAGAGACGGGAATGGGAAAAGGCACTCTGCCTATCAGAATGCAAGTGAGATTATCACACTTTGAGGGTAAATTAAAAGGTTTTCATGTTAATAATAGTTTGTACTTATACGACTGCATTCGCGTGGTAATTTCAAAGCACTTTGCAGGAATTGATGGTTTCGCACAGCTCCATAAGGCAAGCACCGCTACATCCGTTTTACAGATGAGGAAACTGAACTATGGGTAGGGGATATAACAAACTACAGTGAGTTAAAAGGAGAGTTGAAAATAGAACAAAGGGGTCAAACTCCCTATGAATATAACTGGTGGTGTCAGCTACAAGTCTAACCATAAACCAATTGATTAAAAAAAGTACTGTAGCAAAACTAAGTGGTAGAATAAGGGAACTTGCTGTAAATGCATAAAAGGAGTGTAACTTACACTGCCCATGAATTCAGTGGGAATGGAAGATAGCCCTCATGCTTTGCAAATCCCTGTCCAAATAATTGCCTTGCTATCCACAACCTCTTAACAGCAACCATAGCATGCATTGCCACCGTAAGGTTACATAGCAACATCATAAACTTTTACATAACTTTTGGCTATCATTATTTTTAGTTGTTTTGTAGAAACTAAGCACCAAACAGAGTTTGGAATTTACTGTGCTAAATACTGTACAAACCCTTGTAAAAGAGAGGACCTCTTCCTAAAGAGATTGCAATTTGAATAGGTAACACAAGCAAAGGCTATGGGAATGGAAATAATATCAGCACAGTTTTTGGGGGTGGGGTTTGGCAGGAGAGGGAGCAGGCCATCTTTCATTTAGGAAAACTGAAGCTCAAGCTACCTAGGTTTCATTAATTCCCTGTTTTGGGGGGGGAAAAACAAAAAAATCCACTTGCTCTTTATGAATTTGCTTAGGTTTCAATAGTGATGGTACCCATTTATTCCAGACTGGGTTTGGCTTTCAGGAACCCTGATGACAGTTCCTTAGCCAATGAACAAGGTTTATAGGTTCATAAGCGTGCAGTAGACGAAGCCCTATCTGGTACTTTGTAGCATCATAGAGAAGTAGAACTGAAGGGACCCTCCCAGCAGTCATCTAGCCCAGCCCCATGCCTTAGATGTGGTCCAACCACCTATCCAAACCGTGCCATACAAACCATAATTTAACCTTTCCGCAAGACTACCATCAACCCTGACAAAACAAACTTAACACCCAAACCTTCCCAAGGTAAAGCAAGAGAACCACAGCAGCCAATGACCTGTTTCTATGAAATGTTGTCAATATATGCTCAAGAAATCCCAGGTACAAGGCCACATCCCCTACCACAGAGGAAGGCAAAACCCCAAACCCACCATAGTCTGTACCAATCTGACCATGGGGTAAAATTCCTTCCCGACAAATATGGTGATCAGTTTAACCCTGAGTGGAGGACCAAGACACCATAGTCAGGAAACTCCAGCTTTTATCTCAGCAGGACCTTTGGCGTACCCCAGTCAAAGTCCCCAGCTTCAACTGTAGCAACACCCTATGCCTGTGGAAAGACTTAAAAACAGCTTGAATGCATCTACATGAGACATGTACTATGGAGTGGCCTAATTAGCTCCACAGTAAAGATCTCAGCATCTACACATGTGGCCCTATTAGGCTGCAGTAAACTAATAACCTCTGCCATGGGTTAGTACTCGTAAATACAAGCAGTATTCTGTGGTGGAGTTTTTTAGTGCACAGCAGCAAACATGTAGACTGTTACGGGGCAGGCTGGGGCACAAGGGTGCTATGGTGCAGGGGCTGCCTGCTAACTAGTCCCACATCCAAGCACCCTTCTGCCCCAGCCAGCATCTCTGCAGCACACTGAGCTGGGCCAGAGCAGCCCCAGGCTGACCCCCGGGCCCCCTGCCAGCTGGAGCTGTGGTCCTGGGCGCACACGCAAATGCAATGCCTGGGTACAACAAACTCTGGCGAACCCCCAACACTTCTTTTGAGTAGTCCCATTAATGTCTATGTGGTGCAACTTCTGACTTTAATGGAGTCACAGAAAGGATTAATTTGTTCCCCAGTGCCGACACATTTTAATCCAGTTACGAATTTAATTCACATACACATTAACGCACATGTGATAGAGTAGATAAGGGTAGGCAACTTTTATCCCCATTTCTTTCAAGTTATGACTTAAAATTCTCTTTCTGGTTTGTTATTAATGGTAATTTCATTTTCTTTTCTTTTCTTTTTTTAATTGTCTTTTCTTTAAAACTTTCTTTTCAAATTTAAGCCCTTGTTTTTAATATAATTGTCCTCATAACCTACCAATTATTGCATGGCTGATTTTACTGAATAGAATTCACAACAATGAAAGAACAAAAGTGAAGATATAAAGAATTCAAATGAAAGTGGTGTTAACAACACATTTGACTTCATGGCCTCAACTCAGCAAAGCAATCAAGTCTCTTTGAAGTCATGAGCAACTCTTGAATCATGTTCTTGGAGACATTAGGGTTAATCTGGAGAAAGTCTAATTTTGAAGCAGTGATATCAATCTATCTGAGATCAGATTTTGCCTTCTGAAAGTGTTGAATGAGGCATGTTTCCAAGGTAAAGAGCAGCACAAAGCAGAACTTTGGATTTCCACACCAAAAAAACCGAAACCAAAGCAAGCCTAATCATCTTCATTTAAAATGAGCTGGTATAAAAAAATTAAGGAAACAGTATTGTGATGGTGCAATTAATTTGAATGCAAGCACTATAAATTCAAGATGTTATGGGTTAAGGTAAAAGGTTTAGACCAGCAGCAGGGTCTTAGGGGCAAATGTAAATTGTTCTAAGGTACCTAAATGGGACTGGGGTGGAATTTAAGCACTCAGCTGCCCTCAGTCAGCTGCAAAGCCACTTAGCTACCCAGATTCCTAGAAACCTCCATTTTGACCTGAAAAGTCCCCTAGGGGTCTTGTTTTGGGTGTGCGAGCATGCTCAAAAGCAACCCAGATCAAATATGTAGGTGCCTCATTCCCAATTAAGCCCAATTCCAAACCAAATCAGTGCAAGGACATGCTTAAAGTCTGCCCAAGTTCCTCAGGGATCCAGAAAGCATTCCTAGCTCCCAGCTGACACTAGCAGTAGCACAGACCTGTGCAAAGCCCCAACACCCACAGCAGCTTTCACTCCTGAACATTATTAGTGGTCAAGTTCACATTTTGCCCAATGGTCTCTTAGTTAAAGCACTTGCTCACGCAGTGGGACATCTAGTTTCTAGGCCCTTTCAACCAAGGAGAATGCAAATCCACATCTTCCACTTCCTCAGAGACATATCCTAACCATCAGGTTGCTTTGGGGCCACCTCCACCCCTCCTACTGAGGCAGGGGCATTGGGCAGCCAAGTATACAAGGATCAAGGGGCCCAAAGTAGAAGAAACCAGAGGGAGCCTGACTCCCTGCCCCAGTGCTGAGAGCACATGCCTAGGAATAAGGACTTCTCTGCTCTAGACCTAGGTGGTAGGGGTAATGTCTATATTTTTAACCAACAACTGTCTAATGCAAGACATATGTTCAGTCCGGGAAACAGGGACTACTAAATGAGTTGGATGTGAAAGGTTGGAACCACCGTATAACTAATAGCCCAGAGATTTGAGCACAAACTTGGGTTAGGGCAGACTTAAAAATAATTACTCAGAATACTCTTCTGCCAGGTTTAGATGACTTACACCTGGATTTCCCACCCCAAAGGAGAGTGTCCTAACCGATGGCTATTTTGAAATGGGATTCTCTCCTGTTTGCGACCATCTACGGTTTTATAAAATACTTAAGTATTCTGTAATCAAGTGCTCATTCCCTCAAGGGGTCAGTGGATAATAATCTGCCTGGCTGGGAGGCTGGGGACCAGCTGGAATGAATGACTGGTTAATGACGGTGGGACCACAAAAAGCCTGAAGGACTCCAGGACAGGAGTGTGGAGGAGGAGAGGGTAAACTGCTGGGCTGAGAAGAAGCCCAAAGCTAAAATTACTCCTCTCCTAACATCCAGAAAGGACAGAGGTTTCAGGCTTTGGGGCTTTCATTTATTGTGGATTCAAGGTTGTTTCTGTTTAAACTAGCCTGAGAATCTGAAACTGGAGCAATCTCACTTAGGAAAGGGCAGCAGGTCAAGCGACCCACTTCCATAGTCATTTGCTCTTTGAGGAGCTTGAGGCCTTGGACACTTCCCTGGCAAACCAGGGTGCCAGCCTGTTTCAGGGCTGTCTTTCCCATTTGAGGAGATTGTTCTAGCCACTGAGTATAAAAGACAGGTCCACCATCACCATCTCTCCTTCCCTGTGTTTTGTGCAGGGGAGAAATGACTTCTCTTAGGTGCCTTGCCCCGGGACATGGTTCACAGCGGTGCATTCAGGTTGGAGGGTGATAGCTCAGTCTCTAAATCTAATATTAGTGTTCACACATGTAAATTTGAAATAATTCTGCTGCCGTAAGGATAGCCTACAAAAATTGAATAAGGCTGATGATGCAAGATCTGAATGATCAGTAGGCATGTTATTCTACATTTCCATCCACATTCTATTAACACTGCTGCTCTGCAATGTCCCTGAGATGGATATCAGCTGAAGCAGTCAATTGATTTACAACCTTGTAATTCATTTGTCGCCATTTATTATCCTTTATATAAAACCAGACATAACTGCAAGAATGTTAGAAATCTAAAGCATTGGATTAAGAGGATTCTAGCTCTTTTATAGTGGGAAAACAATGGGAATTCACATGAGGCAGTAAAAAAAAAAAATGTTCAGACTAAACATATGAAACACGGTTTATAATAAAACTCCTGGCTTTCTAATAAAGGGGATACAATGGTACAGATTCTGTCCTTGAACAGTCCATTGCTGTCGGTGCCTTTGCAATTCAGACCTTGAAGAAGAAAAGGCCCTGCTAAATGTATCCAAAAATATGAAGGCAGGTGATAAATCTCTGAATGCATATCAGACCATGCAAAGAATGTTAGTGTGACTTTTTTCCCCCGTTTCTCAATTGGACATATTCACAGGTCTTTTCTGATGTCCAACTGATAAAAAGGACAGTGCAACACTAAATTAACATTATGTCTACCTTACAGCTGAATGAAATACAGAACTCTGTGAAATGCTGAGAAGTCAGTCAAATGTAATGAATGTTATCATTCCTCTGATAAGTAGTGCCTCTGTGCCCCACCCCCCCCACTAAATAATGGCCTCTTAGTAGTGAGGATGACAAAAGCATTTTCTCGGATCAGTGAAAAAGGTGATACATTTAAGATGTAAAAACAAGGGTCGTTCCCTAGGAAGGTAGTGTGGGAGGGGTGGAAAATAAAAACTAGAATAAAATAGAGTGAAGATTCAAAAAGAAAAATAATCAAGGCAGTGTTGAGGCTGTATCGTCAGAACAGGGCTTGGATCTTCCCAAGAAGAGGGATAGCTTTGGGTTGAGATGTTGAACCAGGACTTGGGACATTGAGGTTAAGTTTGCGACTCAGCCACAGCCTTCTTTGATCACCTTGGGAAGTCACCTAGGGCTCAGTTGCATTTCACTTCCACGTGCCTATGTGACACAAAGAGGTGCAAGTGAAATCTGGGCACTTGCATGACTTTTAAATTCTAATTACAACTGGTGGAGGAAGAAAGTCCCCCAGGCACTCTCTGATGGAAGTAAATTGGAGGAGGGAGGCACTTCCAGCTTTTAGCTCAATAGCCTGGTGGTTTAGGGCACTTTCCCAGTGAGTAGGGAAGAGAGCTTGTAGACCTCCCTGCACACTCAGATGGGGTCTCTCCTTTTTTTCATATAGTGATCTATCCTAGAGGATATGGGCTCGGCAGAGGTTAGGGTACTCTGTAGTACTCTTCCTGAAAGTGGCCCATTGGGCAACCAGGAGGGGAAGATAAGGGCCCAAGAAGAGAACAAGCCAGAAAGAGCGAGATGGATCTCAGTGAGATGGATACTGCTCAGGATGGCTCTAGGTTTTAACCAGTGGCACTTGTCCTCAGCAGGGCAGAAGCTACCCAGTGCTGGTTACCTGTTTTAGCCAGGAAACATTAAATGTAAAGTGCAAAAAAAAAAAATCATTTCTCTTCTTCTGATCAGAAAATCCTGCCTGGATCTGAGAGAACATTTCTATTCAAATTCATATGTAGGATCCCCTAAAGTTTTGATTCCAATGAATCAACATTTTCTGGGAAAAGAAATATCTCATCAGAAGTACCTAACTCTACCTGAAAGTGCTTCTGTAATATAAGACTAATAATAATAGTGGTAATCTCTGAGTTAATGATTTTTTCCCCCTGTTATTTATGCTAACTCCAGACTGTTCAAATATTTAGATGCTTCACATGTCCTTCAGTATATTTCACCAGGTTGTTTTTTTTTATTTTATTTTATTTTATTTTAGGTTTAGTGGCAGATGTTCTTCTTTGTAATGCTCATGTATTTGTGTGCCAAGCCTCCAATGCAAAATTCAGACAATTTTGTGTTATTTGCAGGGGGAAGTAATGTGGCAGTAATGTTCTACAACTGGGAAAAGCATGTCTTTCCCTGACTCACTTATTCTGTAAAACTGTCGGAAAGTATTTAGTTTAAAATCACCTTTGTAGAGCCATATCCAAAAGAACATCAAAAAGTTGTGATGCAGTAAAAATGAGATATTATAAATGGGAAATAATAATGCGGCCTTATCAATCAAACAGCGTAATAAATGTCATGCTTAGAATTTATATTGTGCCATTTGTTGACTATTTTTCTAAATTATTTTTTAAAGAGCGATAAGAATTCTGCCTCTGACAACCCGTATAAAATTCCAGTAGTTTTTGTTGTTCTGGATATTGAAATTACAGAGATTATCTCTACCTAGTCTTTCCCTGCAAAAATCCAACTTGAAGTAGCACAGCTGAGTTTCTTATCCCACAGATTAAGCTGAAATAAGCAGGGATTCAAAATAAATAAATATTATGTGAATCTTTTACTACGACTTCTCAGACATTGTTTTGCATTGAATTTAGGAGGCTTAATTTCATTTTTTTCCCACACAAAACACAACACGATCCACACTGAGATTTCATTTTCAATAAAGGTGTTTTTTTTTTTTCCTTTCCACAGACTAAATGAACCTTTTGCAAAAAGCTGGTGTTCAAACTCGAAGCCAAGTAAGTTCCCTGTTGGTAGATAATATGAGCTAACTACAGACATTCAGAAAGCCCAAGGTGGACTCCGTCTAAGTTACGTGGTTTTCTGTAAGTGGCCTATGCCAGATTGGTAGCGAACAGCATACACGTTCGTCCCTTGGTGGCAGGGACGGGGGACACCTAGGCTTCCTGCGCTGACTGAGACCTGGAGGTTGGGAGCTCTCATCCATGCCTCATAGTGTGCCCCATGGCCTCCCCAAGCTGCCAGAGACTGCCGAGCAGAGTTGAGCACCCTGACCACCCCTGGTCTACCAAGCATGGGCAAGCACACTCCCGTACCTCTCTGCCCTAGCCCTACTAGTTCAGGACCCTTTAGCTGCAGGCCAAAAATACCTTGCAGCATCCCAGATGCCCATGACCTGACAGTGGCCAAGCTACAGAGGTCACAGGGCTGCCCCCATGCAGGCCCAGTCCCGATGTTCTGCCCCCTGCCATCCCGGCCCATGAGAGGTGAGCCACCTACACCAACTCCTGGCCAAGGTGGCGAGAGATTTCATAGACTCCATAGACATTAGGGCTGGAAGGGACCTCGGGAGATCATCGAGTCCAGCCCCCTGCCCAAAGGGCAGGAAGTCAGCTGGAGTCATACGATCCCAGCAAGATAAGCATCCAATTT
>NW_017728909.1:15835941-15894377 GCF_001723895.1 Crocodylus porosus | reverse complement strand
CGAACTTGGCCAGTCCACTCCTGACTCCAATGTCCACATCGTTAATGAAGATGTTGAACAGTATGGTTCCCAGGACAGAGCCTTGAGGGACCCCAGTGGTCACAGGGCACCATGATGAGTGACTGCCATCAATCACAACCCTCTGGGTCCGACCACGAAGGATCCATGCTGAGGTCCAGATGGCAGGGCACCTGTCTCTGGCCTCTAAGATGTGGTGTGCAGGACCCAGGGTCGGGCTCCGTGGGGCTGTGTCCCTGCATGGGGGCATAGGGATCCCTGGCTGGGTGTGCAGGAGCCATGAAATGCTCCGTGGGGATCTCCTGGGTTCAGCATCAGATGTATGTGTACATCATGGGGTGCTTTGTGATGGAGTGTGGTGGCACAGCCTGCAGATGTGGTTGCCCAGGTTCCAGGACTCATGCAGGAGACACAAATGCTGCCCTTCCCCTGACACCCGTCCTGTCTGCCTGAGGCTGAGAGATGGCCAGAGGCAGGAGGGTGTGGGGAGAGGGTCTGTGCTGGCTCGGTTCCAGAAATGCTCGGGGCTGGACACTTGGCTAGAGCAGCTAAGCATGGGCTGACTGCTAATGCACCTCCCTGTGAGAGGGGGTTGCAAGGAACTGCAAAGGAGGCTGGGATGCTGGAGGACAGCAATCTAACTTGAATCACTAGGGGCTGGTACATGAGTTTCATTTACCAGTTTAACCTAAATCAGCTAGATTCAAGTTCACATTTGGTCTATATTAGACTGGATTCTGCCATTTTTAGATCAAACTGTGCACCGAGCTTCCATACACTTATGACTTTAGATCCATTTCTGATCACTTAGACCGGTTTCTGTGTAATGTCTGTACCTGGACATAATGTTCCTAAAGCTTTCACTGTAAGGTAGACCCAGTCAAATGCATTGACAACCACAGAGATTCCAACTAAATTCACTGGGACTTGAGGCAGGCATTACTGGTGAGATATTCAAAAGCACATGGCACACCATTGGTCTAATTGGTGTCAGTGAATTCAGTAGGACTTTGACCATTGTTTTTTAATGGGAATAAAGTTAAAGCCGTTCAGAAATACCTGCTCTTTGGTGCCTGTTCAGCAAAGCATTAAATGTGTGCTTAAAGCTTTGCTAAATTAGGGATGGATTGCTCAATCAGGGTCTAGATGAGCAGGCCTTCAATGCAGATATACAGAGAAGCCATCCTCAACTAATTTCCTAAGCTTGTACTCAAAAATTCTACAAATGCTTTACTGAAGGATATGCAGAATTGTATAGGAAGCTGCAGGAAGGTTTCATAAAGTGATCCTTTAAGATGGTATTTTTTAACATTCTTTGTTTTTCCTCCATGAATGTTAGACTTTGTTATAGAATCAAATATGAACAAAAGTGAAATCTGTCCATTTAAGGCAAAGGTAGATAATGAAAGACATATTGATTATTATAGTAAAAGGAAAAGAAGTTACCACTTTGATAAATACTCTGAGGATTTGCAAAATGGCAGCACACTGAGAAACATGCCAAAAAATATTTGGCTTTGGCCCTAACTTGTTAGTCTGTCAAGGACTTCTCTTGCCAACTGGTGGAAAATGGATTACTATCATTTTTCAAGGGACTGCACATCATTTTCCATTGATTGGCATGCCAAATCCTTCACGAAGTAATGAGTCAGGGATGAGGCAAATCATCATCGAACTGTCACTTTGATTGCATAGCCCTCTATCAATGTGATTAAACTGGTGTGGCATCTGAAAGGTAATGAATGGCTCTGCTGGGCTTCAAAGGTTGAAAGCAAAATTGTCATTCTGGATGGAGAAAGCAAGGGGGCAAATCATACAGCGGTGAGTGACACCAGTCAGTTGCATGTTACCAGACTTGAAAGTCATTATTAATTGAAATAATAAAATGCATCGGATCCTCTGGCCTGTTGCAAGACATCACGGGATATGAATATCATATCGCATAATGGAATTAAATTAACCTGGGAAATTAGCCACCAGCATGATCACCATATATGTCCTCCTGTCCATCAGAGCTATTTTAGTGCACCCTCCGAAACGATGGATATAATATAATAGGCTTGATTGTTAATTATCAGACAACATTAAAAAGGCACCTGGATCACAACATGCAATAGGCACAGCTATTTTATTTGATGTGTTTGGTGCTTCTATTTTACCTAAAACGTTGTTTTAATTGTATTTGTTTACGACCAGTGATTCATAACACTTGATGGAGAATTCTGTATTGGATAGGCCTGCAATAATAATTAAAGTACTGAAGCATGAGAGAGTGGCTGGGAAGTGAAAAGAGGGAGTTTGCAGTGGAAATGAAGTCAGTTGAAGTTGTTTGTACAAAACACCTCAGAAAATCAAGGCCTATTACTTGGCTTCTTAAATACTTATTGAATGCCCAGGCTTAGGGCCCCACATTTGAAGATCTTGCCTGCTTACAGGCAATCAGGACTTGTAGTAGAGATGCTATCTTTTATTAGAGCAACAAGATTTTTGCAAAAAAACCTGCCTTTAATTGCAAGCTTCCGGGCACAACCACCCCTCATCAGGCATTGGAGAAAAGAAAGCTTGCAATGAAAGAATTTTTTTCCCAAAAATCTTGTTGCTCTAATAAAAGATAGCATCTCTACTATGAGTCCTGATTGCCTTTTCCTTTAGCCAAATACAGCTCCAATCTGGATACTTGCTTGCTAACATGCATTCCTATGAGTGTGCAGGGCATCTGTTTGGACAAATTGGTCAGATTTTGGCACCAAAATCTAAATTAGGAAACTCAGTAAAGACTCAGTCTCTAATGTGCACAGCATCTTACAGTCCTGCTGAAATAGAAGGTTTTTGGTTCTTTGGAGGATTGAGGACAAGTTTGTCTGATTTTTCAAGTGCTCTAAACAGCTAGTGACTCCTGTTATAATCAGTAGCAGCTTTCCACCCCAGCATGCTGGGACTGGGTCCCAGGAACCTGGCAGCACCCTCTTCAGCCCCCCGCACTAGGATTGTGCCCTGGGGCCTGGTGCTACTCTCATCCAGGCCTGCACACTGGGATCGAGCACCTGATCTAACATAAGCTAAGTGCAAGCCCATGTCTGGGAAACCCCAACCACTTGCCCCAGTCCCAGGGATGTGCTATGTTTACTAGGGGTGTGCAAAGCAGTCCATATTCGATTCGGATTCAGATTCAGCCCAAACTGGGGACAGTGATTCGATCTGTTGATTCGGATCGCTGTCCCTGATTTGATTTGCCTGAATCCAAATCTGAAGATTCAATGCTGATTCAGAGAACCAGTGATTTTGCCACAAACGGGGCTTTAAATGTTTTTTCTACATGCCTCGAGGTATCAGCATGGCTTTTGAATGCTGTGATGCTGGGGCACATGGAGCATCCCACAGGAGTGCAGGGGGCCCATGTGCTCGGCAGCAAACCCAAAAGTGGACTGGAAGTACTTCCAGTCCACTTCAAGATCCACCAGGGACTGTGCTGCGGGGTTCCCCTCCGGTCTCTCCATCTTGGCAATTGGCTGCAGAGGGACCCGGCGTGACCTCCCCCGCCCCAAACCCAGGAGGCACCAGTCACTGAGCCCCACCCCCGCAGCTGGACAATCCCCACCTGCAGACCTACCAACCCTATATGGACATAGAAGCCCCCCCAACACACACACATACACACACACACACACACACACACACACACACACACACACACTAATCCTGCCAAACTCCCCCCAGACTATGGACCTGTTAGCCGCTCTGATCCTGGCAGCCTTTCCCTCCACCCTGGGTTGCACCATTTTCCCCGCACTGCTCCCAGTAATAACTCCTTCACGTGCCCCCTCCCAGTCTAGGGGTAAACAGTTAAAGCAGGCTTCCTATACCTAGACTGCATGTGGCGAATCCTGTTTGCACCCTATGAGAGTGGCAACAGCATTGTTGGTGTCTTCCAGTCCCAATCCAGGTGCTCTCTGGAGGTGCTGGGAAATGGATTACCATCAGCTATTTCACTCCTTGTCTTAGTGAAGCCTTAAATTATTCCACTTGCATTATGTGTCTTAGCTGAGAGACCGCTAAACAGACCCCTTTTCCTCATCTAAAGTATTCTTACATTTAAGTAATACTGCTCTGTCCAAACCCTGATAAATTCTGTGTACAACAAGTATAAGTGTGTTTGCTTTGATTTTAGTTAAAAGGCTAAAAAAAAAAAAACCTCTGTCAAAGTCAGTAGAAATCTAAGTCACGTTCAAACCATAAGCTTTTTTGCTTAATCTTCTGGAAACTTCCCTGTTTCCTTTTAATACCTTCGAGTGGCTGGTGCTGTACCTCTGCCGGATGGAGGAGGGATTTTTTTTTCCTTGCTTAGTTTAGCTGACAAGGTCAACAAGAAATGAAAAAGAAAGAATATAAATTCCGAGCATCTTTGCTACTGTCTGTGCAGAGTTATTAAAGTTACTGGGCTTGATTCTCCACTGGTTGCCTGTTCTATATTCATATGCACCTGCACAATGTAGGTTTAAGAGGCTACCACATCAGAAAGGCTGGCGTTTTGCATTCAGTTTGCACAGACGGAAATGATTATAAACAGAAGAGCAAAATAGCAGAGAATCAAGCTCTCTAAAAGTGATCTGTTGTAAATGGCAGGTGCCTACGCTTTGAATACACACAAACAATCAGCAGTTTTACTGAAGGTATGTTTCTAAACTGATTTAGTCAATGTGATGCACATTTTGATTAGGCTTAATCCAGTAAAAAATGGATTGAACTAAACCAAAAGAGTCTATTTTTAAATGGAGATAATAGTGTCTGCACAGGGATCTGACCTCCGCAATCGTGTGTATACACAGACTTGAAAAGCTCCCAGGTAGAAGAGCAGTACAAACAAAGTCTGTAAGCTACCCATTGGGTTCAAATTCAACTTGATTTGCAAATTCCTACCCTTTGTAATTCGTGCCCCATACCGATATTGCAAGCTAAAGATGCGCTAGGCGTGTGGATTCGTAAATCCTTCTACATGTTTTGAGTTTCACTCACCTCTAACATTAAGTCCAACACCACTGAAATTATAGCAACACCAATTCTTCTTCCGTCAAACCTGTGCCTATAATTTTACTTCTAGTTACAAACTGTCTTCCCAGCCTGGTGTCCGCAGCAAAGATCGCTCGAAGGTAGGGGTCTGAGAACAAATATCATGCAATGCATTTTTTTTTTTCCAGCTGAGCTTTGGTTTTCATCAAGCACTGACAAATATTGGCATTATATGTCACTAAGCAGTAAAAGATCATGCTCTGACCTTCAAGAATCCTCACAATATGTACATTATGTTGATGTGCCCTTTGTTTTGTCTCTCTGTTTGCTTTACCAGCTTCAGTGATTTGGTCTAAAGCAAGGTTATTTTACCAAGTTTTAGCTGCATCTTTTAACCGTGAACTCGACTACAGTTGATCTGAATGGCTTTGTTCTTAGCACCTTCTGAGAATGGTCTTTCTCATCAATCTTATCGCCTCCTTCAAATTAAGCACGTGAGCTGTTACTGCTTAAGGAGTAATGTGAAAAGCTATTTGGAAGGATTGCCGAAAGTTTGAAGGACTTTGAGTCACCACATCTTGGTGCTTCATTAGTATCAATTAGATGCACTCAGCAGCTTTTATATCTTTCCTTATTTTGAGGGGCGGGGGGGCTGCCGTCCAAAGAGAAGTCACCACTCATTTGTACGTGTTCGGGTACAAAGATGGGAACACAGTATAGAACTTAGGTCCCTAAGCCAACAGGTTGAAATCTAAGGGATCCTGGAGATAATGATAGCTTGCATTTGAAAGAAAGGCTCTGAATGGCTCAGTTATTTGAACTTCATGTTTCCCAGTCTCATGTCATACCATTCACTAATAATGAAGATTTTAGGACTTGTTGAGTTGAGTCAGTTTCTTGCCTGGTGTTAGCTTTGCTAATTTATAGCTGTCAAAGAACTACTGTATTATTTGTTATCACTTTAGATAGCTTTGCAATCTGTCTTGCTAAACTTTCACCAGCTTTTCAGACAGTTTCCATGTGAAACGAAATGTGGTATCATTTATACCCAGCTGCATTTGGTTAAAGAACCTGGTGTAGAGTGACAATCCTAGACATCTTTTACATCATGAATATGTTACCGTTCAGTAGAAAAATTGGGCTTTCACCTTTCTCAGTTTTAATGTGAAGACTGAAAAAATAAGTCTGGGAGAGAGAGATGTCACAGTCACTTTAAGAAATGGGATTATTTTTATGACATTTAATATTCATTTTTAGTATTAGGGGGAGGGAAGATTCCGTTTTTATTATAGCAAAATACCAATGAAAAAGATATAATTCCTGAAGACATAGGAGCCTTCTGCTTCCACCATCTTGAAGTGCGTAACACATGTTCCATGATGAAGATGGACTTTTCAAATACCCTCGGTTTTGGACTAACACTATTCCAATGAAATCAGTGCTAGAACTGTCCACAGCCTCACAAAATCACCAGGGAGCAAGTATTAATCTACCTGCTGTAAAAAGAGCAGCAGGAAAGCAGTGGTCCAGTTGCAATATATCTTGAGGAATCATGAGCAAAGTAAAATGTAAAGTTGAAAGGACGTCTGGAACAAAAATCGGCTGACCAATGGCAATAGTTGTATAGCATTACCCTCGAAATACTCCCAGGCCTATTTCTGTCTTTCTCCTATGAAAATTGAACATAAAATGCAGAACTAATCCCAGGAGCAGGAACCAGAACACAAAACCCCCAGTGTTACTAAGCTGCAGATTCATGTGGCCCCTGTTGCATGTAAGCATAAGTGGTTAAGCTGGAGGATGCCCCTTGTGATATGCTAGGAACATAGTGTAGTAGACATGTTCTGGAGAACCTCACTAGTTAGATGAGGTTTTTCTAGATTACTCCCATTGACATAGGCACCTAAATTCACTTAAATTCCACTTTGGGCATCTCAGTGATTTTGTGGATCTAGGCCTAGGACCCTCATTTGTTTCGGTGCCTTGAAGATGGCAGCAGGATGCCTAAGAGTTAGATGCTGTGATACCTAAATATCTTTGAGAACCAGTCCCTCTGTGCCCCAGCTTCTGCTCTGTAAATTGAGATACCTACTCAACCGCCATGCTGTAAAAATAAATGCATCAAAGATTGCTCGGCACCCAGTACTATGGCGATAGTAACCAAGTATCGCAGATAGATTCCTTCAGACTATGCTTTCTCTTTTGTCATTTAAAAGAAATATAGAACATCCATCTTGGGACACAAATTCCTGGCAGCTATTGTTTTGATAAAGTATTACAATAATACACTAACAAAACAACAGTAGTCCTAGATATTACCACAAAAAAAAGGAAGTGTCAAAAGAGCAATACTGTTCTTTCAACACGTTGAAATGTTTCACTAGAGCAACAGTTGCAGAGGAAAAAGGGATTTTTATAAGCCAGAAGGCTTCAGAGCTTCGGAGAACACAGTTAGTGAAGTGTATTATTATTTATTTGTTGTTGGTTGTTTTTCTTTTTTTTATTTATTGCACAGTGACCACATACCGAGCCCTCTATAAGTCTATAAGAAGTGAAGATTTTTTTATGAGGTATTTTTTAGAGGAACATTTATGGTACATAACTTTCAATACTTGGAGCAATACATTTTCAAAACAGGCTGCCTGGTGCCATATGTAAAATGTGTGTGTGGGGGGGATTGAAAAGGTGAACTATAAACCCCCCATGATGTTTTGTTTTACGTTTTTGCCAATTCTAGATACATCTCTCATGACAAAACTTTGAAAGCAGTTTATCCTGTTCATTGTTGCTAGCTCTCATGATTTTATTACAAGTTTCACACTATTTGGTGCCTTCCCGAAACCCTAGCTCTTGGGGTCATGTTGTTCTGTGAGAATCTCCATTTCATATTTAAGGTAAATTTTAGCCCTTGCTATTTCAGAGATATATTTGACATAGACTTGCCATCACCAACACCCTCTTCTGCCAGAGAAACAGGCACAAGGTGTCATGGCAACACCCACAGTCTAAGCATTGGCACCTGAGGGCACCTTTCCATGTGCTCTGGGGGAGTCTGCTCCAATATGCTATAATTACAGTACATTGGAGCAGCCTCCACACTCATGTATAGACCCCCTGATTGACTAAATCATCATCTGTGCCTGGGGTCGCAAAGATGCCTGCATCCCACAAACTATGCTAGGAGGTAATGGTTGCTGGACTGTTCACCAACTCATCCACTCGGTCATATCACTTAAACTGGCTCCCAGATGATGGCTGCAGAAGAAGCAATGCTGGTGGAAGATAGGTGTTGAAGGACTCAAGGACCCAAGCAAAAGAAATGGCTTCTATCAGTGTCCCAATGAAAAACTTGTGATTTCCAATCAAAAACAATGGGAGAATGTCAGCAGTGTGTGGGGTGCCCTCGAGGCCACTGTCATCAGTGCCTTTGAAGAGACACGTGGATTGTTCACCAAGAAATATCAAGACTGGTTTGATGAGAATGATCTAGTCTTGGATCTCCCGGTGAATCACAAGCACGAGGCTTTTTGTGTTTGATGTCTAAGTGGACACCCAAATCAGCAAGCTAGAGAAGTTCACTCTGTCTCAGTGAATATCAAAGCATTTTGAAAGAAGTAAAGCAACTCCAGCAAGAATCATGAAGGGAACACTCCTAAGGACATGATCCTGCCTAGTAGTCAGGACACTCCACTGGACGGTGGACAGCCTTCATTCAAATCCTTGGTCATACGAAACAATTGCATGGTCATCCAAAACTTTAGTTTTCCAAAAACTTCCTCTTCCCTGACAATCTTTTACCCAGCTCCACTCATTTTGTAAACTCTAGAGTTTTCTTTATGGACACATGGCACAAAGTGACCCCCATTTATAGGAGAAAGATCAGTTTCTAGATAGTCTGAAGACAGAACATATCTTCTGAATTCATATATTGCTTTTATGCCACTGGATCAGAAAGAAAGCAGAGATTCTTTGATAGCTCTCTTCTGGAGAAGTGTAACAATACCCTGCTCTCTTCCTGCAGCGAAGGGTTTTTTCACTGAAATTGGCATCTCTGTCCAGAATCCTCAGTCTGAAATACAATGTACAACTTAATCAGCTAGTACAGTGTCTTACTTGGTATCTAGTATTAACTACAAAATGTTTATGGGATGGTCAGATGGTGTGTGCACTGACTCACAACAGTCTGGAAATGAAGTGTTTTGCCAGCATATACCTTTTACAGTACCAACAATTAGTAGCAATATTTCAAGGATGGGTGTTTTATTTTTTTCTGCATATTTCTATCTAATCTTTTTCTATGGCTAAGCATCCTGTGTTAGTATCTTTCCTTTCTATCAAGTAACTATTTTCAGCTTCTTGATGCTTCGCTGTCACTTCATTTTGATGCCCTGTCTGCAGTTTATTTTTTTCCAGAATTTGACTAAACCTTCTCTAAAGTAGCTTTTGCCAGCTGTAATATTAGTGTGTTTTGAGATGCAACAGTTTCCATCAGGAGGCATAATAACTCTGCCTGTGCTCTTACAGCTTATATTACAGGAGTCCCAAGGCAGCCCCAAGTGAAATGGAGGCTCCACTGATCTAGGCATTATACAAACACACCGTTAGGTTTGGCCAACCAACACACTTTATACTGAAATAACTCTATCCATTGTGGATGTGTTGGTTTTTAAATGAATATAATGCAACTGTTACAACCCCAAGTGTAGTTCTGTGTATGTGGATACAGCTTATCTTTTGCAAATGGAAGTAACCTGCCCTGAGATAGATTAGTTTTGGGTGTTCAACTGCAGGCCGCATCAGTACCGTAAAGCCCTGTCATCTGGCCTGCAGGGTTCCTCATGGCATGGGTCCAAAAGTTTGGCCATTAGGGGAATGGTGACAGAATTAATTGCCACACGTCTGCTTCCAAATTTCCACACTGATGGGGAGCCTGACTGTAGCAGGGAACTAAGGTACCTGCTACCTGTAGAGCCAGGATAACTACCCAGGTGTCAGTTGTTAAGGCAAACAGAGAGAGTTAGTGACCCACACCTGCCAGCGATCAGCTGACTGGAAGGGGCAGATCCTGGATCCCATTTAAACCCCAGGGCTGAGGCCAGCTGGGGGGTCTCCTGCCAGCAGCCAGGGGGGAAGGAGCTCTCCCAGAACAAGCAGAGGGGAGAGCCCAGACTGCAGGTACAACCCGAGATTTGGGGAAGGATGGAGCACCCCCGGTCTGGCAGGACTAATGTTGGAGCTGGATGGCTAAGATTTATGTTATAGGCCAGGGGCTTGTGTTTTGTTTGCTGTAGTGACTGGTGGCTTGGGAGAGGCTATTAGGGGATGGAGGAGGCCTCACAGGGGGTCCACGGCAGCATGGGGACCCGAGCGCCAAAGAGAGGTGTGCGCCGACTCACCAGTATTGGGCGTGCGCTGACCCCGAATGTCCAAGAAGTCACTGCATTGGGGGTATGCCAACCAGAGCATCAGAGAAGGCACAGTATTGGAGGTGAGCTGACCCTGAACACCAGAGAAGGTGTTTCATTGGGGGTGTGCCGACCCAAGCGCCAAGGAGGATGCAGCATTGAGGTGCGCCGACCCTGAGCCCCTTAGAGGGGGCAGTGAGAAACCCCAGAGAGGGGCAGCGATCGACAAGCACCTGTGAGGTGCAGTGTGAGACGAGGCTGTGGAGGGCCCGAGCGCCGGTGAGGCACAGAGCGAAGCAAGGTTGGGGAGAGTCCGAACGCCAGCAAAGTGCAGAGAGAGACAGGACTGTGGAGAGCCTGAGTGCCAGTGAGACACAGTGGGAAACTGAAGAGCATCAGTTACAACAGCAAGGCTTGGGGCCTGGTAAAGGGCTGGTTAGAGCCATGTATAGGCCATAAGGCTGGGGTGCACAGAAACACCCATTACAAAAACGGGGACAGCGTACAGGAAGAAAACCATGTCCAGGGAGATGAAGAGGCAGCCTCCCTATTATATATATTTGACATCAAAGACGTGGCAGGCCAGAATTGAGGGTGCTTTGTAGACTAATTGGGCACGGTGAGGGGCATCAGGGGAGATCACAGAGACCCCTAGGATGCCCCCTGTTACACTGACAGACCACATAATGGAACTGTGTGGCCAGGGTGAGGCAGCGTGGGGTCACTGTGTGTGTCAATCCCATGAGAGATCCAGCCTGAGGACCAACCCTAAGCCACTCATCTGGCCCTTGTGGCCAAAAGGATGGATGCCACTATTACTCTATCAACCTGAGATGGGGTTACCAGCACAGATAAAGTAAAACAGATTTTTAGTGTAGTGTCCATTGCTGGGAAGATCCTAGCCTGCATTCTTCTCAATAGACTCATTTTCCTTGCTGAGGAGATTCTGCAAGTCCCAGTGTGCTTTCAGACCACTCAGAGGAATACTAGATATGATTTTTGATCTTTGTTGCTAGACAGCTGCAGAAGTGCCCTGAGCACCACCAAGATCTTTAGATGGCCTCCCTTGACCTGACTAAAGACTTTGATTCACTCAACAGAGAGGTGCTACACAAGATCCTGATGAGATTTGGATGCCCACCAAAATTTTTACCAGTATTGAAATTCAAAATTTGTTACCATTATCTTTACAATGACATGACAACAACCATCCTTTGCAGCGGCTTGGAAACTAACACTTCACTCTTAGAACAATGGAGTCAACCAACGTGTGCAATTTTGCCATGACCACAGCTAAGAATTATCTCTTCACTTTTCTGCGCATCTTCATAGTCCTGTTTCCTGTATTTGCACACTCATGTCTACTGTTTGGTGATTTTGTAGCATGATGGGCATTAATCAACTCTTTACAGTGCCGTTGGCTCACCAGTAGGGATTACACATCTCTAAAAGGCATACGCGATCAATAGTTAGCATGAAATAAACATCAACTGTAATATCCTTGAACATAGTTTGGTTACCAGCATATTGAATTCTAGCTTGTCCATCCTGTTTTGGTCTTTCCTGTCAAGCCAGACAGTTTTGCTTTCAGGCATTTGATTAGCCAGGTGATAATTTGGGCTTCCTACTAAGGTTTATTTTCTTCCCTGTTTCCTCAGTGCACCTATAACTCTAATGCACTGTAAATACCAAAAGCATGAGATGACATTGCCATACCTGAGAACTCAGGAATAGAGAATGCCCATAAGAGCCATATCCCATACAGGACTACTGTCCTTTTCCTATTCCTTCTTACTGGGAATGATTTGGGGTGGTAAAAAGGAGAAGGGTGTCCAACAGGAAATCAATGCCATTCAGTGTCATCCTTGGTGCAAGTAAGAGAGTCCACTGCACAGACTGAAGTGTTACAGTAAAGAAGACTGTCTTTTGGAGAGACATTTGAACTGATCCAGGGTCACTGCTGAACTCATCTATTGTTGCTCAGTCTCTTTAAAATGTCTTTTTTGAGGTCTGGTGGTTATCTGGCTTTCTAAAGCATGAATTCACCTGCACAGAGTCCTCCCCTCTCCTATTCACTAAGGCCTTGACTGCTATCTGCTTCTGTCTGCTCTCTGGGTGCTCTTAACTTTCTCTGCTTCTATACAGTGCCTGCCTGTTCTTTCTTACCTACACCAAAACCCCATCTCTTCCTTCTTCAAAGCATTTGTTTTCAAGCACTCCAGCCTTTAGGGACTAGTTCCACTCTACCTGTCTGTTTTAATGGACTCGACTATTTCTGTTCCAGGTTCCTTCTCTATAGGCCTTCTCTTTGGTCCTCTCTTCTCTCTAGTCACTGCTCTCCCTTGGCACGCAAACATATAAAGACTCCTTTTTCCCTCGATTTCTTCTATCCCTCGCATCAAAAGTCCAGCCTGTTCTCAAGATGCCATTGCATTCTCAATAGATGTTTTCCCTAGAGCAGACGTGTGCCCTTATATGCACTGGACAGAGCAGCTTCACTAAAGCCAATGAAGTATAGCTTCGTTCATGAAGCTGCGATTCTTTGGAAGCAGGTGCACGCTTTCAGGAACTTTGAGTGGGCTTGAAGCGGGAGATCTGCGCATCCCCCCTGTCCCCTTTGCAGGCAAGCTTCAGTTCTTTCCCTGCCATTTGAATTTGAATCTGTAGGGACCTAACCTCTTTAGATTAGATGCAAAAATATAATATAGTGTGTTATGAGAAACCAACACACACACAGCCCTGAAGAACTGAGCTGAGATCAAAACACTTGTTACTTTGAGTTTCCTCTGGTGAACTTGAATCCTAGTCTTGAAGGTGAAATCCATCTTCTGAGTCCACAGAGCTTTCCATTCCCCTGGAACTTCTTACAATGTCTATAAAGATTTCTGCTCTTAACCTTTCTTGTGTTATAAAAAGCACAGCCACGTTCCTCATAACTATTTGATGTCTTATATAAAACTCTTTATAAAAAAAAAAAAAATCCCAAGATAGCATCAAAAGAAAAAGTTGCCCACAGTTGTCTTTAAATGCCATGCTTATTTAATATTGACATGAATATAGAGTCACTGCTCTTTGAATCCTGGACTCTCAGACTGGCTGTGGAGGTGCACAACTTAAAACCTACCAGTTGTTTAAAAAAAATAAAAAAGCCCCTAACTCCGTAGGGAAAATGTGTCAAGTGTAAAAGGCAGTGAGGGTGAATTTTGGATGGAGTCCAAAAACAGTTGTAGAAAAGAAGCTTTTTTTTTTCCCCCGACAGCATCCTGACATGCTTTCTTCAGCTTTGCCACAGACTTGAAGTCATTCCTCTGGAGAAATGTGTGTGCGTGTATGTGTGTGCGTGTGTATGTGTGTGTATGTGTCTAAAGCTATCGCTAGCAATGGTAGACCCAGATATTTTAGACGTAGCGAAACCTGATGGGAAGAAAGGAAGGGGAAGAAAAACCCTCTGAGCAGCCTTGTCACAAATAAGCTATTTCAAATAGTTTATCTTTTGAAATCCTTCAACTACCAGTTTCTTGCAATTCTAATGTTATTTTATCATACGCCCCCAGCACACGTGCACAGTACATAATATATACTCTAATAAGCGGTCTCTTTTGGTTTGTTCCATCATTCACATAATTATACAGTAGATCTAATCTTCAAGATAAATTATTTTTTTATTTGTCATAGGGCAGATGTGTCATAACCCATTAACATCTCTCCGACAGCTGCAAAGTATATACAGATGCATTCAAAAGAGGAGGACAGGAACGCAGGGGAAACAGCAAGAAAAAGCCAGAGGCTGCAAGGTACTGAGCATTGACTTCAGTAGTGTGCAGGATCACACTGGAGAGTCCTCCCCCACCTTTTTTTTTAAAAAATTTGTTTCTTTCCAGCTAAAGGGAAGAAAATACCACCAGAAAACAATGAACAATGAAACAAGCAAAACATTCTGTTAACCCACCAATAGGGCTCCATGTGCATTACCTCGTTTTTATATTTTATTTTAGAATAACACCAGCCAAGTCAAGGCCTGAGTATTTTGGGGTGTATAGTAAAAGGTAACCACAGACCTGAAAGAGTTACCATCCTAAATAAACAAAGAGTAGGGCTGCAACTGAGGAAGGAAAATGTTCTTCTGATAAAGACTGTATGCCAAATCCTACTCTTTCCAAGTTCATCAGCTGTACTGGCTGCATACATACCAACAGCAGGTAGGGTAAGGCACTTGTTCTTATTGATAACAGAGTTTAGAGCTCCAAACTAGGGTTGTGATCCTGTTGGGTATGGTGATGTTTAAATATATGACAGTCCCCAAGAACATGGTCCATACAAGAAATTTGGCAGGTCCAGTACATCCTAGAGGGGAGGGAGTGGGGATCTTCCATTTTGGAAACAGGAAATAGAAAGTGCTCTGATGCAGGCATGGGCATGGGCACCCAAGCTTGGGGTCCCAGTATGACTATACCATCATTTTCTCTTTCTTATAAGCCCTTCCTGAAGGTCTTGCAATCTTAATAGCCAAAACCAAGAGACCAGTTGTAGGTATACCATGCAAGCAAAGTGATCAAGGTCATAGGTGGCAATGGTCTTGTTTTTCTTTTTCTTCTTTTCTAACATGCAGCATGGAAAGGAGTTGAGCTGTGCTAATAGAAGCCTGGAAGCAGGAAAAAAAGAGAAAAGGAGAAGAGAGAAAAGGAAAAAGGGAAAGGAGGGAATGCAGATAGAAATGATTTGGAGACAGAGATTAGGAAAGAGGAAAAAGTGTGCAGAAACAAGAGAAAACAAGAAAAAACGAGACATGGATTAGAATTTCCCATCCATTTTTTGGGAAAATATCAATTTTCTGTTTTTCTTTCCCTGCACACCCCGCCTTGGTTCTTAAGGGGATGTTGCTCATGGTGTCATTCTTCCAGGGGTCTCTGTTCTCCCATGATGCATCATGATCTCCCTTTTGGATAAAATGGTGTATTAAGGAAGATCTGTTCAAGAATAAAGTATGATGTTGCTTGTTCCTTTATCCTGGCGGGGGTGGGGGGGAACCCACCACTCTGAATCTCTTCTATGTTTCTGTCTGTATCATTATCTGAGGGGAAAGGAAAATTGTTAGGATGGATAATATGTCATTTTACACATTAGTCTTGTTCATATTCCACATGCTGGATAACAACAAGAAAGGGCTCCTTGCTGGTTAAATTAAATGTGCTTCTTTATTACAAAACCCTGCGACCGTAGTTAGCCTTCTAGTCTTGTGTGTCCGGACGAAGTTCCTGGAGCCTTCCCCAGCCCATTCTGTCCTGGAGTCTCCTCCTGTCCCATGCTTCTCCTATGCTACAAGAGTGCATGTGCCGGAGCCAGAGTATTGACTGATTGCCTTTGGGGGTGATAGTGCTGGGGTGATGTTGTATCTGTGGTGGTCAGGGAAGTATGCAAGAGGCAAGGATTTTTGTGGATCTTGTTGGGCCAACTGTATGGTTGGGATAGACTTAGACAAGCTTTTGAATGCAATGCATTCTTCTCTAGGTTATCTGAAGCAGGTGGCCTTGGAGACTCCAAAAAATAAAACACAAGCAAGTGAAGGCAAATAACCATGCATTTGAGTCCTTTTCTTTTGCTTTAAAAACGCCATGGTCTCAAGCCAATCTCATGGATTTGAGGGGACTTATTCATGATAGATAAATGCCTGGGGTTAGCAATACTGGTCATAGGTTTTGCTCTGTAGCTAGCCCAGAGATTCTGTAAGTCTGTTACAACCGTTTCCTACAGGGCTTAGACAAGCTCGAGAATTGCTGGGGTATTTCACAGATCTCTTTTAAGGGCACTGGGCTGCTAAAGCACAGGCTTTGGGAATAATCTTTCAGAAGGGCTTTTACAGTAACTAACATTTACCTGGATAAGAGGTCTGCGCTCAAACATCCCATGTCAAATATTCACAGTGCTAATGAGAAAATCCCATTCTCTTGAAGTCAATGAACTTCTGTCCATTTTTAGGATGCAGAATTCATTTAAAGAGCAAAAATGTTTAAATAAGCTTAATTTTACTTGCTAAAATCCTCCTTTCCCCCCCATGAGGTAGATTAAAGCAGCATCTGAATATTTGTCAAAATTCAGAATTTTTGTACCAGTAATTATGCAGATGAACTTATGTGGAACCAGGAGAAATGCAAAGACTTTTAAAGGGACACCCTCAAGCTTCTGAATTCAAGTTAAACATCCCTGTCATGGTTTTTATCCACTTCAGCATCCAGCCCTGAGATGAGATGTGACTCTAAGTTTAAATCCCATCAACTGCATTTATTAGGAGTACTTCATGTGAGTGTGTTGTTAGAGGCACTGGTGGTTCTGGTGGGCTCTGACTGCAGCTGCATCATTCCAGAGAGGAACCGGACCTTATCTTCATCTCCTCCCTTTTCTGTGATAGAAAGAAAAGAGCCAGAAACCTACCTGAACCCTCTACTCTTCTCCTTTTGTGTCCTTCTATAACCATGCTGGGATGTGAAGCTAGGGAGAGGGTCTGGGGCTGATCTCCATTGTCACTGATATATAGACCAGAGTGTAAATGGAGAACACCTGCTGATGCCCATGGAGGCTTGCCCAAAGATCAAAGTTGGAAAGTAGCCTTAATACAGTCACTTAACTCTGCAATTACTGTTAAATGTTAAATAGTTTCTTGTCACATTCAGTGTCAAATATTCTCCTCTTTGGGCCCCACTCCCTGTTCCACTCCTTCATTCTCTATTCCCCATTCCCTAGTTCTCCCCCCCTTCCTTTTCTTTGTGTCTCTTCTCTTCCTTTTTGCCTTTATTCTCTGCAGCAATTTCTACTTCCCCTTAAATCTGCTAAAATGGTCAACAATGATGTGGTTAATGTGACATTAAAGGGCGTGTCTCCATTGTGCCAGGTTGACACCATGCCTCCGCACTCCCAGCTAATGAGAGAAAATTGAGATAGTGCCCACACAACGCAGGACAGGGGTATTTGCAGTGCAGTAAAGAGGTACCCAGCAGGTTAGCCCAGGCTTTGGGAGCAGTATAGCTATGCACCATACCTTTCCACCTGGGTGAATATATCCTGCTACTCAGTAGTGCCAGTTAGCCCAGTTGGAGTGCCATGCTAATGCTACTTTATTGCTTGTGCACAGCATTTCATTCTCCCCTACAGCCATCCCTTTGGAAGAAGTGTGTCAGGCTACCTGCAGTTCAAACAAGGCAACATTATGTTGAGTTACCTTCAGTTAGCATTTTGCAGCTTTTCTTCACAGCCCCAGCGGCTGCAAACATATTTCAGGTCTTTTCAGGACAGCACAGATTCTGTGCCACGTGAGCAATATGCAGAGCACATCAGATGCATGTAGCTCACCATGTTGCCTCATACAGATATTCAGTTTCCCCTGGGAGGGTCGCTGCTCTCTCAGGAGAGACCACAAGTGTACACATGTTCAGGTTTTTTCTCCCAGGGTAAAAATGGCCACTGCAGGAGAAACGTAACTTGGAAACAACTAAGGTTAAATGACTCCTAGGAGAGTTTCTCTTGGGAGAGTGAATGTCTGTACATGCTGAAAGACCTTGTTTATGTCCAGCTGAAAGCAGTCAGAGATCTTGTTTGTGCAGCTTCCCAGCTGAACAAGCCATGTCCCCTCACTCCTCTGGCTGCTTTCAGCTGGACATTTAGGCAGGGCATATAGCCAGGCATCTGCAAGCAGCACTGGGACACTTTAAACCTACCAGTGCTACACAAATCTGGGCTTTAGTGAATGCAGAGCAGGAGGAAGTGTGGTCCCTAGGGCCCAAGTGTGGCAGGGAGGCTGTAGAGACATGGCCATATTATCCCTGGTATAATAGTAAATTAGGTTTTGATTTTCTCAGGCAGAACTTGAAAAACTTGAACTTGAAACCTGCAAAAATTATGTAAGCATTTGTAAGGAGGGCTTCAGTAGACTTTGCCTGGTTCCTAGGTTTCAGGCAAGTTTGTCGTATGCAGGAGTTGTTTCACTAATGTCATATTAACTTTCCTTAAAAAGAAAAAAAAAAAATCACAGCTAAGTATGAGGCTTGAATTATTTTACAAAGTTCTTGGGGTATAACAGTGTTAGAAGGGTCCCCATTCATCTTTTTTTAGTTTCAGTAAAATAAATGCAACCATTTCACCTCCCCCCTCAGCCTGACCACTACCAGAACACCACTGGGCGATAGTTTGGAGCAAAAATGTTTATACTGAATCTATGTTTTCTTTAAATGGTGGTTACATATAATAAACCCTCTCCCCAAAACACATGTTAAACTGAAACAAGAATGAAAATGACAATTAGAAGCAAATTCCTCTTTCAAATTTCCCATGGGAAAGCCAACATTTGACTTTAGATTTCTATACCTCTGTGAAAATATCAGTTTTGACAGAACTGTATTTTTTTTGTCTAGGAAATTTTCCCCAGAAGAAAAGAAATGGCCACATCTTTTATTTTCTTACAAACGGATTTATAAACAATGTGGGAATTTGTGCATTTGTTCTGACAGGAACAGAATCATTTAGCCTGGTGCAACACCGGAGGTGAGGACAGGAAGTGAGTCCCGCATCCAAATGAAACGCGCACAGGAAAGAGGGGGGCTTTAGGAAAGCAGAAGAAATAGGAACATAGCTCTAGGAAGAGGTATAAAACGTAATGCTTTTCTGCTCGTAGATAAGAATTAAACACTGTGTTTTTTGTTGCTGACGCTATTGCTGACGCTATTATTAATAATAAACCCACTAACAACGTAGTTTAGCTAAGGCTGCGTGAGGGGGCACCTGGCCTGGGCACAGATTTTATCAGGAGACCCAGCCTGGTGGTTCCTCTGGAGAGACTGTGCCACTGGCATGGCTGAAGCCCACTGAGGCGGCAGTAGCCCTGAGCACAAGCCAGGTCAGTTGTTGTATCCAAGGGTTGCCAACCCTGTGCCTGGCAACACCAGCCAAGGTCTTTGGGTGCGGTAAGGACTCCAATCTGCTGCCCACCCTGCTCTGCACAACATTTCCTCTCCCCCAACTCTCCCCACCCTGCCAAGGGTATTGAGCCAGTCGGTTATGCTTTTGCCCATTCAGTTGAAGTTCTGTGACTTCTGGCCCAAGATGTTGGTTCAGGAAGCGACGGCAGCACTGGTGGTGATCCCTTGCAATCAAGGATGATCACTCCCATGGGTTAATTGAAGGGTTGTAAATTAGTCTATTGATGATTAAGAAGGCTGATCCTACATCTGTAGACTCTATGGCAGATGCTACAGGTGGTAGTTGAAGGGTGGGTCAAGCCACGCATTTCTCGGTCTTGTTTCCTTTCATAGATTCATAGATATTAGGGTTGGAAGAGACCTCAGTAGGTCATCGAGACTGACCCCCTGCCCTGGGCAGAAACGAGCCCTAGGGTCAGACGACCCCAGCTAGGTGCTTCTCCAGTCTCCTCTTGAAGACCCCCCCCAAAGTAGAGGAAAGCGCCACCTCCCTTGGAAGCCCATTCCAGCTTTTGGCAACCCTAACCATCAAGAAGTTCTTTCTAACAAACAACCTAAATCTGCTCTCCGTCACTTTGTGCTCATTGTTCCTAGTTACTCCAATGGGTGCCGTAGTAAATAGAGCATCTCCTATTCCCTGCTGCCCTCCCCTGATGAATTTATAGGCAGCCACAAGATCATCTCTTGGCCTTCTCTTGTGAAGGCTGAAGAGATTCAGGTCCCTCAGTCTCTCCTTGTAAGGCCTTGCTTGCAGGCCTCTGACCATAAGAGGAGCCTCCTCTGAACCCTCTCCAGATTTTCTGCATCCCTCTTGAAGTGCAGCATCCAAAACCGGATGCAGTACTCCAACTGAAGCCTGACTAGTGCTGCATAAAGGGGAATCATCACCTCCTGGATCTGTTTGTTATGCAGCTGCTAATGCATGATAAGTGCAGTTAGACTTGCTGACCACATCATCACACTGATGGCTCATGTTCATCTTGGAGTCAGCTATGACTCAGAGATCCCTTTCCACTGCTGTGCTGCTGAGAAGGTCATCCCCCAGCCTGTAAGTGTGTCAGTGGTTCTTTCTCCCCTGGTGCAGCACCTTGCACTTGTCTTTGTCGAACTGAAACCTATTTCATTCTGCTCATTTTTCCAACCTGTCTAGATGCACCTGGATCCGTTCCTTACCCTCTGGTGTGTTAACTTTGTCGCATAATTTGGTATCGTCTGTGAACTTGGACAGGGTTCTCTCCACAACCTCGTCCAAGACACTGATGAAGACATTGAATAGCACTGGTCCGAGGACTGAGCCTTGCAGGACTCCACTGCCCACATCTCTCCAGGTCGATATCGACCCGTCCACCATCACTCTCTGGATGCGACCCCGACAAACCTAGTTTAAAGCCTTTCAGAGGAGATGAGCCAACCTTTTAGAAAACAGACTCTTGCCTTTAGAAGACCATCTCGTCCCAGGAGAAGTTCAATTTCTGTTGTTTTTCTGCCTCCAAGCACGGTGATTTTCCTCAAAGAAAAATGTCCCTTCTCTCACAAGATGTCTCTTCTGTCCTGGACTAGTTTTTCTGAATTTGTGGTGTCAATGCCACACTTCTTAATGTTTGCCCTGAGGGTGTCCTTGAAGCATTTCCTTTGGCCCCCACGTGTCCTTTGTGAGGACACTGGCATTTGTGTGATCATCTTCCCAATTTATGCCAAGGGTCTTCCAGAGGTAGTGCTGGTGAAGGTGTTCCAGGCTTTTCAGGTGGTCTCTGTGGGTCACCTAAGTGTCACATCCGTAGAGGAGAGTTGGGATTACCACAGGCTTATACAGTAGAGCTTTGTTCAAGTCCTAATGCTGTGATCATAGAACATGTGACATTTCAGTCCTCTGAAGGCAGAGCTGCACATCAGATCCTATCCTGGATCTTCTGGTTCAGAGAACACCACTCTGAATAAGTAACTGAGATAAGAAAACTGAGTCCTGTGGCCTGTATTCCTTATGAAGTAAACCTTCCATGCAAAAGGTAATTTTAGCTTACATTAAGGCTTGTTTCAGACCTCAGGGAACACAGCTACAAATCCAGAGTAACTTCAGTGATGTACTCAGGGCACTCTCAACTTACCAGCATAGACTGGGATCAGAGTTTCTCTCTAAATTAGGACTGCAGGATTTCACTCCTGGATCTCATCCCAAAGTCCTTCTAACTCTGCTCTAGGACTGCTCTTTTCGTCATTTTTGGTCCTTACAGAACTGATACAGGTCTGCCTTCTGTATCATGGATGTCCATTCCAAACCAAAAAAAGATTTGCTCAATATAGAAAATTGGCTGTACTTGCTAGAGCGGAAGGAACTGATACACTGCAGATAACTTCATGTAGAGAGCCTTTCTATTTCTTTTCTCTGTGCAAGCATTCAGCTGTGTGTTTACATGATTATTCTTCTTTCTACAGTACACATCAGGACAGGCAGTCACAAAGGACACTGAATCAGAAGTACTGGTGGTCCAACAGATTTAAAATATACAGTAAGGACAAATTCTGTAAAGCATTTAAGCACGTGTCCAGAGTAAGCATATGCCAACATTTAACAATGCATAGGGTTGCATTAATTTCAAAGTCAATACTCATGAGATTCAAGTTAGGAACCGGTTTAAGTCCTTTGCTGGATCCCAACATTTCCCTATTATAAAATGACTTAGTCCCCAGAGAGAGAAGCACATGTATGTCTTCCACTGTGGTTGTGCATGATTTTTCACTGAAGAGTTGAGAACAAGCCTTAAAATTCACAAAATAAGATAGTGGGCGGAGAGAAGGGGAGGAAAGGCTAATAAATAGAAAAGACTGCCTTAAGATGAGGTGAAAGGGCTGACATAAATCTTAAAAAATGGCAAAGAAATCCAAAATGTTAAGGTCGCCACTCCATTTTTTATTCACTCTGTCGTGCTTAAGTAATGCAGCGCAAGTCCTATTGAATGTAAAGATCACCTGCTGTTTGAAAACCTCTGGCTAGAGGACTGTAATGTCTGGTTGGCAACTTCTAGACCCCAGCGGGGTGAACTGAGGACAAAGTGTTTTTGAACAGTGAATTTTTTTGCCCTCTGGGTCAAAATAAGATTCTTATCAACATACCGTGATGGCACTTAGTAGGGCCCAATCCTGTTTTCACTGAAATCAGGAGGAGTTTTGCTCTCGATTTCACTGGGAGAAGGATCATGGGCTAGAATCTGATCTCACTTATACCCGTCTTATAAAACTGGAGTGACTTTACTGGCGTCACTATAATCACTTTGCACTTAGAACTGTGACAGAGATCAGGACTCGAATCTCTGCCTGTCATCGGCTTCCCTTGGGTGTATGTGTATGTGTGTATATGTCTGTGTATACATACCCACACAAACGCATGCAGTTATAATGCAGTTCTCTTCATCAGACACATTCTGCACTAAAATGTGTATCCAAAGCCCCCATGTAAGTGGAAATTTGACTATTTTAACAGGAACCACAGCATATAAATAGGTTGCAACTACATTGTTAAAGAAATTATTGCCTCCAACTTGAGTACATGTTTCGAGCACTAGGCTAGGTTATGACTGCTGATCCTTTCAGCTGGAAAATTCTCCCTAAAGGGCAGAATGCAACATTATGGATCAGAGTCAACCAAAGGAAAAGAGAAGGAAAAAAAAAAAGAAAGAAAAGAAAAAGGAAGAAAATTGCCCTGCAAGCTGATAAAAGCCCATCTGCCTGCTTTTGACAAGGTGCTGTCATTCTTCACAGCTTTGCATCCTCAAGACATTTAGAGGATCATAATTTCCAGTTCAGTTTTCTTTCCCTACCCCCCTTTTCTGACTGGAGTGCCATGCTGAGGACTAGGCTGAGACGGCCTGAACTAATTCATCTTGTGACCTTTTAGTGCCTTCAGAGCAAAGTGATTTAATAGCACTTAATCTGTCAAAAATCTGAAGCTTTGTAATAACTGTATATTAAGCCAGTTTTTATGGAGCATTAGCTGAAGTCCTTCCAGTTTACAAAATGGGATGGCACCTTGTCTCTTCTTTGTTTTTTTCTCCTCTGCAAAACCATTGTATTCAGAAATACTGACCTGGCTTACAATGAGAAATAGCCAAGACATGTAAAACCATGTCTCTGGGAAATGCCTGGAGAGACGAGCTATTCCTGGGTGATTTACACATAGATTTTTGGTCCTCGGTCTTATAAAGAACTGAGTTTTTGAAGGTGTCAAGGGATGAAGCAGGCAGAAGATTCAGTCCCCAGTAGTAACAGGGGCACTTGATCAGCTAAGGCAGTGGGCAGGCATACAAAACTAAATAAAGAGCTGGTAGTCTGTGGCAAAAGAAGTGGAGTGGAGTAGCCAGTATTCCCTTTACATTTGCTCTTGTGCCTCCTGGCTCAGTATTAGAGGATGCAGGTCACCTTTAGGAGACCCCTGTCTCTCTCAGTTAAATGCACAGAGCATGTAGGTGTCTAACTCTGCCAAGTTTAATTACCCTCCTGGAGCTAGGGGCCTATAATAACAATCTGGACCTGGCTTAAAGTCCCATGCAGTCCCCAAGGCTCAACAGCTGAGTGTGAAACTTTGTCTGGGGGAAACACCTCTGCCCCCAGCATTGCCACTCCTGGTCCCGTTTGGATGCCCAGTGAGAACTCGTATCTCCCAGCGTAGCGCTCTTCGTTTTCCTCTTTGCACCACGGACAGATCTGTGTTGAAAAGGCAATACTCAAAGGGTATTTGTTCAAGAGATTTCCACGTAGGTCCCTCAGTCTCCATGCAGTCAGATCTTTCTGCTTCATGTTCTCCTATGTCACACCAGTCTCTGTTCACCTCCATACACATCCCTCCCATTTTTTCCACCCAGAGAAGTTGCCCCCATTAGCCACTGACAAGACAGCTCCATATAATTCAAGTCCTGCATATGTAATTAAGGCAAGGAATTCATAAGCTGCTTTGGATAACCTAGTAGTTCTGCAAACTTCTGAAAACTACCACCCTTTCTCCACCAAAACGGGGAAAGAACAGTAGGCTTTAGCAAAGATCATTGGCAATGCATAGGGGGAACACGTGGGTGCACGTGCATCCCCCGAGCGTGGCGGTGCACCTCCTGTTGATACGGTTGGCGGTGCCTGCAGGCGGTTGCTGCTTATCACCCTCCCCCTTGCCGCTGGCACAGCCAGTGGCATACAGGCGGTCCACGATCGCTGCTGGCTGCCACTGCCAGAGATGTCTGTGGGTGGTTGCCGACCACTGGTCAGCACTCGCTACCCCTTCACCCCCTGCCGCTGACAGCCCAGTGGCACTCCCACCGCAGACAGTGCCACCGCTGACAGCGCCACGCCTTCCCAGACCCCGGGGGCACATGCCATTCATGGCAAAAGACCAACGGCTATATTGGCTGTGTTTTTGGATGATTTAGGATAAGGCAGCTGAATGTTAGAAGCAGCTCATGGCCTGAACTATCATTTTTCCCAGACTCCTCCTCCATTGCATATAACCTTCTTCCGCATGACATAAATTCACACCTCAGCCAGATTGTTTTGGGCAGCAATGTCAGATGAGGCATCAATATTAGGATTTTAATGGAAAGCTAGCTTCACCCATGGCTATGCAAACTAGCATCTCTCCATTGACAGAGCAGCAAACCACCCCCTAATTGCTTTCCTAGATGTGGAAATGTCAGTTTGTATCAAGCCCGGCAAGAACAAACACAAAACTATCTTTGCAGCAACTGGTTGGCAAGCCCTGTTTCTAGGAACATCTCTCACTCTCTAAATGCATCTCCGAATTGTCTTTTTTTTTATGTTTTTTTTTTAATGCAGTGTTTAAATTAGTCGCTTGTAAATTTTTTATACATACACAGAATTAAAACATGCCACCACCCAAACAAAACCCTCAGAGAAACCAAGTTAGGGGAGATGAAGTGCAAATAACTAGAGGGCATGATTTAAGACAGGCAGCTCCAACTCTATAAATTTTCCCAGTCAGCATTGGAGTCTCTTAATATTTTATGTAGTATCCCTTGCCTATATGTGGCATTCTTAGCCGCTAATAAAGACATGGCCTGTTGCCTCCGTATCCCCCCCACCCCCGCCATCTTCTTTTCTCCTTATAGATCTGTAAGCGTCAAGTTGCAGCCTGGCTTGTTTCTCGGTATTTTCTATCTGTCGTCTCTCAATCCTTCTGGAGGCACTTGGTGGTAACTCCGTAGTTCTGGTTTTATTCTAAAATGGGGAATAAATTCTCAACTAAATGGCCAGTCAGTGTGAAATTTCACAGTGTGTTTGCTTTTATACCCTCTGAAATTCCTGTGCAGTTTTTTGTCTGGTTTCTCTTCATAGATTTTTATTAAGATGCCTCTGAATTTTGGCTTTGGGTGATTTGGGTTTTGGTTTTTTTTCCCCCCCTCGGCAGCCCTGTTTTTTTACCAATGTCTGAAAAAAAAGGGTTGTTTTGGGTAGATGCAACTCACTGAAGTGCTGCGATGGGAATGGAATCCTTTACTTGTATTTTGGTTTATTTGTACCATTATATTAAATTATTCTTTCCCAATACAATCTGCTATTACCGTGAAGAGCCATGGGTATGAATGCTGAAATGGCACTAACTCATTTGAGGGGCATGTATCAACAGTGAGAGAGGTGGAGTGAAGAGAGGATGAGGGGCTACAGGGGGGATCTCTGGTGGGTATTCAGTAGCAGTAAGGACTAGCTCTTATACAATGCCTTTTCTTAGGAGCTCTCAATTTACTCAGTATCTAGGGGCACACCTTTGAGCTACAGCGACTACAATGAGTTTCTGCTTCTGTTCACCCAGCAGAGCCCACTCAGCTCTGGGACAGTCAGCTGAGATCTGCTGTGCCCCCAGAGCATCGAAACAGCTTAATAGCTTCTTTTCAGTTGCCGACCACTTGCTCCTCACAACAAATGCAGAATTTGACCCTTTTTGCAGACCAAGCACGGTCCTGAGATCCCAAATGGACTTGGCAGTGATGTCAGTGCTTTAAATTTTCCGGTCCTCCAAGCAGGGATCTGCCCATTTTCTGTGCAATGCATTCCCAATAGCAGCCAAACGATCTTCTGACTTACAGGATGATCTGGAGTTAACTGTCAGACCCAACCGCATGCGGCTTGTTTTACAGTTACGTTAGTCACTGCGTCGTCATCAAGAGCACAATGTGTGTACAAATACCATCATCTGCATAATAATGCATAATAATAAATCCAAATTGCCCATGTGTAGGGCCAATCCTTCCTTTATTACACATGTGCAGTCAATGGAGTGTTATGTACTTATAAAGACTAAGATCTGGTTCTTAGATGTGTTCCAGCTTTTTCCCCCTCTCTGACTTGCCCTCACCCCCCTTTCCCCCTTTTGTACATGTTTAGACCATAAACTCTTTGGATCAGGAGGCCATTTCTCCCAGTTTCAGTTGGAGCCTGTAGACAGACTTAAAGCTATTCCTATTACCAGTAGTAATGACACAGGCAAGCAATCTCAGCCAAAGTGCAGAACAATCCTAGAAGCACAGCTAACCCCTTTGTGAAAGAGAGTTAAAACTGCTAAGACCACCAAGCTGGGAATGGGTTTCATGTGGGTCCATTTTAAGTTATTGAGATGCTAATTGTGGGCAAATAATTTCCTCTCCCAACCTTTGTCTGCCTCATGTATTGAGACTGTAAAGTGTTTAAGACAGACTGCTTCCAAAGAGGTAAATGTACAGGATATAACACAAAGCATGCATGGGGATGGTCTTTATGTCAGGTGCTGAGATGACACTGTAATAAGTCAAACAGCTTGAAAATTGGTTAGGAGCCCTAGCTTTTAACTTTTTAGTTTTTACTGTTCTCCAGTCCTGCCAGACTTCTCTGATTTTCATTAGTTCCAGTCCCACTCCAAAAGTTACAGCAGAAATAAAGGATCCAAAAAAAAAAAAAAAATCCTGATAAACTTCCTTAGTGATGGGAACAAAGAGGAGCTTGAATCAAACCCTTAGATACCTAGGGATTTGGACCCAGTTCCACGTTTTGCAAATTGAAAAAGAGCCACATAGGTATTTAACATCTGAATGCAGAGAAATACATTGTTTTCAGGCTTTTTGCTCACCTTAGAATTCAACAAACAAAAAAGGAGCATCGTTTCAAAGAAGCAGACTTCACTATCCTTTCCATAGAGCGCCCAGGGGTAAAAGTTAATAAAGTCATTGAGCCAAATGTAACCAGCTGTAATCCCAATTACATCATATTCCTGCGTAATATAACACCAATCACTTTGTAATCATCCTTGGAACAACTCTGTGACTTCTCTGAAGTCACAACAGGGACAAATTAGATGCATGGTCCATGATAAAGTATCTCCACATAGTTGGGGGATCCTTGTTCTTTTTTGTTATAGCCGAGATTTAATTAAAATGAAATTAAAAGAAAAAATAAATTAAAAGAATAGTTCCCAGTATTAAATAATGTTTGAACACTCTCTTGGTATTTGCTCTGAAAACAGTGAATAAAGTCTAGAATTATTTCTTGCCAAATGAATGTACTTGATGATCATTAAAATACCATTCTGAGCAAGACTTTTTTTTCCTTTGCTTTTGTAGATTAATATTTATAAAATTTTATTAATATGGGGTTACTGTGAATAAAACCTTTAGAAAACTTAATTCTTTTGTTTCCTAGGGCATCCTCAGGAGCTGGATAGATTTTGATAGTGCGTGCCTATCTGTTTGTGTCCACTTGGCCGTGGTGTTCAAACACTCATGCCTAAATTTAAGTCTTCAAACCCAAATGAGGGCACCTAAGTGAAACCAGTGTGCTATCCAAGAATGCTGTTTAATCCCACATGCAAGCAGAAGTCCCTGAGAGTTTTGAATATTCAGAAGTTCGGAAAACCAGGCCACTTATTCTGGTTTAGGGGTTTTTTGTTTTGTTTTGTTTTGTTTTCAATTTAGTGTCTCTGTTTTAGGGTGAGATTAAATGTTGGAGTTAGCAGGGGCTAAATCAAATGAATACTGGTATGTGTTCAGATTAGCTAGTGCTAATGATCAGTCACAGATCAGAGTTAATAGATCAGTTTAAAGAGGCCATTCTTAACAGCCTGGCCGATGGCAACATCCTGAGGGATACCCAGCATGGGTTTGTTGCGGGTAGGTCTTGTTTGACCAATCTTATTTCCTTCTACGACCAGGTGACTTATCATAACGAGAAGAGATTGATGCCATATATCTTGACTTTAAAAAAGCCTTCAATCTGGTATCCCATGATCACCTCTTAGTAAAACTGGCTAATCGCGGCCTCGATCTCACCATGACCTGCTGGCTAGGGAATTGGCTCCGTGGTCAGACCCAGAGGGTGGTGGTTGACGGAAGTCATTCGTCGTGGTGTGCTGTGGGGTCCTGCAAGGCTCTGTCCTTGGGTCTATACTGTTTAACATCTTCATCAATGATGTGGACATTGGTATCAAAAGCGGACTGGCCAAGGTTGCCGATGACACCAAACTCTGGGGTAAAGCAGCCACACGTGAGGACAGGAGGGTGATCCAGGCTGACTTTGACAGGCTCAGCAAATGGGTGGATGAGAACCTGAAGGTGTCAAACACCGAAAAATGCAAGGTTCTCCACCTGGGGAGGAAAAACCTACAGCATGCTTATAGGTTTGGCAGTGCTACGCTAGCTAGCACCATGGATGAGAGGGACTTGGGGATCATGATTGACCACAAGATGAACATGAGCCTGCAATGTTAAGCAAGCAAAAAGCTGGCTTGCAACCATAGATGCTTCTCAAGTAAATCCCGGGACGTCATTCTCCCCTTGTACTCGGCCTTGGTGAGGCCGCAGCTGGAGTACTGCGTCCAGTTTTGGCTCCACAATTCCACGTGCATGATCAGAGGAAGGAAAACAGACCTTATGAAGAGAGGCTGAGAGCAATGGGACTTTTCAGCCTAGAAAAGCACAGGCTCGGGGTGATCTGGTGGCCATCTGTGTTTATCAGGGGTGTTCACCAGGATCTGGAGGAGAGATTGTTCACCAGAGCGCCCCAAGGGATGTCAAGGTTGAATGGTCACGAACTCCTCCATGACGGTTTCAGGCTGGACATAAGAAATAACTTCTTTACTGTCCAAGCCCCCAAGGCCTGGAACAGACTGCCACCGGAGGTGGTTCAAGCACCGACTCTGAACACCTTTACAAGACATCGGGCTGTTCATCTTGCCGGCATCCTATGCTGCCTGCTGACTTCCTGCCCCAGGGCGGGGGGCTGGACTTGATGATCTTCCGCGGTCCCTTCCAGCCTGAATGTCTATGAAATCTATAATACCTTCTCCCTGTGCATGGCTCACGTCTGCTGCTAAACATTTGGAGAGAGACACACAGCTCCAGACTGCAAGTTTGCTCCATGCCTGCCCTGCTTGCTGGCTCTCTAGCCACAGTATAGGCCATGAGGGGAGGGGTGGCGAGGCATGCCACTTTTATCACCCCCTCCTGCCCCCCGAATCACCCTGCTGCACCCCACTGGTCCCTGGATCCCTCCATCCCCTGGATCACCCACCCCCCACAATCATCCTGAGAGCAGCAGCAGCACTGGCAGCACAGTGGGAGGTGGGATTCTCCCTCCCTGCCTCCTTCCAAGATCCCTACAGCTCACATCACCCCTACTCACCCAGATCCATGCCTCCCCACTGGGCCCTGCAGGCTCCATGGCCCCACCCCCCGCTGTGGGGCTGAGTGGGGTCTGGATCAGGGCATGCAGGGTCAGCTTGGTTTACAAGGACCCCAGGAGCAAGCAGGGAGGGAGAACTCACCCACCCCCACCATCCCCATTGCTGCCTCCACTGATGATTGGGATGGCAGGGCAGTGATTGGGGTGGAAGGGCTGATGGGGCGGGGCAGAGGGGGTGACGGTATTGATCTGGGGGTCAATTTGGGGAGCAGAGGGAGCAGCAGTCTGGCAGCTCCCCACCCACCCACTCTCCACTTCCCCCTACACCCCCTCTTTTCCCTCTGGTACCCACCCCCCTCAGCCATTCTCTGTGCTCCCTACGCCAGGCTCTCAGTTTTCTCTTCTCCAGACTAAATAAGCCCAGTTACTTGCATTCATTTTAAAAACCCTTTTCAACTTACCCTTTGCTGCCCATCTTCTGAAGTGTTTTTACAAGGCCTAACAGAAGGGGACTTTGGTCCATAATAAGGACACCCGGAAATTAAAGTAACAGGGAGAACGAATAATAATGGTATATACTTTGTAGCTTGCTAGATTTTTGTTTTTCTTTTTGGAGAGGACTGAGTTATAAATACCCATAAATGCACACACATTTGAGCAGCCAGTACCCTCTGGTTTCTCCGATACAACTTGAAAATGCTACAGTTCTGGCTTTAAATTTGCATTGGACTAACTGTTCCAGAACAAGCTCAGAATTCATAATTTATTTATAGTGTTTTTCTTTTTTTTCCCCTTGATTTAGCCTTTATTTTACAAGGAAACCTTCTGAAATATTAATTGTTTCTTTTTCCCCCCTACAGAGACCTAACAGAAGTAGACGGCAGGGAAGTATTCCCACACAGTGTGCTGGGAGAGTGAAGGGGGGTGGGAAAGATATTTGTTTTAAAAATGTTTACAAATTATGAAAAAGAAAGCCACCACCTTGAATAATGTGATGTCCCCAAATAATGATGCTGAGAGAGAGAGAGGTTTTCTATGCATGCACAAAAGATGGAATTTGTTTTCCTTGTGTGCCTCTAAATGGCAACTTTCTACCTGTCTCCCTGGTGATCGTATTCCTCGTGTCATGTTTTTGCTTCATACTTCATAGACTGAGTATGTACTACGCTATGCATTAGTTGGGCACATATGTGGCTACGTATGAGCATACCTGTGCATGGTTCCTGGAAAAAACTGGCAGGGGAGAGGGAGAAGGGCCCTTCTGTGTGTTGATCTGAAAAGCTGAGTGCAAAAATACCCTGCCTTCTACCTGACTTTAGACTAGCATGACTAGTGACATCTATCAAAGGCCCAGGAAACAAAGGACATGGGTTTTAGCCTACCACCCTTCCAGAGAGGACTTAAAGCTCTGTCTGTCTGACTTCCTAGCCTAGTGCTCTAACCACCATGCCATGCCTGAAGTATTACCCAGACCCATGGCCAGGCCCCTTTTGAAGCTGAGACACTGGTTGTCTTTAATGGTCATTGGATGAAATGGATACTGGTCACTGCAGTGGGGAATATTTTGCCCCATGTAGGGTGAGGACTCTGGCTAGCATCCTTTCTTCCAGAGAAGAATCCATCTGACTGCTCTGGCCTTACTCTCTTCCTGCTGGCCCCACATATCTCCCCTTCTTGGCTGCTCATGGGCCCTGCTCCACAAAGAACACAAACGAGGGCTTTGGATAATGCCTGAACTGTAGCCTGGTGAATAAACCACTATGCTGGGAAATCAGACAGGCAGAGATGCAAAACTGTCCTGGGCAAAAAGCATCTAGAATCCAGATCACTGGTTTTCACCCTAACCACTGAGCTATCCGGGCTAAAATATGGGAAGCCCCTTCTCAGGAGCCTAACACTCACTAGACATGGGTTTGTGGCTGCCTACATTTCTTGGACTTAGACAAAGGCTTGTGTCCCCAACAGATGCATGCATGTGGGTGTGTATATGTGCAGCCAGCATGTGGCCCTCTGTATGCGCTCAGTCTGTATGTGGATACCTTTGCATGTACACCACAGGGTAATGGAACTGCTGTCTAGATATCAGTGGCATTGCTGGTGCCTACGTAGCCATAAAGCTGCTATTTAGACTAGCAAAGTGATGCGAATGAGGCTAAATGAGTTGCCCAAGGTCATATAGAAAACCTGTGGCAGAAGCAGGTGAAAGAATTCTCTCCTGGTTTCTAAGTTGCTGTATTGACCTCCCCAACCACTCTACTTACCTACACCAGCTAGCAAATTATTCCCAGTCTGTTTTCTCTAGGCAAGAGATGTAAAGATCAAGGGAAACATCGGCAATACCACATCACTGCTGAAGACAAGAAATAAAGAACATTGTACCCATGTAAAACTACACAGTGACTTTAGAGGCAAAGTAATTGCCGTCATTTGGTGAGGAAGCAGGATTGCTGCAGTGCCCCTACTTCTGCTAACGTACCTGTGAACACAGGTGGTCAGCACCTCCATTTGATGTCACCACTGAAAGATAATACATCCAGCAGCATAATTCCCCCTTGTACCAGGGTCGGGCATCTGCTTATCATAGACTCATAAATAAAACCACAACCTCTTACATTGCTAAGAATATTCTCTGCAACAGTTAGACAGCCTGTGGTTCTCTTCTGTCCACCTGCCTGTGTTTAGTGGAGGATAAAGCCTTCAAGGATGTCTGCTTCAGGCATATATTTAGGTCTACACATATATTTAGGTGTGCTTAAATTTAATGTGCATTAGCTTAATGCACATAAAGACAATTCTTGTGCAAGTGTTAAAGCATATACACATCATATGCGCATACTGATGTGGGACTAAAGTTCGTCCCGAGTCAGTCCCAAGTCTGTGGTAATGTGCCTTAATGCATCTACATGTGCGTTAATGTGCTTTAGCTAGTCATGCCTAAATTTGATACCTGCTTTGGCATGGAAGGCTTAAAATTGCCATTTTTAAGGAGCATTCACGGATTGACACACATCGTTAATGCACCTTAATTTGGGCAGAAGTGTCTTAAATTGGCATGTGTAGATGTGCCCAGAGAGATTAAATAAGGCAAAAAGTGGATCATTGTTTGAATGACAAAATACCTGGATGTGCCTGTTCTGAATTAGTTCACACCTCAACCAGTGGATCTCGATCCACCAGCAGATCGCAGAGCCTCTTGGAGTTGACACGAGGCTGGGGTAGAGGACTGAGTGCCCAGTAGGTCAGTCCATAGGGAAGGGAAGGGGCAGGGGCTAGACTGAGGTTATGCCGATCTGTTGACCACCTATATGTGTTCAGAGTGTGGCCCCAGAGCAAGGAGCTCTGGGGCTGTGCTTTTCCTACCTCCCCCACTAAAACCCCAACCCTGATCAGGCTATTTTTAACTCTCCCCCGCAAACCCCTCCAGCTCTGATCCCATCAAAACATTCCCTGAACCTGTCAACCCCCCCAGTCCTGCCTTGCCCTCTCTCCCCACCCCACGTTACTTACTCGGGGCTCCCCACATGGCTCCCATCACTGTGGAAGGACTGTACGTGCCACTCCATCTACTCACATGGCTTTCAAGCAAGCTGTGTGAACATAGACCAAGTGTGTCACATGGCTGTACTCACCCCTGTTTTATGTGGGGGTCAGTTTTGACTTCAACATGTATAATAGATACAGTTGAGCTCACTTTTCTTGGGGAAATTTTTGGTAAGCTATACAATGGCTCTAGAATGACCCCCTCTCCAGACCTCATGAAGTTGGCTACTAATGCAGCCAAGAGCAGAAAGTATAGGAGATCAGGACAAAGAAGCCGTGCTATCAGGTGAGTGGCTCAGTGAGATGGATGCTGTCTGGGTTTGTGGCATGGCCCTTATTTCACAGGATCTGATGAAGCAAGCTGCTGCCTCTGAAAGCCTGTGAGTATCTCTGAATTAGGCTAGGTACAGATGTTTGGTTTCTATAGGGAAAATCACCATGCTCCCAGTCAATGCCATAGCAGCTAAGCTGGGCTTGCAGCAGCAGCCCACCCCTGCCCCATGCACAGCTCTGGGGGGCACTCCCCTCCCTGCTTGCCCAGGGGTGTACCCAGATGGGAGAGCCGCCCTCCCCCCATCCCAAATGAGCTGCTCACAGCTCCGTCCCGTGCCCCATCCGAGCTGGGCAGTGCTTGTTGATGCCCCTTTGCTTTGGTGCTCAGGGCAGTCGCCCCGCTTCCCTCCCCCTCCCTACCCCCTGCCCCTACACCCAGTAGAAACCAGAAGCATACAGACAGTCCAGATTTTTCTCCAGGAGCAAAATGGCCATTCTGGGAGAAAACACCCCAACTACAGCCAGATAGAAATGGCTCCTGGAAGAGTTTCTCCATGCACTCTTTTCCTGTGGTCCCACGGGGAGTCTCCTGTAGCTTCCAGACACCAGGGTCACTCCAAGTCCCCAGTCTGGAAAAGGCATTGGGGGCAACTGCTCTCACTCACCCAAAGATCAGGAGGAAAAGGGAGAAGCAACTCCCAGATCCTCCCCACGCAGGCCTCCAACCAGAGGCCCTGGTCTGAAGAGTCCACACTTTTCCCAGACCAGGATCACACTGGGCTTGGGAAGTGGGAGAAGGGCAGTGGAAAACTGAACAGCCATACTGCTCCCCCTCCCTGAATTGTTCCATTGTTTGAAATGAGTGTTTGTACGCAGATTTAGTCGGTAAGGTGCAACCCTACCCTGACTTCAAACTAACATGGCTAGCTACTTCTCTCTGGACCCTCACTTGCATGGATGCAAAAAATTCTGCAGTGCTCTGCGTCTATTTTATCCAATGACTAGTAAATGCAAAGTGCAGTGGCTTAGTTTGAAAAGGACCCTGCTGGGGAGGGGAATGGCTAATGCCTAACCTGTGCCCTAACTGAGCACCGTGCTGGGAAGTCAGAGGACTGTAGACTCAAGTCCCCCCCCCCGGGTGAAAAGAGCTTAAGAACTTGGGTGCCACTTCTGGCCAGGTGCCTTAACCATTAGTTTATTAGGCTCAGAAAAAGAGGACTGTTCTCCTCCTGGCTTTTGCCAGCCCAGGTATAAGAAAAGTGCAACCTGCATTTGGGCAGGGAGATGGACTAGAAGGCCTCTGAGTGTCCTCCTAAGTGTATGTTTTGCATCTCATGCCATAGCAGTACATGACCCCATTCCTTATCTTCTATGTATTTACATGGCTGAAAAACCTTTTCTGTTGTTTTAATATGCTATGCAAGATCTAATTGTGCTTGTCTACTGATAATTCTAGCTACCCCTACATTTTTGTACCTCAAAGGCACAATATTCTTTTCTCCCCAATCTTTTCTTGTCATGCCTGATAGGCTCTCTGCTGTCCTCATTCAGGTGTTTATTCATCTCGTTAGGTTTAAAAGAAACAGCTACAAGGCATGGTGTATTTTTTTATTCCCTTGTTAGGATAAAAGTTGCTGTGTGTGTGCATGTGAGACACAGAGAGAAGAGGAAGAGTGAGAGTCTTCCCTCACTTCGAACTTGAAGAATTTCTTACTCTGCCTTCAAGCTCTGAGCTGCTGCTCAGTCCAGCTGACTTCACTGCCTAGTTGCCCAAGTTAACCAAAGCTTGCCCTATTGAAATGGCAATTTTTCTTTACAGACTGACATTTTATTTTTATCCTTTAGTTTATATGATGGCTGTTGGATGCATGGGTTAATACAAGGCCAAGAAGTGCTCAGAAACGATGGGGGTGATCATAGAAATCATAGAAATTAAGGACGGGAAGGGACCTTGAGAGATCATTGAGTCCAACTCCTGGCTCTGGGCAGGAATAGTGCTGAGATCAAATGATCCCAGCAAGGTGTCTGTCCAGTCTCCTCTTGTCCAGACTCCCAAGGCTGGGCACTGCACCACCTCCTCGGGAAGTCTAGTCCAGACCATAAAGAAGTTCTTCCTTACATCCAACCTGAAATCATCCTCTATGGTATTGCTCCTTGTCCTCCACTGAGGAGCCCTAGTGACAAGTCTCAATATTCACCCCTTGCATACTTACAAACGCATGCGTCTTCCCTTGCCCGGGCTGAACAGTCCCAGATCTCTTAGTCTAAGAACACATACAGAATAAAGAGGTTTATATGGCTCTTGTTGCCATAATGTCTGAGCTCTTCACCACCTTAATAGACTTTTCTGCAAAAGAAAAATGCTCCACTAGGTAAAGTTACTTTCAATCTACAGGTGGAGCCCAAAGCACAGTGTGTCTGAGTGACATGGTCATGGTTGCACAGGAAGTCTGTGGCAGAAGAAGGAGTAGAAAATAAGTCGCCCTAGTTCCCAAGTGACTCATTAGCTACAAGTCCAACCCCAGACCCAAGTGTTATATTAATTGCCACATCACCTAACTGTATTCATGCTAGCAAATTCCAAATCGCTGAATACCAGAAGCATATGCGACTGCCACGCCAGCAGCACTGCAACACCCCTCAGGACAGCCCCGGCTTCCAGGACTCTCCCTGTTGTTGGTTTAACACCTGTGATTATTTATTTGCTTGTTCTTTTCTTGCTTAGCTGCCCTGCGTTAGTAAAACTGGGACTATGCATATCAAGATTAAACTATTTTTACCTGCCGTTCAGGGTCAAGTGCAATGTGCTCCATCCGGTCTGAATGATAAAGAAGTGAAAAGAAAAGGCAAGGGAAACAACTTATGCATTCCCTCCTGCCATCACCTTGCCTAAAATGCAGTCAATAACACACTCCAGTGCTTCACAAGTCTTTCATTTCCATCTCTGACTAATACCTAAAAGGAATACAGACCCCGGCTTCATCAAACTTACCCTCCAATGCAGAGCCCGAACAGTGGCCTCCCACACTTCGATATTGGCACATTTGGCTGTCACGCAGCCCATGTATTTGGGAACTCATTCCTTCTTAGCCTGGCTACGATGCCACTATCATGAATCTGTATGAAATTCTGGTGCTGCTTATCATTCACATGCAGGGAGACTGGTGAAAATGGTGGTGAATCATGAAGCGGCATTTTTTTTTTTTTAGCTTTTCACTAAACAAGAGGCTTGTAAGGGGCAGAAGTTTATCCTGCCAGCATCACACAAGAGCATGCATGCACAGGGTACAAAGGACAGATGGAGTTTATCTGTAGGGTTATGCATCTGTGGCACAAATGCATGTCAAGTGAAAGTCCGTCGGGGTGGGAGGTCCACGCTGTCCCCTGTTCACAGGGGAGAATTTCCCCCTGCAAAGAGCAACAGCCGCAGCAGCCCTAGCTACAATAGCACATAAGAATGATTGCTCTTCACCAGTGGAAAGTCAGGACTGTCTTCCTTGAGGTCTTTGCTCTGAAACATCAGGAAACTGGTTGAAAACTCCTTTTGTGGAAGAATAACACTTTGGGCTGGAGGGGAGGGGTGGGGGTGCTTTCATTTGTATCTCCTTAGTCAGCGCATAGCAAGCGCACCTCTGGTATAGCAGGCTCTGTAGTGCTGTGTAGCATCACTGCCGTCCCCCAACCTGACAGACACCTCCGTCCACACTCCGGCCCAGAATGCACTGTGCAGCCAGGCCTGCTGGAAAAGAAGTGCAAAAAAAGCTCCAACACAGCGTGTGGCTTTCCTGGGTCGTGGGCTTGCTTTGTGCCTTTTTTTTTTGGGGGGGGTGGGGGGTTCCAAATGAGGTAACTTGGACCCTAAGAGCAGCTACGTGGAAGGGGATGCTGTCTTCTATAACTCCGTGTTAACCAGCTTGCCTCCTCCACTGTTAAAGCCTTGGCTGCCTGGAGAGGCCATGGTGCTCTTATTCACAGAATCATAGAAAATAAGGGCTGAAGGGAGCTCAGGAGGTTGCAATCCCTGCCCAAAGCAGGACCAGCCCTTAACTACATCATCCCAACCAGGGCTTTGTCTAGCCAGGTCTTAAAAACTTCCAAAGATGGAGAGTCCACAACCTCTCTGGATGACCTGTCCCAGTGCTTTACCACCCTCCTAGTAAGAAAGTCGTTCCTAATATCCAACCTCAACTTCCTTTGCTGCAGCTTGAGACCATTGCTCCTTCTTCTGTTATCTGCACCCACTGAGGACAGTCCAGCTCAGTGGTTGGCAACATTTTTAGTGGACCACTAAAAACAATTTTAGTGGACCACTAAAAAATGTCAAATGGAGGTGCGGACCCCTTTTTGATGTGTAAGCGTGGGGATTCACATACTTTTGATTGATTGTTACCGTCTTTGACGAACCCCATAGAAGTATGTGGACCCTCAAAAGCCTGCAGACCCCAGTGGAAAACCACCAGCCTAGCTCCCTCCTCTTTGTAACCCCCCTGCTGCTATAAGCTGCTATAAAATCCCATCTCAGTCTTATCCTCTCCAGATTAAATAAACCCAGTTCCCTCAGCCTCTCCTCAGAAGTCACGGAGTAGTTACTGAAATATTGCTCCGCTTTGCAGTGAGCCCCGAACTTTCAGAAAGACCTGCTGCATGGCATCAGTGGACGCTAGCCAAGCAAGGCTCAGTCAGTGCCTCTGCCACGTGTGTCTCTGTACGTATTCAGCATGCATCGCAGCTTCTTTCCAACTAAAAGAACGCATTCAGGTTCATTTGAATTTGCACTGGTGAGACGTATTGCTAAAGGCGGGAGGCCTGTCTGTTAAAATCAACTCCCACCAATGTGATGTGCCTGAAAGGAAGAGCTTTCCCTCAGCCAACATAAGGAAGGCGTTAGCTGACCAGATCTTCCCAGGATAGAGACGGGAGGGAAATAAACAGCTGGTTACACTCAGCAAGTGACTTTCCAGTTGGGAGCCCTGCAAACATCCCTAGTACAGCTAGTTTATTCCTCCCAGACACAAAACAGTTTGCCGGTCAGTAAACATCTGCTGTTCTTGTCTTTGCACAAGGCAGCGATGGGAGTGTTGGCAGGCTGGAGAGTGCAGCGTGCTGCATCGACTCAGCCGGCTTGCTGCCTTCCAGCAGGTAACAAAGGGCGACCCCTGAATTCCCGCAGCTTTTTTTCATAAATAAGCAAGCAGGTACTGCCTACCATTTCTGAAGGGGTTTGTCTCTAAGGTGCCACCCTGCCCTGCCTTCCATTACTTACCATGGGAATATTGTGGAGGGGGGGCGGGTATTATAAATGCACTCTAAGAAAGGTATTGTAGGCGCGGGGCTGTCTTCCACCTGACTCTGAGAACAACGTGGAAAGTATTTGTGGCTCTGTGGGAACCTCACAGGAGCAAAGTGCTTATGATGGCCCAGCATCCCTATAAAACCAAAGACCTTTAACAAATTGCAGCTTTTATAGTTAGGGGATATACTATAGTGTTTACTTAACCATGCCTGAAAGTTTTATCCAGGAGTTAGTCTACAGAGGACTGTGCACTTCTAGAAGTAACAGGGGTACCAGCCTGGGATTCATATGCTACAGATTCCAGCTTTGGCTTGACTTTTGCTGGGTTACACTGACCGAATCATGGCACCTCAGTTCTCCTACGTGCCAGAGGGGATGACCATTACATTTATTTCTTTATTGACTGCTTCCACATATATGAGGCACGCAATCTGATATGTAAGAGCTAGATATAGTTATTCGGCCATTACAGGCAACTAGGACTGGACTGAAAACCAAAAAATGTTTAACAGAAGTAACAGAATTGCATGCCAGCAGCGACGTTGCAATGACTGAACCAATGGGAAAAGGGGATTTTCAAACGTTTCCTTTTGTTGGGAAATGGATTTCCCTTTGGCTCTGTTTGCATTTCATTCGAGCTTACCTTCCTCTCTACTAGCTTATTAGCTGAGGTTAACATTTGGCCATGCTTCATTGAACTAATAAACTCACCTGGTTTTGCAAACACTACCAAAATTGGCATGGGGGGGCGTTGTTTTGGGGTTTGGGGGGGTTTTTTGTAAATAATGGCAGGTATGATTGGTTTCTGTCTCCTCCAAGAAAACTACACACTCACCACTGTGTTCCCCTAACAGGTTTAACTGTTTTTTCTACTTACCTCAAGGTACCAGCAATGCTCGTGAATGCTACAATGATGGGGCAGATGGCGTGTCCCAAAGGAGCACGGGGGCGGGGGGGCTGCCATGCACTCAGCGGTGAACTCCCTCTGCCTCCCCCAGCTCAGAGATCAGCCATGGGGGGGACCCTGGGTTTCCCCCCTGACCCAGGAGGCACCATCACTGAGCCAGGGGGCAGGGAGGGGGCCCAGCGTGCTCTCCAGTGGACCTGGAAGTGGACTGGAAGTGCTTCTGGTCCATTTCTGGGTCCACTGCTGAGCGCGCTGGGGAGCCCCCTACACTCCTGTGGGACACTTCCTCCGCCCCACCATCACAGCATTCACAAGCCACCCAGTACCTTGTCATTTCAAGCAGTGTCTATGTCCGAATCGCCAAATCTTTCCAAATCAATTTGATGGGCTCCAATTCAATTGAATGAGATAAAAGAGTCTCCTGATTCCATTCGGATGCAGAGATTCGACTGCCAAATTGGGCCGAATGTCCACCGACTCCAATCAGTGACCAAAGCTTTGCACAGCCCTAATTTACAGTATTAGCTGCCTTGTTCATCTCCCCTGCACCAGCCCTCCCAAAAAGTCCCTATACCAAGCATAACTTTCGATAGCCAGTTAAGAAAGAAGACCAGAGACTCCAGAGAGTCCAGCAAAGACTTGCCTCCTGCCAGTGTATTTTCCGTAGAAGATGATCAGACACTGCACTGACATTGGCAGTGCACTGGACCCCTGAAATACATAATGTCATGTTTACGGGAATTATTTCAGGATGGTTTACAGGTATGAAGTTAGGCGTTCAGTGCCTGGGTGCGGTGACTATTGCCAAGCTCGCTGTACAAGGGGAAAAGTTAAGTGACACACAGTAAATTGCAGAGATGAGAAGTTAGCACAAAAATTCTGACTTACAATGCTCTGCCTAACTGAACTGCCTCAAAAAATACAAATTAGTTACACTTACAGCAGGCTGCGGATGGTAGCCGAAGCAGAATAACAAAGGCTCTTTCAGATGCTGTACTTTAATTTTCAAAGGGTTCCAAAGCCAAGAAACCAAGCCAATAAAGACTCTATAATCATACGGTATGACCAATGATATTTATGGGCAGTTAGGAGCCCAGCATTCAGCAATTTCTTAGGTCAATGAGGAACAAATGGAGAAAGCAAATCCATGAAATAAGAAAGGGAAAGGCCATTCTATGACTTCACACTGGCAGAAAGATGTTAGAGCCAATACAGTGCTCATGGATAAAATAGAGTTTTAATTATATCGAAAGCATTCTTAAGAGAAGGTGTGGAGGCTGAATGTGGAAATTGCCTTCCTCCGTTCTGTCTTGGAAAGCCTGGTTTTGTATTCGGAGCACACATCACAAGGCATCCTAACCTTCAGGTTTAAAAAAAACCCAAAAAACTAATCTCATGAAAATGAGCAATCCAAACACCCCACTGGGATCCCAAAATGTCCACTGCAGGCTGGCTACTTTTGTTGCCTTGGATAGATGTTGTGTCCCTTTATATCTCAGTGATGGGGAGCACCAAGTTTAATATTGGAGATTAAATATTGGGACTTGGTGCATATGCAAAACTATTCATCTACAACCTAAACTGGTTTGACATTGGAGTGGTAGAAACCCATCTCTTTTTTTATTTTTTTTTTTAATTAATCCCTTCCTGTCTTCCCTTTTAATCCACTCTGGTATTGTAAAATAGACAAACAGACAGAGTTTGAACAAAAACTCACCAAAAACCATACAAAAGCAAAGCAATGACACCCCCCCCCCCGATCTCTCCTGTCATACAGAGTCATCACACCGCATGCCTTGCCTGTGTGATATACCTCTTTGTCTTAAGTCTTGCTTGTCTATTTAGATTGCGGGCTCTACAAGGTAGGGGCCAACTTTTACTTCAGGCTTTATTGTACTATCACAGTGTAGCTCCATTCATGGCTGAAGCTGCTAAGTGCTATTTTAATCATAAAAATAGTAAGCAGAGCAACCTATTCTCTGTTATGCTTGTGCAGCTCTCAGCTACTCAGTGCATTTGCTAGTTTATCCAAAGTTTTAGTGTAGATGTATTACAGTAATAGACAGTTGCATTAATGGATACAACAGATAACAATAGATAAGAAGCAAACAGAACTGAACGTATTGCTCCCTGGTCCACAGCTCAAACTGCAGTTGCATATGTTTAACAATAAATAATTTAAAAATGCACGATGGAATCCTAATAAATAATTTCCATCACAACCTCCAAACGGTGCAGTTGCTACAAACCAATAACCCAGCGCTGCCAGTCTGACTTTCTTTCCAGTTGGGTGTCTTTGGGCATTACCCATATGTAAAACACTACAGTATGTCTTAGAAACACTGCTACATATGGAGTGAAGCCTCTGGCCTTGTGCCTTGCAGCAAACTTGTGCTTTTTCTCATCATTTTTCCTTGAAAAGCCAAGGAAGCTGGGAAAGCTGGAGAAGGGGTAAAGGAAGGTGACTCCCAAAGAAAGGAAAGAAAACTATTTCCTCTGGAAGAGATTTCCCTGCCTGAACCTTTAAGAAGCACCTCTACTTGCACCCCCATTACTTATCAAACTCTGAACTCAATTACCGCAGCTTTCTTCCCTGCTAAGAAGGGCTTGACGCAACTGCAGTATCCTGGGGAAATCTCATCTACAGTATGACCAGGACTTTGGAGCAGCTAAAGCAAATACGTCCTTCGCTGAATCCTGTCTGGATTTTACACCGAGCCCATTGCATGATGGGAAGGGATGTTGAGAGTTTAGCGAGTGCCTTGTGGATATCTGTGTGCTGCAGACACGATCAATAAGGCTCAGAGTTATGTACTTTTACAGAACCGTGGTGCATAGGCGGAAGACGCTCTCCGGGTGGAGGGCTATGACAGTAGCCCTGTCTAGAGCTCCTCAGTGTCGCACCTGAGTCAACCAGGGCGTTGACTATGGAGTCATCCAAAATCGTGTAACCCCGCGGGGAGGGGAAGATGTGAATGTCCCTATAGCCACCGGAAGACTGCTGTTATACGAGGCTGGGACCCCACACAACAACATTTAGCACTGTTTCTAAACAGTTGGGCATCCGGATGGCTGGAAGATTATGCTTCTCCCATGATGCAGAGCCATGGAGAGGGGAGGGGGCAGCAATCCACTCTGAGAGAAGCTCCAGGGGGAACTGGAAGACATTTCAATGAGCCTCTCCGGCATCAGTATGTAGAGTGCAAAGGCATGGCTCAAATTTATTAGAATTTTAAAATCAATTAACATGTTAGGTTCTGAAGAGATATTGTAAACTGTCCAAAGTAATAAAATCAGCAATGCATGGCATTACTTTCCTCTATGAAGAGCTTGAATAAATAAGACATTTATAAAAATGAGCAGAAAATATGAAATGAATATCCCAAGAACCATGAAAAAATATAAGCTAAAAGAGAAATTGAATTTTCCTGTGAGTTACTAAGAGGGAATGCAGTTGTGGATTGTATACATAATTTATAAGGGAAATTGGCCCGTTCACTCAGGTATACACCATATCAACTTTTGGGAAAGATTAAGCAAGCTGTCTTCTTTTAATTGAAATCAAATATAGGCATGGAAGGAAATGACTTCTGCTCGTGGCAGATGGTAACATCACAGGGCCAGCCGCATTCTGCATTTTACATGGAGCTTTCTTTGACAAACTAAACTTCTGCTTCGGGGCCTGCACAGGCGCAGAATGGTGACGGAGAAAGCAGCTACCCCATCTGTGACCTGCCGATCCCTTGGTACATTTTGAACACAGAGCTGCATAAATGTGTGTGTGTGGTATAGGGAAAAATTATACCCCGCATATTCCAGGTGACTTGTGTTCCTTGGGAAGTAAGGACTGCCCTGCTGTATCGGACCGTTAGGCCACCGTGGACCCATCCGTGGACCCACTGGCTGATCTCTGACAGTGGTCGGTAACCAAACAATACACAGCAAGGTGCAAGAAACCCTAGCCTCGATGATTACAAAATAACCTACCCCTATAACCACGGGAACATGGGAGTGGAGTAGATCTTCTGGGCCACTGAATTAAGTTCTGCGCCATCATATAAATCTCTCTGTGAAGGTATCAAATTCCATCTTTTTTTTCCCCTGAACTACATCGTTTTTCACCTTTTTCAGTAGGTTGCTGATGATTAGGGCGGGTGCCTGAAACTCTTGCGTTCTATCACTGCCTCTCACTCATTTGCCATGAGTCACTTCAGTTTGCTGTGCTTCATGTTACCCATCTGTAATTAAGCTTTTCTCCTTCACTGAGGGGTGGAGAGGCTTTGTTATTGATTATTGTAGAAACCACTGAGATCCTTGCCTAAAAGCCATAATGATACAAGTGCAGATTGTATTTAGTGACCCTCCACAACCTCAGACTCACCGCTGTATTTCATTTCCAGCTTTACAGGAGTGGCAGGGGAAGAACTCAGATGTGCGCTCTACAGGGCATTAACAAGAGCTTTGAAACTGTGCATCTTTTATATTACTTAGATTTAGGAGAGATAATTCTTTAGCTTAAGTGGTAGGAGGCTGTACTTTTGAAGCAGCAAAATCTATGTTGTGTCCCTGCTAGGACCTTGAATTTCCGCATGGAAATACTCTGTCAGACAGCAAAAAAACATGCAGTCCTCACCGCCAGTGAACCCTATTGCAACAATCAAGTGGAAGGAATTGGGCACTTTTTATTATTCCTATATTCTCTCTGTGGCAGTTCAGTGCAGGGTTTATCCTATAGACTCATGGCTGTTAGACAGAGGTAAGTCTTTTAGTCCATCCTTCAAATCCAACATCTCTTCAAGAGAAGGATTGTGTCCTTTAGAACATGTCCATTGCTTTTCTCAGTTGTGCTTCAAATGTCTCAATAAGGGGACTTTCCAAGTCACCCTTTGCAGGATTATTTGGCAGTAGAACAGTCTTCGCCATTCGGAAAATTCTTATGGTGATTTGATATATGATGTATATTTAAGGAATGGTGCATGACGACCTAGTGGGTCTTTACCTGATGAGTTTATCAGCTACTACAATAACTTGTGGAGGATCAGAAGAGAAGCAAAGAGGTTGTTCCACCCTTGGGATGGATAGATGTGGGAGGATGCTGCAGTCCGTAACGGTAATGAGAGAGGGAGGTTTGAGGAATCTAAGCAGAAGTGAAGAAAGAATTTGCTGGGGAGAAGTAAAGATTCATGCAGAGAAGCTGCAAAATAATTAAAAGGAGCAGGCAAGAAGAGCAAGTGCCGGCACAGAAGCAGAAAGGAAGATAAGTACTTGAGCTAAAAGGGGAAAATAAATCAGCACAGACAGAAAAGTAATTTTAGTCAGTTAGGTAAGAGTAGGAAGCAGCTGAGTTTAGAGACAAGTGAGCTTAAAGGTTGCACCGCGATGTAGTCAGAGTAGTAGAATTGAGGGCACGAGAGGAAGAAAACTGTCCAAAAGGTAGAGACGTTGTGGCTGTAAGATAAGCTTTAGATTAAGCCGGAGTCACCAGAACCTAGAAACACAAGAACTAGGTTACTCCAGTGCCCATGGACCATTTTCTGGAGGAGGAAGGGCAATAGTAGACCCAGAAACAGGACAAGGTGGGCCTGCTCCCCCCAGCCCCCCAACACACATTTTGGCCGTGCCATGCATGCAGTGAGCTCTGAGCTCGTTGCCTGGTCAGCACAGATCCAGCTGGAGCTCGTGATGAGAAGTGAGCTCTGAGCTCCTCCGCTGATTAGGATGGACTCTGGCTGCCCCTACCTCTGTGCTTTTGTGTGACTCCAAAGCCTGCTCCTGTTTGTCCATCCCTTCTTTCCCCCTCCCCAATGAATTCAGCAGCAGGAGAAAGGAGCAATCAGCTGAAGCTGTCCCCCATTGGGCTTGAGAGCCATGCAAAGCAGATGCTCTGGGCAGACCCGGCACCAATAGCTTATGTGAGGCTTAGCCAAAGCCAGGTGATGGGGTAACCACACCAGCGCACCAGCTCTAGATCCACCCCTGGGAAATAAGGTTGTATGAAGCCTCAGTTGCTGATTTGATTTGGAGGAGATTCGGCCCAGTTTGGCGGCTGAATATCCAAATCTGAACTGAAGCAGAAGACCAATAAAAAGGTCCAAATAAATTTGAAGCCTCCAAATCAATTTGGAAAAGATTCAGAGAGCTTTGGAGAGCTTTGGAGATTTGGGTAGTCCCTGCTCACCACTGCAGGGAGCAGGACCCAGACTCCATGCTGGTATGCAGGGGCGGGAGGCAGGGCTAGAAGAGGGGGGGAGGGGCCAGGGGGCCTATCCGGGCCCCATCCCCTTGCTGCTCCCCCAGACCTTCTGAATGTCCTCCAACCTCTGACTGCTCTCCCAGCCCCGTCAATGGCTGCCTTACCTGGCCCCGGGGATTTAAAAAAAAAAAAAGCCCTTCACTGGCTGCTGCAGTGGCTGTTGGGGCTTCTGGGGTCTCATGGCAGAGCCCCCCAGGGAGCACAAGGCAGCGGGGGGCAGTGAGGATTGCCTCCCCCACCTGCCAGGAGCCAGTGAGTGTGGGGCTTTTTATTTTAAGTGCCGGGATTCCGGGTCTGGGCGAGGCAGCCAATGACGGGGCTGGGAGAGTGGACGGGGGATGGGGACTGTTCGATTCGGAGATTCAGCTGAGTCAGTGGTGGCCAAATCTCCGAATCAGATTTGGCTGAATCAATTCAGGACAGTGATTCAAATTACTGAATCAAATCATTGTCCCCCAAATCAGCCTAATCCAAATCCAAAGCAAATACTAGCCACTTCACAGAGGCCTACTGGGAAAGGCTTTTATTTTTCCATACTGTAACTCTTGGAATCTGATCCAAAGTCCGTCACCAAAGTCCAGGGAATATGCCACATTGGGTGCCTGTACATGAGCACAGAGACTGCTTCAGTGCACTGTAATTACTCAACTCTTCAGGAGAGTGGCAATTACCTCCCATGTCTCGTGTATCAGTGTCCCCATCCTTAAAAATGGCAGCAGGGGTGCTTGAACTTAAACTTGTGGAATGAGCTTTAGTTCAAGTGTCCCCGCTACCATTTTTAAACATAAGGAACCTGATACACGACATGCTATGACACTTCAATTAGAGTGCTCTAATTAAAGCACCTCCCCTTCCCCCAGAGCATGTGTAAGAGTTGATTTCAGTGACCTTCTCGTTAGCCTGTGCTGATTGTGCTGAGGCTGGCTTCACACGCCCTCGCCTTCCTGAAATTTATCCAAGATCATTTTTAGTGTGGTCTTGTTGTGCTGGTGGTTTAGGTTCAACCCCCAACACCTCTCCCAAGGACTAATACTGATTCCTGCTTCTGCTTTCTATGTATTGTCCAGTCTAGTTTTCTGTCTTTCAAGTGATGCAGCTTCTACCACTTCTCCTCACTGAGCAGTTTTTTTTATATCGGTTCTAAATAGATATAGACTCATCGGCTTCCGATACAGCCATGCTCCTTCATCTGGAGCGTCTGATATGGGCCACTGTCAGTCGGGTTACCAGAGATGAATGGATCTGATCGAACCTGAAAATTCACCTGTTCTACATTCAGCCTCAGCTTTCCTAAGCTTAGTTACACCCTGGGTCTCCTAGTATCTACCTCATTTCACCCTAAGTAAATCCTCTCCCTCTTCAGTGATCCCCACTTTTGAACATTTGTAGGCTGGTCTCCTGCCCCTTCTCATAATGATAAGGATCTGACTGTTACTTTTGGAGATCACAGTAACCCCAAACTTTACAAAATTACAAAATGTTACAATCCCTACCTAGTGATAACTTAAGCTATGGGAGCACAGTGGGCATTAATCTTTCTTTGTAACTTATAGTCTAATAAATTTTAAGTTTTGTTGTCCAGATCTCCCATCAGATTGTGAGTATCTTCAAGTAGGATAGTGCTCCAAAAAGACTCTGATACTTTGGACATAGGACCAGAGCTGTAGAGGGAGAGGTTAGTGATACTTCCTTGCTGGCACGATGAAACCCACTTCTAGAAATCATTTCAGGTTTCTCGCTCTCACTGAAGGTGTGATTTTTCCCCTGCTTTTTTCCAAGCTGTCTTGTGTATTATTTTCAGCATGCATTTCTGATTGTTTGAGACTCCTTTTTACTATAGTTCTCTCTCATTGGCATGTGCAGCACTTCTCAATTTAGCGTTCAGTTAAACAAAATCATTAATGGGATGCTTACATCTTCTTCTAAATCATTAATGGAGATGTTAAATAAGAGCCTACCTACCACAAATCTCTACTAAATGCCTCTTCTCACCTCAATACATTGCTATTTATTAATAGCTTTTTTTTAACATACCTTCCAGCCATTTTCAGTCCATATGACAGTGTTTGCATCTATGTCAGGTTGAATTAATTTTCTTCTTCCACTAATTTTATAAGTCATAAAAGAGCAATCAAGATAGACACTATTTGTTCCTTACAGTATTTGTTTTTCATAGTCCCCAAGGTCTTGCTACTGTGAATACAAGTGCCTGGAAGTCACTGGTGCCAAGGATCACATTATTCACACATCCTCTCTTGGCTCCTACTGCCTCAGTTGGTTTCTGCTGGCTACAGACAAGAAAGAAATGCAGATTGGCTTCTGTTCCATTTGAGTTGTGGATCATAACTCTTTTAACTCAATGACCTAGGAATTGCTATGATGATGCCTGGGCCTCTGTTTTTGTTACCAAAGCTATAGCAAGGCAGTCAGAACCTGTCCAGAGTGTGGTATATGGCTGATGTGAGCAACGGAAGAGGTTTTTGCAGGGCAGTTCCCCTTCACACTGTTTTAAACCTGAACTCTATTGCAGATTGTTCACAAATAGTTTTCCTATTCTCTTCATTCCTTCACATTTACCCAGGGATCTAGACTGCCTCACTTCTTACAATCTTGTTTTATGTCCCTCAAATGTAAGCATTTGTCAGATGCATATGATAATATTCCAGTCATTAAATTCATCTTTCCAAATATGAGTTCTCAGACTGGGAAGGAAATGATTTTCCCATCCTGTAAAACTTGGGGGTGCAATAAAGACACTTGTCACCTTTTTGGTTAAAAAAAGAAAGAAAAACAGAAAGAGAAAGACAGATAAACAGAGAGACAGAAAGAGCATTTACCTGCTCCATGTAGTCCAGTAGGCTGGTGATTTATATGCTCTCTTAGATTGTGAAGGAGTCAAGTTTAAGTATCTTTTTGTCCTAAACACCAGACTACTGGCTATTGGTGGGTTACCCTCAAGCTCCCCAATTAGAGCTACTCCACTCATTAAGTAATCACTGAAGCAAGGACTTCAGCATGGGTTTGACACATCCCAGGTAAGTGCCCTGGCTGAGATAATTTGCTGTTCTGTGCTCTCTTGCTTATGTGCATGTTCGATTTTGGACAATATATTCCATCATGAACATTAAAACCCATTCCAAAGTTCCATCAACACTGTCATGTTTCACCAAAAACCTTCAATTTAAAGAATTCTGACAAAAATAAATTTTGCATAAAGGCAGATGTCCAGAATCATGTTGGCTGGAGGGCCACTTAATAAGTTTTGGTGAACTGTTAAGGGCCACAAGGGTAACCCCAACCCTTGATGGGTGCCCCACCCACTGGTTGCCATATTGAGACTGGAAGTCCCACCCCAACCCCTGACCATTGCTTCTGGATGTACCCCTTCTGGGAAAGGGGTTTACCATATTGGAATCAGAAAAAAATATATATACTAAAGATCAAACAACTACAATAACATTTTAATTTTATTTCAAAATATATTTTTGTCCTGATTAGTGGGCTGTGTATATAGGGATGATCACATAATAGCTCAAAATAAAGACTTACTCTTGTATATTGTAGCAGGGAGTGAAGAGTTATGGGGTTAGTATGAGTGGGAGGGTATGGTGTTTGTGCTGGGTATGTGTGTGGGTGGATGTGTATGTGGAGTGTGGGGAAGGGTGTGTGTGTGTGGCGTTCATGGGGGTGTGGGCGTGGATGGGTGAGAATGGGTTTGTGGGGGGCAGTGGGTGGGTTTGTGTGTACATGCAGTGTGGGGGAGGAGAAGGAGGTGTGTGTGGGTGGGACTGGGTGCAGGGGTGAGTATAGGGGCATGTGGGGGGTGGAGGTATAGGTTCAAGACTGATTATGGGGGATGCAGGGAGTGTGGGTATGAGAGGATGTGGGGGTGGGAAGATATAGTGTGGACGTGGTGTGGATGAATATAGGATTGTTGGGGGCTGTAGGTGTGTGGAGGGTTGTGGGGTATGTGGAAGAAGAATGTGGCTGGGGTGTGTGTATGGGGGGTGTAGGTATGGTGTGTGAATGGGGGGGTCCCCCCTACTAATACCCCCCCATTGTGCACAGCCCCTGCCACCAGCACCAGCAGCACACAGAGCCCCCTGGTGTCATATAGTCCTGGAAAGCCCCAGGACTTCATGTGGCCAGGCCACCAGCTCCATTACATGGGACTCACATGCCTGAGCCCCATGCTGCCAGGGGGAGCACCACATGATGAAGCCAGCAGTGCAGATCATGGGGTTCACCCACGGTAGCAGGGAGAGGAACGAATTCAGTCCGTCTCCATAACACATAGCTTCCCACCATTCTCCATGACCTGAATGTAGCAGTGAGCGGGGATGGGCTGCTGGCTCCATTGCACAGGATTCTACCTCACAAGTATGCGACTCAGGTGGAAAACCCAGGAACTGCATGCAAACTCCATGCAATGGAGCCAGATGGACCCCATGCCCCCACTGGCCCAGGCTCCAAGCTCCTGCTGCCATGCACTGGATCCCCACAGGCCCCATCTCTGGGACACCAGTCAGGGCCCTGTGCTCCTGCACAGCTGTCACTTCACTCTCACCCACTGATGCTGCCACTCCCTCCTGCCCACCTGCTGCCATCCATCTGTTACTGCTGCCACCACCACTCCCCACCCACCACCTGCCACCACTGCCACCCTCCCCCTGCTGCTTCCCTGCTTTCCTTTCCGCTGATCACCCCCCTCTCCTCTCCTTCCTCCTCCCACCACTGCCACTTCCACCCACCACCACCGCTACTTCCCCTTCTCCCACCCGCTACCATTTCCCTAGTGGTGAGGCTGAGACACAGCCATCTCACAGGTGAGAGTGTAGCATGTGCTGCCCCCATGGGAATGAGTGAGGCTCAGTCCCATGCGAGCACAGCAGGGGTAGCCTGGGGCTGGGCCAGATGCAGTGAATTTGTGGGAACCTGCCCGTTGCCTGAAAGAAATCACCTGGTGTGCCGGATCTGGCACTGGGCTGTATTTTGCCCACCCCTGCTCAAAGGGGTAGTTTAAAAGTGGTGTTGCAGCCATGACAGTCAAGAAACTATGTGAGAGGCAAGGGTTTCTAGGGTGATAGCTTTTATTGAACCAACTATGTATTTAGGTGAGACTTGGACAAGTTTTTGAATGCAAGACATTCTTTGTCAGGTAGAAAAGTGATTGACAAAAAATGTCTTACATTTGAAAACCTGTCTAACATAATCCTAGCTATATAGTTGGTCCAATAAAAGCTATCACCCTAAGAAACCCTTTATGTTTAAATAAAAATAATTCTGAGCACTCTATCACATCAAGACTGCATGTATTTAATAACCTCTACTGTGGGCACATCTACATATGTGCTTTAATGCACAGTAATTTATTCTACTAAGTATTAAAAGCGGTGAATAAAAAACCATGCTAATATACTAATGCACAATGGAATAGGCTTCTGTGCATTAAGCATCATGTAAAAAGTGTGTACTTGTCCTATTGTGCAGTAGCACAGCCTAATATGCATTTATTTTGTACCTCATAATGGAGGTACTAAATTTAATACACATTGAGAAAAATGCACTGATGCTTGTGTACATGCACCAGTAATTAGCACTTACCTAACACCATTCACTCAGTAGCCTTAAAGTCCTTGACAAAAATTAGTCAACCCAGCCCTCACGGTAGAGAAGGAAGTAATAAGTTTGGTTTTTATTATTGTCAATGATTTTGCATTAATGGAGTACCTTGGGCCTCCATTCAGGGATTGAGAATCCATTGCTCTTGGTACCATATACCAAGAATGTTGTTAAAAAATACTCCCTAGAAAAGGTATGTAGGGATATTCCCTACAAACGGTACTGCCCTACTTCCAAGCTGAGAATCAAATCTCTGCTACTCAGTAGGTGACCGTTAGTTAGGCAGAGAAGAGGCCTGAAAAATGTCCTGAATGGACGCAGGTTCTCTCAAGACAGAAAAACACCCAAAGAAGCTCAGTGTCTCCTCCAAGTGCACCCAGTCAGTCATCGCATAACATAACTCAGACGTCTAGTTTCTCTGTGCTCCAATTCCCAAGCATTGTTTCCACTTCCTCTACTTCTCATCCCTCCATTTCTCTGCTCTGATAGGTGGGTCACAAGCAGCATAAGTCCATAAATATATAGTATTCCTTCTTGACACATTTCTTTACCAGGGCAGTGCTTTATGACTTTTGCTGCCTGGGTTTTTCAAAATAGGGAACAAGAGGCTACAACCCCCCCCCTCCCCCTTTTTTTGTTTTTTGTTTTATTAATACCCCCAACAAATCCTGCAGATCTCTAAGTATCTCATTGTCAGACGTGCAATAAATTGCTTCACAAAAAAACTAATACTTTGAATTACTGTCTGCCAAGATTCTTCTTATCTGCCACAGAAATGATAAAATAATCAATACTTTTCATTTTGAAACAGTCTTGGCAATAGGAAGATGACATTTTATTTTATTTTTTTAGAAAATAAATATTGGCTTCAAATGATGTTACAATAACAGCAATTTATTCTTGCATTTTCAAAATACTTTAACAATAACTGGCCAGATACATCAGCTAATGTAAATCTCAGTTCCACACGCCTCAGTAGAACTATATTTTTGGGCCCAGTTCAAAAGAGAGGACAGTCCAGTAGTTACCGCACTGGTTTTGGAAACCCTGGGTCAAGTCCCTCCTTCGCCACAGACCTCTCGGAAGAAGCGGGGTTATTTAGTCTGAAGAAGAGAAGATTGAGGGGTAGAATTTAAGATTGGTCTTTAAATACCGGGAAGGGTGGTTGTAGATGATGATAGTGATAAACTATTCTGTATGGGCACAGGGGGGCAGAACAAGGTATAACAATCTTAGATTGCAGCAAGGGACATTTAGGTAGGATATTAGGAGGAAACTGTTCACTAGAAGGGTGGTTAAGTACAGGCTACCTAAAAACCTGTGGAATCCACATTCTTGTAAGTTTTTAAGAGCAGGTGAGTTAGACAATTGGTTGGAATGGTTTAGATGGGGCTGATCCTGCCTTGAGCGGAGGCTGGATTAGAGGACCTCCTGAGGTCCAGTCCAGCCCCTTTTTTATGAGGCTGTATACATATCTAGGGTAGGTAGATGTCGATTTACTCATTAAAGATCTCAAAATGCAAACAGATTGATAAATGTTTATATACTTATTTTGGAATGGACAAGCAAAATGTACACAGTGTGGCAACTGAGAAAAGGACACTAGAAGTTGCGAATATGGGTACTCTATTTTGTGCTTTTTAACTGCTTTGCCCCCATGTGTTCAGTATGGCAAAATCCAGATTTTCCTCCCTCTAAGAAAGAGTTGAGTGAAAGAATATTTGCCACATTTTTCCAGAAGTCATTAGTCATCTGTATATAGTTTTTAAAGTATTGGCACCTATATTTCTTTTTTTTTTTTTAAATCAGTATTTGAGTCCCTTAGGTGAAGTGAAATTTTCACAACGAAGCTAAATATTTTATCACATCCTCTGATAGATTTAAGATACTATGCAGCATTGGGACTTAATCTGGTTAGACTGTAACTCAAATCATTCAATGTATTTGTAGATTAGGAACTTTTCCATGATGCATTTTCCCCTAGGAATATATAGGTGTCAATGGGCGCATCTACATGTTGCCCTCCAGTGTCATAGTGACATGCTATGTCACCGTATGGTACACTACAGCGACACAGTGATCACATGTGTCTACATGTGATTGCCAGCTACATCGCCGTAGAAGCACACCCCCTGGCTATAGTGCACCGCTACAATGATGTAGCTCTAAAATCTAAGTGCATGCCACCCACACAGCAGTAAAAGCCCATACTGTGCCATGTTTTAGTACTTCCAAAAGGAAGTAGTAAAGCACAGTGCCATAGTAATGTCACCATACAGCAACGTGTAGGCATGCCCAATGAAACTTTCTTCAGGAAGATTTCATATGTCCAGGAAAATAATTCTGATGAAAACCAAGAAGACTGGAAGTGACTTACCCCAGAAGACTCAGGAAGTTAGGGTGTTTGCTTACCATGTGAAAAATCAAAGTTCACGTTCAAGCGAAGTTTCACATCCTGAATCAGACAGGATGTGAAACTGTAACTCCTACATCCCAAGTGAATGGCTGGGCACTGCTAGTGATTATTATTCCCTCGTTTCTTTTTGCTTTGGACATTAGAACAGAACCAAATAGAAAAACCCTTCTTCCTTCCTCCACATCCCCTAACCCATCCTAATTTCTATGGAATAGTAAGATAGAAGAAAATATAAAGAATGATGAGTGACATGGCTAGGCATTGGGCATTTATACATGTGGTCTCTGGGGTGGGGGCGGGGGGGAAGGGGAGATGGGACCCTTTAATTAGAGTGGCTTCGAGAGCCACTCTAATTAACGTGCCTGGAGCATAATTTGTATCAGTGTCCCCACACTAAAAAATGGTGGCGCGGCACTATAACAAAAGCTTGTGAAATGAGCTTTAGTTAGAGCACCCCCACCAGCATATTTCAGTGTGGGGATGTTGATACACGTGACGCTAGGGTCTGCTGGAGCGCGGTAATTACCGGGCTCCAGCATACTCAGTTAATCAAATCTGCTCTGACATACTGTATTTACAGTACAATGGAGAAGGCTCGCTGCATGTGTACAGACACTCAATGGGTGTAGCAAATTTCCATTGACTTCACTGGGGCTGAAATTACATTTAAATACAAGCCTTTTTTGTAGATTTTGTCCCTGGATAAAACAGAAGTAGCTTGGCTGTGAAATTCATGTCTTGTCTAGTCATGGCAAGAAGCCCCAGCCATAGATAACTGTGTACAACCTCTGACCTGAGCATCACTGCAGGGCAGTTCCAAAGAGGATGAAGCAAAACTGTGCTCAGTACTTGCAGATGACAGAATAAGGAGCAATGGTCCCAAGCTACAGTAAGAGAAATTTAGGTCTGATATTAGGAAACATGTTCTCACTAAGAGGGTAGTAAAACACTGGAACAGGTTACCCAGAAAGGTGGTGCACACTCCATGCTTGGAGGTTTTTAAGACCCAACTAGACAAAGCAGTGGCTGAGATGATCTAGCTGGGGATGGTCCTATTTTGAGCAGGGGGGTTGGACTAAATGTGACCTCCTGAAGTCCAACATTCATTTTCTATTACTCTGATTCTGTGATCATATTTTTGCCTGATTCATGACAATCAAAAGTGTGTGTCTCAATAAGAGCAATGGTATTTTATTTAAACCACGTAGCTAATCCAACCCCAGGGCTGTGTTCTTAGTTATGATAGCCCTGGATTGCCAGCTTAGTGACTGTCAAAGTTCTGCTTTTCTCATTTTCTTTTTTGTATATCAGTGTCTGTGTCAACATGAGATGCTGACTGCGCTGTAGCTCATCACTACTGTGCAGTAGCGTTGCATGGCACAAAATGTGACGCAATAAGACGCAGTAGTAAAGCTACTGTGCAGTCAGCATCACCTAAAAGTTGTTCAGTGATGACACTATGCAAGTCTGGTTACCAAGTAGTCATTTAGTACTTGTGCACATGTAGACGCAGCCTGTATATCCCCTCAGTGTAAAAGGAGCTTCTTTAAGTCATTTTTGGATATGAACTTTCTCCGAGTTCAAGGATACTCATGTAACCCACCTTAATGCATGGCAGTAGTTTTGATCTGTTGAAAATTCAGAGCCCAGTACAGAGGTTTGTGTGTTCTTTGCTGCCGCCAACTGTTATCAATAAATAAAGCCAGTTATCCTGGGATTTATGTCATGTGACAGCATCCCTTCCAGACCATCAACACAGTCTCCAGGTTTGGGTTTGACCCAAAAAAGAAACAATATCTTGAAATCCAGAAATGTAGAGGCATTCAGACTATGCTTTTGGTTTTTAAGACAGCTTCTGGTTACTACTGAACAGGATGCAAGGAAAACATGCCTTTATATTCAAAGATTTTGCAGCTGAGTGAAATCAGGAGTCACCCTTAACCCTTAGTCTGATACCTGCAAGGTCTGCGCATTGTAAGTCAAGAGAGCAGAATATAAATGCAGTGATTACAACCCTTACAAAACTTGATAGTACTTCAGTATTCTTTACAGTACTTGATAGCATTGTCCAGATCAGCCCGGTTAATTTAATACACCTGCAAGACGGATATAACATGTGTCCTTGTCTCAGAAGCAATTCAGAGAAGAGCTCAGTTCTACCACATTGACCCTACGCCTCTTATAGTACAGGTCTGTGCTATGTGTACATAGAAACTGAGTCATGACCAACGAGGAGGGCTTTTATACTTAGATGAACTCTGTGGACTGGTTGGTTATGATAGAAGTCTCTCATCTTTCATGACTAAGTAGGAAGCGTGGTGAGGAGTGCCACATCGGGCTTAAAATCTCTCTCCAAATGGCCTTTGTTTTGTACTGACGCCATGTGAAACTATGAGTCAGTCTCAAGGTCGCTCAGCAGTGGAAGGCTTTAAAGACCCTCTCATGAGAGCCCTATGTGATGCTCTCGATGAGAGTCCTTCCTTGACTTCAGTGCAAACTGATTCAAAACTTAAAATTTGGTCTGCAGTTCAACTTGTACAGTGTATGAATGTATAAAGGTACTTTCATATGGAAGGATTATAGGCTTCCTACCTATCACATGCCTGACCTGTTATGGTATTAGAAGGAACAGGAAAGCTGATACAAAGGAGTCTATTACAGATGGGGCTGCATGTCATCTCTCCTCCATCTGGCCCACATTGTAAAGGATTCGGGTGCTTATTTGCCCAGTAGCTTGGCTTGATTTGTTCTGGTTGTGAAGTTGTCTTTGGATTTAAAGCAAACCCTGAGGAAACGGTTGTGAACTGACCTGTAGTTGGGACTTTCATTTTCCTTTCTGATGAACCTGCACAATGTCTTACGTAAGGAAACCCCGGGAGCAACAGAATTGCATTGTGAATATATCACATAATCTTGTAACTTTTAAGGACTTATGAAATAGTTGTCTGCCTTCGTGGTGTAATACTTGAACGTGCTTTCCAACATTGAGCTCCCTCATTTTCCAAGGAACAAAACCACATTCTAGTCCCTTCCCTTCTCCCATGAAATAAAGTCTAAGGAGAGGAAATTCAAGGTGTTATGGAGAATTAGGTGCAGAGAAAGAGCCCAGGATGGTCTGAATAGGACTTTAAAAACTTGGCTACAAATATCACTGCATAGCCCCAACCATTATTTTTAATCTCCCATTGACAAGGAAAAGCTTCCTGGGAGTTGGGACTTGTTATCTTTGTTTTATGGGCCATCGCTCAGAGAAGAACAGAACTGAAAAAGCACTGCTGGTAGTCAGAAGGGAAAAGGAAATGGACAACTTTGCCACGAGGAGCATAGATGTTGAGAAAGAGAGAGAAGACAGCCATTAACCTTCCTGGCAGCACCCGCCCATTGCTGAGTTAGGGGATTGAATCCTTGTGAAACAAAAGGGCCCGGGGGGTGGGGGGGTATATTTTATGTATTTATTTTTGTGTTGACCTGAGTTACAGAGTGTGACACATTTGTTTTGGTTAAAAATTGCTTTTGCGTGTAAGAGGATAGCCGCAAATGAGGTGGCATAAATGGCCTTGAAAGGGATTTTCAAAGAAAACAATTTGAAAAATAATTGTGCTCTTCCCCCCGCCATACGTTTTCCTTTACCAGAATATATATCCAAGACCTTCACAACCCCAGTGGGAGGTACCACTATCTCCTTACTGCAGAAAGGCCACACAGTACTAGTGGTTACATCCAAATCATTCTCGTGGATGCCTAGTTGGGAAGGAGGAAGTGATGTAATGCCTGCAGAGCTACATAGTAGGGCTCTGAGAAGCTTCGGGTGGTGATTCGATTCTGAGGAGATTCGGCCCAATTCGGTGGCCAAATCTCTGAAACTGAATTGAATCAGGGGACCAATTAAAAGGTCTGAATCAATTTAAGCTCTCTGAATCTTCAGAAAAGTTTTGGAGAGCTTTGAGGAATTGGGCAGTCCCCAGGGGCTGCAATAGGGAGCTGCAGCCGACTCTGACCTGGTAAGTACTAGAGATACACTTGAAGTAGGAGGGGCTAGGGAAGGGGGAGGGGACCATGAGGGACCCCTGCCAGCCCCCGATCCCTCTGCCC
>NW_017728909.1:15688646-15835841 GCF_001723895.1 Crocodylus porosus | reverse complement strand
CCCAGCCCCCCTCCCATGGCTGCCCTGCCCACCCCAGCTCCCAGCATTTAAAAAAAAAGCCCCAGTGCTCACCGGGTGCTGCCAGGTGCGGGGGGCAATCCCTTCCCCCCACTTCCCCATGCTTCATGGGGAACTCTGTACAAGCCCCCCCACCAGGGCAGCTCCAGCCCTTTAAGAAAAAAAAAATGAGAAAAGCCCCAGGACTCACTGCTCCCGCAGTGGCCTCGGGACCTCGGGGGGCTCATGCAGAGCCTCTCACGTGGCACAGGTCAGCGGGGGGCAGCGGGGATTGCCCTCTCCTGGCAGGAACAGTGAGTCCAGGGTTTTCTTGGCATGCAGCGTGGGGCAGTGGGGGGCAGCAGGGATTGCCCCCTGCCCAGCAACACCCACTTTTTTTTTTCCAAAGTGCTAGGACCTGGGGTGGTCGGGGCAGCCATTGAAGGGCTGGGAGAGTAGGCAAGGGATGGGCCTGGCTTGGCTGATTCAGAGATTTTGGCAACAGCCAAATCTCCAAATCAGATTTGGAGAATCGATTCAGGACAGTGATTCGAATCACCAAATTGAATCGCTCTCCCCCAAATTGGCCGAATCTGAATCCAAAGTGAATACTAGCTGCTTTGCCCAGGTCTAGTGAATAGATGAGGACAATTATTAAGCACCTTTGTTTGGGGCTAAAAATTTCCTGACTTGCCCCAGGCGTGTGGGCGTGCTCTAGTGCAATCCACATCAAGTGTCCCCTTACCTAACTCCTGTATCCGTGATGTTGCCTTTCATTTGTTAAATGTTCAGAGTGCGCTTAATCCTAAACTGACTCTCACTGCATAAATATAGCATCACACTTTCACTCTTGAACACAAGAAGCTGAGTGGTGATGGTGCTCATCTTCTGTACAATAAACTAGTTGTTAGAGGACTCACATCATGGGCGACTCCTGCCTCCCAAGTCTGGGGGGGCACCCATAGAAGCCACTGATGATGTCAGCGGCAGGGACAGGGCTGGCGAGCACCCACAGAAGCCACCGCTGACCCGCAAAAGTCCTGTCGGGGAAGGCACATGACCCTCCCCTGTGTCCCCCCCCACCAGGTGCTTGTGACTCACATAGAAGGAGGATAAATTGGGTTCTGGGACATTTGTAGCTTGAGGGAATCCAACTGACACCTCCTATTTACTAAGGGAGCGCGCTAAGCTCTGGGTTAGTCTGGGTGGGATGCCCTACTGCCCTTCCTGATGCAACTGGCAGCCAACAGCAGAAGATTCATGGGCCCAGGAGGAAAACAAGAGGAGACAGTAGCCTAGTGAGAAGGAAGGACAGTGCCCGTAGGGGGGAAGCTCTCCCTGGTGCTCCCTAGTGCCAATTCATAACCTGGCATCCTAATGAGAGAACACTAGACCCACACCCCTCTGAAGCACTCACTGATATTTCTCCTTGTGGTAAGATAAATCTTCTCTACTCAGAGGAATTTCATTAGAAGGGAAACTAGTTTTTTTTGCTCTTTTAACCCTTTTTAGGTAAAGCATGATTGGCAGGGTTTCTAGTTCCCCCCCTCTTAAGGAGTCCCCTCATTCATTCTGCTGTTGAAATACTCTTCCTCTGACCACAGCCTCCTGTGAAGTTCATTTTGTTCCTGGGTGTTTGTGTCTGACCAATCTCCCATTTCAGTCCCCTCTTCTGTGCTCACATTTATGAACTCTCATTCCCTGGGAAGCCCAAAACTTTAGCTGATTGTTTTGTTGGTTTGCATCCTCATCCTTCATGTGCCTTTTGCCACCATTCGAATCATTTTTCCTTCCCCTCACCAAACTATGCACTCACACAAATTTGGGTCTTATCATCTCAGATTTACCTCCTTACTTTTTCTCCCTCTTTCTTCTCCAATATAACAATATATCTTCCTTTGCAATCCAGTATCAATGGTATTGCACAGGAGCTCTCCACCGTAGCTTCGCTGGCCAACGTGCTACAATTCCAAAGAAGAAACATGCTAAAAGCAACAGGACTTTTTTTCACTCTCAAGCACCGTGTTATATTTTAATGTACTGCAGTCATGAGTAATGTCAGAGGGTCCCAAGGAATTGTCACTAGCCATGGGTTAGGCACCAGTTTTATAGTGTTTACGCAATGTACACCCAGTCTTCTTCTTTTCCTTCCTCCCCTACACAGCCATTTTCTCTGAGACATAAATGATCTATGTACGGCAAGAATTGTGTTGGTTACATTCACAAAAACCATTACTGGGATCCAGGACTTTGCTTAATTTTTTGAATTACTGTTGTAACTCAGATCTTGGCCCTCAGTTCAGCAAAATACTTGACCCTCTACTTAAGCCCTAGTTACTGTAATGGGATTCTAGTCTATACATTTTATTACACTGACCTCATTACTACAGTGACTGAATGCCTTCTAATACTCCAGTAAGTGATGGCCATCATTTGCCACATGAGGTTTGTTTTAAACATCAGCTTCATCAATGTCACTAGCAGCTAAGCCAAGTGTTCATTGTTCAGTGTATGCTTAAATTCCTTGTTAAATCACCTCTTCAAGCGTACCTCTTCAAGACCTGCACATCCATTCAAACACACCTTATCTACTCATGCACACCATGCCCAGTGCAGAGTCAACTCCTTTGTTGCATGGGCCTTGTTACATGTGACACTGTGAGCTGCACAAATGTTCATGGGTGTTAGTGTTAGCTCGAGTTTGGAGGAGTTGCACCTCAGGCCAGCAGGGGCTTGGAGGACTGAAAGGTAAGAATCCCCCACCCTCCCATTCTGGGCTCCCCTTCTACCCATCCTGCCTCCTACCTTCCCCAGCCCCTGGGACATTACTTTCTTATGGCTGCCTGCACTTTCTGTCCCTAGGGAGTGGGCAGGGAAGGGTTAACCTGCTTGCCCTGCTGCTGCTGCTCCTCTGGCCCAGCGGCAGTGGACAGGCAGGCAGGTTAATCCTTCCCTGCCTGCTCCCTGGGGACATGTCAGAGGCCATCTGGGGAGCCGAGGAGGTCAGGGACAGGGGGCAGTAGACCCGATCCAGGCCAGAAGGGGTAAGGGGGACAGGTGTGACTTGGAGTGGCTGATCACAAATAATTCTGCCCTGGAGTGGCATAACTTTGAGCCGCATAACAAGGGCTTAAAACTGGTGTCAGGTGCTAATGATCAGACAATCCAGAGGTTAAGAGCTCCAGGAGCTGCCCCAGATCACCATGTAACAAAACCCTAAGATTTCAGCTCTGAAAGAAACAATCATCCACGAAAATTGGCCTTCATATACGAGGTACAGAAAAAGTCTTCCTTATTTTGGTCAAATCTTTTCCTATCCATGGAATTGAACTTTGGAATTGGTCTTGTTATCCGTATAGCTAACAGCATGTACGTGATCCTGTTGGTAACACAATTTTAGTTTCTTTCACTATTTTATTTATTTTTTTTAATCAAAATGTAAGCCACAACTTATTGGGACACATCCCGTAAAGAATACATCCTAACCAATGGCATTTAACATTAAAAAAATGCTTTTACTAAAATACTGAGAGACAGTGTGCTCTTTCCAAGGCTACAAATGAATTCTGAAAATAACTAACTAACTAAATAAATAACTACAGAGGAATCAGAAGCTTTCAGTTTAGCTACATCATTTTACACATATTGCAAAAGCATGTTTCAACAAAGTTACTCATGAGGGAGAGAAAGCAAAGCAGAAATGCCTTCAGTCTTGTGTTCAGTGTTTATCTCAGAACAAACAAAGCTAGAACAGAGGTTGAGTACCAAGGTCACTGCACTTGGGACTCTAAAAAATATATATTATTATTCATTTAGATTGCAACAGTGACCAAAGCTTCCCAAACTCATCATAAGGAACAATCCTTACCCCCGAGGGGGCCCACTCTGATAATAAAATGTAATAGTTGCTTTTCTAATGTACCTTCCCCACCCAATTAAAGGGCCATTACTGTCAAATGTCTTGTATTAAATAGAGAAGTCAGCATGGTGCAGTGCACTAAACAAGAACCTAAGAGCAAGAAACTTACTGATTTCTAGGGTCAGCCCTGCTATTAACTTGCTGTGGTTTCTCGCGGAAGTCACACTCAGCTATGTTTTTTAAAGTTGCCTTTTTCGTGTGGAACCAACATTTGTAAAACCTGGGTATCTAAGTCAGTGGTTCTCAATCATTTTTCAGACCCAAGGAACCCCTAGTTAGAGTCAAGGCACCCTTCGGAAAATGCTCGTTCCTAGTTTTTGCTCGATTTTTGACTCTGGAAAAATAACAGAGCAATTCTTCTGTTGCAAAGAACTCAGAAAGATGAAAACAGTTCAAAATGTTTTTAACACTATGGTTTCCCTATTTGAAATCTCTGGCTTTATCATGAATTCATCGTATCATGAATTCTGTTTATGCATCTAACTGGGCTAACATTGCATGGCACCCCATGGCATCCTTAAAAGGATCTCAAGGGTTTCATGGCACCCTGGTTGAAATCACTGGTCTAAATGAATGCACTCAGGCTGGGATTCTCAGAGTCACCTGGAAGATCTGGACATACATTTCCCATCCATTTTGTGGGATACTAAACTGGGAAATAATGCCGGTGTTTTTCTTTTGTCCTATTAATTTATTGGCCAGATTTTCATAAGTGCTCACTCAAAATTGGTACCTTATTTTCTAAATGACACTTATGGTAAGATTAGCAGCTACAGCTGAGAATGCAGAGATATTTCTTAATCAAAAGCCAGATTTTTTAATTCCCTAATGAAAAAAATGATTCCAATAAAACTGTATTAAAAAGGAACCAGTGGAAAATATTATGAAGAATGCATAATTTATAATATCTATGATTTCTCCAAATAAAAATTATTCATTTTTGAAAACTTTGGCAAAATTTAGTTCCATTACAGGAAGTGTCCAGATTTCCAGACATGTTTCTCCACCACCTCACAGATTATGTGGGCTTTTTGAGCCTGGCAGCCTGTCTACCAAATTCTGCTGAGTTTGAATTTTGCACTTGCTAACACATATAGCAACATTTTATGCATCCTTTTCACAGATTTAAATGATTACAAAACATGCAAAGCATTTTCAGGCTTCAGACTGTCATGGGATTTGTAAAATTCAGCAACCTCTTCAGCAAATACAAGACCTTCTTGGGCTTTCAATGAGGATCATGAACAATTCACTATTTCACAGAGAATCACAAAAAAGTAGGGCTAGAAGGGACCTCACAGATTCATCCAGTAAACCCCTTGCTCAAGGTAGGAACTTTTCAGACTAAATCTTTCCAGCCAAATGTCAGTCTAAACTGCTCTTGAAGGTTTCCAGGGATGGAGAGTCCGCAAAGTCGCTAGGTAGCCTGTTCCAATGCTTGACTGTGCTCAACGTCAGAAATCTCCAACATACCTTTCCTCTGATACAGCTTGAGGTCCTCGCCTCTAGTCCTGTTCCCTATGGCCACAGAGAAGAGGCTATCTCCATCCTCTCTACAATTGCCCTTCAGGTATTTGAAGCCCCACCTCAGTCTTCTCTTCTCCAAATTAAATAGGCCTGTCCCCTTGAGGTAAGCTTCCCAGGCCTCTAGTCATTTTTGTCCTTCTCCACTGGACTCTTTCTGATCTGTTCACATCTTTTTTAAGTGTGGGGCCCTAAATAGGACACAGTACTCCGCATGAGGCCTCACCAGTGCTGAGTAGAGCTGAAGATCATTTTCCTGAATTTGCAAGTGACTTTCATGTTAATACAACCCAGGATGGTGTTGACTTTTCTTGCAACATGAGCACACTGATGGCTCATATTCAGCTTATGATCTACAACCCATAGGACCTTCTCTGCAGTACTGAAACCTAACTGGTCATTCCCCAGTCCGTATTTTTGCATGCAATTAATCCATCCCAAGTTCAAGGCTGTACACTTGTCCTTGCTGAATTGATTTTGATTTTCCACAGACCATTTTTCCTGTCCATCTAGTTCATTCGGCATCCTAGCTCTGCCTCCAGTGTTTGCAGCTCCACTCAACTTGGTGTCATGCAAAGTTAAAATCCAAAGTTAAGCCTTGGCTGAAGTATGGTATCCCATTTTGGGCACCACATTATAAAAGAGGTGTAGAGTAGTGGGAAGCCAACCTTTCTGGCAGGCATGTCACAAATTATCCCTGCACCCTCCCTGAGTGCCACTCCAACCTTTTCCCTTGCCTGATCTGCTGCTCTGCTTTTGCTTCCTGTCCCATCTGATACTATGCTTCCCATCCCCAACCAGATCCACCATGGGCCACACACAGAGACTGCCCATGACACTTGTGGCACACATGCTATCAGCTGGCCATCCCTGGTATAGGGGAACTAGAAATGATCCAAAAGGAAAGTGGCAAAGATGAGCAAAAGGGCAAAGATTTCTTAGGGTGGTATCTCTTATTGGATCAACTGCACATAAAGAATGCAGACACACATATACCATTAGGAGCACATTTCTCTGATAAGCCACTCCCTCTGACCTCACCATCCTCACGCTCAAGGGAAATCTACCTAATACTTTTCAAAGTAAACTTGGGAACAAAAACCCATGAGCTGTCTGGACACTAAGAACCAAGTACTTAACACTGATATTGGCTTACTGCACCATATAACCTACCTCATTACTGATTCTTTTTCACACACGAAAGGTGAGAATGACCCTTCTCCTTTTTGATGGGCATTGATCTCAGTTTATTTTCTTATTATTATGTCTTTTATCCTTGGGAATGTCTCTCCCCCTATTACGACTGGTTGGTTTTTTAAGTATGTTGTACTTGCTTTCGCTACTGAGACCTGATGAAGGCTATCTTGCATTCAAAAGCTTTCTCTAAGTCTTTCCTGACTACAAAATTGAACCAAAACAAGATATCACCCTGAGCAATCCTTGCCTCTCACAATTCCTGGACCACCATGACTGCAACATTACTGTAACACTACCAAAGGTGAGCAAGGCATGGGAATGCAAGCTGTATAAGGAAAAGCTGAAGGCCCCAGGCAGGTTTAGTTTGGAGAAAAAGAGAATCAGGGGTAAGGGGAGGGACTGGAGAGCCGTTTTCATCTGTTTGAAAGGCTGCCACAAAGTGCAGAGAGGATCACTGCCCCCCTCTGCCACAGAGGGCAGGAGAAGAGGAAGCCGGTTTCAACTTCAGCAACACAGATTTAAAAAGAAAAATCTCAGGAAGAAAAGCCTAACGGTAAGAGCAGGAAAACAAAGAAACAAGCTGCCCAGCCAAGTTGTACAATCTCCTTCACCAAGAGGAGGCTAAATAGGTTTGTATCTCAGATGCTTGAGGAATAAGAAATCCTGAATTTGCATCACGGTTGGATAAGATGACCCTCAAGATCCCTGCTGACCCTGTGATTCTTAGCAGCGGATCGTCGTCGTTCTGAATAAATTATAAGGGATTTTTTCCTGCTTAGAGTAAAACTGAATGAGTTAGTTCTGAACACTTCCAGAGAAGCCAAGCACACACCTTCCTATAGCCCAGTCAGACTATTTTTCACTGGTTTTTAAGGCCCCAGACCCCTAAATTACATTTTTAAAAATCTTTTGTTTCAGCTCCCTCTGCCTAAGCACTTCAGCGCATTGCATTATGCACACTGTGAAACTCAGGTGTGTAAATCTTTCCCCTGTGCACCGAGTCCTTGTTTTTTGTTTATAAAAAAAAAAGAGAGAGAGAGAGAGTGTAAGGGGACATAAAACGTAAGTGAATCAAGCCCTCAGCTAGCATTTAATTGATAAGAACTAAAGCTAATATTAGATAACAAATAAATGGTCTGTTGCACAGGCATTTAATTAAACACCAAATTAATGCAGTAATGACCTACTGGAACTAACAGCCAGAAATGCTTTACTGCAGGCAAGCATCTGGAAGGTTTCACCTTTCCCCCCCCCACCCTCCTGTACAAATACATTAAAAAGACACACATTCATTTTTAATGCATAGTTTAGGGTTCTCAAGTGGTCCAAAAGCTTCTATAGCCTGACCTCTTTGGACAGCCGACTACGGTCCTCTAGGATTACCTCGCCCTTCTGGTAGCCACAAGAAACAAATGACACCTTAGCCCCGCTTTCCCTGTTTCAGCATCATTATCTATTTGAAACTCAGCCCTGTACACCTTGGATGATTACACACTGCCCAGAAGATTAATTGCAGACAGTACTTTGGATAATGGTCTCAGGTAAGTAGCATACAGGACTGGGGAGAATGCAGAGGAATCAATAGGTTTCTTTATCAGTACAAGTCCATGTCTATAAAAGTGCTTTCAATCATACCAGGGGATACCTGGTAGGTGTGAGAGATTAACTCGGTTCAAATCCACTTGACCAGCTTTTTGTCAATCCCCTCACTATACACCAAATACGCAAGAGATTCTTGAAATGAGCTTCATCCATGTAGTGTGATCCTCAGGCATACGGCCACGTGCAGTGTGAGCCTGGACTGTGAGTTAAGCCTCTTAACATGTGAGATGCCAAGTGCTCTCAGTCCCTCATTCAGTTGAAACAGGGCAACACCCTTATGCCCTCCTAGTTTCATACCTATCATTTTTTCACTGTTTCAGTCCTATGTTGCGTCTACTTGCAGTGCTTTGTTCAAACCAGACCAATTGCCTGCATCTTATTTCCCCATGTGGAAAAACATGTCTCTCTCGGTCATGTATATGGTCCAGGCTACCCTACTATGAAAGTACCTGCCAATCTTTCATATACCTGTGAGATAAAAGAGGATCACAACCTATGCTTTATAGATGGGGATCTGAGCCAGAGAAAGACTAAAGGCCACATTTCAGAGGGATTTAGGACCTAACTCCCATTGAATTTAATGGGAATCAGCCACTTCAATACCTCTGAGAACCTAGGCCTAAGTGATTTGTTCAAAGTCATATGGGAATATATGACAGAGCAGGGCCTTGAGCCAGGTCTCACAAACACCCTAACCACTCAACTATTCTTCCTTTTGAGAAGAGATGATAATAATGAATAGTTTTTCCTAATCTTTATCTGTCTGCTCTTGTTAGGGTGGGGTTGTCAGAACAGTGCAGCATTAGCCTATTTCTTGCTCCGTTCACTTCAGTTAGAAGAGAGTTGTTCTAAACTTTGGCACTTCTAAAACTGTCCCTTGAACTGCAAATTCTTTGGGGACTCTGTTACATGGTGCATTCGTATATTGCTTGACACAATATGATTCCAACCTACTCTTCCGAGGTCCCTTCCAGCCCTAATGTCTATGAAATCTATTGACTGGAGCTGTTAGGCACTAACCTAAGACAAACCATAAATAAGGTTATACAATATAAAGGGTTTAATATAATGGTTCTCTGCATATCTCAAGTACATGAGAGACCACCAGGTGTTTCAAGAGCTGAGGCTGTCTAATTCAAGTCAGAAACTAAACTCCTGTATGGTGCCAGTGGGTGCGTACACATGTACTAACTAACTTTCTGACAGTTAAGCTGACGTAACTTTTTTAATAATAGAGACTTGGTGGGAAAACTCATAAGACTGGAGCACTGTCATGGATGGATACAAACTGTTCAGGAAGGACAGGCAGGGGAGAAGAGGAGGAAGAGTTGCTCTTTACATAAAAGAGCCATATGATTGCTCAGGGCTCCAATATGAAACTGGAGATAGGTCTGTTAAAAGTATCTGGGTTAAAGTTAGAGGGGAGAGCAACAAGGGTGATGTTGTGGTGAGGATCTGCTATAAGCCATCTGGCCGAGAGGATGAAGTAGATGAGGCTTCCATCAGACAACTAGCAGAAGTTTCCGCATCATGGTCCCTGTTTCAATCACCAGGGGACTTCAATCACTCTGAAATCTGCTGGGAGGCAATATAGCAGTACAAGGGTAATCTAGGAGGTTTTTGGAAAGTGTTGGAGACAGCTTCCTGGTGCAAATGTTGGAGAGACCAACTAGGGGCCAGCTCTTCTTGACCTGTTGCTCACAAACAGGATAGATTTGGTGGGGAATGTAGATGTGGATGGCAAGTTGGACAACAGTGACCACAAAATGATCAAGTTCAGGATCCTAACAAAAGGAAGAAAGGATAGCAGCAGAGTATGGACCCTGGCCTTCATGAAAGCAGACTTTGACACCTTCAGGGAGCTGATGGATAGGATCCCCAGGGAGGCCTGTCTGAGGGGTAGTGGAGTCCAGAAGATCTGGTTATATTTTAAAGAAACCTTACTGAGGGCATGGGAACAAACCATCCTGATGTGCAGGAAGAACAGCAAATGTGGCAAGGAACCAGCTTGACTTAGCAGAGAACTCTTCAACTTAGAGAACTCTGAGCTCAAACAAAAAAAGGAAGCTTACAAAAAGTGGAAGCTTGGACAAACAACTAGGGGGAAGAGCTGGACCAGGAATTTTCAGGTCAGCTCTCGGAGGAAGTTCAGTCAAGGGATGTGGTCATCATGGGTGACCTAAAATATCTAGACATCTGCTGGGAATAGCAGTCAGCCAGGTCTGCCTGCTCACATAGGTTCATAGCCGAGTTACAGGACCTCCACCTAACCCAGGAGGTTCACAGTCTCACCAGGGGAAATGCCTTTTTGGACCTGGTCCTGGCCATGGGCCATGACCTGGTGAGTGGACTGCGGGTTCTCGACCACCTGGGTGATAATGATTATCGTCTACTGGAAGTCACCATCCAGTGCAGGGTGTCAAAGACCTGCAGCAAGGAAACAGCCCTAGACTTCAGGAGGGCGGATTTCAATGAGGGAAGGAGACTAATCGGGGAGGCACTGAGGTTCCAGAGGGGAGGGGAGGGGAGTTCAGAGTTCAGGAAGAGTGTATGTTCCTTAAGGAGATGATCCTCCAAGCCCAGCGTGGATCAAAGGGGGCAGTAGTGCTCAAAAGCCCCCATGGCTTGCCAAAACCGTCCAGAAATGTCTCAAAGCTAAAAAGGAGGCGTGCACCCAATGGAAGGGAGGGGCCATCACTAAGAAGGATTATACCTTCAGTGCCCAAGATTGTAGGTGGGCTACTAGGAAGGCCAAGGTGGAGATGGAACTGGGACTAGTGACCCAGATCAAGGATAACAAGATGTCCTTTTTTAAATACATAGCGGGTAAAAAAGAAGGTACTGCGTAGCATGGGACCTCTGCAGAATGTGCTAGGACATATAGTGGTCACAGCAGATGACAAAGCTAACCTCTTTAACAATTTCTTTGACCCTATGTTTTTGAGCAGGGACCGGGGCATCTCCCACACTGGCAACCCTGATGGTCCCAGGGAGGCACAGCCAGGCCTAGGGTCAGTGAGGACCTAGTCAGAGAACTTCTGGTGGGGCTAGACATGTTCAAATCAGCAGGTCCTGATGGTCTCCACCCCAGAGTGCTGAGGGAATTAGCAGAGGTCATTGTGGGACCCCTGGCACAGCTTTATGAGCATTCATGGTGCTCTGGTGAGGTGCCGGAGGACTGGAAAAGGGCCAGTGTGGCCCCCATTTTCAAAAAAGGGAGGAAAGAGGACCCAGGAAACTACAGGCCCATTAGTCTTACCTCAGTGCTGAGGAAGCTTTTTGAGAAAATTATCCAGGAGCACATCTGCGAGGGACCAGCAGGGGAGATTATGCTTAGGGGCAACCGACATGGGTTCATTCCAGGCAGGTCCTGTCAAATCAACCTGGTGACCTTCTACAACCAGGTCACAAAATCCTTGGATGCAGATGTCACAGTGGATGTAGTCTTTCTGGACTTCAGGAAGGCTTTCAACACTGCCTCTCACCCCATTCTCATTAAAAAATCAGGTGACTGTGGCGTCGATGCCTACACAGTCAGATGGATCACAAATTGGCTAGAGAGCTGCACCCAGAGTGTGGTGGTAGATGGGTATTTTTCAATCTGGAGGGATGTAGGCAGTGGGGTCCCCCAGGGCTCGGTCCTCTGGCCTGCACTGTTCAACATCTTCATCAGCGACTTGGACGAGGGCGTGAAAAGCACCTTGTTCAAATCCATGGATAACACCACAATGTGGGGAGAAGTGGGCATGCTAGAAGAGAGGGACAGGCTGCAACTAGATCTGGACAGGTTACAGTGGTGGGTGGATGAGAACAGGATGGGTTTCAATACTGACAAGTGCAGGGTACTGCACCTGGGAAGGAAGAACCAGCACCATACCTAGAGACTGGGGAACTCCCCTCTCATGACTACAGAGGCATAAAAAGATCTTGGAGTCAATATTGATTCCAAAATGGGCCAGCAGTGTGGGGATGTGGCCAGGAAGGCTAACCGCACCTTGTCATGCATCCACAGATGTATCACCAGCAGGTCCAAGGAGGTGATCCTCCCCCTCTATATGACATTGGTCAGGCCAAAGTGGGAGTAATGTGTCCAGTTCTGGGCACTGCACTTTAGGAGGGATGTGGACAGCATGGAGAGGGTCCACCCGCATGGTCAGGGGGCAGCTGGGCAGGCCCTAGGGGATAGGCTACGGGACCTGAATGTGTTCAGCCTCCACAAAATAAGGCTGAGAGAGGATCTGGTAGTCATCTACAAACTGGCCAAGGGGGACCAGCAGGCTATGGGACTGACCCTGTTCCCTAAAGCACTACTGGAAGTAAAAAGGAATAATGGCCATAAGTTGGTTGAGAGTAGATTCAGGCTAGACATCAGAAGACACTACTTCACAGTCAGGGCGGCTAGGATCTGGAACCAACTTCTAAAGGAAGTGGTGCTGGCTCCTACCCTGGGGGTCTTCAAAAGGAAGCTAGATAATCACCTAGCTGGGGTCGTGTGACCCCAGCGTTTTTTCCTGCCCATGGCAGGGGGTCAGATTGATGATCTGCTCAGGTCCCTTCCAAGCCTACCAACTATGAAACTATAACTGTGAAACTATGGAGGGATGAAGTCAGGAAGGCCAAAGCACAATTGGAGTTGCAGTTAGCAAGGGATGTGAAGGGTAATAAGAAGGGTTTCTACACGTATGTCAGCAGCAAGAGGAGGATTATGGAAAGTGTGGGTCCTTTACTGAATGGGGGAAGCAACTTAGTGACAAATGAGGAGGAAAAGGCTGAAGTACTCAATGTCTTTTGGCCTCAGTCTTCACAGGCAAGGTCAGGTCCCAGACTACTGCACCAGGCAGTACAATTTGAGGAGGAGGTGAACAACAGCCCTTGGTGGTAAAAAAACAGGTCAGGGATTATTTACAAAAGCTGGAGATGTACAAGTGCATGGGTCTAGATGCAATGTATCCGAGGGGGCTGAAGGAGTTGTCTGATGTGATTGCAGGGCCGCTGGCCATTATCTTTGGAAACTTTTGGGGAAATCCTGGATGATTGGACAAGGGCAAACACAGTGCCCATATATAAGAAAGGGAGGTTCCAGGGAACTACAGACCAGTCAGCCTCAGCTCAGTCCCTGGAAAAATCATGGAGCAGAACCTCAAGGAATCCATTTTTAAGCAGTTGGAGAAAAAAGGTCATTAGGAGCAGTCAGCATGGATTCACCAGGGACAAGTCATACCTGACCAACCTGATTGCCTTCTATGATGAGATGACTGGCTCTGTGGATGTGGGGAGACCAGTGGATGTGCTGTACCTTGATTTTAGCAAGGATTTTGATATGGTCTCCCACAACATTCTCACAGGTAAGCTAAGAAAGTACGGGCTGGATGAATGAACTGGAAGGTGCATAAAAAACTTGTGGACCATCAGTTTCTGAGGGTAGTAGTTAATGTCTCAATGTCTAGTTGATAGCTGGGTTGAAGTGGAGTGTTCCAGGGGTCAATACGGTTTTGTTCAATATCTTCATCAACTACCTGGAAGATGACATAGGGTGCATCCTCATCAAGTTTTCAGATGACACCAAGCTGGGGGAGTAGATATGCTGAAGGGTAGAGCAAAGATTCGGAGTGACCTAGAGAAATTGGAGGATTGGGCCAAAAGGAATCGCATGAGTTTAAAGAAGGACAAATGTAAATTCCACACATCAGTACACACTAGGGACATGATTGGCTGGGCAATATCTCTGCAGAAAATGACCTGGGAGTGACAGTGAACAATAGGCTTAATATGAGCCAGCAGCGTGCCCTTGTTGCCAAGAAGGCTAACGGCATCCTGGGCTGCATTAATAGGAATGTTGCCAGCAGGTCAAGGGAAGTGATTAGTCCCCTGTATCCAGTGCTGGTGAGGCCACGTCTAGAGTCCTGTGTCCAGTTTTGGGCCCCCCACTACAGAAAGGATGTGGACAAATAGGAGAGAGTCCAGTAGAGGGTAACAACAATGGTTTGGGGGCTGGGGCACATGTCTTATGAGAAGAGGCTGAGGAAACTGAACTTATTAATCTACAAATGAGAAGACTGAGAGGGGATTTAATAGCAGCCTTCAACTACCTGCAGGGTGGTCCCAAAGAGGAAGGAGCTGAGTTGTTCTCAATGGTGGCAGATGACAGAACAAGGAGCAATGACCTCAAGTTGCAGGAAGAGGAGTTTAGGTTAGATATAAGGAATAATTTTCTCACTAGGAAGTTAGTAAAACACTGGTACAGGTTGCCCACAGAGGTGTAGACTCTTCATCCTTGGAGGTTTTTAAGACCCAGCTAGACAAAGCCTTGGCTAAGATGATCTAGTTGTAGATGGTCCTCCTTTGGGCAGGGAGCTGGACCTCCTGAGGTCCCTTCCAACCCTAATTTTCTATTTTTCTATGATTGTAAGATTGTTTGGTGGCACTATCTGCCAAAAAATAGACATTTTGTTCTAACCAAGAGCTAGCTGCATTTCAGAAGTAGGTGGCATGCATGAATGAATAAATGCTGAAAGAGTCATACATATGCACATGAACACATAGAAAAGCAAATGTGGTCCTTTTCTCCTTTATCCACCTCCATTATCTTCACTAAGATGCTCGGCACTGGTAAGTTTGTACACATAGCATTTGTGGATGGGGTCTAAAGATTTTTCTATAGCTATAATACAGGTATTACCTAGTAAATAACTCAGCCCACATACATCTGATTTACAGAAAAATACAAGTCATGCCTTTCATCAAAGCACTAAACATGCTTACTAGTCAATTAAACTTAAGAGAATCCCTGTGAACTAGCTAAATATTATTACTACCAATTAACAGGCAGGTACAATTGACTAGCACAGCAAAACACGGTAAATGCAGGCACTCTTAATTCCTAGCAATAGTTCACAATAAGGTTCCCATATCCCATCATCATTGTTGCTTTCTGTCTGTCATGTGACAATGCGGCTATCACAGGAAAATGTGCTCTTTTTCTAGCAGTGAACAAAATAATTGTTAAAATAGGGCAATTCCTGTTATAATACAGCAATTTTTATTATTTTTAAATATAACCCCTCCCCCCAACACCATTTTCATTGTAGAGCTTCTTCTAGAAACTTCTCCCACCATCTTGTGCCAGACGCAGGTAGTTAAAAAAAAAAGGCTATATCTTACTTTAAAGAGGGACTTGGGGGTCATATTATCTAAGTCTTTCCAATATATTCTGCTTTGTGGACAGTGGGGACATCTACATGTGCATTAACGTGCTGTAAGTATGACGTATTAAGTTTAGTACATGTAGTAACATACGTAAATCACTAAATGTGCCATAATAGGTGCTACTGCACAGTAGCACCAGCACACATCTTTTAAGTGTTGGTAATGTGCGGTAGACTAATTCTACTGTGCATTAGTGCATTAGCACGGATGTCACTGTGATGTGCTAATGCACAGTAGAATTAGCTTATTGCGCTTCTAGCGTCTCACATAGACACAACCACTGTAAACAGAATATGAACTGCTGCTATTAGGGATAAGACAGCTGGAATTTCACATTCAGACTGATGGGAACCAGACTAAGCTCATAAAATGAACATGACCATGGCCACAAAACTAATTGAGATAATAATGTACTATTTAAGCAAGCAATGGCATTGCCCTTTGTGAAGGGCTTTGGAATTTTTAAGTCGAATGTATAGTTGCATTAAGATGAAGACAATTACACCCAGAGATATCCTCTAAGGACAGCAGCACTGACTGCTCATGTCATGATTTTCTGCCCATTATCACGTTTGACAAACAGTTGGAAATCAAGCAGAAAACCTGTGGTGAAATGGGAGGAAACAAGAATAAAAATAAAATGAAAATGTGTGAGTTATCAATGAAAGCAGTTCAGAAATGGAAAGCAGGCAAGAAGTTGCATCTATCGGCACAGGGTGAGGAAAAACCTGAGGGAAGAACCAGATACTTTTCTTCTAGAAGATTTTGGCCAAATGAGTGTCATGACTTGATTTAGAAACTTGGATCTGCAGAAACAAATATCAAAACAGCCTATTGGTAACAGCATTAGCCAATTTGGTCTCTTAGTGAATCCGTTCCTGTTTTCTTAGATGATACAAGACCTATTAAATATCTAATATTATTTTCCCACTGTTTATGCAGATTTTTGAATGTTTATTGCATCACTGACCGCGGTTAATATCCAATGTATGCAAACCCCAAGTAACTCTAGCCATTTCAGTTAAGGCCAGAAAACTCCTGAGGAAAGGAGTTTGCAAGCTAAAGCAAGTAGGGACACAATTCTTTGTGTTTCTATCTGTGCTAAACAAATATGAGTGGGGCTGTGTCAGCAAGTGACTCGGCTGCCTAGAGGACACATTGAATGGCTCAATTCTTACAGTGGCGTGTATGTAGGTGCAGGCTGAAATTTATACTTTAGTCTTGACATGAGACTGCTCTATCTGCTCCAGTCTTTGGTGAGATATTTATTTGGCTTTAGCCAGAACTTGATAGCTGGTCAGATATTAAGTATTCAACAAGATGTTACAATCCAAAGGTCATTTCTGTACTCAGCAGTGCCGTGGGCACAGGTGTTCAAGACATCCCAATTACCTCTGTCATTACAGAAGCAAGGTGCTTGCAGTGCCCATATCTCCCCAGCTTTTACCTATGGCATGTTGTAAAGTGCGCTTGGTATTTCTGGTTTTGTGCCTTGCAGCCTTGTGTGAGTGTCTAAAGTACTGATGTTGAGAAATCATTGGGTAAATGATTACCATGACAGTGCAAAGGTCTAGACTTGTTGGCTCAAGAGGCCCCTTCCAGATACCCAGCCATGATGGCTAGAAAATGACATTTAGAGGTTTGCTTTTAGGAAGCGGCTTGCAGGTAAAGTAGATATTGCATTAGAACAATGGTTCAGGGGAATGGCAAGTGTTAATTGATTTATTCTGTTTGTCAGAAAGTTTCATAGCCTTCAAGGCAGACACTGTCAGAAGTCAAGAGGCATACACATATAGTCCTGGCTCCAAGTCACAGTGCCCAGTTACAAAAACCCTGGGGATTTTTGGTTTGGAATGAAATGACCAAATTAAGGTATATGCACATGATGGATTTATGAAGATAGAATTTTGGCTGACAAAACAGAATGTGGACAACATGATGACCACAAGGAAACCAATCAATGGTACCTCAAAATGGAGGCCACCTGTACACGTAACAGGGTTTAATCCTCATTAAATTAAATCGGTTTATAAGATTTTAAACTTGTTTATTTTGGAGGGTTGCATCAGTGTTTGCATGTACTAGGTTTTGGAATGAATTAAGTCCAGTCCCCGGCTAGCACTGCAGGAGCGTGGGATGGTCCTACACTACCTCTCACCCCCACCCAGCCCAAGGCCCCCAACTCTGTCGCCTGCCATGGCCATGCAGCTGTGGAAGCAGGGAGGTGGCACATGGCACAAGAAAAAACAAAGCAGCAGCAATTCAAAAGCTGAAGCAATTTGAAAGGATGAACTACAAAAAAGTCACAGCATCATCTGGTGACAAACAGGCTCATTACATGCTTTTGAGTGTCTTTGTGTTTGCATTCAATGAATCCATAGACACGACACTTTAATTTGCAGTGAGCCAAACTAATCTACGTCCAAGCAGTTTTACTTTAATGCACCAGAAAGACTTTTAAACTGTCTTGAAAACCCACTTGTGGAAACAGTCATGCCACTGCAGCACAAGAAAGGACAAAAAATGTGGCATGTACAAATGCCCCATAAGTCACCAGAAGAGAAAGAATATAAAAGGAGGAATTTTCAGAACAACAAGTTGGCACCAGCACCTAATCTCCAAGGTGTCTGACATCAGACATTCAAGCAAAGAACCACATGGTGGCACTCATGTATGGGACGGATACACACTCACCTCATGTGTACTCGAGGCACTAGGGGATATTTTGGGTAACGTATTCTATAGTCATCTTGCTTGCTTTGCCTGCATTACTGTTATTTCCTATCACTGTGTATCAGTAAAATGTGCCTGTTATCAACCAGCGGCATTCGGGTCGGTCTGAAGACTGTGCTCACCCAGAATAAGGTATCAGGACTGGGTTGTAAATCCAGTGCCAACAAGTCACATAATTGCGATTTTGTTCACCTGCAGATTTATTGTGAAGCCTATGCCACGTGTATCATGGATGAACAACTGCTCATATGGCTAAAGAGTATGCACGGCATCAGAACTATACATAAAATGTCTGCAGACGTATGTAATTAAACAAATTTAAAAAGACCCTGATTATCCTGGTTCTACATGTTCAGAAGCCCAAATTCTAGAAGGTCACATCCATCATTATTAAGCTGATATGCCTAAATGTACATATCTACCTCCATATTTAAGCAGGGGTGGATCCAGGGGAGTATAGGGTGGTGCAGTTGCACCCCACTTTAGCTGTGCTGCATACACCCAATGAGTTCCCTGAGCTGAACAGCTGATCAGCACAGGTCCTGCTGGAGTTCTGCATACCCTCATAGATCTCCAGCAAGACTTTTGTGAGCTCACTGTACACGTGATGCTCTTCCAGGAGTCATGCAGACCAGCCTGTGAGCTCAGAGAGTTCACAGCACATGAGCTACATAGCTGAAGTGGGATGTGGCTATGCCCACTATTCCCAGATCCTGGATACACCCATGTATTTAAGCAATGTTTAAGTGGACGGATTTTTAGAAGTGCCAAGTCACACTGTTGTCCACAGAAATTATGGGTAGAAATGGTGGACTTATTTTTAGTTACGTTTTGTGTGTGAATGTAGCATATATTTGGTGAATAATTGCTTTTTAAAAAGGCAAAAGAAGTTAACATGCCACCTTCTTCTTTAACAGAAAGTCATAATTTTGGAATTGAGCTTTTTTTTTTGATCTAGAAAAACAAGAGGCTGCTTTGAGTCAAACAAAATGTTTGAGATAACCCCCAAATCTTTTTTTCAAGGCTTATGTTTTACTGGGGAAAAAAACAAACAAAAAAACAACCTTTTTCAGAGGAACCAGCATGAAAGAGTGTGATTTTTTTTTCATTTCTTTTTATCCATCAAATTGAAATATTCTTTAATCGCACATTTCTAGGCATCAGTGCTCAACTCCTTTGACACCTACATAACTGGCCTGATTTTCATCATAAAAGGATGCAGTCAGGGATGTGCCAAAATTTAGAATGGCACCATCTTGTATTTTTTCTCCTTAGGAAATCATGTGCTAGTGATGATTAGTTGAAACGGACACATGATCATCAGAATAACTATAGCTGCTAAATTTTTCTGTGCCACTGCTGCCAACGGGGCCTTATTATGTCTGTCTATTTGGAACGTCCTCCTGTAGCAACATCAGTTTGTCATGCTTTAGTAAAACGCTGATGAAGATTTGGCTTTGAAATACTCTGCAGATTTATGGTCGCAAAAATCCAAAGGCTGATTATGCGCTGGCAATAACATACAATGCAGAACAAAATGCAGAAGCTAGCTAGAGCACATCATTGAATGGGTGGTTCTTTAGAATACAGAGAATATCTCAATTCATATGGCACAGGGAAGTCAAGATGACAGGACTTTGCAGTGCATAGTCACCAGCTTATTTTTCTTTCTTCATTTGCTTCTCAGCATGGTGGCAAAATGGCTTTTTCTCCCCCTTGAAAAGACAGATAAATGGAGTGTCATCTACCAAGACTGCTGGGATGATTTCTGTTGCTGCCGACTACACGAGGTCTGGTTTCATCTCTATAGGCAGCCCTGAGTTTTACACCAAACATCGAGCAATAGGCCTATCACACTACTTACACAAACCTAAGATAATAATAGCATTTGGAGTAAAATGACTGCTGTAAATTGCAGATGGAAGCTGCTCCCAGGAATGACTCAAACCCCAATGGTAATTTTCCCATTAGATTAGTCTTGCTTATGTTTAATTTGGGTCTGTGCTAAGTATCAACCCAAGGCCCATCAGACATTTCATTGGACTGTAAGTGGTGTGCAGAACATGTGCACAGAAGTGAATTTCAATCTTGTTGAATATTTTCTTCTCTTTCTGGAGCCTCTTATTTTCAGTGATGCTTACTTCCCAGTAGCCTAATAACATTGGACAGTAGCATATTAGCAGAGTTTTTGGCCAGCATGCTACTGCAGTGTTATTAGGCTACTGCGCAGTAAGCCTCTTGTGTAGATGCACCCACGGAGTCATTTTATGTTTTAATGTGTAAATGTTAATTTAATCCCCTTTACCAGTAATTCCCTACCTATTCCTTCACATAGACCTTCTAGTTTATTGCTACATCACATTTCATCTTTTATGGGCTCAGATGTCTTGCTAAATCTTACACAAACACCAGAATATTCCTTCTTGGACCTTTATTTTCCCCCTTTCTGTATATGTGCTTGAATATCTTCTCCTTAAGATTCCCTTTCAGTGCACAGTCGAAGATGTTCTTGAACTTGTCCACAGCCATTTCTAATTTGTCTGATCTTCATCAGTCAGTTTAAAGGAGCATAAAATGTCATCTGCCTCATCCGTCACTGCGTGTGTATTAATGTATTTATCTGATTCACTTCCTCTTGCTCATCTGGGCTTGATGCAATTCTGAATCTTTCAGATCTCCTCATTTATTTCAGTCACTCTTCGGGTTTACTGAAGTTGAATTTCTCAGGTGGACTAGTCTGAAATGATGCCATGCTCTGGCAGCTCTGTAAGCAATTATCATCTTAATAGCCTGTAAGCCCTGTTTTGTATACTCTCTTTTGGTCTGGCACCAGGCAAAGACTCCTATTTACCCCTAAACCCCTTCTTTTTCTTTCTGCCAGGAAACATTGTTAATAATAAGTATTATCATTACTTCGTGGGGATGGCCAGCATTGCCACCATACCGGATTGACGTTACCGGTAATAATTCCACCACGGCCGCTGCCGCGGACTCCACAAGACAGGGAGTTATAAATTGGGTTTGTGACGAGTCCCTGCTCCAACTGGGGCCAAGTCAGCCTTCTGGCAGCCAGTCATTTGTTGCTGTGGTGGCAAGAAGCTGACTACATCCCAAACGTAGCTAAAAACCAGCAAAGCAAACAGTGGTGAGCTGTCTACACAACTAGACCTTTGGTGATCCTGTTAAGTGCCCTGATCCCAACCCCTTGCCTTGACTCTGATCTGTGATCTTGTTTCCTGTTCCTGGTATCGATGTCTGACTTCTGACCCTTGGCTTGCTCCTGTCTATGACTCTCAGGTCCTGACCTGATCCGTGGCTTCCGACTCCAGCCTGTTTCTGACCACGTCTTAGTTGTAATTGCAATTTATGACCACCAGCTCCTGGGCCCCCATTCCAACACTGGGTTCTAGGTTCAGGTTTCCCAGCCCTGCCCCATGACAGTTTCCTGCTACAATTATGTGAAATGGAGAAAATAGCTCCGTATTGAGCCACATCGTTAGCTCAAACTCAAGCCCTAACTGAGCTCAACAGCATCCAAAGTTTGAGCTAGTTGACTTGCTTTTTATCACTTATCACTAGGAGGATCCTGCCTCAGACAGGGGCCTGGACTAGATGACCTCTCCAGGTCCCTTCCAGCCCTACTTCTCTATGATGTTATGACTGTTAACTAGTCCTCTTCTGGGGCTGGAGGCTATTCTTCTTTTGAAGCTGTGTCATGAGGTCAGAGAGAGTAAGAAAGAGGCAGCTTCACTGTGTAGCCCAGGGCTAAAGGTTACCTAAGAGAAAGTGCAAGGAAGGGAATGTAGATGCAGCCCCTGCCCCACACAGTGATTATATATTTTATCGAATGACTACTTACTGTACAACACAGAAAAAAATGAAAAAACCTGGGGTAGGGACCAGAGTACAGATATTTCCTTCCCGACCACTGGGCTAGGAAGGCGAGTTTCCTCTTGTGCGTGTTTTCTGTCTCCCTCCATTCCCATGCGCCTGAACTTCTTTGCAGCACACCGGCCCACCTTCAAAAGAAGGCATAGAGATGATCTTCCCTCCATCATACGTGGATTCGCATACTGTCTGGAGGTCATTGCACTCAGGAGGTGGCTTTCAACTGCTTCAGGACAGGAATTGAACCCAATTCTTAGGTAAAGGCCTTTGCCACAGGAACGTAAGATAAAAGAGTGGCGCCGAACAATGACTTGTTCACTTACATCTTGAAGTAGCTACAACTATTTTTGAAAAGGCCCAGTTCTGCCAGTAGGTATCACGTGCGTACTCAGGACACCTGATGGATTGGGACCCTGAGAAAGTTTTAGGCAAGGGTCCTGGTTCCTGGATCCCAATCAGGTTTAGATAGCTTCTCAGACTGCTGCAAACCTTGGGCATGAACAACGGCCCTCTCCACATGCCCAGAAACATTTGAATTTGAATTCAATAAGGAAGTGCTCTGCAGAACAGGTTTTTTTCGATTATAAGTTCCAATTCAGGAAACTCGGACCCATCCATGTTCTCCTGTAGGCACCTATGTCCTCTTTGGATCGAGCCAAAAAAAAGCCTCAGATAATAAGCATTGCAGCCTACTTCATAGTGATCAAAGGCTGTTACCATCTGCCAGGTATACTGACTTTGATGGCTTTGCTCCAACTTTTCATGAACCGATGAATGTTACCGTCACCGGAGTTAACATGAGGAGCAGTAAAGGCAACGTTAGGTCCTCGCTAGCAGTTCTAGCATGCAAGCCAAGGAGTGAATGGTGGAAAGGAACGCAGTTGCCTTCTTGCCCTGCAAGAGTCCTTACATCTGATGGCTGAGCCAGTGCTATACAGGAAATACTTACTCCTGGTGCCAAAACTGTGTTTTGAGGAATAAACTGAGGGCTTCTGTCTCCCAAAGTGGCCATATGGCACTAAAATATTTTTCCCCATATTGTTTTATAGAATATGATAAGAAGCAGTAAAAAAATATAAGGGAGGCATTGACCTATGTGTCCAAAAGAGTTACTTTTCATTTGTTTTTGCCCTTTGTCTTGTACCTTTGTCCACCATAGCCTTTGAAGATGCTGCCGGTATTACAATCCACTAACGCAGCTCTCCTTTAATTACATCCAAGCAGCTGTTTTATGTGTATATTCCCCTAGCAATAGCAAAATTGTCAGGCATAAAAGACCCGCAGAAGATAATCTTGCTTTTTCTGTTATATTTAATTTACCTAGATGAGGAAGCAATATGGTGCAGTGAATAGGCCAAAGGCTTTCAATTTAGCTGGGTTCTAGGCATTCCCTCTTAAAATTAATTTTCTGTGTGATTCATTGACTTGGGGATCAATCATGTCAGCTTTCTTACCTATGTTTCCCCTCCCATGCTTTGAGTATCTTATCTATTTGAGTGTCCAGCCCCGTGGGTTCAGATTCATTGTATGTCTCTGCAGTGTGCGGCACATTCAGCTCCTAAGCCTGGTCGGGGGTCTCGTAGTGATGCTAAAATAGAAATGCATAGAAGAACATAGGTAAAACACCCTGTGCAGAGCCAGATAAAGTTCCTCAGTTGAAATGTGCTGTAAGTATGGTTACTGGCCATACTTTTTTACTCCCGCTTCCCTGTTAATATGTCTTTCTTTCTGTTGTTTTTCATTAATAATGTTATTGCAGGGCTTTGGCAGAAAGTGACCTGAGTGAATCTGAGATGGAAACTCAGCCTCTTTTGTGAAGAAATGATGCTTATTTATGGTGACAGGATCCTCTTTGTGCTTATTTCTATTTCTGTGTTATACACACAGATTTACTTACAAGCGGAAATGCAGCAGGCTACCCTTTGCCACAGACAACAGATGAGCCCTGCACTTCATTTAACTGACTTTGTGTCAGCTTTAATTTCTCGACTGCTTAGATTTCAGGTCCTTCTTGGCCCTTCGAAGGCATCCTTTGATATCACGTGTTGCTCACTGGTTTAGACTCTGTTTTCTGCTTTACTTTTGGACTCTGTGGTTTATGCCAAGAAAATCCCTTTGTCATTTGAAAAAAAGGAAAAAAAAGTTAACTTCTAAATTTATCTTTCTTTATTATTTCCACCTGCTACTTTGACCATCTGGGAGGGGAATAAACTGTACTGGTATAAGGTAACTTCAAAAGGTACTAGTATATGCAGAAGATAACAATATAACTACAGACCTGAACCAGAACAGCTAGATAAGGAAAATAATAGCACCCCAACTGACATAATTATACCACTGCAAAGCAGCACATAGACTAAGACTTCACTTTCCATTTATCAGCAAGAGTAGGAGCTTGATTCTCAAAGGCTTTCTTTCTGTACCTTAGGCACTGCTGTATAGTGGGGTGGAGGTGAGAGGGCCAAATTCATCCTGCCTTTTACATCCTTCATATTCTTGGGCCGGGTGAGAGTTTCATGAGGCTGGTGTAAGCCTGTGCAGTTAGGGATGCTCTACTCACACTTTGCTTCCTCTGTTATTCTAGGGGCGCTGGTACATGAGTGTGGAGGCTGCTCCAATACACCGTAATGACAGTGTGTCAGAGCAGACTCGATGCACTGCTGGGCCCTGGCTCCTGGCTCAATACTCTGTCCAGGACCTGCTCTCCATCCTACCACTTCAAAAGGACCAAAAAGATAGGATGAGAACAATCAGCCCTTGTACACGCCACAAAATTGGCCTTTAAAGCTGCTTAAATGCCCTTTTGCACCACTTTAATGGTATTGCTGTTTACACTCTCGGTGCATATTGCACTTTAAATTACTTCATTACGTAGCAAGATAAAACACCTCTGAGGTGTTTTATTTTGCTCCCCTACCAATGTGCAGTAGCCATGGGGGGAAGTACCAGGTCCCACACAGCTCAGGGGCTGTGTGATCCAGTGGCAGCCCATGCAAGCAGGCTGCACTGAAGGAAAAAAAAAAAGTGGTAAGTCTAATCTCCCCCCTCTGCAAGCCTGCCTGAGCTATGTGGGGGCCTGGTGCTTTCCCCTGCAGCTTTGGGGGGGCAGTGCTTTCCTCCATGACTGCAGTGCCCCCAAGGACCACCCAGACTGGGAGCCAGCAGGCAGGTGCTGCCTGGGGGGTGCCACCACAGCAGGAAGCACTAACCCCTTGGCAGCTCAGGGACCACTCAGCCCGCTGGCAGCTCTCCTTCTTCCCACAATGCCAGAGAGGCAGGTACGGATTGGGCCCCCACCCTTGTGTACATGCCACAGGGGTTTAGTTCAATTTAATTCTCCCTGAAGTGGTGTTTTTGAAAACCCACCATTTCAATTTAGGGAGAACTAAACTGAATTAAACCCCCGTGGTGTGTACAAGCACCCAGAGTCCTTAAGCAGTTTTACACTGGTTGTGAAGAACTTCTGCTCAAGGTGACTATTCTCAAGTGGGGTTTAAGGCCTTTTGTATGTTGCCAATGTAGTTTATCAAGGCCTAGGAATGTCAATCTGCTACAAGAAAAGACTGTCCTTGTGACTCTCGCATTTAACTAGCCACTAATAAAAGTGTTTTGGATGCTCAAAACAAAAGGAACAAATGCAGTTGTGATATCTATGATCTCAAGAGATTTTAGACCCTAATCATTTGGAGGCTTTCCAGCGAGATTTAAGTAGATGAACATCTGACCTTTTGAATACCTTGTCCTCAATAACACTTACCCCATTGAGGCTTCCCTATCATAAGTTTTTAAGTGGTAAAGTGGAGTTACTGAAAGAGCATTAAATATCTATATAGGCCAAAATGTTGAGAATTTTATGCATGCATAATTCATGCAGATGCACATGTACACGTGGAAACTTGAAATGCAAAATATGTGTTTGCTCTTACTTATTAGGTTCTGCATGGAGAATAAGATGAGTACTGTAACAAGCCAGAATGTGCATGGTCTATACTAGCACATATGAAAAGAAATATGGACATTGAGACTGACTATCAGGCTGTGTACAGGCATTCAGGGAGCTTAGGGGGAGGTTAGATGCAGTTAAAAGTAGCCACCTGATTTAAGGTTAAGTTGGGTTGGGGAGGGCTAGTGGGAGGGGGTTGGGGGAATCAAGGGGGCAAGCAGGCTCTGTCAGGGCGGATTGAGGGGTCTGCAGGAGGAATGGGGGAGCAGGCGGGGGGAACAGTGACCTACCCCCCCATCCTTCCTGCACCTCCCCCAACCCAACTTATTTCCTTGATTCCTGACATTGGCAAACCCACATAAAATCAGCATCAGGAGCAGCTTGCAGGGGTGGGACTTTGGTAAGCTTGGTGAGGGGGAGTTCAGTAATCCATGGGGGGTTGTCCTTTGGGGGGGCATGGTGGGGGTGGGGTTAAACTAGCTCAGTGCCTTTGAGGGGGAGGGGGGGCAGGGAAAATGCAGTCTTGGGATAGGGGTGAGGGGCTGAGTTTTCCTAGCCCTGGAGATGCACTGAGAACTGGACAGATGTCCAGATAGATCAGTCTTGCTGGACCTGAGCTAAGCGAAAGTACCTCAGTGGTACACTTAACTTAGATTGGGTCAGCCATTTTTTAAGTGATCTAACTGCCCTGAACATCTGTACAGTTCATACGTAGATCCACCTAACTAGCATAAGATCCACACCTGAGCAAACTAAGTTATTGAGTAGCCATTTTTAATGCAATCCAACTTCCCTGAATGTCTGTATGCAGCCTCAGGTCCAAAGTCTATGTCTGTGGTTGTTCACTGTATTTAATAAAGTCAAAGTGCAACATTGCTATTCATTACTGTCTTACGGTGGGGCAGTAAATCAGTGTTCTAGGTCCAGTTCATAGCCAATAATGTTCACGCCATAACCAGTTCATGCGATAAGCAACACCTAAATCTCAACAGACAAGCAAAAGACTGAATCCCACATCTTTGAGTAGTCATTGCTTTTTGGATGTCTTCTTTTTTTCATAAAGATCACGTGAGTCATTGGGGTCAAGTATTGATACCGGAACTGTGAGTTCTCAGCCGCTCTGGAACTCAGACTCTGAGCAAAGTTATAAATAGGCAAGTAAAACACTTGGGCCTATATATTACAAACTCGATAATAAGGAAACACAGTATAATATTGTAAAAGGTTTGGGCTCTGTCCTCTTCAATGTGAAGTCAGTGGCAAAGCTTCTACTGACTGCAGTATTAAATCTTTCCTAAGATTTGGCAACTTTCCTGTCTATGGAAAAATGAACTTATTAGAATAAAATATATTACCTTTGCTTTTTTTTGCTTTTTTTTTTTTGCTTTAATTGATTTTTAAAGTGCATGTCAAAGTGGGATACAGCTGCCAGTTCATGTGTTAATGCAACAATACAGTGTGGCTGTACTGCACTTGCATTTAATCAAAATTTAATCAACTCTAATAACAGTGAACTGGATAATGAAAGATAAGGTGGAATTGCACAAGCAGGCGTCAAGTCTCGCTGCCGAAGACCATACTGTAACTCTGGACAAGCATGATCCCACTACCCAATCCATTGGCAACGTGTAAGTGTTGATAAGTGGGGGACACAGCTCCACACTGCTGCTGCCCCTGTGGCTGCCAAGCACCAGCTCTGGCCAGATTGCATACCCACGCCCAACAGCCAGTGCAGAAATCACATGGTTGCCCCTGCCACCACTGCTGCTGCTGGGTCCTGGCTCCAGCTGGGCTGCATTCCCACACCCCACCATCGGTGCAGAAATCTGGGGGGACTTGCCCTCCCTGGTCTCCCCCACAATGCATCACCAATGACTGAATCCCCTTCTCCCAGGTCATTTTTTGTTTAATAATTTTAAAACACAAGTTTAAAAAAAAAAGGCACACCTAGGAAGGGAATATTCCCTACTGCTATGTGATGACCACCATCTTTGCCAACACATCAGAGAAGAATGTAACCCGCCATCAGACCCCAGCAGTCTTTGCTGCCCAAGTGCAGGAGGGTTGGACCCAATGATCTCGCGAGGTCCCTTCCAGCCCCTAACGTCTATGAATCTATGAATATGGAAACCTCTAGGATGTGTGTGTGTGTGGTTTAAAGTGTGTCTCATGAAGTCATACCGAAGCTAGCTGTAAATAAGCTACTTTGGGTACTATGGGCACAACAGCAAACAATATGACACATGCTCCAAAACTTACCAGAGAAGCTGGATGAATACTCAGGTACTTTGCCTGTCAGAAGCACCCAGTCGAGTAATTTTAGAGCTAGCTTTGACTGCAATGTAGATATTGTCTGATGGACCTGTATTCTTTACATACCGCCTGCAGAAGGATAAACCCACAGCCTGGTTCCTAGTGGGTTGTACTTACAGGATGATCCTCTTGGAGTCATAGTGTTTTATCCCTTGTTTGGCCCCTGATCCTTTGTGTGTTGTTGGGAAAATATGACCTTGATCCCTCTGTCCCAGCTGACCCATCTATGCATCAGAGTAATGCTTCCTTCTTTCTGGGGCTTATTTCTGTTGCTGTTGCATTATTCTTCATATAATGTTTCAAGGAGCTTCTGATGTAGAAAGTTTCAGTGCCATGTATTGATTCAAAAATAAATTGCAAAAGGATTGAGATATTTAATGAATAGGGAATAACATGATAATAGGGGGATGACAGTGTAAGGAATAAATCACCTATTAAGGGAACAGCAGCACCAGGGATGAAAAACCATGAAATCCTGGGCAGAGGTATTGAAAGGCCAAAGTGGCAGTTAGGGTGCTTAATGCCCACTGGAAATCAAGGCACCCTCCTACCATTTCTGTCTTTCAAAATCTTGGCCTTCAAGCCATTTCTTTCGCTGACAAAACTTTGGCAGCATTCCCCAGAAATTGATAGGCCCATACCAGTGGGATGGCCAGATTTCCTTGATGACTACTAGTATTCTTTAACTCTTCCCCATTTCTAAATTTACCTAAGTGATACGGGCAGGAGTTCACATTTGGGCAAAAGCACAAGGGATCCCTAATCCAGGATGGGGACCAAGAGTCAGTGCACCATCAGGGCATACAAATAATAAAAAAGTAACCTATCGCTCTTTGCCGCACTGCTGTGCAGCCTTTCATTAATGGTTAAGTATGAGGTACAGCCCAGGTTGGATACTGTGATGTACCTCCTTGGTACAGCTCAACAGGCAAGCACCCCTTTGTACTCCTTTCAATCACAAATAGGCTTTGCTTTCTAGCTAGATCTTGGCATTATATCAGAGTGGTCTTAGGGGTCCTCTAATGCAATTTGTACTGACTCCCCATGGGCAGCTATGACAGTTCAGACCATTGAAAATCTTCCCCCCCTTTCCCTCCCTGCTATGCTCTGTACATAGGCATCATTGATGAAGTGGGTGGTAAATGCAGGAGCTGCTACAGCAGCTGTATAAATCTCAGGGATCCCCCTACAAAATGGCTTTAAAAGGCCACCTGGCCAGCACAGCACCAGAAAAGCAAAGCAGCAAAGGCTCCTGTGAAGAATCTGCACACAGAGATTTGTACCATGTGTCACTGTTAATGAATCCCTGTCTTGCCTTTCCTGTTTTAAAATATATCCATTGCTCAGAAATCCTGACACGGACAGCCACATAAAAGCTGGAAAACATGGTCAGCTGGCTTCTTTCTGTCAGTCCCATCTATAGTCGTTTCAGTGCTGCATATGAATGCCTGTCTGATTTTTCCTGTTCGGAGGTGGATTGAAATTAGTCCCGTCTTTCAAAATAACACGGTGACTACACTTTGGTTGAACAAGGCACTTACCAGTATTTCCACTGGGGTCCCCCTTTCCTTACAGCTTGGTTGTTACAGCAAAAAGCGTGGCATGCAGACTGACTGACCATATACTTTTATACTCTGTACATCAACACAGATTTGTGGCAAACTTTTCACTATTACCCTTAGAAAAGGTGAAGCCAACAGCAAGTGCCAGACTACATCAAATCAGATTGCTCAGATTCAGGATGCGGGAGCTTTGCTTTGTGATGATTGTGCTGTTGCTAATGATCGCACCATTTCCAGTGTGCCACGGAGCTTGGCATTTTCAATATATATTTAAAATAACAAACCAAAACCAGCAAGGGCCTCTCTCAGAAATTGCCAACGTATGCTCTGAGATCTCCTGCATTTTGCATTGTGTCAGTCTGTGTCAGAGGCTCCAGGAAAGGTAATATAGAAGATGAATGAAAGTCTATCATCATAGTGCCAAGATGAAAAAGTGACAGCTCATAATGAAAAGAAAAATAGTTTCCATTTTGGGCCTCTGTAAGTAAGAAAGTGACAGAGCCATGGGAGCTGTGAGACTGAAAAATGGTCCCTTTGACAGACATGGCTATAAGTGAAAGTGCATGGGATATAATACTGGCCATAATGCAGGGAAAAATGATTATTTTAGGGATCACATGATTCTGAATAAATCCTTGACTACTCCATAGAAACCGGAATGGGAAGGCATCGAGGAAAGAGCTGTGTGGGGATTTGGTGGGTTTTCATCTCTTACATTGGGTACCCCCTATGTGGCAACCCACTGCTGAAGGCAATGAAGTGACCCCAGTTTACACCAGCTTCACTGCAGTCAGGATGCAGATCCTAATCAGGTGCCTCCAAAGACCAAAACTTGAATCCACTTCTTTTAGAAAAGACGTAGGTTGAACGCTTAAAAAAAAAGACTGTGGTTTAGGAGGGTGAAGATATCTTTCAAGTGTCTTCCACAAGGCTGCTTTTGTAAGCACAACCTGCTCGTGATGCAACTTCGTTCAGTAGACATCGTCCCTCACCTCAAAATCTGAATTTGATTAATTGTTTGCAAACCAAGGCCTTGTCTAGAGAAGAAAATTACATACATTGTATATATCAATATAAAACACAGATTCGATGCACTCTGTGATACTCTTATTTTGATGGCTTTTGGAGGTCAGCTTAAGTTGATGAGAAACTGATCTCCCTAAACCAAAATAGCCCGCATAGGGATTTGCATCAATTTCCCTGTATCTGTTTTAACACTTGAGTTAAGTTAAACCGGTGCAACTTTCCCACAGAGACAAGGCCTCAGGGCAAAATTCACCCTTGTGCAGAGGACCAACTATAGCAAGTTTAAATGGGAATTACATAGTGCATAGATTTCACCCTAAAGCATATTTAAAATAGTTTTCTCTGCATGATTTCCTCCTTCAGTAGCATTCTTTATGAGGGAAGGTTAATAAGGATAATACTCTATCTTTCTACAGTGGTTTCTATCCAAAGATCTTGATAAATTTTACTGTTGTATTAAGAGTCCACAGATTCTTATGAAGATATTTCATTTCCCAGGCTGCTTCTGAAAATATAATAACGTGCCATTGGGCACGTCTACACAAGACACTTAATCTGCAGTAGCCTAATAACACTGCACAGTAGCATGCCAGGCAAAAACTGTGCTAATAAGATACTGTGAGGTAGTATTAGGCCACTGCATGGTAAGCATCACAGAAAAAACGTGCTGGCACTACTGCTCAGTAACTACAGTTACTGCACATTTAGTTAGCACTTCATTACTAAACTAAACTAAATGCATAGTAACTACAGACTATTAATGAATGTGTAGACATGCCCACTGGCTCAAAACAGGTGCAGTTTATTAATCCAGTTTTATAGATGAGGAAACTGAGATGGCAGGACAATGTGGGTTGATCCTGCTCTTGGGTCCATGGTGTCTGTGGCCATGAACAGATGTTCATTTCTAGTGATGGAAATTTTCTGGTCTTTAGTCTGCACTTGCCCCTGTCCCCTGCTCCTTGGACTGTCGCAAGACTGGGTGATTCCCATTAGGGAAGCGCATGGGGAGCTGCTCTGGTCCTCCCTCCCACTCCCTGCAGGGACCCTGTTCTGAGAAGCAGGTGGGGAGCAAGGACTGGAGCCTAGCAAACCCCTCCTTCTGCTCCTCAGACCACAGACTTTAGTGTGGGGGGTGTGCATGGAGCAGAGACCAGCTGCTTCTCCCCTACCATCCTGGGGTCTGAAGTAGCTGCCGCCTGTGCCTTTTCCAGACTGGGGTGACCAAAGTCTCAGGAAGGAAAGAATTATTTCCTTGATGTTCAATGCCTCCTGTCACCAGGAGGAGACAAGCAACTGTTGCTCCTTTTGTCTTCCGTGGACCAAGGTGACCCTGATCTTCAGGAGGAGTCAAGCAGTAAGGAAATGTACAGGCATTTTCTCCCCCCAGAGAAACTGTCCTGGGACTGCCCTCCACTGGGTTGGAGATGAGTTCTTTTTCTCCTAAAAGCATCATTTTTGTCTTGGGAGAAACTATGTGAACATGTGTTCAACCACAAGAGGTGGTTTCTACCAGGAGAGCTGCAATTCTCCCAATAGAAATCTAATGCCTGTATATAGCCTGAATCCTATGTCCAGCATGCAGACTGTTAAGATTAAGGCCGTTGTCTTCAGTCTTGCTGTACTGAAATCAATGGGACAAGTCTCTCGACTTAAATGGGAATAGGACCAAGTCTTAAGTAACACATGCAAGTTCACATAAGAAGACTGCATTATGTCAGGATTAGAAGTGAGGTCTTCTGACCTTCTCTGTTATCACTGCAGGACCCAAACTGACTGTTTAGCTTTAAGCTACATAGGTTGCACATAAAGAATGAAAAAAGACGGCAACAAAATTACTATTTTCTGATATTTTAAAGGTCTAAAGGAGAAAGGACTGTTGAGGTCATCAGGGAAGATATAACTAGGACAAATGGGATGAAATTAAGGAAAGAAAAGGCTGAGCATTAGGAAGGAAAAAAAAAAAAACCTTCCTAGCAGTGAAGTCTATTAGACTACAGAACAGTCTCCCAAGAGAACTGGTGAAAGCCTAGTTTCTTGAGTCATTTAAAACTGGACTAGACAAAGCACTCTAGAATATACTTTAGGGAACAATCCTGCTTTTGGACAGGGATGCACGAAATAACCTAATAGATCTTTCCCATCTTTACTTTCTTCAATTCCCTTATTTCATAAATCTCTGTGACTGAACAGAGAGCAGAAAGCTTTAACCCCTTTTTCAGAAAGAGAAAGTATGTTTGACAACACTGTGAGGGACAGTCCCTCAGAAATGTAGAATATGACACATCCCCTGTAGGTGTTTTTGGGCCATCCTATAAAGTATAATAATGATGTCTGCATTAAAGATGTCTAAAAGATGGTTCCAAGACAGCTGGTTGCAAGACACCAACAGAAATGTTGCCATTTTCAGTTCCAGTCAATGGCCTTTTTAACTGACCTGAAAGCCCAAATAGTTTACAACCTTGTAACCCTGGTCCTCCATACTAGGGACAGCCCACTGCCAATTTTGGATCCCTGGAGTGACAATGACCTTGGTATTCCTCCTAATCCACTAAAGGAATGGTAGCAGCTGTGGGTATGTGAAACAGGCCATTTCTGGTTTGGATTTGGCCTAAATTGGAGACAGTGATTCAATTTGTTGATTTGGATTACTGTCCCTGATTTGATTTGGCCAATCCAAATCTGAAGAGTCAATGCTGATTTGGAGAATCAGCAATTTGTCTATAGACACAGCTTTAAATGTTTTTTCTACATACCTTGAGGTACCAGGGGCAGCTCATGAACACTGTGATGGTGGGGTGCATGGAACATCCCACAGGAGTATGGGGGACCCCCACGTGCTTGGCAGTGAACACAGAAGTGGATTGGAAGCACTTCTGGTCGACTTCCAGGTCCACTGCTGAGTGCACAGCCCCCCCCCCCATGCCCTCCTGGCTCAGCAATTGGGTGAGGGGGGACCCTGGGTGCCCTGCTAGACCCAGGAGGCACCAGTTGCCAAGCTAGAGAGGCTCCCCGGTGGACCTGGAGGTGGACCAGGAGTGCTTCTGGTCCACTTCCTGGTCTGCTGCCAAGTGCACTGGGGAGCCCCCCATGCTCCTGTGGGATGCGGCGCCATGCACCCCAGGATTGCAGGAATCACAAGCTGCCTGCTACCTTGAGGTATGTAAAAAAAGACATTTAAAGCTGTGTTTACATCCAAATCGCCGAATCTTTCCAAATGTTTCCAAATCAATTCAGAGAGTTCCAGTTCGATTTGGAGAGATTAAAGGTTACCTGATATGATTCAGATTTGTGGATTCAACCACTGAATCAGGCCGAATCTCCACTGAATCAAATCAAGGACCAAAGCTTTGCACACACTTAGTAGCAGCCAAGCAGCAGAGTACACCAAGTTCCCCTCCCCCAGTGCAAGACATGAGTCAAACTGATATATATATATAGACATACACACACACATTTTATACTGTATGCATATAAAGTGTGTGTATGTGTCTGTGTAGATAGATAGATAGATAACTTAGAGACACTTGCATTTATAAATTATATAAAAAGGAAAATATATAGCTAAAATAATAATACCAGTTAACAATCAACAATAAACAACCCAACAGTCACAGATTCACTAACTGGACTATAATGTACTATACTTCACACTGGCAACACATTTCAAATATATTAATGATGTAATACCATGATTCTCAGGGTGACAATAAAATGCCTTTTGCAGTCTTTCCAGTGGTCAGCAGAAGGAGCACAGCTCGGTGTCTGCTAAGCTTAACAGACACAAGCCGGTCTTCAGGTGGGTTTGCAGGCAGCAGTGTGTAGAGGACGCTGTGCCCTCTGGCTGACTCTGGCTTCCGATACCCTCAGATGGTGCCATCCCACCCCGGTACAAACCTTAACTTAAAGGCAAACACAAAGCAACATACAAACCACCGCACTTCGCAACCCCTCTTGGCCCTCTGCTCACCCCAATAGTGTTTCCCCTGTCACAAAGCTTTCCTGTGTGACATCCAATACCCCATTCCCCTCAGCCCATCCTGATATCAAAGGCAATCCGAACTATCTCCCTCCAGTCTCGGCTTCCCTCTCACCCCACACAAGGCTCACGGGTTCCTAGTGGATGGCTCCCTGCAAGAATCAGCCTGTAATGTCCTGAAGCCCTGGTTGGGTTCTTCAGGGCTGCACACTCCCAGATCCCCTGGAGGTCCCCTCGTGAGCTCCAGCTGCCCCAGGGGGTGGATCCACCACTGCAAGGCTCCCTCTCCCCCCTAGCCCCACACACATATCTTCTTTCTTAAAGAATCCCTCCCAGCAATCAGGTGTCTGGGATTTTTTTCAGGCTCACTGAGGAATCACTTTTGTTTGCCAGCCTCCTACTAGGACTTCTTCTAAGATGTCTCTGCTGGAGCAGGTTTTCATGTGCCCTTAGTTGTCATCTTCGTCTTCTTCTTGCATATGACTTCAGAAAGTCAAGTCCTCCAGCCATTTAAGAGTCGATCCATCAGCATTACTGCAATCTTTCAGACTGGTCGCTCCCTCTGGTGGACCATATAGAGGCCAGTCAGTTAGTATCTGCTAGGATCACATCTGGTTTGCACTCAATAGTCAAATGCTTGAGTATGCTAATCTTGAAGAGTGTAAGACCTTCAACATTGAGTTGTAATATTGCAAGGTTCATGATGGCTCAGACGTAAATTGACTAATCATTGTGAATGTTCTGAAATTGTCTCAATGACATATTTCATTTTGCTGTGGAACAGACTCCTCACAGGATGCACCATGGGAAGGGATATGTCCTGCATCCCAAGATATATTAGTCTGGCATCCTTAAAGGGACAAAGTTCACTACTCCCTATGGTGCCCTGTAAGAGACAAACTTCTGCTGCTGGAAGCCAGTCTGTGTCCAGTGTGGAGTGCTCTGCATTGAGGTACATGCACATTAATGCTTGTTACACCCTATTAAATGTTACATGGTGTTCCACAAATACATGTAGCTGAATCCACATTAACTGGATGACTTACCTTCTTTTAATCAGAAATGATGAATTATTCACAAAGGTCTGGGCCTCTGCTTGTATAGGGGCATATTGAAAAAGGATAACATGCCTTATTCCTTCATGGATTTCCCAGATCTTAAATGTATGTGTCTACCTGGTGTTCTACCCCTACATGCCTGAGAAAGTGGGTGAGGAATGGCTTTGGTTTCCTTCTCGGGAGACGAGATGGAAAACATACTGTAAGCTGATATTGTGAGACCAAATTATTACCATACCCCATGGAGGAAGAATAAAGTGGGTGGATATGAATGAAACTTGGGCTCAGAGGTCATACCTTTATGTGGGACACGATACCTTTTCAAGGGCACTCTGGACATGTGAAGAAAAAACAACTGCTGGTCCTGTCCTGGGGCAACCAAGCCATTCCACGAAATGCACGTGTGCTCCTTAAAGTCCTGCAGCCCCTGATCGAGCCCCCTACTGATATTTTGACTACACAGCTTGGAATGCCTTCACCAACATGGATCTTCCATTTGACAGCTAGAAGCACCACGTTGGTTTACTGACAGCTGCGTGTGGCCTGGCGAGTTGGGATGATTGTAAATAACTTTTACCGTGCTTGTATTTCCTCCCTTGCCCAACTGATAGAGTATTTCATCCTGTCACAGAAACCATTCTTTCTCCATCCAGTCTCTTTCTGAAAGCATTTGGTTTTCCCTGCCCAAGGAACAAATCCCTTGAAATTGTACTCCTGGAAGAATACACAAGACTTGCTAATGTGCAAAGCGAGTGATTGTATGTGTGGCGTCATTTCAGTTGACTTGCAAAGCCTGTGGTGCACCCAAGTGTTTAAGTAAAGAGGAGGGAGCCTTGATCTTTTCTGCTTAATTTTCCAGAGGTGAAATGCTAAAAAGGAGGTTGGGTGAGGTAGGGATAGAAGGAGCCAATATGACCAGTGAAAATGATGGGCTAACTTTCTGGAGCCCACTACAAGTGCCATTCAAAATGGTTCTGTGGCCTTTGACAATGGAGTTTTGCAAGCCTGGGTCTCACATCCACCACTCCTTGACCCTTGGACTGTCCCTCTTGCCTCATGTACCATTGCAGATGGACCTATAGTACGGGAGTTTTACCATTCCATGTCTGTGGTGAACTTGACCAATACATCTCTTAATCTGCACGTGATTAATAGGTTATCTGTGACAGGGAGGTAAGCACCATTACATCTGGTTTTTCCCCCAAAATAAATGGATGGGAGAAAATGCAGTAAAGTCAATATGAGAATTTAGAAATTCCTCTCTCACAGGCTTGGCTTAAGCCATGAAACTAAAATTCTCCATGATTAGCATGGAGAGATTGCTTTGTAAACTACATCAGTGAAGGCACACCACTGTATTCTTGAAAACAGGTACTTCCTGAGGCTGCACCACAAAATAAAGGCCAAATGCCTCCTTTCTTACTAACTACATCTTGCTACCTAAGAGGGACCTATTCCCATGCAAAGTAAAGATCATCATGCAGGACACCAGGACATGCCAGGCAGTTGTCCCTGACCTGAGAGCACCATTTTGGACAACCCTAATCTATATATGCTGGAACAAAAGCACTGTTTCTGAGCCTTAGAATAGAAAATAGATTCTGTGCCACTTGTGGCAGCTGCAGTTATTATGGACGATTGGTTAGAATGGATAAAAACAGATTTCCCAAACCAACTGTATTCAATGCAACATATTTTTCATATGTTTAATGGAACAGAAATTTTTATTTTAACAGGCATTTATGGGCACTGCTAGGACTCTGCCTAGGGAGCGGAGACCTGGTTGGGGGGAGAGCTAGCAGGTGTAAGAATAAAATGAGTTTTATCTTAAATTGGAAAGGTACCGAGATTCTCTCTCCCCACTCTCTCCTTAACCACTAATGAAACACAGTCATTAGGAATAAAAGATCCTCCTGTGCATAGCTGCATCTCAATTAACCCTTTGCTGAGAACTGTTCCTAATAAAGTGCCGTATTTCATTGGTTGGCATTAGTAATTTTAGACTCTTGGCATGGTAGTATTCAGATAAGGCCAACGGTTTTAAGAGAACAATTCTTCATTATCATCCCTGGAAGCTTTCTCAGGAACGATCGCTGTTTGGGAGCCTCAGAAACCATTTACCAGTTACACCACACAGCTTTCACAAATCTTCCTCCGAGGGGGTGAGGCATCAACTCTTGTTTCCTCACAAACTTGGCTCACACTTTGCAGGCAGCTTTCCCTTTTTAAAGGAAGTTTTCTGAATGCCAATTCTTCTGAAAGGATTTCAGCATCTTCCTCTCCATTCTCCTTTCCATTACAGGGTGCAGAAACAGAGATAGGCAGAATCTGAAACTCTTACAGGAGGATCCTGATGTAGTGGGAAGTCAATAAGAGCTGTCCAAACTGAAGATAAAAATGGAGCTTAGCGAGGCAGAAGCTTCACCCTTCCAGTGTCCCCACATCTATGCACACAAGCCTATGTATGTCAAAAAGCAAACATTTAACAACATCTGGACACTCAGATGACCAAGAAGGGAATGAAATGCCACCCTTGCTGCCTAGCCAGGACTTTGTCAGAATATAGGCACGAGGCACAGAAAGCAATCCAGCATACTCCTGCTCCTACAAGCACAAGGCTCATTAAGCATCTAAATTCATCCAGTGCCTTCATTTTGGATTTCAAGGATCACTCAGTGCATGAAATAACATGCATAGTGCATGAGAAGAAGTGCAGTGGGTTGAGAAACTAGGCAACCACTCCTACCTAAGGTCCACTGGGCTCCTGAGATGAGGCAGCGTGGTGCCTGAGCGCCACTTAAATCCTTACAGCCTATGATCTGCTAGATGTACCTTGAGTCTGCCTAATATATACAGACAGTATGAAGCTGAATTCAAACTGCAGCAGCCACAGTCCTTTTCATTCATAACTGTATCTGGATGTGTTGCTGGCACCAGCCCCACTCTTTATAACAGCTTAGTCATCAGAGAAGTTGCCCAGGAAATGGAAAGTTGGTTCTTTCTGAGCCCAAAGGGATTCCAGATCTTGGCTATGGGACTTCTGAATCTTGAGTCAAGGGAGCAAGTTTCTGTGCTTTCCATCAAATGTTCATTGGATAGTATGAGTAGACAGCAGTGAGAAACCAGGGCCTGCCCTCCCTTCTAGGGCAATGAATATCTCACAGAGCCATAGCGCGTAGCTCCTCCTGGCTTGCTCTCCTTCCAACCCCACGTTTTCCCATCTTGGTGTTTTACTTCCAACAGGAAGGGTGCTCTTCGTACTGCCTAGCCCACCTTATTGAGAAATTAGGATCCCTTATGGGTTCAAATATCTGGATGAGGTCTCCCATATCCTGGGGAAGCATTTTAACCATTAGAAGAGTGGGATAAAAGGTGGGAGGTCCCTTCCTCCACCTCCTCCTCCTCCAGCGATTCTTAGTATTAGCAACTCTCCCAAGCAGAAAAGAGCGAAGGTTAATTTGGATTTGAGTGCTGCCTAGAGGCAGTCTCCCATCTTTTTTTCTTGGGCCTCATAACTCTAGCACCCTTGGATGCATGCTGCTTCTGTTTCATCAAGGCTAAAGACAGACATTGCACATAAACCAGTTTAAGTGATCAGAAACTGGTTTAAACATGTAACAGAACAGATTTTCAGTGTGCGTAAACCAGTTTAAAAATGGCTAAAACCAGTTTGAGATAAACCTGGTTGAATGTAGTATCAGACTTAACTGATTTGGCTCAAACCGGTTTATGCAATGTCTGTCCCAGACCCCTTGCTGGTTTAAGTTACATCAGAGTCCCCCAGCATCCCAGCATGCTCTCTGGGCTGGGCAGGGCTCTCTGCTCCACATCAGGGCTAGCCCCTCCCCTCTGCTCCCCAGCTGGAGCTCAGCACAGACTTGCAGGCATGGCAGGGTCTGCTGGCTTCCCTGTGCCTCCCTCTTCCCCTTCCCCACCGCTTGCTGCTTAAACAGAAATCCCTTCCTCCTCTCTGCCACAGCACAGACTGTAGCCAGTATGTGGTATGCTAGCTAGTGTTGAGAGGTGCCTGTGTGTGAGTCGCTCTCCAATTTCACTGGGGCAGGCAGACGGAACAGTGACCGCTTAGGGCTTTTGGAGCTAATCAACAGGTCAGCCAGTAAGCTGTTAAAGAAATGTGAAGTAATGTGGAGAGGGTTTATTGTTTTGCTAATCAGTTGATAAAGACTGTTATCACTGCCCAGGCTGGCTTGCTTGCCTTTCAGTTTGCTGCAGACAGTATGACAAAGCAAGGATGGAGATTGAAAAGCTCTGTACCATCAACACATGCATGCACTGCATACCCCACCTTGCCTCAGAGTGCTAGCCTGGGGCTGGGGGCTGGCAACACTTCTGCCAGTGGGGAAAAGCACGGCAGACATCCCCAATGAAAGAGTCCCACCGGGGCCTAGCCATTCCTCTCCCCCCGCCCCCCCAGGTCAGCTCCCAGCAGAAGAGAAGGGAAGGCTGCTATAGTGGCCCCTAGCTTCTATCCTGAGCCACTGCAGGCATGTGCCTAAATTTCCTCAGTCCAGAGAGAATGTCAGTCCAGTTTCAAACCAGTTCAGCCTGGTCAGGTTAGACTAACCTGCAAAGATTGAATCAATTCAGGCTGAGGCTTTTTGAATGTCTGGCCCTAGCCCAGAAGATATGGAAAGTGCTAACCCCCCACCACCACCCTAGACCCTGGGAGGCTGACATACTTCCAAGAGGTAGGGCATGTGTATTTAGAGCACCTCAGGTAGAGGAGGGTCTGGGACCAAGGCCTCCCAGTTTTTGAGTGAATGCCTGGACCACTAAGTTATTAGCGCAATGGTGCGTTTCAGCCATGGTAATGCCCCGCTGAGTTAGGAACTTCCTCTCAGATGAAGAATTGGAGCCCTGAATCCAGGGTAGACAGAGGTTCCCAATATCAGTCTATGATTCACGTACTGCCATTCCAGAAAAAGGGATGCAAAAAAGTAGGAAATTCAAGCATGCCAATGATGTCAGCATTCCTTATTGTTTAGCTCTGTTTGGTTGCTCTCTTGACTTTTGGGATTTATTTATTTATTTTATGTATTCAATATATATTCTGGTCTTCCCAACAAAGGCTCAGGGAGGCTTACAATAACTCACAATAAGAGGGCAGAATAACTTATAAAACAGAAATGTGACAGGAGGACAATGCAACTTAAAAAGGACCTAGAATATCAACGGAAAAGAGACCCCCCCCCAAACAGTATTTCAGTCCATCTTTGTTTGCTAGATGCCTGCCCAAATCAGAAGGTCTTACATCACTTCCAGAACATATCCAGGCTCTGGCTGAATTAACAGCCATCTGGCGTTGCCCGAGTAGCGTCATGCAGCCAAAGCAGACTGGTCAATCTGGCCCTTCATTTATAATTGACTTATTGGTTTAGAGGGTTGTGTTGCAAGATTAGCACTGAACTGAACCATTTTGGTCTGAAAAAAATTCGGCTGTGAATCTTATGCAAATAGGCTCTCAGTATTTCTGATACTCCTTGGTCTTGGCAAGTTGGAACTACAAAGAAACTCATATTAATCAGTCCTTCTATTTTGTATCCTGGCCAAAGATGAAGATACTGAAAGGAATCTGATGATGTTTTAAAAAATAAATCAACACAACCTCCCCCCCCCCACCCCACCTCACCACAACCTCAAAGAATAATGCAAAAACTTCTGTTTCAAGTTGAGTATGGTTAACACTTCAGGCTTTGTTTAAAACATGCCTTTAAAGTTTTTCTTTCTTTATTAATTTTACATCATAAATAAAATACAGGAACCCATTCAGAAAAATGGGGAAACAATTTATAATCAAATAGGAGAGCAAGCACATCAAGAGCATAAAAATGATGCCTTCCAGCAAAAGGAGAGTAACTAAGGGAAGATAGTAAAGTAAACTGAAAATAAAAGAGAAGATAGAAATTGAGAATTGTACGAGATAGATAAATAAACAGCAAGGTTACAAGTTCACAAGCCCACCCGGCAGGCACTATTAAGAGCTTAATTTGCTACAATCACCCATGTATGTGGTATGTGTTTACTTCCAGGGGAAGGAAGAGTCAATTTTCTGCTTCTGACAAAATATGCTACCAACATATCATGATGTCTGACCGAATTCACCAAAGCATGTCTTTTCTGCTCTTCATTGCATCATGTTCAGAGACAGTTGTGGTACCTGTTAAAATACTTTAATGACTCGGATACTCATGAACGGTGCTGGAATGACAGCCTTAGAAATTGAAGTCTCCTATCAATCTGCAGAACACTCATTGCATGGATGGCAACAGAGCTTGCTTCTGCCTTCCCACCCTTTCAATATGACCCCAACCTGCTGCAGAAGAACTATCCATCATGGTGAGAGCACTCAAGGACACCCTTATTTCCTAGTACTTTGGCTATAATTGCCAACAAGTGCATTGGCCACTTCTGCGATGCGAACTAGAGACAGTCAGAACATCTTTGATGGAGCCATTTTCTGTCAGAAAGCAGTTTCACTGAAATCAAAGGGTGTCATGTAAATGTGTCAGTTCTGACAAACTTCAACAGGAGTGTGTTGAGACCAAGCATTTTGACTTTGCTTCCTTTCATTTTGCTTGGAGTTTCATTTTATACTATTTTTAATGGCACCATATATAATACAGTTAATATTACATATCATAGCTGCTATCAATGACCTAACACAAAAGAAATCAGCCCACCAAATTAAACAGTTCAACAGGAGCAAAATGAAATGATTACATAATATGGACTCAAGGTGTATAAATATTTCTGAACTGATTTAAAAAAGAAAAATCTGTTCAAAGAAAAGCTTTTGGTTCAGACTAAAAAGAAACTTTGAAGTGTCAAAGCTTTCCTTTTGGAACACAAAATGTATGTTTTTATTTTTTTCTGGCCAGCTCTAATGTGAACCTCTATCCACCAGGAACTGCCCAGGAGTTATTAGCCAACACAACATGGGCTATGAAACAGCCATTGTATTATAAAATTATTGTGTCACCAGATTACAGTATTAGGAAGCAACATAAGAAAATACCCAAAGGCAACAAAAGCAATGTAGGCCAGGATCATTCACAGAGCAAGATCAAGCCACCACAGTCTGAAAAAATGGAAGAGATAAGTGGGTTCGTGCAACAGGACCGGTGCCCCAGGGGCTGGTGAAGACTGTGGTGGCCGTGTGGCTCCTGGTCCACTCTGGCTCTAGGTTATCCTCCCCTTTTCCCCTGCCTGCCTTTCCTTGATGTTCTTCATTATCTTTGGAAAGGGAAGTGCCCAAGGGTCCTTGGGTGAGCCCTGCTCTGTCCTTGTCTCAGCAGATCTCTTTCAGGCTCTACTGGTCCCCAACCAGCCTTCACTCTAGGTAGGCCCTCCTGGCATGTACATGCCCCAAGGTACCTGATGCCTTTAATGACGACCTCCAAACCTCCCTACAGCCATGCTGATGGCAAAAAGGTGTTCCCAATCATCATGTAGGTGGGCACTTTGCTGCCCCAAACCACCAGGCCACTTCAGGCCTCCACCTTTTTTGGGGGTCTCCTCCTTCCCAGCCTTCACCCCTCTGCTCTGACTGGCCCCGTTAGCCTAGACCCATTGCACCAAGCCTGGCTTCTTGGGCTTCAGCCCTTATCTCACCCGCTTGGGCTCTTAGCTTTGCCCCTCCTAGGCTGTGGGGCTCTAGCCCTTATCTTTACCCCTCTCTAGGCTCTCTAATCCTATCACTGTACCTCTTGGGTTGCAGGTCCCTGACCCTTGCTTCACTTTTCACAGGCATCTCTGCCCCTCTTGGACTACAGGTCCCTGGCCCTAGTATCAGTCCATCTTTGTGCTGTATCTTACCCCCTCTGGTCCTGGTTCTCACTCCTCTAGAGCAATGCTGGGCTCCCTAGCCCCTGTGTCCACTCTCTGGCCCAACCAGCAGCTTGAACCTGACCCCTATCAGGCCACAGGGCAGCATGGGCCCCTTAGGCGCTAATGACACCTCCAACCCACCTCTATAATCTCAAACCCAAACCATAAGTTATAACTCAACCAAAACACATATGCACTCAGGCTTTAACAAACTCCAAGCAGTCTGACAAGCTTCCCCCTGACCTGAGTCTTGTCCCCCTTGCAGCAAGCATTCAGCATCTTCCTAGCATGATGCCCTACTGATCTTCCAGGGATCAGTAGGGCTTCCTAATGCAGCTTTTCAGGGCAGCAAGTTTTCACCCTGCAGCTAGCAGGGACAGAGTGACCACATGCATCTCCTAAGCCCTTTGCCATCTGGCCATGTAACTCTGGGCCCTTACAGGAGTTTCCCCTCTGTGTCTGAAACCTGCTTGTCCTCCCTGCTAGAACTAAACTCATTTATCTGCAGTCCATTGTTTCTGGGCAGATTCCCTCACTACCCTTGATGCATTTCTCTGCTCTCCCTCCCTCCCCAGGGTGAGTTACCTTCCCATAGCTTACCTCCACCTGTGCCTCATTTGCTGGAAGCCATTTCATTACCAGCTAGCCTGTTTCCTTGCTGCCAGTCCTCCCTGATTCAAGTTAACCTGCTATACTGTACTCTTAAAAGTCACAGGAGCCTTCTAGCTCCCTCTTACAGTCAAGCATAGATCTTGAAAGGCCTTGGAAGGCAAAAGGAATAGCTTGTTTCTGATCCAATAGGAAAAATGGAGATAGTGAAAGGAAAGCAAAGTGATTAGTCAGGAAAATGCTCTTGTTCAGAAGTATCTTGTATGTATGTAAGTGAAGTAAGTTGGGAGTTGCCGAGACGCACTTTGAACTTTGCATTAGTTCCCGGTATCAGTTACCCCATTAGCTCAAGCGGCCGAAGAAGACATTGTGGTAACTGAAGGATGAAGAGATGATGGCCTAGACAAGTATTTCACTTGTGGAGACAGAAAAAACAAAAAATACTGGGCTTAAAATCGTAGAGAATTTACTCAGAAAAATAGTTGAAAGATTTATATGTGGCCTTGATATAAACCTGAGCGACAAGCAGGCAGTGACGTTGGCTGTAGTGGGGGTGGGTGGAGAAGGCAAGGGGAGCAGGGGATGATAAAAAGCTTTGGCTCTGCCAAGTTTAAGATGATGACAGGAGTTGGGACTGCATAAGGAGATGTCAGTAAGGCAGGCCTCGGCTTTTGCTTGGACAGAAGGGAACAGATATGAGAGGTAGTGAATTCTTGATCTAATACAGCTGGAGAGCAGATGAAGAGGCTTCTTAGAAAGAAACACAAAGAAAAATGTGAAACATAGGATTTTGAAATCACTCAGGGGTATATGTAGCACTCTTCTTTACCACCATGTTTAAAAAAAATAAAAAAAAGAAATGATAATCCCTTAAGGAGATGCTGGCAAGTTGATACAACAGACCTCAACACAGAAAACAATGTTCTTTGTTTGTACCACCTGATAGCTGTTCTCTGTAATGACCTTTATCTTGTCTTGTGAGGACAGACCTGATAACTCACTCATGGCTCTTCCATTCAAGAGTTATCTTTCTCCTTCCACTTGCAAAGGTAAATGTCAGGCAGACCTTGGCCATTATATCCACCATTATAAATTCATTATTATAGTCTCTGTGCCATCATATCCACTTATCACCTCCAATTTTTCAAGGGGCCTTATTGTAAATTATTTATTACATAGGAACAACTGTGCTGACTCTGAGGAGTCATCTAGTTACCCAATCGGCTGTCGTCTTTGTTTTTGGTAGTGCTCATTGTATGCTTGGAGCTGTACAAACTTTAAGGCCTTTGCCCTGAAGAAGGGAAGGAAGTCGTAAATCAAAAACTAAGAAGAAAGAGGTATAAAGTAGGAAGGAGGAGTGAATCCTTTAAATAAAGAGAGTAGACTGGTGATTGGCCACATCTGTGATAATTAATGGCTATATATATTTTTAATTAACTAGATAGGCTATCCCAGTTGCACCTTGGTCTGATTCTTATTCAATAATTGGCTCGTTAATTGTAAATGTCAAGGGAGCTATAAGTATCAGGAATCTGGAGGTAAGAAGTATTGTAGACCTGGTCAAGAACAAGGTTTTCTGAACTGCACTGATGACCTGAGAAGTTTGTAAATCATTAGAAGTCCCCCACAATCATTGGACTTAGGCGGGGAAAGGGGTGTATATTGGGGTTCAGAAGTTTTCAAGCACACTTGGATCATGTTTGAAACCTTTTCTCTGCTACCCTGAAAGCTAGCCATTTACTTCTTTTTTTAATGAAAAGTGAGATTCTCACATAACTGATTCCAGAAAAGGAAGCTTTTAAGAAGAACCTATCGTAAAGCAAACCCCGTGATAAAATCCTGGGAGTTAGCAAAACTGCATGTAGGAGGTTTTATAGAGGAACAAGGACCTGGTTGCTGAAGAAGCATGTAATGGGAAGGTTGAAGCTGGGGTTCCTGGTAAAGCAAGGTATGTTTCAGAGGAAACCTATGAACCATTCTGCGTCATTTAAAAAAATTATATATAACATATTTAATATAAATGCAATGGCCTCCAAAGAGGCATCATACTTAGCTCCTGCCTTTGATATTTCTGCAAGAGTTTATGTTCCCACATTTCAGAGGCAAATTACAGGATTATAGCTTTGTATCCCAAACTCCAGTAAGCCAGGGGACTTTATCTGCACTAAAAGGCCTATGAACATTTATCATCATTATAAGCAAAACTGATATTGCTGCCTATAGTCAAGGTTGCCATTATAAGACTCTGATTTCAGTAGCTTTCAGGGCTGTCAAAAAGGAACTATCCAGCCTTTTGGGGGGAGTTTTCTTTTTCTTTTTTTTTCTGACAAGTTTCTACTTCAGTTTGGATTTTTGGGGGAATGGGAAAGGAGGGGATGGGTGCATTCAGCCACAACAATACAGGCGGGCCCAAGAAATGAGAGCAGGGAAATGATAATAAACTTTTTAATCTATCAGAAGAGTGCGGTTCTAGACCAGCCTCCATTAGGAATAGAAAGGTAAGTAACTTAACTAGCTTTAAGATGGACCCAGATCATTTCTCAAAGGAATGATATGCCTTTTTGCATCTGTGAAAGCTGGGCAATGAAATTGATAACTGAGGGTGTCTCCTTCTAGTCCTGTGTTTCAAGAATGACTGCTATCAGCTACTCCCTTAGCTTAAATGGTAGCGGTCTGTGCAACCGATCTGAAAGTACGGACCAAATGATGAGCCACAAGGGTGTCCATCTGACGCGACACGGTGGAATTTCAATTTTCTCACTTTTTTAGTAGGAAATTGCACACAAACTTATGCTAAGAGAACAGTACAATTGGAAAGACAAGCCCTTAAAAAAGCTATGAAACACCAGAATTAACACCGCCTGTGCAATTTTAATTTAGTCCTCTTGCGTATACACATTATGATACGATCTTTAATTACATGATCACATGCCCTGCCTCATTCAGTACACAGAATGGATGGTACTCACTTAATGAGTAGTATTTTTTTTTTAATCCTCCTTGTTTAATGTGTGGCCCTAGGCCTTATTTACTGCACAGTATTCACACCCTGCTCTGAACAGAGAAATCTTAATTTCCTCATGGGCTTTGCTGTTATTCCTCACTAGAATGCCTCAGTCTTTGTAAACATTCATTAATCTATCTTTGCAGCATGTTAGGAAGTGAAGGGGTTGACATACCTCTGTGGTGTAGCGGGGGAGCTAAAACACAAGAGACGAAGGTCAAAAGTGTCCTCTGATTTTGAGTGCCCAAGCTGGGGTGCCAAAGACCAGCCTTTTTTCCAGCATTATACATGACCGTGCACATTCAGAGCACAGATCCCATTAACCTCACTTGCAGATGTCAGTAAGCAGCACTTCTAGATCCCACACTACCTGTGAGAAATTTAGTTTAAAGGCCTGATTGAGTTTAAAGTTGCGTCGGCGCTTTCGTTTAAGCTTTACCTACACATTTAGCCCACTGCACCACACAGGGGTAGAGGGAAGTTTACACCTGGTGCAGCATGTAGCTGCTGCAGCAGGGTCAGCCCGGATCACTTTTGGGAACTTAGGCAAGTTCTGCCTAAGTCCTATGGAGGTGCCTAAGAAACCATTCTGATTTTGCCAAAGTGACTTCTAGCCTTCTAGAAAAAGGAGCAAGGGCAAACGGTACTAATTTTAGGATGGAGGTTGGCATTGGAATTGAGTGGCAAAGTAAGAGGTGGAATAAAAAAAAACAAAGATATGGAAACCCCTGGGGTGTGAAGCCCAGACTTCGATGACGGGCAATCTGGGAGAGGGTGCAATACGGCCTGTCTCTGCCAATGCTACAGAAGTTTTTCCTTCTGACTGGTACTACCTGGGAGCCAGTGTTCAATAAAGTCTCTCTCCAGAGCACAGAAACTGGGAAAGATGACAGGGCATTTCCCAGTGAATTTAGACTGCTCCCAACTTGGCATCACACATAGTGATTGTCCCATTGGCTCATATTCAAAAGCCATATGTCTACAATCATCCCCTTCTGTGACCACCTTTATTTCACAGATGGCCAGCTTCCCCATACTATTAGCAGTCCTTCCAAGACTTCCTGGGATTGTTAGTTTTGTTCATGCTGGCCAAACTACCATCGAGTCCCTGGTTTACATATATGCTTGTTTATACCTCAAATTCAAGTGTTGTAGAGAGTGAATCCTTTGGGACAGGTCCCAAGTTTGGGACAAGAGATGGGGTAGAGAAAACCTGTGCATGAGAGCTTAGTTCTACATGCTGATGTTGTGGGTCCTCAAGCCATCTAGGGAATTTCAGTCCATTTCTGGCCAGGCCCACCATGTCAGATACGGATGATCAAAGCCTGCCGTTTGGGTGCTGGCTTGCTTTCTCTCTCTATTTCTGCCCCTCACATACACATATACACCCACCCATCCACCCCTTAGCTCCATTAGGGTTCAACATTCAACTATCTGAATGCTCTTCTCCTTAGAGTCTCAAAGTCCAACTTCCAAGGACATTTCTCCAAGTCCCACTACTCCAAGTTGGCATGGGGTTAGACACCAAATATGAAGTAACTGGCCTTTATTCAGTACCAGCTGGCTGGTCAATCCAACTGACAGAGAGGACAAGTGGGAAGGTATGCACAATCCAAAGATCACATGAGACCGTGCATCTTTAGACATACATTAGTCTTTGAACCATCCAATCATAGGCTAAAGCATGGACACACGCACAGATAGATATTACTCCTGTCTCTTGTACATCCATGCCTGACCTTTTTTTGACTTATTCTCTACAATCCTTGATCATCTTTTCAACTTCCAGGTCACTCGGGAAGCTACACCATTAGCGTAGGCTGAAATGATAGGGAGACTTCCGCACGGTCCACGGACATGTATTAAACCTGCGTTCACCATAAACAGGTTCTTTTGCTCATGCCTTGTACGCACATTAATAGCTGTAGATATGTGTAAGTATATTAATGTTACGATGCATGTTGGTGTTTATAGTGTGGACCAACAGGAACTGTTGTTTTTCTTCACACCTCAGGGTACCCGAGAAAAGGCTGAGTTAATGCTACCATATTGTGAAGGAGCAACTGGATTATTCTGCGGCATTGTTATGTTTCTTAACTTCCTCGGATTGTTTTCTCCTTCCCTTTGTCTGTTGCTTGTCACCGATGAAGCCCACGCAGATCTGAAAAGCTGCAGAACAGCACCGTCTGCATATTCCTTTCACTGTTTCTCATCTGAAAACACTACCTCCTGGCACCTGGAAAACCATCACAGATGCAGAACAGGTGATCTTTACAGAATGCTATTCAAAGGGAACACTTTGCCAGCCCTACAGACAACAAAACACACTGCTGACTCCAGCTGGAGCGAGAGATTACTTTGATAACAAATTAAAATGGGCTCAGAAATTGGAAATGAAGAAGCGATGCAAGGAGGAATAAACTACGCTGATGGCCCCTCTTTTGTGTAAGTCGTCCTAGCTCGTGCACTATAAATTGGCGCTCTTCATTAATAGCTATTGTTTAGCCGCTAGCATCCTCCAGGGGAGCAAATCAGGATCTGGCTCTTTGTTCAGTGCTAACTTCTATGCTGATTGAGGAGACTATTTGCTCTTAACATGTTAGGAGTGCTTTCTCGGGATCTTAAAAATTCTTTATGTGTCATTTTGCTTCTTGCATATGCAGACAATTGTAATGCTCAATTTAAAAATGTCCATATATTTTCTGTCTATGGGATTTTTACAGCACTGGATAATTCCTGGATGATTACTGTTTTTAATAACCACATAATTACTGTATTAATCAGAACTGTCCTATTGGCTTCTGTATGACACAGAAGGGCAGAAGCAAGATAGAGATAAGGATATGCCTTATTTAAGCCGTTCCTACAACATTTGCCACGTTCTCTTTGCAATTTGGGCAATACAGTAGTCAAAATGTGTGAGACTTAAAATAAGCTTATCAGATCTGAACAGAGGTCCATCAAGCCTGATGTCTCCCAACAGTTGCTCACACCTAAAGCTTCAGAGAGAGGTTTAAATGCTACACATTTCACTTATAATAGCTGGTGCTGGACACTTTCTTTCTGCAAGTCGCAATCAGTTAACATCCAGAAGAAGGAGATTGGGTATTTTTATTTAGTACGCATTTTGTGGTCATGCCTAGGAACCCAAGGCAGAGAACCAGGATGCCACCGTGTGAAGATAAAACAGAAAATCCCTTCCCCGACTCATTTAGGATCTAAGTCAAGCTGGTTGTATGAATGAATGTGGTCTGAATGTGGAACTAAGGGGTTCAGGACTGCTGCCTTGTGTTAACAGGTCTGTGAGCTAACACATGGCAAGTCTCTCAAGACTAAATCCATAAAGGGATGTAGGTGCTCAGCATTAGCTGCCTGGCTCTTTAGTGGGTACATGAGGGCCTCGGGCAATACACAGGAAGAGATCGGTATCTAGGAATGGGATTCAGAGAAGCCATCCTGCTGAGCAGGGCTCTGCCGAAAGTAGCCTGCAGGAAATGCTAGGAGGGGGCTGCCTAGACACCACCTCTCCTAGGTAGACAGGCACCTAACTGCAGGTCACAGGGAGACCTTTCTTTCTATGGTGGATCCATAACCCTCTCCTGAAGTCAAGTACTGAGGCCAGATCAGTCTTTTCTTGCAAAAAAGTGAGGGAACAGTTGTAATTACATTTTCTTCCCATCTCCCTTTCCTGCCACACCTCACTGGAGACATTGCTCAAGTACTCACCTGGAATGCAAAGGATGCAAGTTCAAGGGCCTCTTCTGTCTGGTTTGGCCTTTGAACCAAGTCTTCAGCCTCTCAGGAAAGTACTCCAATCCCCGGTCTATAGAGTACTCTGGGAGGGGAGGGCTCTTGATCTTGCTTATTGAAAAGTGTTGTACTTCATAGAAAATATTTAAATGTCCATCTGGCCAAGAGAAAGAGCATGTCGCCTGCTGGTCAGGGCACTTGCCTGGGATTCCAGTCCCTGAATATTGAAGTACTTCATGCAAAGTGAACAGGTTCAATAGGAGATAGTGAGGAGTCCAAGGTGAGAATGGCTATAACCTCAGGCCTTGCAGGCGAGACAGGTACAGAAATACCTGTGCTGAGAGTCCTATTGAGGTTCAGGTCTGAACAGCTCTGTGGTGCCAGGGCAGTGACAGTAACCTGGGAAGCTAAGGGCCTTGGGCACCAACAGGGTGAGAGGCAACTGAGACATGGTTTGGGGCACACCATGCCCCTAAATGTTTGGCTTGGGCATCTAATGTGTTAGCTTGGTTCCTAAGTCCCTATGGGCATGTCTACATGTCACCCTACGTCTCTGTAGTGACGTGCTACATCACTGTAGCACATCACTACATAGGGTGACGTGGGTCTACACGTGACTGGGTGACGTGGGTCTACACGTGACTGGCAGCTACTTTGCTGTAGCGGTGTACTCCACCCTGTTAGCGTGCCACTATGGCGAAACAGCGGTAAAAATTAAGCGTGCACCGTGCACACGACATAGTATGGGTGGTTATTGCACCGTTCTTTATTACTCCAAAAATACGTACTGATACCTACTGATGCAGTAACCACATCACTGTAGGGCAATGTGTAGATACACCCTACATGTGGGTTTAGCTGTTGAGCCTGACCTTTCTCTCACTTACCTTGGACTAGGACAAGAGAAACTCCAGTGAAGTCAGAGGTATAAAAGCAACACAGATAAGAGGAGTGCCAGTCTCTTAATCTCTCCCTGCCTCCATTTTGCCATCTCTAAAAAGGACATAATATTGCTGTATAAACACATGAGAGCTGTGAAATTAAATCTAGGTTTGTTACGTTTTTTGAGATTTTTAAATACAAGGATGGTTCCACAATTCCCAACTTTCAAACCCAGCAGGCAACATGGTGAGGGAAATGTTATGCTGCTCTCTAAACCTAAGGAAAACGAATCTCTAGAAAACATTTCCTATGCCTCATGCAATGCCACAGGGTCTCAAAAATATAGGTTCAGGATCCCTGATTAATAATCTATAATATATATATATTTTTAAATCCAGCCACCATACTTTACTCCATGGTCAGATCTTTCACTTTTAGCTGCCCTAGTTGGAATATGAGAAGACGACATATTTCCTGTCAATTTGGGTTAATTCTGCTTAAGTCCTTTACATTTTGTCTGAGTGCACTGGGCACCCGTTTCACCAGCTGTGCCGTTGTTACTCTATTCTGAGTACCAGCTAGACAGAAAAGCCTGGTAGGATTCAGAGTCTAGTACAGTAGCTAATGGGTAGTCTGGAGTCCATAGGACAGAAGCATCCTTTAAGGGATGTGAACCTTAAAAGGACAGTTGGCTTTCTTAGTGGGATCATGGAAACCTCCCTGAAATTTGCATGACTATATGAGCATACAGTGGAAACAACTTCCCTTTTTTTTTAACTGACTTGATGGACAGTCTCTTTTTTTAATGTACAAATAATCTTTGTGACCCTGGTAAGCAGGTCTGATGATACTCAGCTGAGTAATGTACCAGAACTGAAATTTCCATCTCCTTGATGTTTTCACAGGGGTTTTGATGAAGTCACTGTCACCTGCTATTAACTTAATATCAAGTCTTAATAGGGTCCTTTTCTTTCCATCTTCACGCTGTTGGGGTCCGAATTAATTACTAACGGGGAAAAAAATTCTGCACATAAATCCTTAAGCTTCACAGGAAAGAAAAAAAGTTGCCAGTGCTAGTTGTGATCTAATGGCTCATTAAGAGCTTCTTTCTCAACTAGATATCCATGCCTGACCCACCCTTTTCATGTCTATTTTAGCAAGGTGCTGAAGAACGTCCTTACCTTTAACCTTGACTCCAAGGAGACTGTTGCTGTGCTGAAAGTTAAGCACCTTCTTAAAACACTTTGCTGAATCAGGGCCTGGATTTGGCAAAAGAAAGCATCATCTTAATGTCTCTTTTTTGCCTTTGGCGCTATCTGCACCCTGCCGGATTTTCCTAATCTTCTCCTTGCCTCATAACAGGCACTGTTAGAGATCATCAAAGAGATTAACTTGCAACTGAAGGACACATGGTAATGAAATCAGATTTATCTATCAATGCTAAAATGGTTAAACTTGGAAACTTTCCCTGAATAATGAGAATTAATAAAATCATTTTAATGGAGGTGAAATATAATTGTGGTATACTGTTATGACAGCTACTAATTGTGCCAAACTAGAAATCTGAAGGATTTAAGATGGTTAACTGGTATATTGATCTACATGGATTAGCTAGCCAGGCAGGGTCGGGCTCTGTGAAGTACAGAGCTCTTCAAGTACTCCGCAGAACTGGGCCCTTAGATAAGTCTGCATGTCAGCTAGCTTGGCAAAATATCAAGACATTTGATATTATCACAAACATGCTTAAAATTTGAATGGCGGTGCGAGCTATTTCATGGCTGTTCATCTATCTTTCTGTTGGTCTGTCCAAGCACACTAGTAATCATGAGCTCTAGGCATACACAGATGTTCATTATGTGTATTTTTCCTTTGTATTTCTTTGTCGCCTTGCTCCCTCTTATCTACCCAGGGGAAAATAAAGAATGGTGTACAGATAACTCGGAAGGCAGAAACAAATGACAAGGTGCAGTATGTATCCCACTTCGTAGGAACATATTACACGTTTCTCTTACAAGGTTGTTTCATGCTATTCAGTTTTGTGCTTTCTTTGGTGATGGGGGGGCGGGGGAAGCGTATGTCTTCATGCCATAAAGAGGCATAAGTGTAATGGAGCCAGAATAGTTTTGTGAACAAAAGGACACTAAATGACCTGTCCTTGGTCACTTCCATTTATTTTTTTGAGATATTATTAACATTTATTTTCCTTTTTTTTTTTTTACAGATGAGTAAACTGAGGCAAGAGAATATTAGGTTTCTTTTGCCCAACCCCAAAAGGGGCTACTGTCACACCTGGGACCAAAAATCAGGAGTTTCTACCCATTTGTCCTTTGCTTTGGTTCTCCAGCAAAAAAACTTTTGGAATCAGTATTGGTGATGGTTATCGCACAACTTTCGCGTAAACATAAGCTCCCAGAACAATGTCCTGAGATGATGATTGCTGCATTATGACTGGGACTTCCAGCCGCTTTTGCAGTAGAAATATGTAGGAATAAATGGTGAATCCTGGTGTGAGTGGGCCCATTCCAGAGGTAGAAATGGCCATATTTAGTCTAAGCACTGTAGAGTATCGCTTACTGTACAATTCAGGGAGGAAAATGCCCTTTTACTATTTTAGATCCAATTCAGGTACAGACATCACTCTTCTACTTGTATCAGTGATCAGAAATGGGTCTATACCCATAACAGAACAGAAGTTGGACACACACCGATTAGCTAAAGATGCCAGAATCTGGGCTAAGATTTGCCTCCCCACCAAAGGGCGAATGTCCGTTCTGTTCCCTACCGATCTACAGAAAACTACGTAACTTAGATCAACTCTGCCTTGGCTTCTTAAATGTCTGTACCTTGCCCCAGTGTCTTGGGTTATTATCTTTGCTCTTTTATGCAAGTGCAGCCTCACCAAAATCAGCCTATGCTGCTGTAAGAAAGAGAAAAAAGCAGGCCCATTCATTCCTAGTTTAACCAGGTGAACTGGAAGCAGGATTCTGCTCCCTTTAATCAAGACGACCCATGCCCTATTTGGGAAGGCTGACGAAGTCAGCTCACAAGCACCTTGCAGCAGGATACATCCCCAGCTGAGCAGGGGGGTCTGGATTTGGTCCCAGCGATATGTGTGCTGGAATTGCCAGCGTGCAGCCAGGTGCCTTTTCCCATAGCCCGAGTCAGAAATCTTTGCTTGTTTGGATTTGTGACAAGTTTCCAGTTTCTCAGGCGCGTTCACAGAAAATTGCCTCTTCAGTTTGCCTGGGTTGTTGCAATGTCAGCTGAAGCCCGGTCCCATCCAGCTGCATCAGTCAAACTGAGCTCCAGAACATGACATAACCTGACACAGCTGACACAGCCAGGTGTTACAAACCAATGGACACCATGGTTCACAAACTATTCAAATTACTTTCAGATACGTATCCTACCTCTCTGCTCAAGTCCTCCCCAGCTGTCTCTTTTCTCAGCTCCATATGAATCAGGGTTGGGGAAAAAAAGGGGGGGGGAGCAGGGGGAGGAGAAAACATCGTGACTGGCAAAAAAAAAAAAAAAATATATATATATATATAAAATAAACAAACAAACAAATAAATAAAGATAGATAAATAAATAAATAAATAAATATATATTCTGGCAAACCACATTGCCTGCAAAATTGACTCTCCAAAGGGGAGAGGGAGCTCTTCTCAGCCTCTGAGCCTCCTACAGGCTAGCAAGAGGTGACTTGCAAATGCTGTGACTGTGCTTTTGTGTCTCTATCAAAGTTGCCAGGAGAAAAATAAAGAATACACCGGGGTGCAGACTATTTGAATAACAAAATACTACCATGTGCTGAGCAGACCCTATCAGCTGAGGTGCTCACAGCAGCTTTGCAACCGTGTAATTACTCAAGCCAGCCTGCTCCCCTAGGCCAGACTGCAGATTCTCCCTTGCTTGGGTTGTGGAGGGGTTACACGCCTGAGTAGTCTGCTGACACTGGTGAGACAATTTGGGTGTGTAACTGCTTACCAGTGCAAGCATGGGGTTATGCTTTCACCCGCCTGGAAGCAAGCACTGCTCCCTCTGTTTTGCAGACCAGCAAATTTAGTGGGGAGGAGGTTAAGTGACTTGCTGAAGGACAGTCAGCAAGGTAGTAGAAGAGCCAGGAAGTCAAGGATAAATCAGCCAGTCTGTCTATCCAGCTAGCTAGCTGCTTACCTGCATACCTGAGGAGAAGTGGAGATTTCAAATGAACCAAGAGCAAGTGAAAGCTGGGTTCCTCATTCATTCCAGGACGGTTGACAATCCTGCCCCTGCCTCAGTATCCAATGGCTGGCTCCAAATCCCAACTTCTCCCTGGAATATGAATCAATGTTAACACAGTCTGCTCACATTCAAATCTATGGGGGTATTCTGGGCTTAGACCCATTTATCTGAACACAAAAGCTACCACAAAACATTTATAGTTACTTTTATTTCTGGAGCACATAAACATAGGCGGGTTGCCAGGACCCTGTTAAACAGCACCTTCAGAAGGACTTTAATGACGTGCATGTGAAAAAACCTCCATTTCTCCCCTGAGTTATTTGCTCCTTTGCTCCTTTGCTCCTTTTCATCTTCTCTGGGTTATCCCTGCTGGGATACCCTACACATCCATACACATTTCAAAATAGGCACAAAAATAAAAAGTCCAAACCTCAAACTCTTTGAAATGTCAGTAGCTCTGGTATTTGCATGGCTTTCTCCTATAAGAAACACAGGGGGAAAAAATTGTTCAGATAGCAGATGAACTAGCGGGGTACAGAAAACAGCATACAGGTGTCTCATGCTGCTTTTATTTGCTGTATAATAGGTGCCTATTGGAATGGGGGAAAGGGCATGAGAAGCTGTCCTTGTCTTTGCAAAGCATGAATAGCATTTATCTCAGTGCAGTGGGCATCAGCAAGTCGGGTTTTTGTCAACCTGTCAATTCTTTTTTTTTTCCCTTTTTTTTTTTTTGAACAGAAAGCAGAGTTCAGTAAATAAAGATAAATGATTGTGCTCCTTCTCTGCAGACCCTGGAGCTAAACTGAACAGGCCTCTTATGGTTTGGACCTGCTTCATTGACTGTTCAGACAGCCCCGTAATACGACAGATGTACCCAGCCGTTCCCTCTTCCCCGCTGTCCATTAGATTATGTTCATTTTGTCTGAGATGCCATTATAAGTCTCAAGGTCAAATAAGTCACAGAGAAGAAAGAGGAGGACTAATTTTTCCCTGCAGCCCTCTATGCATAAGGACTTGCTCGCAAACTCACAAAGCACAGAGTCTTAAGGTGCAGATTCAGTTCAGCACAATTTATTGAAATAAAATGCAGGTGTACGATGAGCCCTGCAGCCGTTCTGGCAAAACAGCACAAGAGAGTTCGGAAGAATTATTTGGGCTACCTTCCAAAATGCCTAATGAATTATTTGTAAGCAAAATTCATGAAGGAGGAGCCTATAGAACAAAAGACCTACAGGAAAGGGGACTACAAGGGCCAAAGCCCTTTTCTCAAGGGACTCTCTGGACATGCTATCAGGGAGTGAATAAATAGAAAATGTATGCAGGGGGAAAAGAACAGCTCTTAGTAAAGTATACAAAAATGCTCTTTTTTACCAACCAAATAGGAAAGGGAACGCTAAATCCCTTTCCTATTCGGTATATGTCCCTTCCTAAGGGTAGTGCACTAATTGCCTTAAGGGCTGATTTTGTGACCTCCATCCTCCCATGTCAGCCCACACATTGCAGATGTTACTGTTTAATCACTCTAGCGGGCACCTTGCCCCCAAGACTATATCAGACCTCCTTGGCCCTCCACCTTGCCTCTACCTGGGCACTTAGCCTAGGCCCACTACACCCAACCTGGTTTCTAGGTCCAAGCCCTTGTCTCACCCCCTCGGGCTCTGGGTCTCTAGCCCAGGTTTCACCCTTCTTGGGCTGTGTGGTTCTGGCCCACTCAGGCTCCGGTCTTTATCTCTCCTGGCTTCAAGCCTGTTGCCTGTTTGCACGGGCCTGTCTGCATGGGCTTGGCTCTCTGGCCAGGCTCAAAACCCACACGTGCCTTGTGGCACTGTGGCCTCCAGACTTCCCCCAATAGCCACATCTGGTCCTCTGATGTAAATTTTTTAAAAATGGGCGGGATGATGTAGCTAGGGCTGGGGCTGGTCCTGCTTGGAGCAGGGGGTTGGACTAGATGTGGGTCCCTCCCGACCCTCATTTTCTACGCATCTATGAAAAGGGAACATGCTCTGCCCCTTGTTTAAAGCTTCCACTTTCAAACAAAACTTTTCTCCCCTTTCCCACGGTAAAGCAACACTTAGTGAGCCCCCTCACCACTGGGCTCTTGCCTCACTGTTTCCTGAGCGTTGTGGGCAGTCAAGGGTCCTCCGGCAGCTAATCCCTTCCTAGGAGATCTGCTCCGACCCTCTGACACCCTTCTTGCTCACAAAGCTGGGCTTTTTAAGTGCCCCAAGCCCAGCCCCTTCCTCCCTAGCTCTGGTGTGGATGCACCTTCTTAGTCCTAATTAGCAGCTTGCCTTGCTTTTATCTGCTGTCTCCAGACCTCCTTACCCCTGCTGAGATATCTGTCCTATTTGTCACATCTATGGAGGTATAAATCACCTCTAGCTGTGGTCTGCTGTCCCTACCGTTAGCCCATAAGGAGCAATCTTCCCCACCTGGGGATCTTCCTCCTGTTTCTCTCTTCAAGTACCAGAAGCCCTGGCTACAAGGAAAAAGTGAAAGATCAGCACAAATGTGAGCCAAGGGACCTGTCTGGTGGGACTTTTGCTCGGGGGAGTGGGGGAGAAAGATCCTCAGGTCAGTAACAGACTGTCTTTCACTTTGGTGAGTGTTGTATCAGGTTGAGCATGGTTGTATCAGGCTCATATACAAAAAAAAAAAGGATTAATTCGTCGTGAGTCCTAAGGCTGGGAAAGAATTCCTCACTCTCAGACCATCAGGAAGTATTGCCAGGGTCCATGATAGGGAGGTGACATTTGCCTTTTGCTCATTGTAGCTCATTATGATCATGTATTAATTGTATTTTATAGTTCGCCATTATGAAGTTCCTACATGAGGAAAAAAAAACATAAAAATACTGCTATTAGTGCTCAGTGGAAATGAGCATGGTGGGGGTGGGGAGTATGGTGGCCTATATTAGGACAGTCTCCAAGCACCTGTGAGTCCGAGGTCTAATCAGCCAGGCACTGTGAGGTAGGGAAGGGCAATTACTCGTATTATCAGATAAGGATGAAAGGCACAGAGAGACTAAGGCCATAAAAACTCTCTCCCTGACCAGCTCAGGGCCACCTCTGATGATATAAGCCCCGCTCGTTCACTCCCACCCAAAGCAGATAGTTAGGCAGCATGTACAGAAGTCCTGGCTGCATGTCCCTGGACTGCTCTAACCTGGTTACTCCACCTCATTGCGGGGCTTGGACACATGTGGAACAGAAGTTGGTGGAAAGAGCTCGTTCCTTTAGTACCGGTCCAAGACATGACGGGGAGGCAGTGTGGACAGGACCCAAGGGACTTGACCTACATTACAGCAAATGTCTGTAATACAGGACAGAGCTAACCCTGAGTTTCTCGAGTCCCATGTAACTCAGGACCACCCTTTCTCACCAGTTCTGATCCGTGTTATACTTGAGGAAGTCAGGATGATTTTAGGCTTTTCACTATGAACATATTTTAAGAGTAATAAAAATAATAGTACATAGGTAATGCCATAGAATTGATTTATGGAGCCAGATTCTGGCCTTTTTTTCTCTCTCACACACACGCCACACACACACACGCGCATACACACGCACACACACACACACACACACACACACACACTCCCTTGATTTCACTGCTAGTCCAGGTTTACGAATACATCAGATTCTGGAATTAAGATGGAGAGAGAATGTAATTATATGCGTGCCCTTTAAGGTAGGCAGGGCATGTTGTACCGAGCAATGCCAATAAATAACTGGATCAAATTAATCGATTAAAGGAACAAACTATGGATTGTTTTACTTGGGGAGGGAGTGTAGGTTGGGAATAAAAATACCTTACAGGAATAAGACTTTGCGTTTGTAATGCCCTTAGAGAGTGAATTATGCCTAAGGAGAATTAAGTTCGTGATATTTTTCATTTTTGTTACAAGTTTTTGAATGACTTTGAGAGCCTGTCAGGAGTTTAGTCAAATCACAAGTCATAAACTCTTGTGTAAACTCTAGCAGCACTAGAGGAGTCAATGGATCCAAGCCAATTTACAGCAGTTGTGGATCCAGTGGCTGATCTTTGCCTGGGGTCTGGTTCTAGGGTGTTGGAAATTTGGGTGGATTTAAATGATTTCAGCTGGGGCAAACGATGGACACAAAATGAACTATAAGCCCATCTACAAGTATGGGATCTGAAAGTTATCCTGGACCCCCATTTTCGTGGTTGTCTGCGCTCCTTAACCAGAGGAGACCCAGATCCCTGGAAAGAATAGATGCCCTTTTCCTTTGTAGGCCACTGACTCTAGAGCTACAGGCTATCACACTGTCTCTGGGAATAAGTCTTGGTAAGGCAAGTCAGAAATAATTGAGGCCATAGTTTTCAGCCCACATCTTATAAACTGTTTCTGAGATAATTTATGGGCTTGATATGACGCCCAACAGAATTAGGAGGAAGAGACTCCCACATGGGCTTGGTCCCACAGGGATCCGGGAAGAGATGGGAAACCCTATCTTCTGTAGAAGCCAGTGGTCACTAACTTTTAGCACTTTGGAGGGGGCTCATCCTGTTCAGGCTGGATGCTCAAGGACTTTGGACACATGTGGAACAGATTTCCTCATGCTCAAGGACTCTGCTATAGCAAGGGGGATCAAATTCTCTTTCCTCTTACACGTTACACCCTGACTGTGCAGCTGTGTGGAAACCATGGCCTGGAGAGAACAATATGGCCTCAGTGGATTTCATCCAGTTTTGCCAACGAACAGGAGACCTACAAAACTATCTCTTTTGTCCACATTTGTGCAACTACCATCTCCTAAAGCTTTCGTCGGCTGGTACCCCATATTCTACAGCGTCGTAAGCTTTAAGCTCTACAACAGCTGTTTGGGGGAACCTGCAAGAAAGGTGAGCGGATGCCATGCATCAGAGGCAGGTTCCCCGATACAGGCTGGTATTTCCACTAGAACTGTAGGAGCACGCACAGCAGTAAGACTGACCTGCTACATCCTTCACAGGGTAGTGTGCACCTCCCTTCTGGCACTGCTGGACGTAGTGAAAGAGGATTCGCATCTCACATTTACCTCTGCCCTCTTAGGAGATCCAGCTCTACTTTCTGTGCAAATTACCATGGTCCATGACTGCTGTAGATACTGAGGGCACTCCCTCTGTCTCTAGGTACCGTATCCAAACAGGACATCGGTGGCCATGGTCTTCCACAGATCTCCTCTCTTTGTGGCATACACAATTTCCAGTATTGATACATTCATCCATTTGGATAGACTCTTGATATAAGTCAACCTCTGTCTTTCACGATTTCTCCTTCCTTCAGTCTTTCCAGTTATGATCAGGCTTTTGATTTCCTCTTTCTTCATCACATGGCAAAGAAATTCCACCTGTCTCTTTCTGATGTTAATCAGCAGCTTCCTTCTTCAGCCTGCTCTTGATAAAATATCTTCATACCTAGTAAATGGCTTTGTTGCTAGGCGGCCTACTTTTTGGGTACCTAGATGTGAATCTAGCACCCTGGAGTGAGTGCCTAAGCACCCTATACACTGCATTGGGACAGTAAGGTGCATTGGGACAGTTTTTGTACTGCCTCTAATGCCTGTTTCATTTAAGAAACCAAGAACAGTTTTGGGAGCAAGGGTCAGAGGTGGCCTTCCTTCTCTAGGGCAAGTGTCCTCACTACCAGACTAGAGAGTCACGGTCTTTCTTCTCTCTCCTTGTCCCAGTGCATTTTGAATTTTTGCTACCTAAGGACACAACTTCATGAGGAAGGATGAAAAGGACCCTTCACCCAACCCAACCTACAGCTTCATGATCAAGACAGCCACTTGGGAGGGAAGAGACATGGCTTTGAACCCTTTCAGGCCAAAGAGTGAATTTAATATGCTTCTCCCATCCCTTGGCAAGTGCTGTAATCTCTAAGCTATCAAATAAAAGTGAAGCGCTTCCTCTGCCCATGTTTCAAAAGACTATTGTGGTGACCAGAGTATTTTGTGTGGAGCCCAATCTCAACAGTGTGTCCTCAAACTTCATCCCAGACTATGCCCCTTGGGGGATGTAGGTGGAACAACATTTCATTTCTGCCTCCACCTAGTCCCCCCACCAACTTTAAATGCCTGTTTTGAATCTGTGGCATAGAGATGGATAGGCACAGACTATGACTGTACGGTTCGAGGACAGACAGCTTCTTTCCCGCTCTCCTTTTATGCATGAGCATGCAGAGCTAAACGTAGGTCCATGTGTACCATGCACAGGTTCAGGCATAAGCACATCACTGGATTTCAAACGCAAGCTGCTGCTCTAATGAAACATACCCCAAAGTTTGAGAAGTACAGTTTTGCATGTACTGCACGACTTCTCTGTTGAGAGCTCTCTCCACAATCCCTTGAGATACGTGTGCCTCTGAAGTCTAGGAAATTATTCTAATCAGCACACACTTAGCATTTCAGAACATTTGGCAAACACAAGTTAATTATTTCTCACAGAGCCCTCTGTGAGGGGAAATCTCACTGCTGCAGATGGTGGAGCGGAGGCATGGAGAAGCTAAGTGACAGGGACAAGGCCATCCTTAGGGTGCATGTCAAATGGTGACCTTAGCCACAGGGAGGTCCTGACTTGGAAACCTGGATGAACTGTGAGACCAGACCCTCTCTTTTAAAATGAAGGTGTGATATTTTTTGTCGTGTGGAGAGCTCCTGAACATAATTTCATAAGCCAAAGTGCCAAAAAGGATGTGACATGCTGGGATAAAGCATTCCATTTTCTCCCCTGTAGGCCTTAGTTTCAAAATCATAGGTGACAGAAAATTTTGGTGAGAGTCATCCTCATACTTCTGCTCCCATTACAAAACTGCCAAGTCATTTAGCACAACTAGCAGTGCTCAAGTCTTGTCCGAAGCTAGCAATGTTACAAGTTAGGAAGTGATGAAATACAAAGGTTTGATAAGAAAGTGTAATGGGGCAAGATGCATAGCAGCTGTCATCCTCTAGCTGATCCAGGCCTTTGCTATGAGTTCTTCATTTTCCAGAGTACTTAATTCTTTTCAGAAATATTGGGAAAGGGGGGGGGGGGAACCCTTCACAATATATCAAGTCAGGGCTATTCAAGACTCATTCATCCACCAATAATTTATTTGAAAGGAGTGGAATAGACTGTTTTAAAATGTGTCAAGGAAATGGATTTCATAATCAACACCTTTCTCCCCCTGACTTTTCAACTTTCCCTACCAAATAGATAGTGATGGATGAAAATGGATAGTTAAGCTTAGAACATCTACAATGTTATGTATGTCAATAATTACTCCTCTGAGTTGCTGAATAAGTTATGGAGACAGGTGGATTCATGGAAGAAAATAATTCTCTGGTAGAACTTGGTAAAAGGAGCAAAAAAGTACAAAAACAGCCAAGTGGGAGAGAGTTTTCCCATGTAGGATTTTGTTTCAAAATTTTGAAAAATTCTCCTATCCCAGATCAGGATAAAATATCAGAACTGGAAAACTCTTGAAAGTCTGGTACAGTCAATGAGCACACTCCATTCTGATCACTTAAAATGTCTTTTGACAATGTCAATGCATTTATTTTCCTTTTTTTGTAGCCTGATTGGATTAAATTTGGAAACCAAAAGGTGTTCTGAACCAGAAAAAGAGGATATTTCTGTATTAAAATTTTAATATGTTCCCCCATATTTTTTCCCAAAATGTGAAGTGTGCCCAAAAGTGGCAAATTTTCAGATCAGTGGAAAACTGTTAGTAATGTATATCAAGTATCTTGCAGAGATGCTCAAAACAGCTCCAAATGAGTTAACTCAGGTCCTAGGGGCATTACAATAATGTTAACACAAGACTCTGCCCTGGACTATATTCCCTGGTTCCCAGCTTTCTGTTTCCTGGCTATTCTTTGGCCAGTACCTAAGCAAGCTATTGGTAAGCTATCTCTGCTATCTCTGCTTGGCACTGCATTATGCTATATAGGCATACCCTAGGTTTACTGGTTCCAGAGAGAGCCCGTGCATTTTATAGTCCACATCCTCATGTGCCATAGACCAGCATGAGTCCTCTGAAGGGAAATAAACTATGCTAATTCACAGAAGCTGAGGATTAGGGCCACTCATTAGCACCAACTTTTATTTTTGCTGGGGTGGTGGGCTAAAATGATGGACATGTGGAAACTTTTACACATTTCTGGTGACAGCCCTCTCCCCAGTGGAGGCCAGGGCCCTTGGGCCCCCACATACTCTGCACCTCTGGGCCCACTGCTGCCTTTAGCATGCCTTCGCTCATCTATTACTTCTGTTAGGGCAATGCCCCAACCACAACTGGTTGTACTGTGCTGAGCATAATAGTTGGATCTTGCCTATCAGGCTGTTTTCATCCCTACCTATCCTGTTGTAGGGGTGTGACACTTGGATGACATATTGGAAACACCTTAAAGCTCTGGAGCGTGATCGTCAGCACGGTCTTCTTAAAATTCTTTATATCAATTGGCATGGCAGAAGAATCAATGCCAGCTTTTTAGCTCAAGCAAACACCACCAGCATTGAAACCATGTCATTATATGGCACCAGCTCCATTGGACAGAGCATGTCATAAAGATGCCTGTCAACTGGCTTGTAAAACAGATCCTCTGCTCCCAACTCACTGCTGGTCAATGCTCTAGAGATCGGCAAAAGAAGAGATTCAAGGACACCTTTAAAGCCAATCTGAGAAAATGTGGTAATAACATCAAGACCTGGGAGACTCCAGCTTTGAATTGTCCCTAATGGCAACACGAAGCATTGAATTGATCGTTTTGAGCAAACTCGCTGCACTATGAGGGTGGGTAGATGAGCAAGATCTATCCACCTGTGCTGTGACCTGACCCAGAAATATTTGCAGTGTCTGAAGTTTGACACACGGATCCCAGATCTGCCTTCTCAGTCATCTCTGGACTTGCCGACTTCCCTATTTACTGGAAGACTGTCATCCTCGTATCAAGGGACTGACGATGACAAGTTGGAGAGAGTCCTTGTTCCAAAGACCTTGCAATCTAATCAGGAATTAAAGGGGGGGAAATGGGAAGGACAACAGGTGCACAGAAAAGGGAAAGAACTTGCTTAAGGCAGATTTAACACCAGTGGAGACAGAAAGGGTGTCCAAGTATCCTATCTTCCATACTCTGCTCATATAGGTCCCCTGCTTCTTTAGTAACACTTCCTCTCTGATTATATTGCAATATATCCTCTTCTATTTATAGTTTCTGTAACACTTTTTCTTCCTCCCTAAACACTGCGTAAAATGGTACAAATATGCTTTTATCATTTATTACAATAGCACCCAAGGGCATCAATTACTATCAGAGCTCCTTTGCTCTGGGGGCCATACAAGCCACTCTTCATCCATATGATATATTCAAAAAGTATTGCTCTAAATGAAAACAAGAAGATCTTCAAAATACGGAAATGTCATGGAGAGGAATTAATTCCGGAAATTACTTCATTGGTAGCTTTCCCTAATATCTACTGATACAATCATTTCCTACTATATGGTCCAGCCAGCTTCGAAGGACATAAAGTGATGGAACTCCTGCCACTTCCCTTCGACGGTTCTGCTGGAGTCTAACAGATGTGTCCATTAGAAATTTCCCGCTGTAATATTCAATGTAATTTTTTCTTTTCTTAGTTTCCCCTCGTCACTGTTAGTTATACCCCTGAACAGCACCCCAAACAACTTGTCTCTCTCCTGAGATAGTACACTCTTAGATACATGCAGTTAGTTATCCCAACAGCCTTATAGGAAGCAAATTCACTAGGGATGATACTGTGTTGTATGTGGCCTGTGGTGTCCAAGTACTCTGCTGGGAGCCATGCAAATGTGAGGCTCATCCCATCCGCAGCACTACCCTAACTTCTCTTCTTCACGCGGAGTTGAAACCCCATCTGACAGGAAGGAAACTTCAGCAGCCACGTATTAGAAGCTGCAAAAAATGATCTATGCCTCAATCTTTCGAGCAAAAATTAACGTCAATGAATGCTTGATGCATAATAACTAAATGGTGTTTTCTTCATTACTCCAGCAGTTTACGAAGCTAGAGAGTGGCACTCACATCATGTAATTTGTTTTCCTAAGACGACACTGAGAAGAAAAATGTCAAGTAATTATATACTTGTTACTCTCCGGAATTTTCATTCTGGGCTCAAGATGAAGAGTAATATGAGAATTTGGGAAATAGTCTGTAATTTCTATTCACTTATTTGATGCAGTTTACCTTTATTGCTGTGGGGTTTTAATTGATAATTCAATCGAATATTTATACTCTGTCTTGTGGTTGGTGCACTAATTCTATTAATTCCCAGAGTGGCTACGAGACATTCTGTTAGGATTATTATTTTCTTTTTAATAGAATATAGTAACAGACATCAAGTGACTTGGCATACGGTAGATTGTTTCATTTACTGAAAATCAAGATACTGTATTTGCTCTATTATAATAATGAAGTTGATGATTTCCAATCTGTTTAATAAAGCACTTCTGTGTTTGAATATTTATATTAAATCAACCAGCTGGTGAGATCACGTTGTTTGTTACCCAGAAATGTATATTAATTATTAACAATAAACGTACTGTTTGCTTTCTGCTTCAGACAGGAGCAGGGAAATTGTCATGCCCATCCTCTGCAAATGAAGTTTTAGATTAAGATATAAGAGATTTTATCCACGTCTCTTTACCAGACTGCTTTACAAAAGGGGAAACCGAGGCAAAGGCAAGTTGTGTGGCAGAGGCCAGAAAGGAACTGAGTTGCCCTGCTCCTGTCTCTATAAAGCAGTCATAATTTTGGCCTTGAATACTTCAGTAAGTATTTCTAACCCTACTCCAAACACTGGGGTTTGAAACGATGCCATCTAGTCTGATCCATTAGGGCCAATACAGGATAGCTGTATAGACTCTTATGCAGAAGGTAAGCTGGAAAGTAGATTTTCATTATAAAGTAAGCCTGATTTTGGACATCGATTTCTGAACGTCAGTAGATTACCATGAATTGTTTCTTTTGGACATCGATTTCTGAACATCCTCAGATCCTGACCCTCTGCCCACTGTTCCCAGTATTAAAACGTTGGGCCTCCAGAAAGATGAAGCTACTTTCTCTGTTCACGTTCTCTAGCCTGAAAGGAATTTTTTCCTCCTTTTGTAAGGTTTGGTATTTATAGCAAGATGTAGAAAAGTTTAGAAAAGAGGAAGAACGGGGAATGAAAAGTGGCTGTGCTTCAAGAGATTCAATAGTATATTGAAGACAGCCTAGTACCAGCAAAATGCATAACCAGAGTGCCTCATTTTGAACACATGAGTGTTCCCAGGGCAGGTCTTTGGTTTAAAGCAGTGATTCCCAACCAGGGTGCCATGCCATCTTTGTAAGAGTGCCATGGGGTACTGTGCAATATTAGCATGGTTAGGCGTGCAAACATTTACACAAGATTCACAAAAGAAACCCAGAGATTCATAGGTTCATAGATGTTAGATTCATGGATGTTAGAGTCAGAAGGGACCTCAGTACGTCATCGAGGCCGACCCCCAATGGTTTCAAATGCGAATCCACAGTGTGAAAACTTTCTGACAGGCTGCGGTCTTTCTCCAGTCTTTGCAACAGAAAAATTGCTCTATTATTTTTTAGTGTGGTCAAAAAACAAGTGAATGCTAAGGGCTGGCATTTTCCCAGGGGAATCTTAAGTCTAATGAGGGGTTTCTTGAGTCTAATGAGGGGTGCCTTCAGTCTAAAAAGGTTGAGAACTGATGTCTAGAGATGGCACACTTGTGTCAGCTGCATGCATTAAAAGCCAGACCCTCAGCTGGAAGAAATCCACATGTCTCCTTTTTACATCACTGGATCTGTACCAATTTATACTGAATTTGAAGTTGGCTGCTTGAGTGTTTAGCAGGGTTGGATGTTCATTTTAAAAGCTAGCTAAAGACATTACACTTACGTGCGATAAGCACGCAGAAAGTACTCTATGGCTGTAACAGAACAGACATTCACGGCACACAAAGTTTCAAAAATGGCAGATCCTGCTCCAAGTTAACCTTGGATGGATGTGGTTTCAGATTGAAATGCTATGGGTTCCAGCACTTTATTAAATGTCTGTCCCACATCCCACCTAGAGGAGAATGATATCCTATCCATCGGATTTTTGAAACACCCACCAAATTTATATTTCAGAGTCCATTACTCTTCAGAAGGTGGTTCAGAAACCAGTGAGAAAGTTTCCTTTTTTTTGCTAAATCCTGCAGGATTTTTCCATGAGGGAAACATCACCATATTTCTAATACACACAGGTTATTACTCTGTGCAAGAACTGCTAATACTAATGTAACTCTTGAACAAGTATTGAAGCACTAATGAGGGAGAGAATGCCCCTGCCCAAATAAAGATAGAGGAGATATAGTTAGTAAATTATTATGTTGGGTAACACTGCAGTTTAGAAAGAAAAAAAAAAAAAACAGCCCGTGAATATTTATGAAGTGATCTTATGACTTATCTCTGTATTGACATTTTCAAGTTAAAAAACATTTGACTAAAGGAAAATGGCTAGTTCTCAGCTGCATCATTCTGCAGATTTCCTAGCCTGGGGGCAGCAAGCAGAAAGAAGTAAGAGCAAATGATGTATACTTTGATGTAATGTGTAACCCGAGGGGATTGCCAACCAAAATGGGGGGGACAGGGGGATATGAAAAATTAAAATGAATCAGTAGAGTAGGTCACTGCCTGTAGGATGAAGTTTAATCCCTCAATACCATTAGCAAAAAGAGAAGGAGGATAATGGAAAGAGGGCACCAGCAAAACAAATGGCTCTTTGTTCTGTTGGTTTAAACTTGTTTATTTTAGACGGTTCCGAGTAATTAAAGAAAATTGCAGTCTCTAACTACAAGGAAGATCATTAAAGAAAGTTTTGTGAAAAATAAAGATTAGGTTCATGTCCCAATTAGGCAAAAACCATCTTGCTGGTGGAAGCCACCCAAGGACAACCTGGAGGGAAAACCAACGGAAAAGGCATAATCACTGTGTCAGCCCAGAAAATCAAGCACAGAGAGGATAAGTGCAAAAAAAAAAAAAAAAAAATACGCATAGATTCAGAGCTTCACAGAAAAAAAGAAACCGTGGATTGTATAAATCACATTCCTGGAAACTGGCTGTTATTCCTTGTTACGCTGAACCAGAGAACTTCATTGTTATAAAGTTTAGGCTGGTAACTGAAGCTCAATACTGCAAGTCTAGACTGTGTGCACATCAGTGCTTGCCTTTGCTTCCCAAGGATTCAGTGGCTTCTAGTGAAATACGGGCTTGGTTGGTTGCAGGAGTGGGGTCTGCATATGCACTGCAGATGTTTGCATTAAAAAAAGAAACCAGAGGGAAATGAACTGTTATAGGAACGAGAAATGGCCATCAAGCAGAAACCACAAACACGGCTCATGCTTTCCACAGTGTGTATATCCCACTTAGAGCAATCACAGATCTTCATTCCTCCCCACCAACAGAGCGCCAGACTGCATCATCTTTACTCATCATCTTTATTCATCTTGGTCAGGATTTGACTCCTGGGGTACTTCCACTGGAACCAATGGAGCACAGGAAATAAAGCAGATCAACATGAATAAAGGTGGGACAACGTAGCTCCAGCAAGTACAATCAGCTCTGGCAAAGGTTGTCTCACAGGTGAAATCTGTTTATGGCATAAATTCGTGCTTTATGTATATGCGATGTGCAAAGTGATGTGTTGTATGCGTTGGGGCACAGTATGTGTTCCTGGCTGCTCTCTGTTGAGTGCAACATGCCTGCTCCAGTGTGTGCTTGCCTGCCCGTGAAAGAAATGCTTTCCTGTAAGAATTAAATACCCTGGGAAGTCAGTAGATTACCATGAATTGTTTACTCATACGTGTGATGCATTTAGCTACATCTCCCAAAGGCTTGATCAGGCTCCAGCCTGTTAAGTGAAACCAAAATGCTCAGGGCCAGCTTCCTAGTTCCCGGTTCAAGCAGATCCTGTTGGCTGAGAGAGTGGCAGTCACACGTTCATACACAAAGACCCTGTCCCTGCCGCACAGAGCTTAGACTATAGGTCCACCTGGACTCCCACTGAAGGTGATGTGAATTGCTGTATTGGAATGGTAGGCTGACAGAGTGCAACACAGTCCAGGTGGGTAATGAAAGCAAGATGCTGGCCTGGGACTCTTAGGCTAGCTTTTGGTTTCCCAAAGTGCCTTCTCTCTCCTGCATTGTCACAGCATTTTTGCATTGTCTCCTGCTGGAGTGACAGGGGGAAATCCAAGAGTGGATGTCATCATGTTCAGCACCGGGGGCTGAAACACTGGTGAAAGCTATTAAAACTCAACATTCATACCATCTTCGGGGGATCTGAGAGAGACCAAGCCTCAGTGGGGATACAGTATTCATGGGGTCCCAAATGTGCAGTGCAGCATACTTCCTCCTGTCATCCGCTCTGGTTCTGCAATAATTGTTAGAGTGTACTTTGGGCCACAGCTTACATAGGGAACTGGGAGAAAAGGAGGCTCTTTGTACTCTCTCTTTCAGGCTCACCTGCATAAGAACCAGTGCTCACCTGGTCATTCTCATGCAACAACAGCTAAGAAGTCCTATGCCATGTGCCATGGCCACATTGAGTACTAATGGTAGCAGTGAGAACAGCACTTGGATCTTTGCATCATAGTGAGACTCATCTCTGTTCAGAAGGTCTGAATGGGGCCTATGCACCACTTAGTTTCACATAAGATCTTAAAATATGGCTTCAATGAGATCAAGTCTCTTCCTCTTTGCAGTGGATATCATCCTAAACCCAATAAAGCATGTTCTCCATTAGCTATGAACAACAAAACATAAAAAATGATATTGTTCTCCCAGTGTAATAGGCATGAGGTTGTGCAGTTCATGGTAGGAGGCAGTCTCCTTCTGATGTTCTCCTAAAAGTTCACTCCCAATTTTAATTGCCATTCTGAACAAAGAGTCTTCCGGTTCCTGCTGCTTATAGCTTAGAAACTTAGTAAAGCAATTAACTCGCACGCTGTTGGCTGAGCTGGATACTAAAAGGTGCTGAGGACTGAGTTAAGTGGGAGCCAGTCGATCTCAGGATCCATTCTGATAAATAGCAATATAACATCTTGAGGTACTCTGCCCCTTTCATTGAAAGATCTCACAAGGTTTTACTAACAAAATCCTCACAATACTCTTCTAAAAAGAAGAGAGGAAACAATGGAGGAGACCACCAGCAGATGTAGGCAGACCAAGCAGGATTGAAGACATCAGGATCAATTAAATTAGCAGAAAGTTCAGCACACTAACTACATGGCCATGTTTCATACCCAGGGAAACTGAGGCATGATGACATGCTGTAGCAAGTCCAGCACTGGGATGCCAAAGTCACTCCCTTTGGTGTTTGCCTGGACCCTGGCTTACTTGCCCCCTCTAGTCTCTCAGTGTCCCACATTATTGTCTCGCCTGCCATACCTTGACGTTAGGATTAGACAGAGGCTGCTGCAAGAGGTCAGGGGGACTTTTGGGTGTTAGGCCCTTGTCTGGGATGAGGTCCCCTGATCTTGTCCCACTTTACTCCAGCGGGGCCCCTCCACCTGAGGTCCACTGTCTCAGGACCGTAGGCTCCCAGGCCTCAACCCCAACCCCATCCTCTCTCACGGGCTCTGGGCCCCTCATCCCCTGGTCTTGCCCTCACAGGCTCTGGGTTTGCACCCCCAGTCTTTCTGCTAACAACAGCACTAGGACTTTTGAAGGATCTTGGACCTGTGGTGTCCTTGGCACCCTTGTGGGTAGGCTCCTGCACCTCCACAGCCACAACCCAGTCCTCCAGTATGTAAACACAAACAAAAAGTGTGAGCATCTGCTCTCAAGCAAAAGTTTTCCCACCTGGGTTAACACCACAACATGGCAAAACTACCATGTAAGCCCAAAAATACTTATCTTTGGCTGTCTGGCAGTGCAGTGGCTTTCTGCAGTTCCCCTTGCATCCCGGACTCCTTCCTCCTTGTGCAGTCAGGCCCCTCTCCACCCCAGAGCTCTGCTTGCTGCATCCTGAACAGCCAAACTGTCCCCCTTGCTTCAGATCCAGGGCTTATATGTCTCTCTATCACCTGACCCACTACTTCCACCTCTGGTTTGTTAGACACTGGCTGCACCTGGGGCAGGTGGCCCTTTTATTTAAAGGCCTTCTGCTACTATCACTTTGCCCAGGAGGCTGGAACCAGCCAGCTGATCCTTGGCTCCCACTCTTCTTCAGTAATGGGATAGGGTGCCCATTACACCTGGTCTGCCCAAAGTCACTATGTGACTCAGTTCCAGAAGATAGAATAAAACCCAATAATATTGATTCCTGACAGTTTTTATCCATCACACAGAGAAACACATGAGGAATAACCAAGCACATTTGGGGTAAATCTTCCAGGAGCACAAAAAGTGAAAAAGTGTTCCTTTTCCAGTATGTGCCCGTTTGACATGCCAGCTAGAGTCCCAATCAGTTGGAAAAACCTAGTGCGTGTGTGTGTGTATGTGTATGTATATGTATCTGTGTGTGTGTGTGTGTGTGTGTCTGTGTGTGTGTATCCTGAGAGAGGAAGAAAGCGGTCTAGAACCTAATTGATATATATGCATGCATACATATGCGCACACCTACACACATGCACACACATATGGATTGCATTCTTCCAACTGACTGGAAAATATATATATGAAATATGTGTGTGTGCTTCCAATTAAGAAGGAAAAAATATAGTACCAATTGGGTTGGACAGGAGCACTAGTGAGTTATATAGTCCATCCCTTTGCCTGGGGCAAGATTGATTTAATTATCTCTAACCCTTCTCTGATGGATGACTGTCAGGTCTTTCCTTGAATCTCTCCAGTGAAGGTGATTCCAGGGCTTCCCGTGGGTGACTTGCTTCATTGCATTACATGTACTAATAGTTAGAAAGTTTTGCATAACTTTCGACCTAAATATTCCTTGCTTCAGCCAGAGCTGAACACTCTCTTTTGACTAATGAGGATAATGGGCTCCTCTCCTTTCCAGGGACATCCCTTTATGTGTTTATGAACATTTATCATTCGTCCCTTTAGGTTTTCCCTCTCCAGACTGGATGTGCCTTGTTCTCTGAACCATCCCCACTAAGGAACCTGAAGCAGCAGGGTGGTGAGCATGTTGCAGAAGGTGATGAACAGTCATTTTTAAAGGGAAGGAGTGAAGTTGTGAAAAACAGTACAGGAAATGACTTGCAAATGCCAAACTCAGTGGGGAATGACGGCAAAGCAGAACCAGCTGCTTGATAGGGCAAGACTGTTGGCAAACTCCTGTATCAGAGGCCTATAAGGAAGCAGTATACAAGTATGGGACACAGGAAGGTAGGAAAACCAGGATGAACTAACATGGGAAGAGAAAATGGGCCCTGCCACCTACCTGAGCTACCATTGAAAGGAACCATATAGAAGATGTCCTTATAGGACTGCAGTAGATCCCGCAGCTGCTTCCCAACATACAAGATTACATATGAAGCCCAGGTGTGCACCCTCCTGGTGAGCCCAGTGGTGACAAAGAGCTAATAGTTTGTCCAAGAATGGGCTCGCTAAATTGAGTAAAGTTTACGCGATGAGACTTAGGTGAATGCCAATCCCAATACTGTCCTTCTCTTGCTACATTCTGCATCGACTTCACCTCTGCTCTTATTCAGGCCTGGCACACAGAGAATGGTCCTCCACCCCCCCTCTCCTGAGGCATCAAAAAGACTAACAGCAGAGAGAAACACCAATAAATCCTTCTTTTTATTTTATTCTATCATGCAGGTTAGCCATCCCTCTGCCTATTCATTCTGAAATGGCATCAGCGCTCCACAGAGCCCATTCATCCTTCTGTTCCTGAAGTGCAAACAATTCATAGAATAAAACAGTAAAAGGAAAATCTCTATGGGGCTGCCAGGAGCCTAGCAGCTTGCGGTGAAATCTCCCGACGTCTGTAGAGGGAGGAGGGGAGGTTTACTCAGGCCATGAAGAATGGTGAAAGGCACTGGGCAGGGTACTGTCTTTTAAGTGCTGAGAGGGGCCCCATTACCAGAGCATCCAAGCTCCTCACAATTATTACTTTATTTACAGCCCCTATGAGGCTGGAAGAGACCTTGGAAGATCATTGAGCCCTGGGGCAGGGGGCTGGACTCGATGGTCTTCCAAGGTCCCTTCCAGCCCTAATGTCTATGAAATCTATGAAGTGCTATTATCCCCTCTTTGTAGATAGGAAACTGAGCCATAAGAAGATTATACCCCAGATCTTCATAGGCTCCTAAATCCATCCTTTAAACCTCAGTGACATTCTTCAAACCAGTGCTCAGCTGTCATCTACACCTAGATGGAGGTGAGACTGGAAGAGACTGGATAGTCACCTCTCTGGGATCACTTGACCCCAGCTGTCTGCCCTGCTTGGTGCAGGGGGGGTGGATGATCTTCCAAGGTCCCTTCCAGCTATGCAGTCTATGAACCTCAGGGACTGGGGCTTCTGTCCAAGGGGGGGAAACATGAATCCATCTAAGGACTGATATTGTCCCACAGCTCCTGGGAACCTGGGTATTTCCCAGTCTGTCTCTCTTTATGGCCGTGATCCTGGAGGGGTGCTGAGAGTACCTGAATTGGGTGGAGCCAGCACAGAAGACAAGTGCCTGTGTCCAGGCTTGCAGCGAACCCACCCGTGATGCTGGAGACCTGGTTCAAATCACCACCTCTGAAGCAAACAGAGAAGCAATGTGAATTTGTGTGCTCCACTTCCCAGAAAGGCCCAAACTCTAGGCTACAGGCTATTTTGGGGGTGGGTTTCTTTCCTTCCTCCCCCCCGCCCCACTTTTTTTTAACAGATGGGAAAATTGAGCTCAGGGCTGTCATGCCTAGAGACAGCTAAAAATGAGGGTCTGATGGAGATGGTGGCATTGCTTAGCCAGAAACAGAAATCTATCTCTGCTCAGGCTAGGCTTGCAAACCCTATCCCTTGCCTTTGCATTTCACTCCTAGGTAGTTTAGGTGGCTCCCTGCTAACCTGCTTTCTGATGGCTGTTTTCTCAAAGACCTTCCTCACTCCCCCCCGCCCCCCCTCCCGAAATGTGAAAGGAGGAATGAGCCCACTTAACTCGTATTTAGGTGGTGCACAGCCTGGGTGTTGTGATGCTGAAAGACTTACGTCCCTTTGAAGATCCAGCTGTAAGTGCCTTGCATAAGATCACATGTATTCTTTTGCAGAGATCATCACTGAATTGGGGTCTTCCAAGTCTCACCCAACCCACTGGACCATCCTGCCTGTTGATTCGGTAGCCCAGCCTCTCCTCTCAAATGTACTGCTGCCTTCTTGTATGATTTGGGGGGCTGTCACTTATCCCTATTTTACAATGAAGGAAGTGAGACTTGGATAATTTACAGGCAGCTTAAGATTAGTTATCTGTCCTGTCAAGGAGCTATGAATATCTGCTAGGAAGTCTCATGAGACATCCCAGGGGCTAGATCTCATGGCATCAATACTGCACTGACATCACTTGCCTGCTGGCATTTTGCACGAATACTGAACGGTGATGTGTATTTGTATTTGGTGTTTGCACATCCCTAATGCCAGATCTATTGCATCTTGGGCTGTGTCTAGCTCCTACTGAAGTCAAACATAGTCAGGACAGTAGGTACTAGGCCCCCTTTTGGCTATTTCTGCCAGTGCTGCATGAATCAGAGCTGATTTCCCTTGGGGCAGGATCTGTGCATAATTGGAGAAGATATTTCTTGAACTGGCATTTGCTCTGACCTGGCATTATCAAACATGAGTCATGAACAAGGTGTCTTCCTGCTTGAAAAGGAAGGTCATGCAGCACTGCTCTTGTCTGGTCCTATTAAGTAACTCTTGCCCCTGTGTTGAAGTAGACGGAAGCTTTTCCGACACGGTCGGTCTTTGCACCATTGACAAGGACACAGTGGTCTCCCTTGGACCTCACCTAGACAGATCTTTTGCTTAAGTGCCCTCCTGACATTCCTCCAGAGACCAGGGCATGTCATTAAGACTGGTTACACATATTTCAGATTAAAACATTTTACTACGGCTATGGGGTTTGCAGACTCGAACAAGGACTTCAGCAAAGATAGTTGACCTAAATGAGTCACAGCAAAGAAAATAAGAATGACTTGAAAATGGATGAGAAGACTAGGGATTTCAAAGATGTGGATTTTTTTTTTCGTGGTACAAAAGTGAATTTAATGATGGGAAAAGGTGCCAGACAAATAGTTCTGGAAGCAGAAGCTCCCTCTTTAGCCCCAGAACATGCACAGCACGGGCAGCACCTGCACAGTATTCCTCCATAATGTTTTGCCAAGGTGTCTTCACCCTGCTCCGAAAGGTCAGCTTCTGAGGAGAAGATCAGCCTCCGCTGAGCTTTCAGGCTTTGGCCTCTGTGCAGAGACTGCCAACAAGAATGTCACTCAGGACAAAACAGTATGGCCCTGGACTGAAGCCACCGACTCTTGTCACACGGGCCACCAAATAGCTGGCAAAAACTTTCAGCAAATGCTGAGTGGCATTGTACTCAGTCCCCCTCCACAATGGACTGAGCAACAGTAAGATCCCACCGGCCGTACAGCCTCCACACTGCCCTTTGTACTTGGAGGCTCTGCTTGCTAATGCAGAAACTATCCTTTCTCCAAAGTGTGCGTGTGTATACTACAATAAATAGTGCTTCACTGAAAGCAGAAGAAGCTCTTTAAGCTAAGTATGGAGTGTGGGTTCAGGGAGTCTGGGCTCCGTTCTTGGATCTAGCACAGACACCCTCTGTGACCCCTGAATTTCTTTGCACCTTAGTTCCTTGTCTGTCTGGTGTTATGTCTTCAGGGCTGAGAATTTATTTTGCCATTGTATGACAATCTGCATGTAATCCCCCTGGCCACCTCAGACTTCCTCAATCTCCATTAAAACACCATCTATTGAGACTTGGAAGATGGTCTGCAGGGGCTCGCATATCTGCCATTCATTCTCGTGACAGCTCCAGCTGCTATGTAGCCGTAATCCTCTAGTGCATGGCACTATGTTAATTTAATGTTGAGAGAACACACAGAAAGTACCTTGTTCACATGGCTTATCTCTAGCATTGTCTCCTAATCCTCCTTCCCCAGCCTGAACTTTGGGGAATTTGGGGGAACTAGACTGATCTCCAAATTTCACAGATCCAGCCTAGCATGCTGTGTCCAAACACCTGCCAGCCTTGGGGAAGTTTGGATACCAATGCAGATCCAAGCAATAACTCAGGTCCATCCCTAGGAACCACTGAATACTTCCTCTGGCTCGAGTCTTCTTATTTCCAGCTACTCTGAGACTCTCTAATCTTCATGATCACCATCACAAGACTACTTCTCTTTAGGCTTTCTCATATCTCTTCAAGCATGAACTATATAATAATTCCCTTCCATATGTAGTGTCTGGCATCACCATCAATGTAAGCACATTTGACCTCTGCAGCTGTTTAAGGCTCTCTGAATGTAACCACCCGCTCATTCTAGTTTCTACAAATGAGTTTTAAAGTCCTAGGGATCATTTCCACAATATCTACTCTACAAATAAAACCATATATTTGCCTTTTTCTCCCATTCAGTTTGCCCTTGTTTTTCCCCTTTGATGTGTAATAATGAGGTGGCACGGGGGAAATGTCTTTAATCAATTGCAGAAACTCATAGCACTATCTGGATCCCATGCATCTCAAAACACTTTATCACTGTCTCTTTCCAGCGTTCATAATTCTGATGTATCTGGTGTGCCGGTGTCATGTCATTCTATTACATTAAACAATCTAACATAACAACCGAACACAATAGGATGATGAAATGCTGGCTTGCTTCAGAAAATGTAAAGAGATAATACACTTGTTTTCAGCTGGGAAAGCTGCTAGTAGTTCATACAGTGGCTTCACATGATTAGATAGATAGCTAGACAGACTTTGACTTTTTCGAACTTTTGTTATAAAAAGAATATTTAAAAAAAAACTCAAAAGGATAAAAAAGTATACATGGCCATACAAGGGGTTGGCCAAGAAAACATCCCTCATGCAATCTTACAACATAAGCACATGATTGATAACCCCTTCCTCCTCCCTCAGCCCCCCCTCACAGGGTCATGCCTTTTAGACTAGCTAGCTGGCCATCTTCCACCATACAGACTGCCCCCTTCATGGCCCAGCTCGATACAAATTTGTTGGTGGGCTGTTATACGGTAAAATGCCTGAATTAAAAGGAGAAGTGCCCGTGGAACCAAATGAGGTGGAAGGTGTCATTAGAGACAGTCCCTAGAGTCAATTCTTGAGGCTCCTTAGGGTCCACATCTTGGCCTGGTCCAGAAGATAATTGGCTAGGCGGATCACACTTCCCTCGGCTGAGCAGTACAGGACAGAGACAATGCATATACAGCTTTAGAGAAGTCCAAGACCAGAAAGCCAGAGTGGGTACTGACAATGGCAGAGACAGGGGGGAGTTGAGGAAGACATGAAGAGTGTCTCCTCCACCTCATCCCCACAGATGGGTCAGGCCACTGATTCCACCAAGGTCTAAATAGCAGACAAAGATGCCGGCAGCCAGGGCCCTGTGTAGCAGTCTCAATGGAGGGTGCCAATCCTCGTCGCAAGTTTATGGGCAGCTTATACACAATGCACTAGGCTGAGCAGGTCTGCTCTGGTGTAGCTGTTGCTAGACAGATACTAGTACAAGTAGAAAATTCAGTTCAGGTTTATAGCCTTATAGTATTCATAAGTTAAATTGAATCAAGGCAGGAAGTTTGCCTGCTCTTTTCAATTCCAATTCAACTGAAAGTTCAGAGCAAATCTACATTAAATGTTGGCTCTTTCAGTGGTGTTTTCTACATTTGCAGTGGAAGAATTGCTGCCCTTAAAAACAGTTATTGCTTTCCAGCCAGATTCAATATCCTTATTTACATTGAGCTGTACCTGACTTTATGAGTGTTCCCATTGCTTATGTCTACACTGAAGTAACAAATATGATGTGTAGCTCATTTAGATAGATGCATGCTGTACACCATGGTAGCATGCAGCCATGGCAGCATGGGCTAACCTTTTGAGTATCTCAGTTTCTTAGGGAGGTTTTGCAGCCTATGCTAAGCTCTTTCCTCCCATGGCTCCACTATTATCAGTACCTGAGCTAGTCATCACTAGCACCACTTGTATACATAAGCCACAGTTATATCTTGACTTTTGTGGAGACACATCCACTACCTTCAAGTCTCACCAAAGAATCAGTTGAGAAATGTTGACTTAGACCTCACTCTCAGCAGTACAAATAGGGGTTACATAACTGTCACCTAAGCATAGGGATTATTCTCATGATGTACTTGTATGGAGGTCGCTATTTTTACAGAGCCCAATGAAGATCACAGCCACATTGTATGAGATACATATATAACCAGAATTATAGTCCCAACCCCAGTCAGTGTTGTGGCCAAGCCCTTACCTGCAGCTTGAACATACACTGTGTACCCCACTAGGATGTCCTCTAACTTCTTTGGATATTCACCCACCATGGCTTGATAGTAATTTGGGTAGAATTGTGCGCAAGAGAAAAAAGAAGGCTCTATCATGAGGGACTTGCCCCCTCCAATGAAATAGTCGTCTATGGCCTTTGGCAAGACCCTGCAGGGCATACAACAGGGGCTTCTCCACCTCTACACCCCCACCACAAGCCTCTATATTTGCTATTACCAGCTCCCACTGTTAAGGCTTCACAGCCAGGAGCTGGGAACAGTACCTCCCCAGACGACTACTGGGAATTCCCAGTAGTCCATCCAGTATCAAAATAAAGAAATATGAGCAGGTAAACTGCCCTCACTCACTGCAGATGTCTGTCTCCAGCATGGGATTTTTCCCTTCACCACTTCTGGGATCCCTTTGGGGTTTCCTTCGTGTATTCCCAGCCTATCAACATCGGCCAAAAGCGTTTTTTTTTTTCCTGGCCCTCCAGAACGATTGGTGTTTGCCAGTACCCTTTGGTCATATCCAGGGTCATAACAAACTGGGTCTGGCCAATAAACTCCACTTTTTATTCTACTTGTGGCATAGGGAATGCATCAAACTTAGCTATGACATTTACCTTTGAGAAGTCCATGCATAGTCTAAGGGAGCCATGCAGCTTACTTACAATAACTAAGGGGCTCCTCCATTGGCTCAGTGATTCCTGTACAATTTCTCTAGCCAATATATGCTGGATTTCTTTCTGTACCCCATCTTGTAGTCCCAGGGGCAGGTGCCCCCAGTGTTCTCTGACAACTGCTTATGGTGGTGTATGGATGTGATGTACTGCCACCTTCCTAGAAAACATCCTGAAATTCCTCCATCAAGTCAGATGCTGGTGTCATTCTCCTGTCAGGTGATATCCCATTCCTGGGATCCTTTTGTTCTGGTCTGTCTCCTTTTCCCTTATGATGGGACCCAACTACCAAGGGTCAGGTGTTAAAAACCAACCCTCCTGCTCCTTCAATTCTTTAAGGAGGTTGATTTAATATATCTCCCATTCTTGTCACTGTCCTAGTTGTATTATTTCATAGTCAATGGGCCCCACCTTTCTCAATACTTCATATGGCCTTTGCCATTGGGCTAGTAACTTATTGTTGTTCCTAGGTAGCAGGAGCAGTACTTTGTCCCCCAGTTTGAATTCTTTTTTTTTTTCTAACTCTCTGGTCCTACCTGGTCCTCTTCTGCCATTCCTGAGCCACTCATAAATTCCCCTGGGCAATTTCATGGGCAGATGACAATTGGTCCCAAAGCTTCAGGAGGCAACTCAGAGGGGTCTCCACAGTGCCTCCCTGTCTCTCCCACCCCTCGCAAACTATGTCCAGCAGCCCATAAACCATTTTGAAAAGAGAGAGCCCCACTGATGCTCGGGGCACTTCCCAGACACAAACAACGGCGGTGGTAATAGCAAGTCCCAATCTTGTGGGTTTCCCTGTATGGCTGCCCAGACCATCCCCTTCAAGGTCCTATTAAATTGTTCCAATAAGCCATCAGTTTGTGGGTAGTACACTGTCATCTTCAGGTGTTTAACTCGCAGGGTCTTACAGAGGTCCCTTATGACACCCAACATAAAATGTGTTCTTTGATTTATTATAACTTCTCTGGGTATCCCCATTGTGGCCACCCATTTTATTAATTCTGAAGAATTTTTCGAGCTGTTACTGAACGCAGTAGAACCACATCTGGATATTTCATTGAATAATCCATAATGATCAAAATGAATTGGTACCCAGCCCTGCATTTGGGAAATAGCCTGACCACATCCATAGCAATGTGTTCAAATGGTTTCCTGATTATAGGCATCAAAGGGTCTCATTTGGGCAATACCTCTCAGGTCTTCTGGCAGGTGGAAAAGGCCTCCCAATACCACTCCATCTCCTTATGAATACTTGGCCAGAAGAATCTCTTCAACAGGCACACCCCTATCTTGTCTCACCCCAGGTGTCTGTCAATGGTCAGGGAATGGGCTATACATAATAAAACTTTCTATACCTGTACGGGACTAACAATTGCACATCTTCTTCTTCCTCTCCTTCCTTCCTCACCACTATATATAAAAGGTCCCCTATCACCTCAAATCAAGAGCATTGAGTCACCATCTCTGGCTTGAGGGCCTCATTATTCCAACAAACTACACTGTTCTCAAAGACATGCTGGCAGGTGTCCTCCTCTTCTTGATCAACTTGGAATTGTCCTTGATCTATCACTCATTCCAGATCTACAATGTCAAGTTCCTCTGCCTCCTTTTCTGCTTCCTCACCATTTCTTCCTTCTTTCCTTTCCAAAAAACACAGCTTCTCCCCATCCTCTGTTGCTTTCTGAAAGATAGCCTTGAGCCTGGCCAATCCCAGCCCAGAATCACCAGACAAGGAAGTTGGGAATCCAACAGGTAACTCCCTGGTCTTTCCAAACACAGTCAGCATGAGCCAGTGCCAGGGATATACCCATTTCTCCCCATGCATGCAGATCAGTTGGATTGAGGAAGTTGGCAGACCCATTTCAGCTGGTAACCAGGCAGCCTTGAGAAGGGTTAGTGTACCGTCCATATCTATCTTGGCTTGATTCCCCCATGACTTGCTAAAATTACCTGGCCTGTGGAACAGGCCAGGAAGTCCTGTTCATTGGAGATGAAGCTGCAATCCATAGGCTCTGGCTTGCTCATTTCCCTCAAAGCCTTCCTGGACCCCATGGGTTTTCCTCATGCCTGCCCTCTATCCTTATGATACTTATGACACATCAAATACACAATGACATGGTTCTCCACAAGAATAACATAGCTTGCTCCTTCATAATCCCTCTAGTCAAAGATCTCGAGTTCCTGCAATCTTTCCTAGCATTTATTGTCCAATTGGAGATAGACCGTTAACCTTCTCAGTCTCTGTGAAGGCCTCTGAGAATTTCAGTGCCTCCCTGGAGGATTGTGACTGGTGTCTACACACCCATTGCTGCATGCTTTCTGCCACGTCTTTGATAAAGTGTTCTAATACATTGGTAGGTGTGTTGCTGCATTGGTAGGTGCATTTCCAGTAAGTCAAGGAAAGTGATTATTTTCCACTATTCAACACTGGTGAATTCCCATCTGGAGTACTATGTTCAGTTTTGGGCCACTCACTACAGAAAAGATATGGACAAACTGGAGAGAGTCCAGAGGAGGGCAACAAAAATGGTGAAGGGGTGGGGGACGTGACTTATGAGGAAAGACTGAGGGAACTGGGCTTAGTTAGTATAGAGAAGAGGAGAGGGGACTTAACAGCAGCTTTCAACTACCTGAAGTGGGGCTCAAAGAGGATGGAACCAGACTGTTCTCAGTGGTGGCACATGACAGAACAAAAAGCAATGGCCTCAAGTTGCAGCAAGGGAACTTCATCTATATTAGGAATAATTTTCTTAATAGGAGGGTAATTAAACACTGGACTCTGTTACCCAGAGAGGTAGTGGAAGCTCCATCCTTGGACGTTTTCAAGACCCAGCTAGACAAAACCTTGACTACTTGGGGATGGTCCTGATTTGAGCAGGGGTTTGGACCATATGACCTCCTGAGGTTCCTTCCAACCCAAACTTCTGATGATTCTGTATGTTTCTATGAATACTATTGTACCTATCACTTTTGCTAGTGGCCATGTCTCTGGCTTCAAACTTTCTTTTTTACCAAGTCCCTAAGGTTCCGTAATAGGACTCATAGTCTTCTTTCATATCCTTCCTTCCTTGCCTAGAATCAAATTCTGTAGTTTTCAGGGGATACCTCCTTCCTACACAGGGCAGCTTCTTTTAACTTCTTATAGTCCCATGCTTCTCAAGGTAATGCTGTATAGGTGGCTTGTGCCCAACCTGCCAGAAGTGGACCCAGTTGGTAGGCCTAATGTTCTGGAGGCCACCCTGCTGCCAAGGCTAGCCTCTCAAATGACTCAGTATGCTTCCTGATCATTGCCTTTGTCTATCTTTGGCTTTCAGAGACTCTCTATTGATCCCACCTTATGCCAGTCTTCCAGTTTCTCCTTCAAGGTCTGTTGCCTACCAAATAGGGTGCTATGTGTGGCCTGCTCCTCTGCCCTGGTCCATAGAAGCTCCTCCATTTGCCTTTGTTGCACCTATAAAATTTGTATTAATTGATCTTGTACCAGCACAGGTCCGGTGCATAGCAAGAGCTCTTGTCTTGCCATATTGTCTAGGTTCTCTTATGGCTCTGTGTTTACCAGTGGTTTCCTGGCCAACGCACCAAATATGTGGCCAAGCCCCTACCTGTAGCTTGAATACACACTGTGTACCCCACTAGGGAGTCCTCACACTTGTCTGGATACTCGCCTACCATGGCTTGATAGGAATTTTGGTAGAATTCTGTCCAAGAAAATGAATAAGGCTCTGTCATCAGGGACAAGCCCCCTCCAACAAAATAGTCCTCTATGGCCTCTGGCAAGGCCCTGCGGGGACTACAACAGGGGCTCCACCACCCCTAAACCCCCACCACAGGCCTCCATATTTGCTTTTACTGGTTCCCACTGTTAAGGCTTCACAGCCGGGAGCTGTGAACAGTACCTCCCTGGACAGCTACTGGGAATTCCCAGTAGTCTATCCGGTACCAAAACAAAGAAATGTGGGCAGATAAACTGCCCCTCCCCCACTGCAGATGTCTGTCTCCAGCATGGGTTTTTTTCCTTTCACCACTTCTAGTATCCTTTAGGGTTTCCTCCACATAGTCCCATCCTATCAAATTTGGCTTTGGTTCTCAAGCTTCAGCTCATCTCTCCTGCATTGAGATGAATCACCTATGGTAAGGTAGAGTCCAGTTTCCTTCCTCAAGACCCTGAACCACTCTGGATGTTATTCCTTATCTCCTGTGGTCCTACAACTCTGTTTCCCCAGGGAATCCTCTGAGGTGCCAGACTGAGGAGATGCCGGCCATCATGCCACCTGGAGCATTCCCACCACCTGTCCCAGTATTACTGGGGCTCTTGGCCCCCTGGCCCATGAAGAAATGTTACGTGGAGGGTCCTTTCCCCTCATTTCCCTGGCCATACTCCAGGGTATTTTAGAAGTATGGTGTTGGGGCTGGCTTGCTTGCTGCCCAGTGCCAGGCATCTTTGCTGCTCATCCTGGCACTGCCAGGGTGACTTGGCTCTTGGGAGCTGAGAGGGAAGGGGGTGAGCATGGAATCCCCTCTCCTCACTCCCCCCCTCTTCTACAAGCTTATACTGTCAATGTGAGACAAGACAACAAGTGGTCACAACAATAAAATGGGGAACACATCTGCTGACATTATTAGCTGCCTAAGGAAAGGCTAGAAAGTTTCAAGGGCTGTCACTATTGCTTCCATTGCAGACTAGCATCTAACAAAGTACGGTGGTACCTACAAAATGTCATGACTCTCTGAACCAGTCAGTTTGGAAGGTGCCACCCTGGCCTATCATCTGTAATTGCAGGCTGATTGGCCTTTTTTTTTTTTTTTAAAGTATTATTATTTTTCTGTAACATACTTGTTTTTAATTACAGTTGTATTTAGTGTGTGTGTGCACACGCGTGCACGCATTTTAAGAAAGGGCAACCAAAAATTCTATATACAATGCCTGAGACTTTTACTTTCCTTCTGCTAATTTTGGCCTTCAAGCGATTACCACAATCGTCACCCAGCATAAGAAAGAACGATGTTATACGCTGCAAAATTTTACAACGTGCCTATTTGCTTGTGGGATGGGTTATTGATGTCTTTAATACCCATTCTACTGGCTGTGCCACTAATTCAGACCCTGACTTGTATCATTTGTCTCTCGGCTGGTAGACCTAGGAAGTGTAAACATCAGTGTTGTCATTCCTACTGTCTATTGTTTTCTTCACTGTGAATTCCATTTTGGAGTAAATATGAGCAAGCAGGTTACATTTCAACAACTAAAGTGTGAAGGACTAATGAAAGAGCAAAGTTACTGACTCATTTGGCACCTGAGTAAAAAATGTTGGCATGCCCATTTCTGGAAAAGCCCATTGTACTGAGGGTCATCCAAGATTGTCTGGTATGCCATTGAGAGCACATTTAAGGATGCCAGATGCCAATCACTCATGGGATTAAATCTTTCCAACAACATTTTTAATTATATGAATCCAATTATATACATACACCAAATAGAAGGTTGGCTACATTAGCGGCGGCAGTTAATTTGAGCAATCTCAGGTCTAGGTCTTCTTTCATTTCTAAATACCTACAATAACACTTACCTCTATGCTACTTGAAATAGAATCAATAAAGTGCCTATATAATTAATCAGTACAATGACACGGTCTTTCCTTGTGGTGCTTGTATGTAGATCTTGCCCTCTCTACCCGTTTCTGATGTCTTCATTCATCATGATAAGAGATCCACTGAGCTCATAAGCTCTTCAGGGAGAGACTTTGTCTTGAATTCACCTCTAAGGAATCCAGCACATTAAGGATATTTTATTAACAATACATAATTCACACTCACATAAGCCCCTATCCAAGAAAGTTCTTAACCATGTGCTTAGTTTGAAGTACATGATTAGTCCTACTGAAAGGACTGACCAGGCCATGGAGACCAAACTGCTCTCTTGCAGACAGACAGTTCCATAACAAAGTGGGAGGTGACTGGGGTATCAGTGCCAAGTGCCAACCCTGGGAGGCATTAAAACAGAAGCATCGGTGTTGCCACCAGCATGCCACCAACAACGTAGCGAGTGATGCTGCCCTGCCTATCCTCTGCTGTTTCCAGGGTGCTCAAGCATTATAGTCAATGGATTATACCAAAGTAGGGCTGGAAGGGATCTCACAAGGTCATCTAGTCCATCTTTCTGCTCAAGGCAGGATCAGTCTTGACTAAATAATCCCAACTAAGTGCCTGTCCATCATGTTCATAAAAATTTCCAAGGATAGAGATTCCATAATTCCTCTGAGGAGCCTGATGACGAATACTTGACCACCCTGACAGTCAGACACTGCCATCCTAAATTTCCCCTGTTGCAGCTTGAGGCCATTGCTTCTAGTATCATCCCAAATGGCCCATCTCCACGCTTCCTATAATTGCCCTTCAGATATTTGAAGTCTGTCATCAAATCCCCACTGTCTTCTCCAGACGAAATAACCCTAGCTCTTTCAGTCTGTCCTCATATCTTTCCAGAACACACCTGAAGTTTACAGAACAAAAACCCTGTACCCAATTTATTTGATCTAATTCAGTTAATAACTGAGGCTCAGACTATATATAGTTCTTTGATAGTGTTAAAGGAATACAGTCAGCTTGGAAATACAGCACCACTTATACTTTAACAGGATCAAGGGAAACTGGACAACAAATGTTGTTCTGAGTTACAGTGGTGCAAGATGGAGTAATTCTGCTCCAATCAACTGAGTTACTTGGCCCTTAAACCTGGGTAAATGGGGTCAGAAGTTACCCAGTTGTAGCCTTGAGCCAACCAAATACTGAAGCAAGTATTTAGTTTTAAACATAGCCTTAGTCTTTAGTAATCCTGTACTGAAATGCAAACTGTGGAGAAGTAAGAGATTTGTTCATTTTCTATGGACCTTACAGGCACTGGCTTCTCTTCAAAGATTTCCAGCCCAGGAGCCAATTTTGAAAAGGTTCGTCATTTTGATATGTACAAATGTCAGTGGGGAACATGATTGAGACCCACAAATTCATTTCATATAGAGCAGCCATCCGAAGGTAGCAACTTTTTTTGTCAATACCTACCTAGATTTAATTAAATTGGTGAACAGGGGTGAAAAGATTTCTCATATTTTAGTCATGGTCACATGATTTGTTCAAACCCCACTTCAGTTAAATTAAAAAGGAGCAGTTTAAGGACCATTGTGACTTACATTTTTTTTTTTTTTTTTGGGGGGGGGGAGTTGCATTTGTTATTGAAATCCTTTTTCAGAAACCAACTTTGTCATTCTTGAACCCAGTAAGTGTTTATTTTCCACCACGTGACAGAGGAGAAGAGCAGATACTCTGTTGATAAGTGTGCAATAGGCAGACAGTCAGACGGATGCTAAGATATTATGAGCACCTTGATGTATCCGTTAAGAAAACCATAACAGCAAACATACTTAAGAGGTCAAGGGTGAAGACTTTAAAAAAATCTGTCCCCACAAACAAAAAAGAGCAAAGATATTCATCAGATTTTCAAAATGATTATGGTGACAGTGAAAAGCTCTTGCTTTCCAGGTGTCTCTCTGGGATGACTTTGTGTGCAGTGTTTTTTGCTATTAGCTGGTGTCTAACATGATGAACTGTATATGAACTCTTCATTCATCATCTAAGCTAAGAGAACACCTAGATGACTTGGTAATGAACAATATAGGCTTTTTTCCCCCCTTCTCTCAGGTTTTCTTGTCTGACCTTGTTGGACAAATTTTACAACCCCACCGTGGAAGGTTACAAGACATCAGGGCTTTTAATTCCGAGAGCAGAGTTCCCTCACCCCACAGAAGTTAGCTGGCAGCTCCAAGAAATAAATGACTTTTGCTGGGCTCTTAAATAATATGATTTGCATGCTTGAAATGAGATCGCCAAAGTAATTGTAGAATATTGCTTGCCATTACAGTCATTAAAAAGAGGCAGATGTAGGATCACGCTCATGGAAAACTTTCCTGCTGGGTTTTCATGGAGATAAGTGCACAAAATCCACTTCTGAAAAGATGTTGAATAGAATGAATTTGCCATTCACTGACTGTCTGATGATGATTTGCTTGTTAATTGGGAGTTTAGGCTTTAGAGAAACCTTAACAAATTTGATTGCTAAATTCTGTAGGTTGCCTCCTTCTTTGCAAGGCATATTTGTGCCATAAATTCCTCTTTCATTGCATGGCATTTTAGTACAGATTTGCAAGTAAAGAAAGATATTGTTCCTCTCTTGTATCATGGGACTCTAAGAGGTACTGTTTCACTTCACCTCATAACAAAAGCACGGCCAGTGAAGGCTGGGTTTAAAAAAACAAAACAAAACACTTAAGGATGTGCTTAATTTTAAGCATTTGCCTAAAACCTGTGAATTCTATGGGAACTATGCAAATGGTTGCATCTAAGCAGTGACTTTCCTGCTAAGCAGTGGCTTGTCCTAAGTAGCTGAGTATTTATGTACAGTAGTTACATGCAAAAAGCCAAAAAAGCAAATGAAGACAACTAAACAGATGAAACGCAGGCTGTGAGTAATTAGCCACGCATCCAGTTAACAGACGAGGATGGTACCTAATTCTATCCCCCTCACTCACGTTCAGTAGTACTTTGGGTTTTAATGTAAGTGGGTGTGATATGATTATATATTAATATAATAATATATTAATATATATTAATAACACCATGTACCACGGTGTGGTTTTTAGCTCATATTTGCATATGCCACATGTTTGGGTCCAGATGTGAATCCTGAGCGGTGATTAATGCCCTGAAAATCCATTACCGCGCGTCTGTAGCAACTTATTGGAAGGGCAAAGCAAGCCATTCATGCAATGCAGGCAATAGTATACCCCGTGAATGCAATTCGGGCCTTAAGGAAGTCATGGGGGATTTGGGACCCAGTGGGAAGCTAAGATTCCAAATTTTGGGCAAATCCTTTTCAAATTTCCACAGGCCATGGGAACTTCCCTTCAAAAAATGCTTTTGCCTGGTCTGCCATTAGACGGCCCACTATTCCTCACTCAATAGAGCTGCTGTGGTGAAGAACTGCAGGTCTGATGTGAGACAGTGTGTATATCTCTGCCCCGGTGAGTCTCGGTGCCTTGATTTAAGGCTAACATAATAAAACATTAGAACAATTCTCCTTGTATAGATGTGGAAAGTGAAGTTCAGGGAGATCCAGCAGCAGATCTTTAATCTTCTTTGCTCCCTCAAGCAGACACAGATAATCGAGCCTTTTCCCCATTCATGGCTGTGTTGGCCATCCCTCCATGCAAAATGGGAGGGCTAAATGCAACCCCTTTCCTTAAACTTAATACAATTGACCATAGAATAATGTGAGCAGCAGCTTTTTTCGAAGTAGAGATGGAGCAAAAAAGCAAGTGCAACACTTGCTTCATCACCCCCCCCCCCAAATTTGGGGGTCAAAGTGACTGTACGAGTACACATAAAAATGCTGTTCTGCCCTTGAAAATGCAGTGGCATCTGTATATTACCATTGTGGTCTTTTTGGCCCTTTCTGATGCAGCAAGATGCAGGATTGAGTTTGCTTTGCCCTGCCTATACTATAGAGCAGGTCTTTTACCTAATTAGCAGGTTCGTGTCTGATTGTCAAAACTCCCGCTGACTTCAGCAGAGCCAGAGTTTAGCTGCTGGAGCTTCATTTCCCCTAACAGACTAGGGAAGCCTTTCACCAGATTTCAGAGCCTTTAGGCACTCTGAAATGAAAATAATAATAAATTGGGTTCATCTGTACAGACCTCATCTGATTAAAACCAGAGCAGTGTGAAAGCAAGCATAAGCTCAAGGAAATGCTGTGTTTTCCTCTAGTCAGCCAGCAGTGTACTTCGTGCTGAAATTATCTGTTATACAAATTGTCCCTTTTTTTACAGGACTCCTTACACTTGGCCAAATCTCTCCCCTACTTCCCTGGTCTCAGAGACTCCCATATCAACAGAACTGTTCAATCCCAGAAAGGAGATGAATAACTGAAAATTCAAGAGACAGGGGTGGTCTTTATGTGTTGGTACAGAAAGTATCCCTGGAGCTGGGAAGGGGCAGGTCAAAGCAGAGACAAGTCTGCAGGATCTGCCCATTTTGTGGAAGGGGTCCACCGAGGCCACAAAAGCCACTGCAGCTTCAAAACCACAGTGTCCACCACAGAATGACTTGAGGATGTTGCACTGCCTGGAGGATGGATCCCAATCACTGCCCTCCAGACACGCTGAACAGGAAGAGTGTAGGACTACAGTTGTACAGAGTCAGCCTGTGAGGTCCCTAGGGTTGCAAGCAGCAACTAATAAAACCTCACAACACCTGTGTGGGAAAGGCTGCCTGACTCCCCTTTCACAGCTGGAGAAACTGAGGCATGGGCAGTTTAAGTGACTTGCCCAAGGTGAGTAAAAAAAGCCAGGAACAGTTAAGGACCCTAATGCCCATGCCCTCTGCTCCAGCCACTGCACCCCATAGTCGGTAACGAACCAGTTAAAGTAGATTCATATGATATGTAATGCCAGTTAAAAATAAATAAATAAAAAGAAAAGGAAAAGGCAAGAGAAGAAGCTGTAATAAAAGTGTATAGGATAGAGATATACATTTCTCTTTAGAGCAATAAATCTTCCCAAAAGGAAGTTGGTTAAAATTCTTTACGTTTAAAAAATGAGGTCCACGGGGACTCCAAATTTCAGTTCGATTTTTAGCTGAGGCATTTTTTTTCTTTATCAAACACTTGGTGCTGTAATGTGATAAGGGCCCCATGCAGACCATAAAACTAATTTATCATCTGTAAGGTGTACAAAGAAAATGGTAACTGCCTGCTTGTCTGCTTGACATATGAGGTCATTTTTGCCGCTAGCTTTCTAATACTGAGCAATTTTATCAGCTATTTATATACATTAATTGTAGGCACCCATATGTTCACTGTTGTATTTAATAATGCATTGCATTGAATATGCATTCCTTAAGTTTTAGCATGCCGCGTGCATCTTTTATTTAACTGTTTGGTTTGCCTATTAAAGCCCATTATTCAGCTATGCAGTGTAACCCTCTCTCTGGAGTGGATTTATGTTTCTTTAAATCTTGCTCACCATGGTGAAAAGCACTGGAGTGAACAAGGCCACTTTGCTTGTCCCAGAGGAATAGCAGCAAAACAAGCAAAATAAGGGCCATGGTCCACTTAATAATACTAAACAAAAAGGATTATTCAAGGAGTCCCTTTTCTCAAGAGGCAGCAACATATTCACGCTCCACGGTGTACACATAAACACAGCTCTCTATCAATACAGGCAGGAAATTAAACAGAGGGCCCCATCCCGATCCCACTCCAATCAGTGGAAGAGCTCCTATCGAGGCTGAAGGAGAGCAGGGCCGAGCACGTAGCATGAAGCACAGCACGCAGAAGTGCGCCGTCTCCTTTGCTGAAGGGTAGCTCTGCTACAAGGAAGAGCCATTGCCCCGATGCAAATCCCTGCTCATTTCTACCAACTGTTATTTATGAGTTGAAAATGGAAATGCCGAAGTCCCAGGAGCTGCGTGGCTGCATTTGCAATCTAGCCACAAGAAGCGGTGGAGGAAATATGGGGGGGGGGGCAGATTCTGCCTGGGGACATGCCCCCTAGCAAGCTGTGACAGCCCTTAGAGGTATTATGCCTCAGAGACACCCCACTGTGGCACAGCTCCTATCTTGTTGCTTTTCTGATCCTGGAGAGAGAAGGTACTTATTTGGTCTTGGACTATAGCAGCAGCAAATTATACAACTCCATGCATTGTCAGGAGTATTGCCTGGGGTAATGAAGGGGTAAAAGCTGATGCCAGGTTCTGCCTACCCCCTACACCAGATGAACTGCTTTGGTGCAATAACTAGGTTGCCCCAGAGAGTGTAAAAAGGTGTCTGCTGACCCCAGGAGCCATGTGCAAGCAGAAAAGCCAGGTCACAATAGAGCCCCTGGAAAGCGAGGCCACTTCTTGTGAGGTTTCCAAGCCTGTTTTGCAGACTCAGAAATGTCAGTCTGCCAAGGTAAGCATCTGCACCCATCCCAACTCTGCTCACTCACCATATGCTCACACAAACACTAGCATATAACTATTGCTACCCTGCATAGGGCAGAATAAAAAGTCTTCCTCTGCTATGCGTCATTCTTGGTATACTGCCAACACACAAGGAGTCTCCCTGAGCCTAGGGGACAGGCACCTTTGCTTTTGGAGATCTGAACCCCCATCCTGTTCCTAGCATGAAAAGCCAGTGTGCATTAGCAAGCAAGGATTTTCAGGCAACTGTAAATACCTTAATAGATAACATTCAAGGATGCAAAACGAAGTCAAGAAAGAGGAAAATCTCACTTGGTTTATTATTTCCCCCCACCTGGGGTTGCTTTAAACCTGAAAATCAAGACTTGATCTTTAAACAGTGAAAAATTACATCTCCATATACGACGCATTGCTCAGGGGCTAACTATCTGGGGTCCATTCCTGAAAAGAAGATTCTCAAAACAATTGTGGCTGTCTTTGCAAGAGGCTTTTATTGCCTTGCAAGAGGTAATGGGAAGCCTAAGTGGAGGCAGTGGGCAACAGGTCGTCTGAGAGAATGGTGATGCTGCCTGACAGTTAAGCACTTCAGTTTTCCCTTCAAAAAACCGTAATAGCGGCATGTGAGTACCTCTGAGCTTCCCTCACCTTCAGCTTGGTATGTCAAATCCAAAAAACATTAAGGCTTTGGCTTATGTGCTCTAAACGATGAAGCAAAGCATCCTGTCGAGGTTCCTCGTTTATTTAGGGAGTTTTAACCCTGAATGTTTTTTAGTTCAGTTTGTGTTCATGGAATCTACCCCGTCAAGCCATCATGGGGTGCCCTCTCCTGGGAGGAGAAGGTCCTGCAGGCACTGTGCAATACCAACCCTACAATCTGCCCTCATCTCATCCATTACATAGCACTTTTCAGTGGTGGAGCTGGAAGAAGCCTTGTACCCATTTCACAGACAGGGAAACTGAGGCACCAAAGGGCCAAGTAACTTTCCAAATGTCATCAGCAGGTGAGTAGAGACAGTGAGAGTGAAACCAAATGGAGCTGAGCTTCAGTCCAAGACTTCTATCTCAAACCCTCTTCCACTTTCATTAGTGGATCGAGGAACAAGGCCAAGGGATGCACCCCCCGCCTCCACCCCTTCTTTGGCTGTGCTGTGCATACATAGGAGATCTGAGCTCACTGTCTGGTCAGACCCCACCTGGAGAACTTGTATGTGGAGCAGCCAAAACAGGGTTCAACCACGCCACTGCACTGCCTCTGAGTCTGCCCACTTTTATTTATTCTGGCAGGGGATTATGCAATTTATATTTTCATGGACAAAGCATAATCCTTTGTGCACCCAGGATGCAAAGCCCATGAAGCAAGGTTACTTCTTTACCCTTTCCTGCAAAGCATTGCTTGGCTCACGTGACCTTGAGCCAGTAGGTGGGAGAGACCCCTCACCCTCCTCACCTGCTGGGGGTATAAGTAGGGAAGGATCCTCATTTCTTCCTATGTTGTTGAACTCAAAGCTCACATCACTTGCAGTAAGGTGTGGGGGAAGCTTGGGTACAAAGCTGAGTCAACAGCGATGCTTGAATCCTCAGTTAACCCATTTGCAAGATGAATCCAGCACACAGCCATTGCTCTGACTTACTCGTGCAGCTTATTGGTATTTGCCACATTGGCTGATGCTCACCAGGTAAAAGGTATTCTGCACATGCCAAGGATCCATCAGGGTTGTGCAGACTCCTCTTCCTGATACTTGTCACATGTAACTTGTGAAGTGACCTGCACACAACACTGGCTGCCACCACCTAGTCATATTGCCGCATTGGCCTCTGTCCCTGACTAGTCAAGTAAAAGGCCCAAAGGGACAAAATTAGAGCAAAAGGCAAGGCCTAAAAGCCCAGCTCTTTGCTTGAAGGCATAAGGGCAGCTTCTTTATTGTTAGGTCTGGTATTGCTCCTTATTACCTTTCCCAACCCCCAGTTGTGAGGCCTGGTTTGAAAGTATTGATCATGTCTTAAATCCTGCTTCCCCTACAGTATTGGGCTGGTGAGCAAACTGTGATGAATTCCCAGTGTTTTAAATCAAACTTATAGGATCTGTCTGCACCCTTCAGCTTCATCCTGCCTCTGACTGTTCTGACGCTGCGGCCAGGGATGGAGCTGGGGATTTAACGTACCGGCCATATTATACAGCCCCTGCTACCGAAGCCTGGGATTTGATTGGCATCAATCATTCAGTAACCTGTCTCGCAGAGTTTTGGCCAGCAAAACTTTTGAGGACTGTCTTAATGACCTGGCTCTGCTCTCATCACCTGTCATCCCCCTCCTCTTTGCCAGTCTAGGTTCCACTCAGGTTCCCATCTGTCACCGGCGCTGTCACCATTTCCCTTAGACCAGACCTCACGTGCTACACAGGCTCTCTCGCCTTCAGGTTCCTCCTCAAAACCTGCTTCTTTCCAACCGTCTGGTCATAGATGTGCAGCATATTAGTAAAGGGATGAATGGACTCTTACCCTGGGGGTTGCCCCACCACCACCTAATGCGAATGTCTGGCCACCCTGGCCTAGCCAATTCTTAGTAGTTTCTGCAGAAGGACCCAGCACAAAAGTAATTCTAGTGCAGGAGCAGACTGGGGAGCAGGAGGGCTCGCATCTGGGATAGCTGTCATCTTGGCTCTCAGAGACAGCTATCCCAGATGCTCAGAGAAGCTATCACTTAAAACCCATGCACCAGTGCTACTGTGCAGTAACTGTAGTTAATGCACATTTTGTTACTACTTCATTAAGGAAATGCTAAACTAAATGTGCAGTAATGACTGCAGACAAGGTTTTGGGGGTAAATCCAATGTCTTTTATTAAAAGACCAACTAAAATAATGATGGTTGGTCTACTAAAAGATATCGTATTATATCTAATCTAAAAGATATGGGATTTACCCAAAGAACCTTGTCTGCCTGTGTCATTTGACCAGCACAGCTACAACCTATACCCCAGTAACTACTGTGCATTAATGAACATGGAGATGTGCCCAGTCTGGCTGAACAGCTGGGTAGATGGTTGCACCCACTACACAGAGGTCCTGCAGGAGACATGGACATGTTAAGACAATTTCATAGCTATGATGCCAGCAAGTGTATCTGAGAGTCCCGTAGAAAAAGAAATAGGATAGAATCTGTATCTAATTTGGAGCAGCTTCAAGCCAAGCACTAATTTGCATCTTTGACACTCCTACTCAGCACTAATATCGCCGTGCTTATAGCCCAATCCTGCTTCCTGTGAAGTAGAGAACTGTTACTTAGAGGGCACATCTACACGTTCATTAATGCACAGTGTCTACTACGCATTAAGTTGAGTGCTTGTATAATCAAGTACTAAATTAATGCGCAGTAACCAGAGTTACTGCTGAGTAGCACCGGTGAATGCTTTTTTAGTGACTCTACTGTGCAGTAACCTAATAATACTGTGCAGTAGCATATTAGCACTGTTTGTGTTGTGACACACTACTGTGCAGTATTATTAGGCTACTGTTCGGTTAGCATCTTGTGTAGATGCACCCAGTGAGGCAGATGCCATGGCTTGAGTCTCTTAAAAAGCCTAATGTGCCTATGGGGGTTGGCTCATAAGTGAGTAACAAAGAAGTGAGTCATCATGAATATTGGTTCTCTTATTCCTTTCTGTATGCTCCATTTTACCCCCAGATACGCTGCACCAAATCCTCAGCTGAAGTATAGGAAGTCAATGGAGCCATCCCAGTGTACACCATCCCTTGTACACTGCCATAAAGTGAGAACAGCCCCATTGAAAACAGAGGGGCAGAAAGGTGTGAGCGTGCCTAAAATCAGTGCTGCATGTCCCTGTCTCAAGGCTGCTGGCTAAATGGATGCTACATAATGCACCTGCCACCTCATTTGGTAAATGTGCAAGAAAGCAGCATCACTATTCAGTTACTGGGTCATTTGCAGTGGGGCGGAAATGGGAAATTTCCCTTTGGGTGGAAAGGGCCGTTAATATGATGGGATTCTCCAATTTGCACACGGAGCTGAGCTGTGTAAAGATTTTGCAGCCCCCAATTGGATGGTCTCCAGGGATCTGCTCAGCAACATATATTTCTCATTTTTCAGTGAGAAAAGTTGGGCCGTCTAGTTTTAATGTCAGCTTCTTTGTCACGGTGTGTTCTTTAGAGCACGGGTTTGGCAGCCAGGACTCCTGAGGCCAGATTACTGATTGGTTCACACAAGTTTGACAGCAGCATCACTCCCTCGGTCCCAGGAAGTACATGGATGTATGTACGGGAACCGGCCCAGCAGATTTCATTTCCAGGCCTGCCAATGCCTTGCTGTGGGCAGTTTAGCAGACTGTGCCTCAGTTTACTCACAGCAAGCAAGGGCCATATTCTCAGGCCTGTTGCTCCTGTCATCTTCGCTTGTAGAAATCTGCCCACAAACAAAGGAGGATTACTCCAGCACCAAAAGGCAGTGAAAGAGCTCCTATAGCAGCATTCACCCTGCTATCAGTACAATGGGCGTATTCAGGTCTCTTTGACACCCTGCTAATCCCTGCCTTCTCTTTTGGCTCTTTGATGTCCGTGGCAACTAGTGTAATTTAGAGCAGCCTTTAGGCGGTCATGACCATATATATTAGGGAGAGTAGTCTTTGTGTATCTCCTGCTGTAGGATCTGCTTTTGGGTTTCCTCTTTCCCTAGGCATCAGCTGGGCAAGATAGGCCCAGCCCTCTACTGCAAGGGCCCAAATCTAGTCGCATTGGCAAAATTCCCTTTTGCTTCAGTGAGAGCTGGGTTTGCTTTATCAGTTCACACATGCAGCGCAGACTGACACAGCAACAACTTGCGCAGGATTTTGTAGTCTGCATTAAGGCCAACTGGTCAATCAACTATAAGAGCAGAACGTACAGTCCCTAATATTAGGGATGGATGTTCACATGCAAACACACAGCCACATTATTTTTCTCTCTCTCTCTCATTCAAGCTTTCATGCCATTTTCACTCCAATGTACATCCCGATATGTTCCTAAGCAGGAAAGAGGGGAACTGATTCAGAGGCATGGATGTGTTTTGTTCTTGTTTATTCTGTTCCATTAGGCATATTTTTTATATATATATATATATATATATATAACCTCCTTGTCTGGTTTAAAGTAGTACGGCAAAAGCACATTGCCAAAAAAGAGCTAACAGCAGAGAGGCACTTTCCCTCATCTCAGGAGCTAGTTAAGACTTAATAGAAATCTTCAAGACTTGCATCTAAGCCTTGCAAAATGGCCTGAAGTGTATTAGGAGATGGAGTGCTGAAGTTTGAAGAGCTGGGAGATAAGGTGCTCGCTCTGGTGTGTGCTAGAACCTGATTAGGAAAGTCATTCGAGTTATCAATATCCAGATAAAGTGCACGCGGGACTGAACCATGACGGTGGCCTGCTGCTGCTACTGCTTCACCTCCGAAGCTAGAAGGATCCAGGTCCAGCAAGTCTCTGGAGTCATCGCCTGCAGTTCCTGCCTCGGTGGGGAAGGAGGTCTTAGTGAATCTGCGCTTCCTGTCACTTCCTGCTGAAAGGAGGAGAGACGAGGAGGTCAGGAGAGGCACGGCACACTGGCAAAGAAGCTGTGTTTGGCAGGACAACGAAGCAGCTTCCTTGGCTCCTCGCCACTTGGCTGGAGGAATTTGAAGTGCAGTGGTGTGAAAGGCCAGAGCCTTTTGTGTTCTTCCAGTAGCAAAGAACTGAGCTAATTGAAAGGCTCCTGTTCTGATTTAAAGGAGAAGAAAAAAAAAAACAAGCCCTGCTCAATATCTCTTGTCTGATTAAAAAGCACCGCACTGTCTGGACTGTTTGATTTAAGGACACAGGAAACAAAATTGAATCAGGATTACTTTATCTCAACCAGTTTTACATGGCAATGCAGCAGTCACCATCAGCAACGGTGATGCTGTGCTGGGCTCAAGGCAGAACGACCTGGCTGCTTTTCTTCTCTGCCCTCTTCTACGTCTTTTGGGAAGCCAGGACCCGCCCTGTAGCAATTAAAACTGAAACGCATGGAAAGGACCAAACAAACTCAATAGGGAACTTAAGGGAATGAATCATCCAAGGATTTAGGAACCTTGGAGCAGCCTCCTAATAAGAATAACGGGGAAAGAAACCCAACTGGAGTTAAGATAGAGCTCGATCCATTTTTGAAAGGATTATGTGATGTGATTGCCTGTGGTAGCAGGGCACTGGGTTTGCTGACCATGGAAATCTCCACTGGAGCAACACCATGTGTTCTTATGAAATTGCATGCAATTAAAAAAAACCCCAAAAATGAAGCTACTACAATAATGGCCAGAGGTGGGAATGCATCTGCGATGAATACATCCAACCGTGGCACAAGGCAGACTGGTATCGAGATTCCCAGACTGTGGCAAATGTAGTGCCTGCAAGACACACATCCAAGGGTGGTGGAAAAGAGACCAGCTATGTGGTGCTCTCATGAGTTGGACAGAAAAAGAAGCAGCCTGCCTGCTAGCCTCTAGCAGAAACTACCACTGCATTACAGAGGAGAAGAATGGGGAGGGGAACGACAGCCGCCAAAAGGAAAGGGGCCGAGTGGTGGGGAAGGAGGAGGACCCGGCAACACCGAAGCAGCTCGTCTTCATATGAGTCCGAGTGGGCGCTGTACTTGGACTGAACCTGTCCCTCAGCGGGAATGGCCTGTCTTGTCCCCCTGTTTGCTAGGCCTCTCCACCAGCTGTTTGAGTCCCTGGGGCTTTACACACTGTGTTTGGAGCACCGGTCCTTCCTCCACTTCTGCCCTTTTGCCTATTGTGTAAGCTAAAACAGTCTTGCTGGCAAGTGCAGAGCCTCCCTCTGTCCACTTGCATCCTGCCTTGCCATCTCGATGGCTGGCTGGTTACACTCCTCCCTGGCCTCAGCTCTGCTTCAGTCTCCAGCTAAGCCTCAGCTCTTAGGAAGATGGGAGAGAGCAATTCAATCAAGTTTTCCATAGACCCCAGTCTCTCACTTCATGCCCTCCATAGAGCAGAGTGGGTCTGAATTGTGCCTTCACTGGACAGCCCATCTCTGGCTTCCTAGGAAACCTTCCTTGCTTCTGCACGCCTGGTCCCCGTGGTGAAAAATGAATTGCTCTCAGATAAGCTCTGCAAGTCCTGTCGTCTGACAGCGGCGGCTCGGGTGCTTCGTGCCTGTATCCCAGGCTGGGAGCCTCTACGGCAGCAACAGCAGCATTTTGGAGAGTAAAACAATATACAAAGAGCACAGACCCTGTGCAACAAAGACTGCAGCGCAGAGAAGGAAAGTTCAATACGTCTTTATTTTGGGCTACAGAGCTCAGCATTCCCCCTAGTCCTCCCTCCTCACTAAAGCCTTTCCACACCCTCTGTGCACTCTGTTTATGTTCACCTGCTACCCAATTAACTCCCCATTTAGCTGCACACCTGCAGTGACTTTATCCTCAGACCACTGCACTGTAGCCATTAACCCCTCACTTACACCCGGCTCTGAAAAATCTCCATCTGAAGGGCTTGAGCATTCATCTGTGAATAGGAAATATGCTACAGTAGATCGCAGCTGGTAAATATGTAATGGGGGGAAGAGAGATTATGCTTTATTATCAATTGACTTGTGTCGCCAATGGGCTTTCTGTCATAATTGACTAATGCCACGCAGAGTGATATGTACTTCTGCTGAAAGCTGCATTGCAAGTTAACGCTCCAGCACAGTATATGTTTTCATTCAATCTCTATAGGAGAAACTCATATATGGCAGCTGGTAATGCCCTGAGGGGAGAAATCAGCTGTCTTGGGACTGAGCGGAAGGCGCTCGACTACAAACGACGAGAGACGAGTGAAGAACTGGGAAAGTCAATGAGAAATTAGTCAAACAAGATTCAGTGCGTCGCAGCCTCGCCTGTTTGGTGCACTGAACTTTAGGAAGCAGCCGGAGAACTGGATCAACCCAGAAGCTGCAGAGGTTTTTTATTTATTTATTTATTTGGGGGGGTGGGGAGGGAGAGAGGAGGAGGAGGTAAGGCCGGTGAAACTGTAACAATTTGTTAACCGAAAAATGCTGCAGAGGGTGACGCAGAAGGTGGGATGGGGTGGGCTGGCCGATGGCAATGCAAAAGCACCCAATCCGGGGAGGAAGGCAGAAACTTCTGCGTGGGTTGGGTGAGGGAGAGGAGGTGAGAGCCAAGACCTATTCGGCAAAAAAGCTCTCCGATTGCAGCCTACTTTTCCGGGGAGGAAAAATGAACCCGCCCGAGCTCTCCCGATGCAGCACAATGCACCAAGTAGCTTGTGCTTTTGAGCACCTTCTCCAAAAATGAGCCTCTTTCCTGCAGGCAGCTTTTCCAGCCATCTCATGAACGTGCCACCCTGGGAGCATTACAGACCAGAGAGCTTGTTTATCTCTACTTTAATGCCACTGGTGCCTTTGGCAAGTCAATGAGAAACCCCCGAATATATGTCCCGTCTCTGACACGAGCCCTTAGGGCAATCACTAAAGTCTTCGTGTGCCTCAGTTTCCCCCTCTGTAAAATGCAATAGGTCACAAGGTGGTTTGGAGAGGAGTAAAGCCAGTAGTGGGTGGACTCTGAGTTTAAAATGTCCCCTGGAAAGTGCTGAGTTGTCTGCACCGGGCCAGGACTGGATCGAGGAGTGATGCAGTGTAATGGGTCCTTTCCTCCTTTCCAATGTCACAATGTCACTTTGATCCCTAGGGCTCACGATACCTATCCTGTGCCTGCGCCCTGAATCCCCAGAGATACAGTGTCCTGGGAAGAGCATCGACTGAGACGCTCCCACACCTGCGCCCCTTCCTCTGCCCTAGAGCTGAGCTGGGCCCCGGGGGTCCCGCAGCCTTTGCCTTTGAATTTCCAGAAAGGTTCAAAAGAAAAGCAGAACAAAAAATCCCCTCTCCCACCCCCAAATCTCTCTACCAATTGTTGATTTAAATAGCCAGGACACTTTCCCAAAAGATGGAGGATGGTTGCAGAGCCGTGCTAGTCAAATGGTCCCCCTCCCCAATATGTGAGCAACAAAGGGTGCGAGGAGGGGTTGGGGGGGAGGAAGAAATGGCCTATTTTCCCGCTAGTGAGATGATTAGCACTGAAAAAGGATTTGCTGCACCAAAATGTGCCTGGAGGTTCTGCAAGCGCCAGCTGCCATCTAGCGGAGGACCAGTGCGATTTGTCATCAGCAGACACTCTGCCTCATTTACCTTCACAGCAGGAGGCGAGGAAAGTATATTCTCCGAAATGTGTTAACTTAGCAGTGTTATACACTAGAAACAAATTAATATATAATTCTTCTGTGTCTTAAGGTCATTACTGCTGAGGCATAAATTAATAGAGCTATTCCAGTTAATTCATTTTGGCATTTGCTTCTGCATGTCTGAGCACATATGTGATCGGGGCCCCAGTCTCGTTCCTGCTAGTGGAAATGATGAAGTCCTAAAAGGAGCTTTGCCAAATTAATGTATTTTTTAACCTAAAAGTCAGAGTGACACCAGCACTGCTGCCTTCCCATTCGCACTTCTGCCAGGCAGGTCGAAGGCACGGAGGTAGTTTCTGAACAGATTCAAGAGGAAACTAGAGGACACAGTGTTTTTCCACCCAGACGTGTGTGTCCCATGTACAGGAAGAGCATTACGGCCCTCCACTGAGAATAGCAGCGAGGGCTGTAGTACACATTATCCAATCACGGATGCATTAAGCTGTCCTACAGAAATATAGATGTTTTCCTTTCCGATCAGACAGGGAACAGACATCATCAGTAAGGAAGGAGAGCGCAGCTCTGGCAGCAAGGCTGCTTTCTCTTAAGGACCTGATGCTGCAAGTTGGAAGCTCCTTCTACAAAATGGGGAACCCTTCTCAGTTACCCGTTGAAGGCAGTGGACGGTGAGGGAAGGCGTAAGAAATGTGCTTTGCTTAAACACTAAACTCTCCTCGTGGCAGTGAGGCAGTTTCCACAAGAAAGAGTCGTCTGCCCCGAGATATCATTTCTTGCCAATACACCCAACTGTGATGTGCGAATGTAGCTTCAAGCCCTTGGGGGGAGAAAGGAAAACTCTTATCATCATCCCTTCCCTTGTCCTCACCTTGTTTTTTTGCACCAGAAAGCACCTGTCACTTGGACACTTCTCTTTATGTGCCAGCTGAAAAGTCCCTCGATCTACCTGGGAGAGGCCTTTGACCAAACGGTGAAAGATATTGCACTGAAAAATGGAGGCTGTTTTAAAGGGCATGCATAGGGTGATGGGTTGCCAGTTGGCATTAATTCCCACTAGATATTTTTCAGCATTTTTTGCACTGTGGTGGGAAGGTTTCAAACTGAGCACTTAAGTGTTAAGTCTATATAAAGTCTATTGTTCTTGTTTGATGGGATGTATCCATCCCAAGTCTTAAGATCGAACCAAAGATGATTTTGAATGGTCCCTTCCAGGCCCTAACATCTATCAAACTATAAGTCAAAAATTCACAGGGAGAAAACTTGTTTCCAAGGGCAACATGTAGTTAAAAACAGGCATCAATCCATGCCAGATCCTTCCTCTCCCAATAAGGATTAAAACCACTGGCGATTTCCAAGTCCTTCTTGGTGGATCTGGAACCAGGACAGCACACTGGGATCTGTTAATACATTGAATAAGAGCACCTCGCAAAGGGCCACTGACTAACCTTTATCTTTTGCTTGATAAAATTATGAATCACTTCCATTCTTCTGAACTTACTAATGCGATCAGAATTTGGCCCAAAAATATTATCAATGAAAAAGTGATGTGTGACACTAGAAACACATTGCATTCTGGGTGACAAACAACTTCTGGAAAGAGCTGGTCAGGTTATTCAATTGGAGACAAGAGTCGCAGGCAGAGAGGGTATCAATGACCCGGGACTGTAAATGCTGCGGGGCAAGTTTGCTTCTACACTGCTGTGGTTTAAATATTGAACTGCACTTATGCAGTACAAATAAGGGCGTTAAGAGGGTCTATCTATGTCAGTGTGTGGCAGGACTGTCCCTAGGGACAGTCCCCTAGCGCCCTTGCCCACCATGCCAAGTCTGGGTCCTGAACACACCCTCTCTCTCACCCGCCACGTCTTTGATCTTATTATTATCAGTGGGAGGCTGCCTTCTTGCCCCCTTGGCATGGGGCCGGTCTTGCTATGCCACGATTCCAGGGCTACTCCCTGTGCCGGCCCTCGCCGGCCGCCCTCTGTGATTGTTCTAAGTAGCCCGCTGTCTCTTCGGGCTTCCTAGTAGACTCGCCCTTCTCTCCAGGGCCTAGCCCTGGGCTTGCCCCCTTCCGGGGCTTCCCCTTCACAGGCAGTGCCCCACTGAGCCTGCCCAATGTCCAATATACGTGCCCTCTCCCGGGGCCTGCTCAATGTACTCGCACCTCATGCGCTCCCTTGCTCACACTGGGCCCTCTGCTTGCGCTCGTCGCGCTCCCCGCCCCCGCTCGGGCCCCGTGCTTGCGCTCGTCGCGCTCCCCGCCCCCGCTTGGGTCCTGTTCGCGCCTCCCGTGCCTCCACCTGCTCTGGGGCCTCCTATGCCCGACTCGGGCTTCCTAAGGTTGGGGCTCAGGCGGCCTTAGCCTTACCTGGCCCCCGGATCCCTCTTCAGATCCTGTGCCCGACTCGGGCTTCTCAGGATTGGGACTCAGGCGGCCTCAGCCTCGCCTGGCCCCCAGACCCGCCTTCTTGGGTCCGTGCCCCACTGGGGCTCTTCCCAATTGGGGTTCCCAATTGAGACTCATCCCAATATCACCCCGCTGGGCTGGGGTTGGGATTCCCCCCCCACTCTCAGACCCGCCTTCCTGGGCCTGCACCCCACTGGGCTTCTGCCTCTACCAAACTCTTCCCGAAGCTGCCCACACTGGGCTGGGGTCGGGACACCCCCACAACGCAGCACCCTCAGTGGTGCCAGGAACACCCCCTCTTAACTGGGGAGCTCCTGATGAGGCCTCCTCCACCCCTACAGCCTCGCCCGGTCCTCCGGTGTAACAGTAACTAAACAGAACCACAAGCCACACGGCTGTAACATAGCAATAAGCCTACCGGCTAGAACGTACACTCCTGTCAGGGTTCTCTCCCCCCGTCTCATCATGTAGACGCTCAGTCAGTCAGTCAGACGGCCGTGCCGTGCCGTGCCGTGCCGTGCCATGCCGTGCTCTGCTCCGCAGCAGAGTTGCTGCTCCTCCAGCTGCCAGCCAGGAACTGGATCTGGCCTTAGCCTTCTCTATTTATAAATGTTAGGCCCTGCCCCCTAGTTGTCAGCTGACCCAATTAGTAGCCATAACAACTGGCACCTGCTGCCCTATGAATGGCAGCTAAACCCATTTACTACTATTCAGTAGCAGGCAACCTAGTGCCCTGCTACACAGTGCAACAGTACCCATGGTAGGCACACTAGACCATCCACCCCCATTCCCTTCCCCGCCAATACACACACACACACATCACCTATAGATTAAAAGTAATTCAGTTTGGGAAGTCAGTACCTTAGGGTGAAACCCTGGTCCCACTGAAAGGGATCAGGATTTCACCACTGGGATCTGTTTTTTTTCATCCAGGGTACTGAGAGAGCATGGTAGATAGTGGTCTTGTTTCTACCTATAAAATAGCCAGTCCTGAGGAAGATGGGCTGTGTCTGCTAGGTGACACCCATCCGCGCAGCTGCTCTCAAAGCAGCTTTACAGCAGGCACTGGGGACAAGCCTAGAGCAGACCTACTGCCAACCTGGACCATGCCTAAGGACCTGGGTGGAGAGCTCCTTGCACCCTGGGATCACCCACAGCTTGTACACTTTGGATGGTGTGCAAGCTGGACCACTTTTAGCTAGGTATTACAGTTCCTACAGGATTGCTGGTGGGTAGCAGGTGATATGTGCAGTTGCAGATGGGAACAAAAGTGTCCTTGAGACAGTTTCTGCATGAATGTGGTCCCCATGGAGTTTGGCAATCACTGTTGCACAGACTGTTACCAACATCCTTACTCCTCCCATCCTCATCATCTACAAAGGATGTGTGGGAAACTCCAGTCCTCTCTCTTTCGCATGCATCCTGCTTTATACTGGATTCACTTCTGCACTAGCCAAGAAATTTCCAGTTTCCATAGATCAGATCCTCACCCTGATGTAAATAAGAGTAACTCCACCTGATCTCAATGGTCCTATGCTGACTTTCACCAGTTGAAGGAGCTGGTCTCCTAGCCTTAGCCAGATGATGACTTTTGGAGTAAATCATTGTATCCATTTAATAAATAGTTGGGCAAAAAAAAGCATTCAAGCAGTAACGGAAAACCCTTGAATTCGTAGCAACATTCAATATAAGGCCCTGTGCTTTTTCCTGTATCATCGCAGTTAAATGCTGAATTTTGCAGTGGCACTAGAGCCAGGTTAAATCATGGATGAAAAACCTTCAGTTTCCTACATTGATATTTTTTCTCTCCTTTTTTTCCCCCTCCCTATCCACCTAACTAGTAAATTCCTAGGGCAGCCTGAGATCAAAATGCTCCTTGTTAGAGAAAAACAGGATACAAGTCAGACAGGCTAGCACACCTTGTGCTTCAGGGGATGGATTGATAACCTCTTGAACATAATGGAAATATCCCTATGGAGTTCAGTCGGCTTTGGGCCCCGCTCCGCGAGGGGCCATTCCCAGTGCAGAGAATTCCAGGAACCGGGCTCTGGTGGGAGGATGAAAGGAGCCAAAATCAAAGCTTAGACTGTTATTCTTTGCTTACAATCTTTTAATCTTGTTCTCCCCATGGGACAACACCCATTTGTGATTAAGCCTTGATTGCAGAGCATGCAATAAAGGAGGACTTTGTTAAAATAAAATAATCTCCTATGGGTAGAGAGCGGGGAAAAGCAAAAAGTCATTTAAAGGGCCAGATATCTTCATTTTCTTTACGCAGGTTAGAAAGAAGCCAGGAGCCCAATTTTGTGTTGCTTTGTTCTTTAATAAAAATATGCTTTATCCCAGTGGAAGTATGTGTTTCTTTCTGCCAATAAGTGTCAGCGGCTAATCTGAACCCTTCAATAAAACAATGCTATTAAATAATTTAACCTGGAAAGAAACACTGATGGCTGTGAAATAATTTATGGATTTCAGAAGTGTCAAACTTTAAAGCACTGAAGGGAGGAAATGTCAGAAATGGACTAGTGCAAGATTCCCCAGTAAAAAGAAAATGGTAAATAGTCATCTTAAGCATACACCGTGCACGGCGACGGTGCTGCCTACATATGCAAGATGTGTTTTCTAATCAGTCTTCCATGATGGCTAAAAAAAGAAATGCTAGGAAAAACAGCCTAAGAGGAATGGATAGGGTCTGTTCTTTGGCTGATCCCTGCACAGAATTGCCAGTGACATTACCAGACATTAAGCAAACATGTCAGATGGAAAGTAGGGAGACTTCCTCAGAATTGTAAGTTTTAACAGCGAGTTGAAGGTGAGATTGAAAGAGAAAAGAGGAAGGAAAAAAAAAACGGTCCTCAACACATCAGGTATAAGAAAAGATGAATCTCAGGGTATCATTCACTTTAATAGGACAGTACTTTGAATGGTCTGTAGCCCTTATTACATAAGTATGCTTTAAAAAAAAAGACTATAAATGACATAAAATGCAGAAGTGGATTAAAAAGACAAAATGAGTCAATATTTTACTTTGGTGCACTGCATTTTTCTTTATATGTTGTCTTATGTTATTTTTATTTTTATTTGGCAACTTCTGTATTAAAAGCCCAGAGCCTGGTATTCTATACCTATTTAATTCCTGGTTAAACAACGCTTAACCATTGGCACCAGCTGATTACATCCCCATTAAGGAGAATTACTTTACTCGGAGGCACTGGAAATGGAAAAGACCTATGGGGTCATATAGGTCACTGGGCCATAACCAATGGAGGATTGGTCTATTTACTGGGAAAGAAAGAAGGATGGTTATGTCACTGAACAATGACTCAGATGGGCATGGCTCCATTTCCACCCACTCTCATCATTGCACCTGAGCTCCCCATCCCTAAAATAACTGCCTTTCTTGCATCTTGTGTTCATGTAGGTTTTAAGTGCTTCGAGCAGACTTGTCTACTTTTGTGCACGGGCAACATCTTCCACAATGGGTCCCTGATCTCAACGGGGGCTTCTTCCTATTAGTAGAATATTAATCATAGTATGTCATTCCGTTCAATTTTAAATAGCTTGAGAGATTATCCTATTTTTTTCTTCCCTGATAAAAGGAGGTAAAGAGCAAACAGAAAGAGAAGGGAAGATCAAAGAAGATGCTAAGTCGAACTATTCATCTTAAAATCCACTGATTTAAGTGGAATTGAGAGTTTCAGTAAATTTCTCCATGTGTAGGGTCATATTTGAAGGGCTTGCCAATTGTCGGCTAAAGTTGGACCAGCAAAAAAGTACAGACTAGGACTGGAAAATGCAGCTGTCACAGAGGAAAACTAAACTGTCAGCTAACGAAATCTGCACAGAAGTGAGACAGTTAGAAGACTTACTCTAGTCCCCAAGTTTATGTTAAATAATTCATGCTGCAATGCTTTTCACTGGTAGCAGTCACAGGGAAATCCCAAGTTGAATTTAACAAACAAAACAAAACTTTCCACCCCCCTGAACATGGCCTGTAGCCATACCACCTCACCTGTGATCCTGTCAGACTTCCCAAAGCAAGAAGAGTTGGGTGCACTCTCTAATATGACATCCCATCCGTTGAAACAAAGGAGCCATTGCCAGTATGCAGTACATGACAGGTCCCCCCACCTTGATTCAACTTTGAATTAAGGCAACACCATGAGGGCAAGGGCCAGCGTGCTGTTGGAAATACCACCCCAGATCTCCAACAAGTGTAAACTGTTGTAGCTCTATGGAAAACAATTGTGATTTCAGATGGGCAGGGTATTTATTCTGCTTCTCCTCCTTTCTCAAATGGTGTGTAGGTTTGTTGTGAGCTTTTAAGCTGCTGCATGGTGCTTTATCCCTATTTATTCTCGTTCTGGCAGGCTCACCATTACACATAAGCTGCTAGGTTCTTATTCATGGAGTGAAAGCAAGTTTGGGCTCTCTGGAAACATGTTGTATCAGTCTTAAGTCCGATTTATGCCGAGCTTTATGTACAGGCAGCTTGGGAAAATGGGGATCTGTGAGAGGAGTAGGGCAGCTTGCTCTTTGCCGTGGGTTCAGCTTAAAGCCAGCTCTTGGGGCAGATCTCCCCTAGGAACAAAGCATTGGTATCGGGCTATCATTCCTGGAAGGAGGGATTTCCCTGTATGTGGACTGACCATCCCATAGCGTGGCTAGTGTGTCGGTGGAAATAAAGCATGGCACACTTAGAATATACCTTGGCTCTACCTCCTTGATATTTCTCTTCATTGGGAAACCCACTTGCCTGGATCCTTCTGCTACTGCAATGCTGGACTCAGAAGACAAGGCACATTAGAAGATGTTAGATTATATTATTGTTAATGGAGAGTAGAATGGCAAATATAACAATGGTGTCAGGAAGCAGCATTATATAATATGGAGATATTAACATACCCCTGAAAATTCATAGGACCATATATGTGTCTATAAATGATAGATACAAAGGAGTCCTATTAACTTCAGCGGCTTTAAATCAAGTTTAGAAAGATACTGTGAGCTAGTACAGGAGTGAAACCCTCTTATACAATATAGATTTAACTTAGGGCAGACTCCTCTTCTATTAATGTAACATGTCAAACCAGAGGAACTAAAAGCAAAACTGTGCCCTTCACAACACTATGTCCTTTCTTTACTTTTCCTCCTCTTTTGACTAACCTACAGCAGCACATCATAACCTTTTTCCCCATACAGCGTAAAATGATATCAGACCTACTGCAAGCAGTGATATACACCTCTCCCTTTAGTCAGGAGAAAGTACATCACTATTTTATTGGATGCAGGGCTCAAGAGCTCATGAACTCAACAAGCACCCTCATAAATTACTGCAAAGCCACACCAAAGTGTAACAACAATAAACTAGAAATGGCCTAAGCGGGTTTTGTTAGCCAGCCCTCCAACTCCCAACAGTAGGATGTTTCCATGCTGCTTCCTAACTGATGGCAAGTCTCATTGCCTATATGAACCCTGTCATATTATGCCACTTATGACACATATGATAATTAATCTCATATATACACACACACCTCCAATGAAACACGCTTTAAAAAAAACAGTTTTTGAAAGAAAATTGTAGTGCCCTGGACCTTTCCTTCTAGTGGTAATGAAAGATGGTAATGGATAGCTTTGGACATGGACATCCTTTATGAATTATTACTCCTTCTCTCTCTTTTTCTTATAGCATATCAAGTATACCCCAAAGGCACTGGTGACCTCGAGCCAATCTCCCTGCCTGCTCCATTCTTCATTTTCTTCTGGCAAGACTGCCAGTGTAGGTGTCAATTGGGCAATGCCAATTTAGCAGCTGGGGGATTTTACTGAAAGTTTCTGGTTTTGTCATGTTGGCTACCAAACAACTGGTATACAGCATTGTCTTCCAGTCAGTGTAGATTTAAGGAGAGGAAAAAGGTCTTCACATAGAAGTCATCTAAGATGCCAGTCACAACCCTAATTGTCACAAGTGCTCAAAAATAATGTAACCCTTCCCACTAAAGAGAAGGGTAAAGCCTTCACTGATTTCAATGAGAACATCCTTACGCTTAGACCGAACCCTTTAAAAACACCAGCCCTTCAACAATTGCACTTTTTTCCTCCGATACCTGCCACTCGACTTTTTTTTTCTTTAAATCCCATGTCTTGCTTCTAGGCGACATGTCGAGTCCTGTGCACCTACCCACTGCCCGCTATATGACTTTCACTTTCAGCATCCACTTATTTAAAGTCCAGTGATTACCTATCAACCCTAAACCATTGTCCTTCTTCCACATGGCTTCTTTTGGGGAGCCTGGAAACTTGTCCGTTGCCAGGAATATGTGGAGTCTGATTAATCATGGGTGGTTGTCATATATGTAGATGTGGTGTCCAGAAATGTTTAGACATATTTTGCTTTGAGCTCTCACATATGGAAGGGATAGGAAACTATTCCACAATCTTTCCCCAAGGAAAAATTGCCCTGATATTTCTTCATCTTGTCCTAATTTCAACCCATTTTTTCTGCTTATTGCTCTCTTAAAGATTTTTCTTTCTCCCTTGGTGCTTACACTGTTTCGGCAATAGCGCCTGGCTCTGTCCCTCTCAGTGTTGCTTAGCCCTACTATGCATATTTAGGGAGGTGTTTTTAAAACTTCTCTTGGAAATCAATCCCTCCAGCCCCCTAACCATTTTTGTTGCACCTTTCTGTACTCCTTCCAGTTTGTCTTCGTTTCTCTGCTAATAACTATACGTATGTGTCATTTGGCATTTTCCCCTCATATAACAGGGAGCCAAGGGCTCCTGTTAATTTAAGGGAGCGACTGCAGTAGAAAGAGCCCCAGGCAGCTGACCCAGGTTTAGCTGCAGGAGGGAAGGCAGTGAGGGGACGACTGCACCCTAGCCAATAAGCTGGCCATTGAGGGGAGGGGACACACCTGCAGCTGGGCAAAGGAAGACCTGCCCTGAAGGGGAGGAGCACAGGGGATATACACCTGGGTATCTGGGGCACAGGGGCAGTGTAGCCCCAAACTCTGCCAAGAGAGGAGCTCCTGCCAGTTCAGGCTGACGGGGAGAAGGAGCTGCAGGCCATGACAGGGCTCCAAGGACAGGGAGAGCCAGAGACTGGGAGGCGGCCTGGTGATGGTATGATGACCCAGAGTGGAGACTTGGAGTTTAAAGTGGCGGCTTAAATTTTTGGTCTAATTTACACCAGCAAATGGGGCGTGGCTGATCAGGAAGGAAAAGAGGCCACAGGGATGCCAGGGAGCATGCTAGGTTGAGCCAGGGCCAGGGGTGCAAGGCACAGGCCGGCGGAAGCCAAGAAGGGCAACATGGGTGGCCTGAGCCCCGAGCGGGCAACAGAGGGGGTGCATCCAGATGTGCGTGCAGATATCCAGAGGTCAAAAAAAACCCGCAGGAAAAAGAACTAGCGCAGCACATGCTCGGGCAGTTCATCCTGGCAGTGCGGAGAATGCCAGGCTGTGCGATGTGGGGGGCTGCAAATGTGTTTGCAGCACTACATACCGCACGACTGTGCTTGTTTGGATGCACCCAGGGAGTCTGAAGCTGAAAAGGCCAGAGGGAGCAACAGAGGGAGCCAGGGGCCATCAAGAGGTTGAGACTGAAGGGCCAGGCTACTTATCTAGAGCTGGAGTAACCTGAAGGCTAAGGCTAAAACAGGTGAGAGTGATATCTGTGAAGCATGGGTGAGACTATGGGTTGAAAGCCCTAAGGATTCAATAAGGGCCATTTTCACCATAGGTGGTGACCACCGGCTCACAGTGCCAGCTAGACATCAGTCAGTCCACCAGGGTATGACAGACACCCATGAAGATCTGCAAGTTTGTGGCTAGTGAGAAGAGGGCCTGGCAATCACAAGAAATGTGTCGGGATAGGCCAAGCAACAGCGAGGGCACTCCAGGGCTCAGGGGCAGCTTTCCTATGCATATCAAAGGAATATCACGGTAGGGCAAGTGGGATAGACAGGGGAGTTATATAGAGGACCAGGAGTGCAGGCAGGATTAGGGTGTCCATAGGGAGTGTCACAGCTTCCCCAGGGCCCCCTTGCTGCACCATATCATGTCCCAGCAAAGCATCAGGCCCTTTGCCCTGTTGCTACAATCTGTGGTCAAGCGGACAGGACCCAAGTGATCGACGGCATTCTTTCATTTGCCAGAGGTGCAATTTTAGATTTTTATAAACCAGTAAATTGGTAATAAGAGCCAAATATGATGCTGAGGAGAGGGATTATTTACTTCTCTTGTCTAAACAAAGCTAAAGTTGGTTTTATGGATTTAAATCCTGGGACCTCTGGGTATATTTCCCTACAGTTTCTGATGCTGGAATAAAATAGCAGTGATAATTTGATAACTTTCCAAGCAGTATTAATTATTCATAGTGACTGATCCTTTCACTGTAGCTTTCTTTCTGTCAAAGGATGTGATGGAGGTGTACACTGCCTGAAGATCTGGCCTTAGAAACTGAGGCTAGGAGGGACCTCTCTGATTCTCCAAGCTGACCTTTTACGTAGCACAGGGTCTAATACGGCACCCAGTATTAGGCTTCTGCAGGTGGCCTGTTCAGCGCGGTTATGCAAGAGGGCACTATTCTTCCTTCTGCCCTTGATTTTTTTTCTAGCCCAGATCAGTCCTCACATATTGGTTCCCAGCCTCTGTTCTTATTTCAGTCTTAAAATCTCTGATGTTTACCACAACACCTTGCATTTCTCTGTAGCTCTCACATCTTCCCGGTTCAGAACAATCCAGCCCCTCCGGTTCCATTGCTGATGGAGTACGTCCCTCGTGGCCAGAGCAATGGACAGCTTCGCTGCTAATTCAGCTACATCCCCGAGACATTATTTCCCATGTTTTCGAGTGAGACAAGCATGATTCGATTTCACTGTCTTTTCTTGGCATCCTGTCCGCCTGAAGATGTCCTATAGCTTGAATATCATCCCTTCCCAGTAAATACCCCACAGGCTCCCCACCAAGGTTTAAAAAAGGCTGAAGTCTCCAAGCTAAAGGTCCTGATGACAAAAGATTGTCTACATTTCCCATGATTACACTTCCAGAGGTGAATGCCAACGTGTCAACCGAAGGAAATATTTCTCCTGCTTTCTTCAATAATTTATTGGTGTTCACAGCTTTCACCTTCATGATGAGTGCTCCTGCAGCTCTAAGAATATCGGCTCCATGGAGAGATTGAAATTTACTTGTCACAGGTCTCCCAAGCACTTCTGAGCTGAACAATGCCGACAGTCTTCTGATAAACAGAACTAGAGACAGAACATGGACAAAGCCCACAGACCCCAAAAATGCAGAAATGTTTGCCATCCAAGCCTAGCCTCAGATCCTAGGTTTGCAAAGGATATCTGTTTTACTACTACTAATAATAATAATAGTTATTGTTATTCTTATTAACTTTAGGTACAAATGTCTCCAAACTCAGAGGTGTTTGGACTGTGTGTCCATGTTTTCAGCCTCGTGTCAGTGGCAGGAGCATCCATCACCTATCATTCCCCTTGTGCATGCTGGAGCTCCAGGAACATGAGCATGCAGAGATACCCAGCCTATCTCAGAACAAGCTAGCTTAGGTCCTGGAAGCTAATGTGGCACCCCATCTGGGCTTCTTAGCTCTTCTGAGGAACAGGATCTATCCATCCAGAACCAGTGTCATGTTGATGATTATACCAGTTCCCATTCCTGAGTTAGCTTCTTCAGACCTGTAATTATCATCAGTTCGGTGAAAACAGTTCAACATGGGTGAGAAGAACTAAGCACCTACTTTCACTGTGGAGCAGTAGATAACCTCTGCCAAACCTTTTGTCTGATTAACTAGCTACTTAATGGAGGGAAAAGCTCCTAATTACCAACTCCTTAATTAGAGAGCTTCTTTAAATTACAACTGCTATCAGTATAAGACCTAGTTTAGGTATCAATCTGACCTAGAACAGGTCTCTGCCCAACACTGTGTAGTAGACACACCCTCAGATACCATAGCGGTAAGCGTGGTATAAAAACTGGAATGGAAGGGAATAATCAAATCAACTCAAACACAGCAGTTATTCCTAGTATGCAGTCACAGCATAGGAAGGTAATACTGGAAGGGTCTCTCCGGGTCACGAAGCCTAGTCTTCTGCTTTTTCTGTAGACCATAGCATATACTCCCTGTCACTAACGGCTTGAGATCTATCCTAAAATTACGTAGGATTTTTGCCTACACTTCTATTGGAAGGTTGTTTTACAGCCTCCTTGCTCTGACTGTTAAAAACCTGGTTTACTGGCACCCAGATAGATTACATCCACTGCATTTCCTTTGCCTAAAAGATGAGTTATCCTATCCAAGAAAGATCTTAGGTTAATTTGGCATGTCCACCTGTGATAAACCAATATTGAATTTTATCCCATTTTCCATTTATCTTTATTTTTTCTTTCAAATTGTTGGCTCTCAATTTACAACCCAGATGCCTTGTTCCAAGAGGAGAACCACCCTCAGACTGACCACAACCTTTCTAGTTGATAATAGGCAAATTTATTGATACACAGTGATAACAGAAAAGAAACAATACAGACAATCAAGCAATTCTATAGCTACCAATCCTAGGGCTGTCATCAGAGTCAGGGAACGTCTGGCCATGATGCAGGCTTCACTTTAAGGGTCTCTCTTAGGTGTCAGACGTCAGCAGTCTGGAGGTGGGATGCTGAGCCCCTCCCCTCCCCCCTCCAGTGAGGTGTATAAGATGGGCTGGTGGTGTGCCCTCTGTCCATCATAGCCTTGGGGACCGCTCTTTGGAGAGGATGATGGGGTGGAGTAGGATCCAGGCGGGACCCTTTGTTACTCTCAGGTTTCTGCTTTTGTATTCTCCTTTGCTCCTGATAACTCCTGATGACTCTTGATCCATGGCTATTGCTGATTGATCTCTCTGTGTTCATCATAATGTCCGCATAGCTCATTACATGCACGCTCTTCCCAAAACAGGAATTTTAGGCCCTGCTCTTTGCCTTGTGGGCCTCATCTCATGCCGTGGAGCAGTTTCTCAGACTACGTGCGTGTCCATTGGCCTTGTTGTGTTAGACAGCCTAACCTCCCCCTGCCACACAGCCCCCCACTCCCAGTCAGTGAGATCGCCCATGGGGGAACCGCTCCCCATCAACATGATCACCTGATCAGACTTTCCCCCCTGAGTTGCTGACTGGTGTCGGGGGGGTGGGGGGACATGCCCCTCCCCGACTCAAGAGGCACTGGTCACCTATGCTTCCCTACCTCAGCAGCCACCGATCTCAAAGACTGATGATTGATGAGGAGATCCAGCACAGGATCTGGTGCACAAGCACCTCGTTTAGGAAATTGCTTTGGTGCGTCTTTATCATGATCTCCAAAAAGACACCAAGACCTAGGTCTACAATATCATCCCCACTCTCCTCTCTGGTGACCTGTTGTTATCATCTCAAAAACCTGGAGATGTATCACCAACAACACCTCCAGAAAATCCTCCACATCAATGAGAAGTTCACCACACAAATGCCAGCATCCTTGCTGAAGCCAAGCAACTGAGTTGGTGATCCTCAAGCACCAACTAGCACTGAGTTAGTGATCCTCAAGCACCAATTTCACTGGATCAGACACTGTCTGCAGATGCCTGACTCTCAACCCTCAAGGCAAATGGTCTACTGTCCTCTTAGTAACAACCTGAGATCTCACAGTGGCCACAGGAAATGCTACAAGGACACACTGGAGGCATAGCTCAGGAAAACAGATGCCAACATGAGGAGTTGGAAGGGTCTGACTGCCAGCCAACTCCAATGATGCCACAACCTGATCAAAGTGGTAGCCCATTTCAAAATAAAGCATCTTGCCATTGAAGCAGAAAGGAGGGAGTGGAGGAAGGAAAAGGAGAAGAATCCCAGCCACCAGTCTATTCCCCTTTGTGAAAAGCCCTGCAACTTCTGCAGATCAATCTGTGGTTCAAGGATCAGACTCTTAAGTCATCTCAAGACCCATCAGTGAACCATGGTAGAGATCCCCTTGAACTGAGGAACAGCTGATGAAGGAGGGGAGAAGGGGAGGCTTGCGTGGTTTTGGTTTGCATGTTTTGCTTTATCAAAATATATTTTCAATAAGAAATGCTTTTTTAAACCCAAATACACACCCGTCCCCTGCAATGTTTATTAACAAGGATTTTAGAATATTGAAAAAAAATATTACTGTTTCCAAAAAGAATATTTTCTTTTTTTTTTTTTTTTAATTGATTGTTTGGCTTTTTTTCCCCAGCTGGCTCAATCTAATCCATTTTCCACAGCATTATTTAAATGTAGAATAAGCAGTAGCATTACTGTATAGGAGAGTTGTCATTGCAGCCCCAATTTCCTCAGTATCAAAAGGCACTCATTTTGTCCACTGAGTGTTTCCTACCATAGACTATATCCATTTTCCCATTCTATGATCAACCAAACACTAGATATTTCATATTCGTGTGTGGTAGGGCCATGTTAGGACCGTGTGTGTGGTAAGACCATACTTTCTATTTCAAGAGACATTCAACACATCCTGAAAATCAAAATCAGATATTCTGATTTGGGCCTTTTTAATTTTTTTAATTTGTAATTTATTTATTTATTTTTTTTAAATGACAGTGTTTAAAAACTACATTAATTTTGAAAAGCTGTTTTGGAGCAAAAAGGCAAAACTTTCCATTATGACAGGAATGGAAAGGAAGGTTCACATAATTTACTTTCCCCCTAGAACTGCAGCACAACTGGTATCCCACCAAAACGTTGCAGTTGTGACTTTCTACCCCCTAAAAGGCACAGTTTCTACCCACAAAGGTAAGTGCAGCTGGTCCAGCTGGAAAACTGTCATTCTTTGGATGTGATTTGGGAACCAAGGACAGGTAGTGTGTGTTTGCTGTGGATCCTTCTGGATATGCCTCAGTGTTAAAATGATCAATCCACCAGCCCTGTGCACATACCACAGGAGCAGTGGGTCCTGAGCAGGAGTGTGAAGGTAGAGAGCAGAGGTGGCCGACCTGTGGCACGTCACAAGTGGCATGGGGCACATGGCAGATTGGGGAGAGGGCAGAAAGCGAAGCAACTATCAAGTAGGGAGCACAAAGGAGAGAGCAGAAAGTGAAGCAGAAGATATAGTTAGAGAAGGGGACTGGATTAGCATTTGGGGAGAACTTGGGGCTTAATTTGGGGCATGCCTGCCAAAAAGACTGGCCCCACTGATGGAAAGGTTGATGGCCTTATGGATCATATCCATGTACTAGGGGGGAAATGAATGACACGCAGGTGATTGTGCCAGGTGCAGACAGATGAATGAGAATCAGCACTGGGAAAACCAGAAAGGAGAGGCAAGAGAACAAGCCAGACATCGCAGGCAAAGTGAAGGGGAACGTTTCACCTGTGATAGCAGCAGCAGGAGAGACGCATCAGGACAAAAGCATCCCAGAGACAGCGTGCTGCAGCCAGGAGGGATATTGCACCTGTAGAGTCTCTAGTTGTGCAGCTTATGAGATGGTGCACACCTGGGTGGAAAGATCAGACCTAGGAGCCCTTCCATGCGGGGACTCAGCCTGGGGTGCTCTCCCTGACCCAGGCAGAGACCAGCAGCTCTTCCTCATCACTCGCCCTTTGGCAAAGGCTTTGCAGTTCCTCCCACCAATAAAACCCGGACACACAAAATTACCCTTTAACAAGTAAACCCATTTGCTCATATGCTGAAATTCCTGAATCAAGAGCAGGTAATTTGGCTCTGTTCTGAATTTAGATGTTTAATTTTCCATGGTTACAGGCAGGATTTTTTCAGTAGAGGCTGGGGAAGCACAGTAGCCGCAGACATTTAATCTGCAGAGTTGCTCCTGAGGATGCACATTGTAGCATACGCTGCTTTTAGCTTACATGCAAGGACAGGACGTGGAAGTGATTTTGAAAAGGATCCATAAAATGGAAAAAATGGGTGCGAAAGTGGCACTGCTAATGCCCCCATTTCTGTAATCTGGAATGCGTTTCTCCCAAGTCGGCACCAGGGTGCCATGAATGCTCCCAAAGGACTGGTATGATCCCTCTGGATTTAACCTCAGCTCTCCCGGATGGACTTTCAGCTTAAACACAGGACTTGGTTACCAAAATAATTGAGCATAAATATATTCCCCTAAAGGTGAAGGGTTGAACATGTCTCTGGGAGTGCAACTATTTAAAGAAGCAGGTAAACGACCTATTGAGCATTGTGTATGCTCTGCTATTTCGTTGCAAGCTCTAACAGCAGCTTCCTAGATTTTAGCCTAACTTACATTATAGCCATTATTCACCACTATGCCTTATGGACAAGAGTGTTAGGTTGGGAGTCAGGAGACTTCAGTTCAGTTCCTGGCTCTGTTGCTAAGATGCTGATGAAGTGAACTTGAGTTCACAAAAGCTTTTGCTCTCTATGTATCGTAGAAGGTTCATATCTACCCTTTCTTGTGTCCGGCTCTAGAAAAAACACGAACGTTTCACCTCTCTGAGGCTATTTCCCCATCTGTAAAACAGGGATAATGTTATTTCCCTTCCTTTATTAAGTGCTTTGTTACCTACATATGGAAAGCTAATGAGAGAGCAAGAACTTCCATATTATTATTCTTGTCTTCCTTGTTTCATAGACTGGAGACTAAGGCCTCAGAAAAAGAAGTGAATTGATCAGGGTGACAGAGGAAAGCTGCATCAGAAAATGAAAACGGGTCTCTTGAACCCCAGCCCAAAGCTGGGAACTTCCAGGCTCCACCTGGGAATACAACTGAACTCTGCAATAGGGACTGCAATAGGCCCCGTTTTGTGTAGTCCAATTATTATACTGATGTGTTCACAGAGACACAAAGAGAAGAAGCAACTTGATCAAGGTCTCGCTGAGACTCCACCAGTCCTGATTCCACTGCCCCTTGCTCCCAAATATTTTCCTATGCCTCTTTAAGTCACATGAAGGGCCTGCCTTTATTCTTCCCTTTGTTACTGCTTACAACAAGGAAAGAAAGCTCACTTTTCTCTTGAAACTTATTTCTCTTCAACAGCGGTGGCCCCAAAATTACCACTAATTTCCTACAAGGAATTTGTTCTTTGAAACATACTGTATGGCACTTTTCTTTTCTTCTTTTTTTTCTCCATCTGAGACTGGCACTGAGTCTGCTGAGAACATGTAAGTGTAGTTGCTTTTGAATGCTGCAAGGTAAATGCCTTAAATGACAGCTTAAATGGAATCATTAAAGCAGATGTAAGTATTATCCGAATGCTTCTGAAGTCCCCTTTGCAAAGCAATAGCGTCTTTATTTTCTCTCCTGATGCATACACCTTTTTTAAGGAAGCTGACAACCTATTATTTCTTACTTTCTCCCCATTTTCAAGCTTGAACTCAGGGACCATGTTCATATCTTAAAGTTATACCCTCTTGGCTAGGAAGAGAGAGGCAGCAAATGGATAGAAGTCTGGTGAAAATAGTTATATATTGCAACATGACTGTAAGATGCATCATCTCATTTTAAGCTGTTAAGTTAAAAGGGAATTGTAACACAATTGTTAACCATTGGCTTAAAGGGAATGCAATATTGCCATCCCTTTTTACTAGGTGAAAGGTGGAAGTTGAGGGACTTTGACTGCAATCGTGAGGTTCCAGTTTCAATCCCTACTGAGGTCACATAGGCTAGGGACAGAAATTACATATGAGCTGGTATAAGAGATCAGAACTGGTTCAAATATGTAATGCAACAGAAGTTCAGTGCATGTGAACCACTTTCAAAATGTCTGAAACTGGTCTAAGATAAACCTGGATGGATGCAGTATCAAACTTAACTGAGTTAGGTTAAATCAGTCTATTGAACTTCTGTCTCAGACCTCCTCCAGATTGAAGTTAACCACAGCCCCCTAGCATCCCAGGATGTTTTGCACCTCCATCACAACCCCCACTCTTGCAAGGTGAGCAAGCTAGCTTTGGCCCAAACTGTCTGCTCCAGCTGCATAGGGAAGCATGCTTCAACACCCCCAGCTTCTAGCCTGGGCCACTGCAGGCATGTAGCTGCATTGCCAGAATCAAAAGTGAATGTCTGTTCACTTGATTGTCAGTTCAACTATACAGTTTAGACAAACTTGGGAAGCTTTGATGAATTCAGCCTTGGGCTTCTTGATTGTCTGTACTTAGCCATAAAGTCCAACCATGAGACAGGAACCCTATCAATTAATGTAATCTACCATGAGCAGCTGACCAGCAGGTGTCAAGCATGGTGGCTTTACTGAAAAGATGTGCCCTAGGAGTATGATGGCATTTGATCAATAGCCTCTTGCAATACAGTCGAGGGCAGATCCAAGGGGGTGCAGTGATATGGGCACATCCCCTTTCCACTGCTGTCCCCAGCTGATCTGGTGCAGGGGGAGCCCCAGAGCTCCTTTTTGCCCACCTCCAGCTGCAGGCTGTGGCTCTGTGGGGTGTTGAGCTCAGCAGAGGACAGTGGCAGCAACACATGGATTCCTCCTTCCAGCACTAGCTCTCTGTCTCTCCCCCTCCCTTGCAGGTGTCCTGCACTGGCAGGAAGTGGGCACTGACTGGAGGAACCTGTGCATTGCTGCCACTGTCCCTAGCTGACAGCCACGGGGGAGCCCTAAAGCTAATCCTGATCTGCTCATGCCTTCTGTTGCAGGGATCAGCTCTATAGGCACCTGGGTTTTTATAACCCGGCTCTTTTGGCTAATACAATATGGAGACAGGACTGCCAGGATGGTGGTGTCCTTTTCCCGCCCATTGTGGAGTCCCTAGGAGAGCAGAGAAACAGTAGCCCTCATACTACCTTGAATACAAAGTCTGGGACTTTAGTTCACCACCTGTAAAATGAAAGCAATAACACTGACTTACTTCAGAGGTGGGGTATGGCAGGGATCTGGGTTTTCCATTTGCCAGGGTAAACCATGGTAAAATGTGGATTTTCTCATTTTAAGGAGAAAAACCCAGGAAATGGTCGGTTTCCCCTTGCAGGATGGCACAGTTCCAGCCTACAAGGTGTTAAGGGGAGCAAAAGGATGGTGGTAAGGCTGGGGGCAACATGAGCATGTGTGCACATACACACACGCATAGCCATCAGGCAGCCTGAAGAGCAGCTCCTGTAGGTAAGTTTGGCATTGGGTGGAGGAGAGGAAATTGGAGCCCCCATAGTGAGGGAGGGAGGGAGTTAGGCAGGGCTAGGGAAGGGGCTGGAGCTTGGCTGCTGCCCAGCTGTGGTGGTGTATAGGGCTTGGGGCCTGCCACAGGACCTAGGCAGGGAGCAGGATTGAATCACAGGTGGCTCATCTGGAGGGCAGAGGGGCTAAGTCCCTGCTGCTGCATGCATTCCCAGGGAGTCATGGGAGGCATGTACCCCCCTCACATTTGTGTACAGGGCAAGCTGCCTGCTGCAGGCTGAGGGATCCCTGCCCTGCTGCCCTCCCTCTGGGGCCTTTGCAGCCCAGCAGGCAGTACAGCAGAGCAGAGCAGGTTGGGGTGGGGCTATGCAGGGAAGCTTGATGCCACCACTGCTGGGAGCCCTGCATTGCTATGACAAAGTGATTCATGCCCACCCAGCAGCAGCAGGGCTGGCAGTACAGAGGGCACCTCAACAAGGTGGCATGGACCTCATGGCCGTAGTGCCCGGCCCCTCTCTGCTCTGCTGTGCCAGGTCCTGCCCACTGGGCCACAGAGGCAGGGCAGCAGGGTAGGGAGCTCCAAGTCTGCAGCCCTCACCCACCCCACGCACAAATCTGGGGGGCATGTGCCCCCCCATGTCCCACCCTTGGTGTGCACACAGTGGCCACCCCCCACACAAGCCCATAGCAGGCAGCCTGCACCTGCCTCCCCCCATCCCCACAGACTTCTCTCCAGCCATGACACTCATGAGGGAGAGGGAGCTGGCTCTGGGATCTACTCTGCCACAGCAGCCACCACCTCCCATGGGTGAGAGCTGCGGCTTAGGTATTGGGTGGGGGGGGGAGGGAGCAGGGGATTATGGACCCAAGTCCCTGGCCCCATAGCTCTGGCAGCTGGGTGTTCTCCCTGGCAGGGCTTGGGGGCAGGGGTCTGTGGGTAGGGAGTGAGGGGCACCAGAAGGGCTGGGAGGCTGTGGTTTGGGAGTGAGGAACAATGACATGGACAAGGCACCAGCATATCTGGGCTGCTCAGTGCCACAGAGCCGTGGGTGGGGGACAGCTGCAGCTGAACCCATGTCCTGGTGAGCGAAGGGGGCAGACAAGCTCTGATTTTCCTTGGTAAAGAATCCAAAGTCAAATTTCAAAATGTATAGGTATTTAGAATGTATTTTATTATAGCAATTGAGGCACGGGTAGGGCCTCCAAACTGCTTTAAAATTGTAAATCTATCAATAAAACTTTATGTTCAACTTAAACCTATGTATATAGTAGTGTTTCATTTTAACCATGAAAAAACAGATTTGGGGGCTTTTAAATCAGAGAATTTGTGATTTTTTTTAAACAGAGAAAACCAGGATATCAGTTTATGAATAGGGACATACTTAAAGCACCCTGAAGTGAAGGAAAAAATCACAGGCTGCATAACATCTGGCCATTTTTGAGGCCTTTTCATGGAGAGCCTCCCTCCACTGCTGATTGGTTGAGGGGCCCCAGCGGCCCTGACTCTCATCACTGATTGGCTAAAAATGCTGCCTTTCACACAGTCCTACCTCTTGCTGTTGATTGGTGGAGAAATCTGCTCTTCATGTGGCTCTGCCTCTCACTGTTGATTGGCAGAGAAGGGCAAAAAAGACAGTCCTCTTGGCCAATTAAAAGCAGAGAGAGTAGGTGCCATCTTGGCTGCTCCCCTTTGTACTGGTGGCTTCCCCACCCCAGTGGGCTGCAAGGCTGGGCCGCAGCAGCCCCTGGCTTACAGTTGTGAGCCAGCATTTTATTTTTAGCAAGTTTTTATTTTCCGTGGATTTCATGCCAAATCATGTAAACCACCCTTTTTCACAGTTTTCACAGAAACCCCCATTTTTCACCATTTCCACGAAAATAGCAAAACCACAATTTCAGTATGTCCTTAGTTATGAAGCCAAGGGAAGCATGGATCATGAGGCTCTTGAAGGGATGACTGGGAACTGGGATATTTCCTGTGAAATGTGCTTTCATTAAAGCATGGTGTTCCCAGAAAACCATCTCATTTTGCAGTGACATAACACTTCGAAAAGTTTTTACTGGGAAGGTTTCTGAGGCGCGGGGCTATCTGGTGGGAGAGAACAAGAAGGAGACCCAAAAGGAAAACTTGCTGTTTTCATTCTGAAAATGAAAGGGTTTTGTTCTCGAGGACTCAGACACTGAGATATTGGAGACCATTTGTGTGTCAAAAATGTCCTGCTTAGACACTAAAAAAAATTTTTGTTCACTCTCCGTCTGCGAGTCTTATTAAATTCCATTTTTAATTATGACTCACAGGTGAAGTTGTACCTTAAATGTAGGCCTCCATGCTATCCTCAGCCCACTCATATGAATCTAGACTTTGTGCAAAGACCAGGGCTTTTATTAAAATACATTTTAAATTATTATTCAATAATGATCTAGTAATTAGAATCTTATTCAGCATCGTACCTCTTTCTGTCCATGTTTTCTCCCAATTCCCACCGGGATGGTCTTTGTGCCTCCCTTTCTCCTATTATAGCTGTAAAATGGTTCGGCATTGGAATCATTCATGCTGGTGCCATCGTTCATCTTTAGTGTCAACATCCAGTAAGGTAAGTTGGCACTGAGGTGTTAGGACCTTTTGGAGTCCTAGCTGCCAGCAGCTGTGGGAGACTGTAGCAGGATGGCACCCTAGGGTCACCGTGCTCTCCCCTAGGGCCCTCCATATGGTGCCAAATGTTCGCTAAGCACCCTCAGAATCTCACCTGCCACGTCTTTGATGTTATGTAATTATTGTAGGGAGGCTGCCCTTCGGTCTCTTGGCTACGGTTCTGCTGCTACCCCATGTCTCAGTTCTATAATGGGGTTCTGGGCACCCCAACCTTATGGGCTATGCATGGCTCCGACCATCCCTATGCCTTCCCCCAAGCCTCACGGATGTCCCAGACGTTGTTTGCTCTATTTCACTCTCCACACCCCACAGGCGCTCTGGCTTGTCTCGCAACCTGCGCCCCGCCGGCGCTTCTGGCTTTTCCTCACAATCAGCGCACCACAGGTGCTCGGGCTCGTCTCGCAGCCTAGGCCTCGGGCCTGTCTCGCACCCTGCGGCCCGTCAGCGCTCCGGCTTGTTACCCCCTCTCTAGGACATCTCATGTTTCCCCCTCTCTGGGGCTCGGGTCAGTGCACCCACCGCATGCTGCACTCTCTCTGGTGCCGGCGTCCCCAAGCTACCGTGGAGCCCCCTATGAGGCCTCCTCCAACCCCCGATAGCCTCACCCGGTCCTCCGGTGTAACAACAACATAAACACCAGCCAATCAGCTATAACATAACTCCATGCCTCGGGGCTAAAATGCCCTCCAAACCGCGCCGCAGGTGTTCCATCGTTCACCCATGTCACTAGCTGCTTGTGCGTCCTTCACGCGTTCAGGGCCGAGCTCCTTCCTCCTTGGCCGCAGGCTTTCCCCTCTGGGCTTTGGCCCGTGATTTATATCTGAGCCAGGCCCTGCCCCTTCCGTTCAGCTGACTAAACAGGTGTGTCCTTAACGTCCTCCGGTTGCCCTTAGCAACCAGCATCTGAGCCACTACTCCAGCTTTCCAAGTAGCAGGCACCTTGTGCCCTGCTACACACCTCCCCCCCTTCAGTTTCAAACTCACCAGGCTGAGTCTTCAGTCTTACCCATGGCACATTCTGTGGCAAATCTCTCAGGCCTGGGTTCTTGTTCTTTGATCATCTCAACTTGCAGTGGCGGAGATTTTAAGGCGCCTCCTACCTGCCTTTTACCCAAGGCACACCACGTGGGATTTTCCAGGATTTGCCCCGCTGTGGGTAGTCCCCTCCCCGCCCACCAACCAACCTTGGTAGATCGCCGCCCTTGATAGTCGAGACCCGGCCTACCCCCGGGGGGTCTTCCATCTCTCGCTCCCTCTCTTCTCTGGGTTGTCCACTTTCCCTTCATACACCCCTAGGTCTCTTCTTCTGGGCAAATCATAGGTTCTCTAGTCTCTCTCTGGCTCCTTGGAGGTCTTGGAGCCTTCCCCATATCTCCCACTGCCTCCTCAGCGCCTTCTGGGCATATTTATTTTTCCAAAACTCAGCCTTTCCGTGGACAGTGGGTCTTCGTACCAATCCCTTGTAGATCTTAACATGAGTTACTCCTCCAACTTTCTCCTCAATGATGTCTCTCAGTCTGTACCATATGACCTGCCTAGGGATGTTACTTACGTAGACCTGAGGTCTTTTCTCAGGCATGGATCCCCTTTTGGCTGGTTGTTCCCTCCTCCTTATTGCATGCTCCTGGGCACCATTTACTTTGCCGAGCGCAACTGACTCCCTTTTTGCCAGACCTACCTTGGGCTCTGGTTGCCCTAGGCCTCGGACCATTTGCGCCTCATCCTGGCTAATGGAGCGGTAGGTCTCACTTTCTGGGGAAACCTGTTCCTCCTTCCCTGTCACCCCTACATCTACCAAGTCTGCCCCCTTTGGTTGCCCCTGACTGGGCCCTGTACTTCCTCCCTCAACTTGCAGTAGAGATAATTCCCTCAGTTGTTGCCTTAGCTGGTTCATCTCGTTCATGTAATGACTCTGCCACTGGTTCCATTTCTGGTCCCAGTATTCTAGGAGAGCTGGCAGGGTCTCCTTTTGTAAGACCCCCAGTTTCTCCTCCATAGGACTCTCCTCCCTGATACTTCTCCCAGGCGGCCCTGGTCCAGCTTCCTCTTTAGGGCCCCCTGGACTCCCGACACTAGGAAGCTCCTCTGGCTCTAGGCACTTCATCATCCTAGACTGCTTATCCTCTAGTTGTGCCTCTGCTTGCTTCAAAAACTCCTTAAGTTCTTCCCTGTCTTGGTATTCCGACTTAGTGGCTACCAACTACTCAGCTGATTGGACTTCCAGTGTTCCCAGCCATTCCTGCACCATTTCCGAGATCCCCAAGGTCCATGGTTTTGGGTCAGCTTCTACCAGGGTGGTTGTACCCTCTCCCTCTAATATCTCTACCCCTCCTGGGTCTTGGGTTTTCATGGCCCCCAGAGCACTCTCTGCCATAGCCTTTCATTTTCCTGCTTCAACATCTGAATCTCTTGACTCATAGCTAGTATTTCTCACTCTAGCTGCTCTTTCGCTGCTCTTGTTGCTATTTATTTAGCTAGGCTGTCTTCCCGGAAGGTTTCAAGGGATTGGACTTGTCTCACCAGCTGTTCTTTTTTGGCGTTCATATCTACTTCCTTAGCCTGGCTATCTTCCAGGAGGATTTTAAGGATATGAACCTGCTCCTCAAGTCATTCTTTTTCCTCCTCTACATTCTGCAACTGGGCTCGCAGCCGAGTGTTTTCACTCTCCCTGGCTGTTAGATTCTCTTCCAGGGACAGTCTCTGCTCCCCCAAGGTCTTATAATCAGCCATATAGGTTTTCATATTTTCCAACTCCCACGGGAACCTTTTATCTGTCTCTACTGCCTAAGTATGGCTCTCCATTATCCTCTTTCATTTCCTGCACTCGGTCCCCTGCACGTACTTTCATGGCTGTTGCTACTTCCAGCTCCCATTCTAACTGGATTACCTCTTCTTCCAGTTCCTTTCTCTGTCTTTTCTCGGCGAAGTTGCCGGTTCTCTGGCCTCCCCTGCTTCTTGCCTGCATGATCCTAATCTTGGTCCAACCCTCCTGGGTTGGCCTCAGTCTTTCTCCAAAACTCCAGGCAAGGGGTATCCTTCGTTCAGCCCCACCTAGTGAGCTGTGGCCCCACTGCCTTACTGCCAAACCGTCCGTTGTTCTATTATAGCCCCTGGGTTCGCTCTCGCTCCTGGTTCATGCACGGCTGAGCGTTTCCCGGCCAATGCACCACTGTAGCAGGATGACACCCTAGGGTCACCATGCTCTCCCATAGGGCCCTCCATACCATGCCAAATGTTCGTTAAGCACCTTCGGAATATCGCCCGCCATGTCTTTGATGTTATGTAGTTATTGTAAGGAGGCTGCCCTTCGGTCCCTTGGCTACAGTTCCGCATCTCAGTTCTATAATGGGGTTCTGGGCACCCCAGCATTATGAGCTATGTGTGGCTCCGACCATCCCTATGCCATGCCCCAAGCCTCAGAGGTGTTCCAGACGTTGTTTGGTCTGTTTCACTCTCCACACCCCACAGGCGCTCTGGCTTGTCTCGCAACCTGCACCCTGCCAGCGCTACTGGCTTGTCTCGCAATCAACGCACCACTGGTGCTCAGGCTTGTCTTGCAACCTGCAGCCTGTCAGCACTCTGGCTTGCTGCCCCCTCTCTGGGGCTTCTAACGCAGCCCCATCTCTGGGGCTAGGGTCAGTGCACCCACTGCGTGCTGAGCCCTCTCTGGCGCCAGGGTCCCCACGCTACCGTGGAGCCCCCTATGAGGCCTCCTCCAATCCCCAATACCCTCACCCGGTCCTCCGGTGTAACAACAACATAAACACCAGCCAATCAGCTATAACATAACTCTATGCCTCGGGGCTAAAACATCCTCCAAACCCTGCCACAGGTGTTCCATCATTCACCCATGTCACTAGCTGCTTGTACATCCTTCCCACGTTCAAGGCCAAGCTCCTTTCTCCTTGGCCACAGGCTTCCCCCACCCGGGCTTTGGCCTGCGATTTATACCTGAGCCAGGCCCTGCCCCTTCTGTTCAGCTGACTAAACAGGTGTGTGTCCTGAACTCCCTCTGGTTGCCCTTAGCAACCAGCACCTGAGCCACTGCTCCAGCTTTCCAAGTAGCAGGCACCTTGTGCCCTGCTACAGAGACACAAATGCATCACTCCTGCTTCACATTTGAAAAGTTTCTTTGCAACCAGATTTAAAAAAAAACCCAAACTACTTCTGCCTGAATTGCAATACGGGGACACAGGCAGGCCAACTTTTTGACATTTCTATTGCATTTCCCAAAGTTCTTTACCTTAGAAATCAGTTGTGAACAGATCTTGCTGGACATGCTGCCTTTCTAAACACATTGCACCACAAACAGCAGCAGTCTTTCTCCAAGTCTCATGGCCAAACCAAGCCAAACCAAACCACACACTCAAACATTCTCATACTTGCCTTGTCTCCCTATAATATTTCAGGAGAAATGGCTTTGGGCTATCCCACTGTGCATTTTCATAATGGTCAGGATATGCCACTTTAATCAGCCATGCAACCTTTAATTTACAGTCTTTCCTCTGGTCTCTTTCTTTTGGGTAGGCTACCCTGAGGGGCAGCTTCGGATTAGGACAGCTGACTTGTGGCCTGATGGTTAGAGCCTGTTCCAGGAAGCCATACACATGCAGGTTCTAGCTGGACAATGGGGACCTAGGACCTGGATTGCTGGCTTCCTGTAAAGCCTGCCTGTAAGTTGACTGGTTCTAATTAGAACATGTCTAATTAGACTTGATTAATCAAGTCTGCTGCAAGTTCTAATTGCTTCACCATCATGTGTATTAAGCCTCCCCCCCCACCAGCATTTTAAAATGGCTGTGGGGGCACTTTTACTAAACTTCATCAAATGAGCTTTAGTGAAAGCACCCCTAGACCCTTTTTAAAATGTAGGGGGTTTAATATATGTGATGGTAAACCATTTTAATTACAGCGGCTGTAGGGGAACCGCTTTAATTAAAACAGCCCCACCCCACCCCAATGGCATCAAAAATGTGAGAGGGCACTCCTCTCCTCCTCTGGGCCATGGAAGAGCCCATTTACAGTTGTATCCTAAACTGGATCTGTGATTTTACTAGAAGATCCTGCCCTTAGAAATACCTTATGTGTATCCCTGTACTTGGATAGAAAGATTTAGGGAACATCCCCAAATGCATCCTTGGTGTAATTCTGTTACAGTTCATGCAGTTCTACCAGAGATGCATTTGGCCCACAATTCTCCCACATCAAGATGAGCACATACCCTCAAATGGCCAATAAAGAACACTGAGGACATCTAATTGAAAGCATGACTGTTTGCAGCAGTTGTGGGTGGCATGTGCTTTGCTGGCATCCAGGGCTAAATACGGCTGGATATGTGGCAATCGACAACTGGGAGCTACATTATGCATGTTCTGGGAACAGCAAGCCAGTGCCACAATGCAATTATGGCTTTAAACCATGCCCGATGTGTCTGTTCGGCAACAGTAGCAGACAGACAGCTCCAAATCATTATTTTTTCTGCTTACTTAGCTTCCGGTGATTAGGTTCCTGTCTTCCAATTGTGGTGACTAAACCAATTAAGGTACGATTTAAAGAAGGAGCTCATAAATATTGTACAAAGGTAGTATTGACAAATCTAAACTTTATTAAAAAAAAAAAAAAAACGGAAAGGAAGGGGTAGGGGGGCAGACTTCGAAAACTCAGCAATCCATCTTAAAAGACGATGTTATGTGCTGTAACTTCTGCAGTATGAATAAATATGCATAATCAAAAGGAAGCACAGCTCGCTTCTCTCTATTGCTCATTTGATATACCTCTTCATGTCATATCCACTTTCACATAAACAACACAATAATAAAACATCTGCATTGCTAAATAACACTACTGTGTTCTAATTCCTCTGGAATGACATGAATAAGAACATTCGACTCCTGTTTATTAGAATTTATTGGTGACAAGAGTGTGTAAAGCAGCAGAAGGCATAATTAATTCTAGTACAGCCCCAAGTCACACGTCCAAACTTGACAAGGTTCACTCTTGACTTGCGCTACCTTCCCTTGTCGCACGATAACATCAGGGCTGTGACAAGGTACAGATGTCCTGCTGGAGGAGTGGCAGGGAGTCATTCGCAACTCCCGTGCTGTCTCCTGCAGATGTGAAGGGTGGCTTATAGCTCAGCCAGGAATTATGGGGTAAACAAAAGAGCTTTGTAAAAACAGCCCCTTGCCAGGAACGGTGAGCGGCATGCTAATGAAACGGAGCGCGGATGCTCAACAGGGAGGAGTCGCGGACCCCTGTCAGCGCAGAGCAATAACACTGACAGATTTTGAGAAATTAGAAATAAGAGGAGAAAATAGCAAAACTAGATGTATCTTGGGGAACATGATTTGAAGCAGGCTGAATCGGAAGACGCCTGAAGCCAACGCTAACACTGACGGAAGCCTAAAGGGAGTAATGGATAGTACAAAAAAAGGTGTGTCTATTTTAGTTGGTCTAATAAACGATATCAGATTTACCCAAAGAGCCTTGCCTGCCTATTGAAATGCAACTCGCTGTTCCACAGACATAATGCATCCACAGTCCTTGGAAAGTCCGAGTCTGTTAGTGCTTCAAGCCGTGGCATTTTAGGACCAATATACAAAAGCACTTAGGTCTTTTGCATGCTACTTAAGGCAAATAAGTCCAAGATTTGGAAGCTCAGTTACCACCTGCTCCTTCAAGTAACTGTAATATTGTAATACTGCCATTTCCACCAGTAAAATCCCATAGGTACCTTTATTTCTGTACCTGGGTGTGTACAGGCCCAACCAGCTCCTGGCAGCACTGAGCTGGGTCTGTGATGCTACTAGATGATTTCTCCCCTCAGAAACATCCAACGTATTGCAAAAAACAATTTTTCCAACTTAGTTGGCATGATAAAAGTTATCACACCTACCCAACGAGCCTTGCCTGGCTATGTCCTTAGACCAGCGCGGCTACAACCAGCAACCCCTGTGTAGTGCCCTGTAATTAAGTTGCATGATGGACACAGTGATCTATCTTATGCCTAAACTCCATCGGGATTTCCAAAGTGGACGTCCCATCGGCTATCATGCCTGAGGGATCTCATGTGGTTGGCCTGCTCTTGAAGTCTAATGAATCAGCCTCTGAAGGAGGAGGACCCCTTTTACCCAATGGTCTAGTGAATACTGAAATCACTAGACTGAGAATTGGGAGACCGGAGAACTGGGAGACCTAGCTTCAAGTCCCTCCTTTGTCTGAAGCGACCCAGACCTACTTCTCAAACCTCCCAAATGAATGCCATAGTAAAATAAGGAGCATTCTGGGATGGAAACTTCTTGGATTTTCCTGCTTTATAGAAAATATAGAGACACATTTTTCTGTCCATGACACTTAACTATTCTGTCCAAAGTGGAGTCATTTCAATGAGCGTGAGGGAGAATACTCACCCTATCGCTCATGACTAGAGCAGTCATTTAAAAGATAAAGCAGAGCCCCTCAAGCTGAGGTAGGATTAGTATCCCTCTTCGGTGAGTAGGCATTAGGCTCGGGACATCAAAGATATGGTCCACAGGGCTCCCGGAGGGGCTGGGACTTCAGCAGCAGGACAAGTAATGGCTCCACTAACCCTTGCACCAGTGCCACTCACTCCACCACTGCCACTGGGTCCATATCCAGCTTTTGCATGGCCCCTGTGGACCCTGTACTAGTTCACTGGGTATGAAGGAGTCTCCCACAACCACCACCACCTCCTCCTCTACCTCCTAGTTGTGATAGGGACAGATCACAAGTACGTCCCTAAATCCGGAGGAGGGTTCAGAGATGAGAATCCCAAGTAGGGAACGTACCTTTGAGGAAAGGGAGGTCCCTCTCTTCCCCTCCAAACTCCCTACTGCTTAGCTCAGGCAACTCACTGCCCAGTGCGCTGCCTTTTCCAGGCCCCACTCTTAGCTTCATAACTCCCACCACGCACTGCACACAGAGCCTAGGTACCAAAATCAAGCTGCGGATCCCACACGTCCTCAAGGAATCGCAGCATTTTGCACGGCTCTGCTGCAGATCACGATGCTGAGGTGCTCTTTATGGGTAGAGCTGTAGCAATCCATGCTAGTAGCTCTGGATGTCCTTGGCTCAGTCCCCGGTCCTGAATAAGAAGGTAGCTGACCCATGAAATCATCAGGTCTGGAAGGAAATCAGAGTCTGTCTACACACAACGCCGCTGCAGCCACAGCTAGAACAGCGCACTCAACTTGGGCATGGGAGGTCAGAAAGATCCTTGAAAATGAGAGGGAGCTCAGGAAGCTGGAGGAGTTATCAGCAGAAGTAAAAAGAGCTGAAAGCGCGTATCTTCTCTCTTCTCCCAGGTGTGTTTTAAGAACAGATGAAATCCCCAGGCTATTTCCCCAGAAGATTTGTGCAAACACTTAAAAAAACAAAAAAACCCCAAACCTGTGTGTCCCCACTCTTTCCCCCTCCCTTAATTAGTACAGAGAACAACTTTGATTACCTTCAATCATTGGAATATTTACTTCAAAGGCTTGCATGTTAATTAATCTCTGCCTGCCCACAAGCCAGCTGCCAAGAATTCTTTTGGGAGACTTTAGAAATTTAACAAGGCCCTTCCAACATCTTATTATTTAATATATCTTATTTTAAATATTTATATTCCAGAAAGCATCTCTGGTAACATCGCTGCACCTACTTTTTCTTCCCTGATAAGATTTCATCTAGAATTTTGAACAGGCGACTGGCAATGTTGGATAATTGTTCTTTCTTGGCCACTGACTTCTTGTGGTGCTTACTGTCTCTGTCCCTCGATTTACCCATCTTTAAAATGGAGATTATGATACTCGCCCATTCACTGTTCTGAATAATGGGAAGGGCGAACATGGTTTCTACAAAGTAATTTGAGATCCTTGAATAAAAGCACTTTACAAATGTTAAGAAGACTTGCTCTGAGGTATAAAAGCTCCCCTGTCAAATGTAATCAAGCTCAGGTAAAAATAGGTTATAATGGGTGCTCAAAGATAAATACATGGTCACATGAATGTCACAGAAAGGACAGTGCCCTTTGTTTCCTCCTCTGCTTTGATCCGAAGCCAACTTTGTATTTTGGTTGCCTCCTGTGAGCTTGCCTTTGCTGAATTATGCACAGATTCAGTATCATCTTAAAAAAATGGCTCCAGTGCATACTGCCCAAAGGCATCTAACCTGCCACAGGTTAAAAAGGGAGATGAGGAGTGCCAGCATCTTCCAGAGATGAGGCTTAGCATCAAATTTGGAAACTGCTAAACATTGAGGGGTGTTTGAACCTTGGGTTTCTTTTCAAGCTGTTATACTTACGGGGTTAAACTAAGAAATCTAGATCCCGATGGCAGTTCTGGGGTATAATATAGACACAACTCCGATTTTGGAAATGGAGTCAGGGTTTGGATAGTTTGTTCAAATGCTGTGACTTTCTTTGCAAGGATATTCAGGAACAGACAAAATTCCTGTCTGGCTAATTACATTCTTTCTTCCTAATTTTTTTAAGCAATTTTAGTGGATATACTATTCATTCCCTGTCTAAAATAAAAACCCTGGCAGTGCTGCCATTTAAATCCTAGTCTGTTGCATTACAGAGATGCCTGAATTTTGACAGAGGGTGTGCAAGGCATTTGGAGGATTTTTCCAGATGAAAGGAAAATGCTTTAATCCATAAACATAAGATGCCCTTCTTCAACCATATATCACTGGGGAACAAATGCCCACTACTCACTGCATCAAATCCCACAGCCTCTATCATGCAGGAGGATCCTAAAAGCCCCTTCTTGCCTTAAAGTCCACAAACAAATGAGATTTCTCATTCCTCTGCAAACCGCAGCAACTGGCAAACAAACCAGGCTGAAACAACTGGTTTATGATGACTTTTGCTTTCTTTAGGCTTCTTTCGTTCCCTTGTAAACTTTATTTCCAACTATAATTTGGAAAGTTGATTCACCGCAATGTGGCAACGGCAGACCCCTAACACTGCATCCCAGTGAACGCTTCCTTTTTTTCAGGAGCAAGATGCCACGCAGCGAAAAGGGTTTTTTGTTGTTTTTTTTTTTTTTCTCTTTTCCAGCAGCAACAGCATCTGCTCTTTGGCAGGCTTCTCAAGCAAGTTATGTTGGCAGCCTCATTTGCCTCTGGGTCTGACTCTGTCACATGCTGAGGCTATTAATGGGATGTCTGAGCTGTCGTCCTTGCTGGACGTTATCTTCTTTGACTTGTCTTTGTGCTTGAGCTTGCATACTCTTGCATTTTAAATGCTTCCCCTCTGCGAATAAAATCGCACACAGATCTCTCTGGTGAGCTCTACGCTGGGGCTCTGGGATTTCAGCTCGAGTATCCATGTAAGTCTTGACCCAACCCATCCCATGAGCTGCTTGTTCTCGGGGCTTCCCACTGATCTCTCTGTCTCCAGCTATTCAAAAGGTAGCAGACAACCTAATAGCTCAGCAACTGAAAAATAATGACGAGCTCATCCACAACACCTCCAAAGAATTATTCCTGCCTTCACTTCACAGATAGGGAATTAGGTATGCAAATCTTAATAGAAATTCGCAGACCTAGTAGACGTTAAGGCCAAGATAGAAACTTAATAGACATTAAGACCAAGAGGGACGGTTAAACCATAAAGTTTGTCCTCCTGTTTGACAACCTAAAAAAATAATCAGGCATGAACCCTACTTCACATGTACCTTGTTGCAAATACAGAAGAAATGCTCATTTCCCACCATTTGTGGGTTTAGCTCACTCCAACGTAGGTTCTTGTAAGATCAAATGTGATAGTTGCCACTGAACTCTCTGCGGCATTTGCTTGTAAGTAATTTGTTTTAAAGTATTAATTCTAATCCTGTCTGTGGAGAACCCTACTCTAATATCATTTCCTTTCAAAGGCACACCTAAAGGTTTTAAGAAGGATTGCTATCCCTTATGCTTGTGCCAAGTTAAATAGTAAGCACCTCGCTATACAGACAGTGAGCTACTCCTTCAACTCTGAATTCTGCACTAATGATCCCAACCCCACAGTTTATCAGGATTGGCCATTCATGACATGTTGCAGATTTTATAACCTTAGGTCAGTGGTTCCCAACCTTTTTTGGCTGTGACCCGCTGCTGGGAGCGGAGTGTGGCGATGGCGGCGGTGGCTCGGGGCCAGAAGCGGAGAGCTCCTGACACATGGTACGGCTTGTCTTTTGTGTGTGGTGCTGCCGGCATTGCCCCCACGACCCTCATTTGGGTCATGACCCGGGGTTGGGAACTGCTGCCTTCAGTCAACACAAAATTCTGGCCAACACATGTGAACTTCACATGTGAACTTCATATGTTTTTTGGGCTGGAGTGGAATAAACTGATCTGGTTCTATTCTGGATGCGTCTGACACCTACAACCAATAATAAATAAAGCAAACTCCCTTTTCCCTTGGCAGACAACTAATATAAAGACCATTTTATGGGCTTATTCATTTAGTCATCTGCCAAAATACTATCTATATTCACGTTACAAATGTTACCCTTTTTTTTATGATTAAGGAAGGAGTTCAGTTCTCCTGATCTGTCACAGATGCTCAGTGCGACCTTGGAAAGTTACTTCAGGCCAGATCCAAAAAGATCTGAGGTGTCTAAAGTACAGCTTAGGTGAAAATTAGGTGCATAAATATGAGACAGCAGACTGGAGCCTACCCTCCAACCGCGCAAACTCTACGGACACTTGTACATGTGATGTCCTTAGGGTTGATCCAACTTTTCCCAGAGCCCACCCACTGGAAGTCCTCTGGGTACTGCTACCTGGATGGGCTTGGGGAAGAGTTAGATCAGGCTGGGTGCTGCCTTAGAGTTGGGGCAGCACCCACCCAGCTAGCAGCCTCTCTGAGTGGCCCCTGAGGACACCGCAACCACAGAGGGAAGGACCAGGGCCCCCTGCAGCTCAGGGGCTGCTCAGCTTGCCAGCAGCTTGCCTGCCAGTAATGGGAGAGGCAAGCAGGCACCACCCAAAAAAAAAAAAGATTGGGTTGCTTGCTGCTTCTACGTTCATCAGTCTCCCGCAGCCAGCAGGATGCTTGGGGCAAGCCAAGAATGGGCTGGCTTGTCCCTGGCGCAGCACAGAAAGGTGGTAGGAGGGTGGCTGAGTGTGCTGGCAGCCAGAGAAGGCAGTGCACAGGGCGCCTGGGGGGCTGCCAACTTTCCCAAGCTGATCCAGACTTCCAGGGCCCTGTGCACCCTCTCTACCACCTTCTTCAGCCACCAGCATACTCAGCCACCCTCCTGCCACCTCCCCACACTGCCCCAAGGGCAAGCCAGCTCATTCCCGGGCAGCCCCCGGCATCCTGCCACCTGCAGGAGCCTGCTGAAAGCAGAAGCAGTGAGAGCCCCAATTCTTTTTTTCTGAGGAGCCTGCCCACCTCTCCTGCAGCCAGGGAAGTGTGTGTGTGTGTGGGGGGGGGGGGTTACAGGTGCATGGTTGCAATTTGCAATGTTGCAAACTAAACTACATCTGGGTATAGTTTAGTTTGCATCAATGCAAACCCATCCAAACCCCTTAAAACTGGTACATGTGTAATGTGTAACGCCATAAAGCCACACAAACAACATTTTTGTCACGTGTACATTGTGACAACTGTCATGTGTACAAGCCCCCTAAGATGCTTACATTTTCATCAGTAAAGTTACAGAAGCACCTACTATTATGCTAATGAACATACCCAATGACTCGGTAACGTAGGGCACATAAGTAGTCCTAAGAGTGGGGTCTGCAACACAGGACTCTTCCCTCCCAGGTAAGAATCTTAAACCTTAGGATACTTAGGATATTCTAGCTGGTTTATTCTCTTTCTCTCTCCCCATCTCTATGCATTCCTTTCCCACACAGCAGGCTACTTTTCACTGAGGGCAAGGGGAGGGAAGAAACAAAAATTTCCCTGATGTATCACAGGCTTGTCTATAGTGTGGTGGTTGGCGCACTCTCATAGGAAGTGGGAGATGTCCTTTTGAAGCTCCTAAAATTTACAAAGGCATTAAATCCATGTGTCTGACTTCCTGGGCAAGCGATCTAACCACCTAAACTATTAAATACATGATGGGCACTACTACTGGCAAAAGCATGAGCCACAAAGGGATGACCTATCCTGGACTGTGAATTCCAGTCTCACATAGGCACTGAAGTCTGGAAGAGAGGAGGGCTGTCAGACACACTCCTTTCTTTGGCACTTCATGTTAGCTTCAAAGAGGCTTCTTGTGCTCAGTGTCCTGATAGTTGTGAATTCAATTTACAGACCCCTAATTTTCCCTATTGAATTACATATGGGATTTAAGTGCATCAGCTGAGTTTGTGAATACCACTCTATGCGCTGACTGCCTGAAAGTTGGGTATAGCAATGCTCAGTGCCCATTTGCAAATTCATTTGCAACTATCTTTGCTCTTCGGTTCCCTACCTTCAGATAGGGACAAAAATATTCCCTATGTACACTGTCTGTCTGCATTGTCTATGCAAATTGAAAACACTTTAAGGCAGGGACTAACTTTTACTTTATGTTTGCATAGTGCCTATAAAGTTTCATCTTGCTTTGACCCCATAGTTTCTGTTGTGACACAAATAACAATGGAAATAAATTACTTACAAGGATTATGTATTTTTAAGACACAACTCCCTTGCTCCTCCCATTTTTATAGACCTACTTTCCATAACGTTTTAATAGCCTGAAATGAAAATAACGCATAGAAATGGTATTGCTCCACAGAACACTTATCATACTTTCAAAACAGGCCATTCACTTACTGTAGAGGTTATTTGGAACAAAGTTGAAACTAAGAATCCATTTATTTGAATGTATTTCCATTTAAATCGACATGCGAGTCGCCTCTTTCTCAGTCATCTAAGGTGAATCAATGTAATTTTAAGGACACATATCTCTTTCCTAAATGTTCTTATGTTGCAAGGACATATATGCGCTTGGGTTATTTTCACATCTAGTAAACACAAGTCAGTGGGTCTCCTCCTCTTCTGTTGATCCAAAACAGGATTGGTGCCATAGGCAAAATTTTCAAAGGTTTGTGTCTATGTAAGAACTGGAGAATTTGAGCAGTACAGTGACAATTCATCATCTGTGTTCCAAAATAAGTACTTTTTACAAGCTCTGTAAAATGTTACTTCCTCACCAGCGCCTTTACATGATATCCAGTGAAATCAATAGAAAGACTTTCAGTGACGTCAATGGACTGTGGATTGGATTTAGGGTGATTAATCTCCGTTGATGGAAGAATGGAATATAATTAGGTTTTATTACAATTAGTCAGCATGGCAAAGAATGGGCAAGCAGATTTTGTGTTGGGGCTAGTAAATTTTGCTAACATTTACAAAATGCTGACTTATGCACACAATTACTCTTGAAATGCAATTACCCACATGTAAATATACATTGTATTTAAATGTCACTGTTAACAAGAGTGCTTCTGGTAACAAATTTGTTTATGAGTTGTGCATCAGAACATGGTATATTAAATAACAAAATGGTGCAGAAAATCAGTGCTCAGCACTTTTAAAATTTTGCAGGCATGCTGGGTCCAATCCAAAATCCATGGTAGCCAGTGACAATGCTTCCACTGAAGACAAAGGGTCTGGATCAGGCCCTGTCTGGGAAATTTCAGGCTTCACTTCCTTTGCGTTTGTCTGATTAGGAGTATATTTTTTTTGCTTTCAGTCCAGTAGCATGCAGCTATATATTCTGGGTTCGGTAAACTGAAGTCAGTAGCAGGACGGTCACTGATTTCAATGCAACATTACACCAGGCATACTCCACCACAGTATTGAGGAAGTAAAGGCACTGTTTGGAAATAGTCCAGATGATGAGCTTAAATAGGGTAAGTAACAGCCAGATTTCTTCAGGCTGGCTAGGGTAAAAGAGAATTGTAGATCTATACATAGAACTCATAGAATAATAGGACCACCTTGCACATTTACCCTGGTCACATAATCCCACGTATGTTGGCACATACAGAGGATGCTCAGACTATGCACACTTAAGAAAATGCTATAATTAGGCAGCAGGCTGGTCTCTAAGAAATCATTTAGAAACTCATTGCATAAAAACAGTTCTTTGCCAGCTACATCCAACAACATAAAATGAGGTGAGAAGACCAGGAAAGGTTTGGTCATACATAGGCAAAAAAAAATAAAATAATAATAATTGCATGCTATCCACACAGACTGAGAGATGTAGGCTGGAAAGATGACACTGATTTAGAGGTCCAAATGGACAAGCAACTCAGTCTCAGACAAAAGGTTGCAGATGATTCACAGGCCTATAAACAGAAGAGTGGTGAGGAAGAGCAGGGGGGGTTATTTTACCTCTGTGAGCAGCCTGGGGAAGACTGATGCCGAAATACAGTTGAACAGATGCTGAAGAGATATGAGAATATGCAGAGAGGAACCAAAACACAATGAGGGCTTCAAAACATGTCTTGGAGTGAGAGATTGCAACAACTCAATCTTCTTGGTTTATGAAACTGCATTTTAATATAATGTAATGCTTTTTCTCTATGCAGTACACATCAACATTGATGCAAATATTCCTGTTAATAAATTCAGAGTGCTGTATTCTCACCATGTGTCCATCATGGACTGGGATGTGGACAGTCTGTCCCAATGGCTAGGACCAAAGCTAGGAACCAAGCAGGAGGCCATGCAGGGTCTAGATACTAGAAGCTGAGGAACCAGAGCTGAAGCAAGGTCCTAGGCTCGGGATAACTTATAAGGGCTGTAGGAGACTTGTGGTGCACTTTATTGCCATCTCTTTTACTGGTTTTAAGGCCGCATTTGGAGTGAGGCCAGCTTCCCGCAAGCCAATAACCAGCAGGTGGTTACTGTGATGATGAAGAGCATGCCAGAAGACAGCCTCAGCCCTAGCCGTGGAAAGGTGACTCATAAGTCACAAAATGGCCTAAATTTGAGTTAATCAACTGTTACGTATATGAGACTTGAAGAATAATACCTAGATTTTTTTAATGTTTTTAACTGCTTGTTGTATTAAACCAAGTGTTCGGCAATAAAGTCTTCGGCCCACTTCTGATCTTTTTTTCTGGTATGGAAAAAACTGGCGGGAGACAGCCCATTTGTAAAGAACAGGAAAATGTTACTTTTCTACATCCTACAGTTAAGTGCAGCATGTCAAGTCTTCAAAATCTGAACCAGTAACCTTTTCTTCCTCCCTTAACTCTTTGTAAAAAAAAAACCCAAAACAAAGACAACCTCCCACTGGTTTCAAATTCTAATTTCAGAAATGTCCACATTTAAACTGATTTATTTTTTAAACATTTTATGGCTTTTGTGTAAATTCAAAGAAAACGCATAGACTTCCAGAAACAGTTTTTAGGAAACCACCGTATACTATTCACGTGCTTAGACAAGGCATGCGCTTCTTTGCAACGTTTGCTCACAGATGTTTTCATTTAAGTGCAAACCTCATATAATAACTGCTTGATCAACTGCTGTATAAATAATAAGATTGTGTGTGCACTAAACTATGAAGTTATCTGGATCTTTCCGCATGTGCGCGCGCACACACACACACGTGCAATGCCCATATGTATGTAAGTATGCATGTATATAGTTGAATATTCAAATATTGTTAGGGAAATTAGGGGAATAAGCCAATTATCTTGCAATGTTTTAGCAGCCTTCTTTACAATACAAACCTAAGAACAATGGGTCGCCATTCCAAAGTTTCCCAAGAAAAAGCCTTGTTTATATTCAAAAGACCAGCTTCAACAATTATTCAAATGTATATAGGTTACAAAGAAAGGTTAAAAAAAAGACCCTTTTATATGATGTTCAACCACTTTTAAACTTCAGCAAAGCAACAGGAAGAGCTCAGAAAATGGGCTGCATGTAAGAGTTAAAGCTCTAAAGCTGAATGCTCCTGCTATTCAAGCAAAATCAACTTCATGCCTATTGCATATGCATGGCCATAGTATATATTCATGAGCTGACAATACCTGCAGGACTATCCCTCAAAGGTGGTGAGCCAATGAAAGGGGGGCAGCACAGCAATACTTAAATCCACCCGAACTCTAAAAAAAGATGTTTCTAGCACCTCCGGTGAAACTATGGAAGGAACCAAACTTAAATCTCTCTGAATTAAGCAAGCAGTCCACCTCCTGACATCAGTGGCATTCATCCAGTACTTTCATCTTGTCTCTTCCTGTTAGGCTCAAATTTTTCAAGCAAACAAACAGGAGCAAAGACACAGCACCGACCTCTGTGCAACACCAGCAGGAAACAGCCTTCCTGCACAGCACTGCTCCCGCAACTTGATGGCACGAGCACGGATCTATCCACCCTCAAGTTCTTGCTCGAGGAGAGCCAGGCAGCACGCAGCTCAGCAGCGGCTGACACACCTGCCTGAGAAGCAGAGTAAATACTCAGGCTGTTCCCCACGCTTGGCTCTGTGATGCTGCAGCTACTGCTAGTGGTGCCTACTGCTCCTGCTATGGTACCTAAGCTACTTAGTGTATAGCCACATGTGTAGCAACTGTGATGTAGACATACCCCGAGATGTTGGCATTAGGGATCAGAGGAAGTCTGCCAAAGCACTGTCAAGGATCAGCATTTAACTGTAAATTCTTCTTGTACTGAATTGCATGGCACATGGAAATGCTGTTGAAATGTAAGTGCCTAAAATCCTTCTCCTGCTAACACAGACTCCTGAACAGAGGCCATAAGCCAAGTTTGGCATGTAAGATTAATAATGCTCATCAGTACAGTTTGCTGGTTTGTTCGTTTGCTTTATTTTCCCAGACCACTCTTGGGAAAGTCTTCTTTTAATAATTGAAGGTGTTTTCTTTGGTTTTTCTGGACTTTGTTTAATTCATTCTGTTCACAGGCTGTTTCGATCATGCATGATGAACAAGATAGGTCTCGGCCATCCTTTCATGAAATTCCTTTGGCCACCTATAAACTGTTTCAGTTATCCCTGATGCACTGAACTTGGACTCACTGCTGTTCTGGGGATCAGTTTACATGGGTCGTAGTTTATCTAAATAAAAGTAACTTGCCCAAGACAGAACTAAACTTGGATGTATAGGTCAGGAACAGACATGACACGTTCACTGGTAGAAGTGATCAGAAACTGGTGTGTACCCCTAACAGAATAAAAGTTCAGCATACAAAACCAGTCTATAACCATAACAAAGTAGAAGTTTGGCACACAGACACTGGTTTCAAAATGACTTAACCTGGTCTAAGGTTTGCCCCCGTCCCCCCGTATCCCTCCGCACTCCGTCCCCGCAAGGGTGTGCTCTACTTGCTACCAATCTAAACTGAGCTGCTTACAGAAAACTGCATAACTTCAATCAATTCTGCCTTTTTGAATGCCTGCACCTTGCCACAATGTCTGTTGAAAACTCTCCAAAGAGAGGTCAACAGAAGAGATTGGAACGCCTTGTTTAAATGAATTCAGATTAAGGTAGTGTGCAAATCTCAAGTGCAATAGCCATTCCTGAATAACTTGCATTATTCTGGAGCATTTTATTCCTTTTATCTTATACCACTTTTAAAGTGGGATAATGTAAACAGGGAGGGGGGAGGAAGGTACCCCTACTCCAGAATAAGAGCATCTATGCATTTATTGTGGACTAGCTATTTCCAAAATATTCCACATGTTAACAGATCCTAAATGAAGCAACTGCTGTTTATTGTTTATTTTCTGGATTGATTTTTAATATCTTTTTCTTTTTTTAATAATAAAACTCATTATGAATTATTAGGTTTTGTTTGATTTTATTTGTGATATCCTTTGTGACATAACAAAACATCCCAAATGCTTTTAAGAGTGGGAGTCACACCCCTCTCCTGGTATTACAAGAGACAATAATTTAGATTTTGGCTATGCTAGTTCTTGTTTCTCTAGACAAAAAGCATTATTAATTTTGATCCTTCCCTACCCAATGTTACCTTAGCAAAACATTTTCACATTATTGAAATGAAATATTCTGATATTATCCAAATGAGATGAGAAAGCTGAAATAATTCATTTTGACAGGGTTTTTTTTTTTCCATTTAAAGTTTCATCAAACTATTCACACACAAGCCCAGATCCAACTCCCTCTGTAGATGGGGGAAGCAGCATTTATGTAGCTAACTTTAGTTGTGTAAGTGATATTGCAGGCCGCAGATACAATGTTTAGACCCCCACCCCAAAAAGGGTGTGTGCTCCCTTTTATGCCTCAAAGAAAGGGGAGAAGTGCAAGATTTTTACCATTTAGCTCAACAGCCTATTGGCTGGGTGCACAAACTAGGAGTTGAGACTACAGTTCAAGGACCTCCTTACACAGAAGGAATTTGAACTTATATTCCTGTGACAGGGGGCCTTCCTGGGGCTGGATCTTGAGTTAGCTCACCCACCTGCCTAGGGAAGTCTGCCCTGACTTGCCTGCCCTTATTTGAATGTTATCATGATATATTAAGCAGTAGGCTGCCCATTTACTACCCCAATGCCAGGGGGTGCTAGCCACACCTCCAAACCTTCCCTACACTGTGGCCCATGCCTTGCAGATGGCATCCAGATTGGTATAACTCCCCAGTCTGAGGTAGAAGCAAACTCAGTCCTTTGTTGGCCTCTTTCACACACACTCACTCACACTGCCCCCCTCTCACAGGGGCCTGTAGCATACCGCCCATTACTGAGCCACTCCCTACTGCTCTTGCTTCCCTTGAGAAACTCCTTTGGGCCTTCAGGCTTCACTACTCACACTGCAGCACTACCACACAGCAACTTCAGATCCCATGAGTTCACTGACACGGCATGTTTTCACCTTGTGCCAATGCTAGCCTGATTCTGTCTCTAGCCCCCCACCGGTCAACTAGTTTCCTGCTCTCATGCTTGGGGTTGCCCCATGTACTGCCCCTCAAATCATCCTCTGCAGCACTACTCAGTACATCCCCAGTGCAGCCCTACTCAGCACCCCACTAGCACAGTCGTTTGGGTGCCCCAAATTGCACCCTACTCTGCATGGTCCCTCACCACAAAACTACCCCCTCTGGGGCCTCCAGAGTCTCACACCCCTGCTGGGCTTGGGTGCCTCTCTATTAGCATGCCTGGCTCCCACTGCTCGCCACACTTGCCCACCAGATGAGGGAGGCTGGGGTTAAGGTACCCCTACCTGCCTTTTACCAGGGGGGTAACTGGTCTGATATTTCTTGGGGCTGTCCTGCCACAGACAATCCTACCAGACCCCACTTTTCTGGCAGGGTGCAGTTTCAGGTCATACCCAGAACCAGGAACCTCCTGCTATCCCCATAGCCCCTGCTCTTACCTCTAAGATGTTCCCTGAGCAGTAGCTCAGCTGGGTGATGTTACTTCCTCAGCAGCTGGCCACAAACTTCTGCCCCAGCCTGGATGAGCCTGGTCCTAAAATGACTGCCCTAATCAAGCACCTGCTGGCTGCCTGCCTCCAACCCTTGAAGTGGCAGGCACCCAAAGGTGCACTGCCACAATTCCTCATGTTAAAAATGTGCTTTTTAAAAGGGCAGGTGAGGTGTTTGCTATCATTAGTGAGTAGGCTTGGCTCATTGTCTTCCTACATACAGTTCCACCTCCCCTACACCCTGCTCTTACCACACCTGTATAAGCACCAATATGTGACACTCCTTGGGGTTTTGTCCTCCCACCAACAGTGTGCTAAGGCCTGGCAACTGGCCACTTGTCTTCTTAGCAACCCCTAACTTTACTTCATTTGTGCAGGGGCTTTCACCTCCAATTGGCACCCACTGTCACAACGTTTATGCTCACTTGAGTTCCATTGGTCTACTAATGTCCTGATTTAAACTCATAAATTAGTTTGTACTCTATCGAGCCCCTAGGATGGACCATTATAAAGTTCATCAGCACCTTATTTAATAACTTGGCCAGCTGTCTAATCAGTCAGCTGATAATTTGATCACCATGAATTGATTCCTATGACCAGTACATTGAGACAGCTAGCCACTGACCAATTTTCCCAGCCAGGCTGGTTAATCAGCCATCCAGCCACAATGCATTAAGACTTCTCAGCCATTCATTAACCCTGAGAGAGTTGACTTCTCACCAGATAAACTCATTTAGATTTATGCCTTACCAATTTGGGTAGCCTTTTTCCTCACTACGTCTTTAAGAGCTGATCTGCCAGTGAGGAACCGTAGGCTTTTGGCATCCCACTCACCTTCATCCCATTCCCTGTCTGACTGCTCAGTTGCTGTTCCCTGATCTGTGCCTCCACGCAATTCTTACAAGCTCTGGCTTGCTTGTGATCTTCTCTCCAGGGACACTTCTCTTGGCCCAGCACAGTCTTATCTTCCAGCTGGGCTCCTTCTGGCCAATAGGAGCAGGTTCTGGGGTCCCATGACTTGGCTTCTTTGGCTGTGTCATATATATGCAGTGAGCTCTGAGCTCACTTTCTGGTCAGTGCATGTATCATGCAAGTAGTGAGCTTTGAGCTCACCAGCTGCCTGGGGAGGGGTTCGGTCCAGAGCCCCTGCTTTCACACAGCTTCAGAGACTGAAGGACAAACACTGCTGCTGTATACCTATCCCCTCCCACTGAATTTAGCAGCATGAACAAACGGCAGTGACAGTCCTCTGGGCTCCAGAGCCATGTGACAGTAAGGGGTCTGGGCAGACCCCGCATCAAGAGCTCATTTGCCACACAAAAAAGTGGGATGTGACTATGCTACCACACCCCCTCTGATCCACCCCTGTCCATAATCTGTACTCAGGTAAGGCAGTCATAGAGCAGCAGTGGTCCAGTTTTTAATAAAGTAGTCAGGTTTCAAGAGGAAATGCACAAAGGGAAAAGAGCATATCTCAGTCTCCCTGAAGCCAGTGGAAGCTTGTTGGCATTACTGGGATTGAGATGTAGTCCCAAAAGTGAACTGCAAAGGGTGTGAGTGGATCAGTGCCCTGTTTGCATTCTGGTCTACCTGTGGGTCCAGATATGGTCATAGTATCAGCATGGCAGCTGCCCTGGTTTTTGAGGACTCATGACAAAATGCGCCCCTATTTCTTTTCAGTGTTGCTCGTACTGGAAGAGGCTTTTATCACTTTTAATTAACACCAATTTGTCACGAATGACATGGTGCCATTATTCCCAACTTATAAAAGCTGTCACATCAGAGAACTGCCTTTCCCTGGCAGGTTTTGCTGGAGCACAGGGCACGCACAGACCGAGAAGACAAGGCAACTGTCAGTCCTGGAACACGGACATCAAAAGAACCGGCGATGAAAACGACATCCTTTTTCTCCTTTGCACCACACGTTGCTGTCAGCCAAGGTTGTTTCTTTGCAAAGCAAACTGGCTAAGTTAATAAAGAAATCAGCAGCCTCTCCCTGCCCATCCCCAGCCCTCTAGATCAAGCCATCCAATCTAGCATTTACCTCCCCTATATATATATAAAAAAAAAATATATATATATATATATATATATAAAAAAATAAATAGTATTTTTCCCCCAGCAGCAGTTCCTCTTTGAACCAGCTCTTTCGTTGCATGGAGCAGAACTTTGTGATCTGGCAGCAAATGATGTGCCGTACTTAGGGGCTATCCCTGGCTGGGAGTCAGATGCGGGCAAAGGAACTGCAGCTGGTGAGCAAGTTAGGTTTTAATTGGTCTCCTGTTGACTCATGCCACTTCTCCCCTTTCCTAACCTCCTTGCCAACATGGCAGGTGCGGCATCAGGCAGGCAGACACTAGTCACCTCTGCAAGCACTGGGGACACACGCTTGCAAATCAGTAGCATTGTCTCACTGAGCGAAGCCTTGAATAAGCACCTAATTGTAGCATTTCTGTGAAGGAATACTAAATGAGTAGCTCCGATGGCAGATAAGGGGGGATGTGATGAGCATCTGAAAGCATTTGAAGGGTCTGTGTGCAAAAAAGGTGGAGAAGATGGACTGGCTGGCCTGAGAGGGATCACTGAGGAAACATTGAGCAAAGGAGTATTGGGGTCAAAAAGAGAACAAGATGCCTGTCCTTGATAGGTGGCCAGACAGGATCTTGAGGACACTGCAGCCAGTCTGGAGTTTTTTTGCACAATTGTTTCAACACTGATTCATTCAAATCATTAATTCATTGATTAATTTGTAGGAAAGAATGGGCCAGTTTTGACAAGGATGGAATTTGTGTTCAAAACTCCAGATGACACGGGGACTTCCCTGGGCCAAGGGAGGTATCATAGTATCATAGTATCATAGTAGCTAGAGTCGGAAGGGACCTAGGTAGATCATCTAGTCCGACCCCCTGCCTTGCCAGGAAAGAGCACCGGGGTCAGATGACCCCGGCAAGGTGCTTATCTAACTTCCTTTTAAAAATCCCCAGGCTAGGAGCCTGCACCACTTCCCCTGGAAGCCGGTTCCAGGC
>NW_017728909.1:15658623-15687931 GCF_001723895.1 Crocodylus porosus | reverse complement strand
GCGTCTAATGATTTGGTAACCTGATCGTAAAAGGCCACCAGGTTGGTCTGACAAGACCTGCCACTGATGAACCCATGTTGGTTGCCCCTGAGCATAGTCTTGATCAAGTAGAGCAGAGGCCTTAGCCTGGGTTTTCCTTTTCCCAAGTGAGTGCTCTGACTACCGAACAAAGCTGAGATAGACGGATAAGAAATCCCTCCTTTTCTTTCTGAGTTTGCTTCATCACAACATGGGGTGGGAGAAGTGTTTCCCACCTGGATGTAATGGAAACCTTATTGCTAAACACCTGGGAGGCAAAACACTGTCACATGTACTGTCTCTAGTTCATAGGGGTTGTACACAGGGGCCAGGGAGTTGTGGAAAATCCACTTTTTGCCTCCGAGTCAGGCTTCAGAATCCCCCTTTTTATTTCATGAATGAGCGTGTTTCTACTCCTGGTCTTTATGAAGGATACCTTAAAATGTTCGGCGAATGTAATCAAATGCAGTGATGCCTGCCTTTGTCTTCAGATGACCTCATGCAATAGCATTTATTTGTGTGATCATTGGCTATATTCGTTTGTTCTGAAACCTAACAACAGTGTTGCAAATGTCAACATTATTAACTGTCTCACTGCTACCGGATCAGAATACCCAGCTAATGTTTGTATTATCCCAGAATGCCAAACTTCCTCCCACATCACCTCAGGTGTCAAAAAATGCTACCCAGATGTTAGATCTTCCAAGCCTCTTCTCTGACAATTGCTGTCATGTGGTTCAGCGCTGTCAAATCAAAAAACCTCTGACACACACTAATGTGGGAAATGTAAAATATGTACAGACTTGCGGGCACTGCAGTGATGTCCTTATTCATCTTCATTTAAATAATGCAAAACCCCTTCATTAAAAAAGCAAACAGACAAACCAAAGCTACTACAGCAGCTCTACCTTCCTGAAGCAACGTGCTGCAAAAGGCAGACGTGCAACGGATTTTATGTCCAACTTTTATAGCAAGGAGTATGCAGCTTCTTTCCCGAAGTGAAAAGCCCAATTGTTACTTAGAGGATAGGCTACACAATTCAAAAAGTTTTTTCTGATGGCTATCCTCTCTGCACCGACCATGGGCTAATTTCAAAGATCACCATTATCATGCGGTCTCAATCACTGAGGATGTTAAACCTTGCGACTAAGGCACAGAAGTGGAAAATACAAGATACGGTTCTAGTCTTGCTTTGAAACAGGCCAGGGAAATGTACTGGCTTACTTAGCGCCCCCGTTTCTTAAGCAGCTAGAAGAGTATTTCATTCATTAAATGAGAAGTAGAAAATTCTTTGAAATCAGCAAATGGAGGGCATAATTAGGATAAAACACAACACAAAAGAGTGCACAGGGTACTTTTTCTTTGGAAAAATCAATTCTTGATGTGGGTCATCTACCTGACGTGTGACCAAGGATTGTGGTCACAGGAAAAATGGGACTTAAGTTCTTAAGTCACTAAGGGCATCGCGCCACTACTTTCTGCCATGCTTGGGCGTGGTGCTAGGAAAACATGCCCTTCCCACTTGTTCCTGCTACACGTATGCCAAATGTCCAAAAAAAGTTATATGGCTGCCTTAGAGCAGTGCCAGAGCGAAGAGCCTGAGAGCGCCATACCAAACAATGGCTATGTTCCCTTTGATTGGCACTTAGTGTATTCGAAGTGGGCAGGACTTGAACTAGAAATACCGGAGGGGTAGAGGCATACCCTAAAATAGCTTTACTTTACACGGGAGGGATCAATGCTCGCTGACGTTCAAGGCAATATCATATAAGTGTAAAGATGCATTGCTTGTTATTTTTAAATTGTCTGAGAAGTGGGTAGGGGAAATGCTAAATGTAAGCATGGGTCCTGCAAAAGCCCCTATGCACATAGCCAATAGTTCATATAGGAAAAGTCTCGCTGCATTTGCATGGACTGACTCACTCACGTGAAGTTACTTGCATGTATCCAAGTTTACAGCCTTCAGACCAGCATTTGGACTGTTCTGTTGCAAATCTGTTGTGAGCTCATCGGGATGCACACAGTTTGAACTAACCAGTGTAGAAACAGTTTAAAGAGGTTTTTTGTTTGTTTGTTTTTGCTTTGTGGGTAATAGAGATAAAGCCCTGGCATGTATGTATGTACATATATGGTGCATCTACACATTGCCCTATGGCAATGTTGTGACTGTGCCGGGCTTTACTACTTCCTTTTAGAAGTCCTAAAGCCCAGCTCAGTAACTGCCCATAGTATGCCATATGCATGACACAGGGTTAGCTTTCGTCACTACTTCACCGTAGTGGCGTGCTCTGCCCCATTTTAATACACCACTACGGCGAAGTAGCAGCAAAAAGTAAACGAGCACCATACGCATGGCACAATACAGGCAGTTACTGCCCCATGCTTTAGTACTTCTAAAGGAAGTACTAAAGCACAGCACAATAACAATGTCACCATAGGGCAATGTGTAGATGTGTCCTATATGTATGTGTTTATATATTTTGTTTAAATCACTACAAACTTATCCCAATCTTCCCGATAACAGAAAGGAAACATAAACCCAGAGGACTAGATAGATCCCCTTGACAGATCATTTTATAAATTTTGTTGCTGATGTTGTAATATTTTCCCCATCATCAAATTCCAAGTAATGTTGTATAGAAAATGAACTTAGATCCCAGTTTTGACAATGGGAATAACTTTCCTGACACTTAACTCCTCTGTAGTTCATGGTTGGGTTAGATATGTCTTTGGGGATCAGTTGTTTCCTCTGTTGCAGCTTGTATTTCATTCATGCAAAACCAAAGCATTTATACCCGCTTTTCCCCACTGTGATACAGTGGCCATTTTTACTACCTGTTAGCAAGCTCTTCTCATAGGTGCCAGCTCTAAGGGACTAGAGAATCAGGCCCTCTGAACTGTTACAGAGGTCTTAACTTCCCATTGGGCACATCTAGAGTTCATTAATGCACCATAGTTACTGTGCATTTAAGTTTAATACTTCCTTAATAAAATACTAACTGGATGCACAGTAACTACAGTTACTGCACAGTAGTGCTAGTGCACCATTTTTTGTGACACTTACTGTGCAGTAGCCTAATAACACTTCACAGTAGATTATTAGCACAGTTTTTGTCCATCTCACTACCATGCTATGTCATTAGGCTACCTTGTAGTAGATGTTTAGTTACTTGGTCATACCTCTCCATTAGCCCTGATGCTGACAGATTATCAAGGTAAAAGCAACTGTTGTGTCCCCAGCCCCCACCCCATTTAATTGCCTCCTTAAGGATATATTGTGGCCTCATAGAAATAGATTGAACTCCTTAAATGGTACCCTTTTAGTCTTCTTAATCAAATTTAGTCTTTTATATTAACATATGTACCAATATTGTATTAGATCCTGATATGCTTATACAGACCCTTGCACCCATAAAGGACTCTACATACATGGAAGGATTTGCCCTGGGTTTGCCATGGTCTTAGGGCCTTTGCATCAGGTTGCAACACAATAAAAAACCAAAGATCAGGGTCTGTTGCAACCACTTGTTCGTTTATTTTTTTGAAATTTAAATGAAACAGATGGGGGAAATGGCTTGAAGAGAGAGCTCCAGTTCCTGCGAGAAATTCATAGTGAACAAAACTAAAAATCTGTTTATCTTGGAGAACTTGCAATGAATTATGAATGCAGATGTGCCACCAATTTGCACAGAGCACACACGCAGCTCATTCTTATTTAATCCCTCCACTCGAGCTATTTGTTATTTTTAGTATTATAAACTCAAGTGCAGAAGGCAATCTTAGCACCTGAAATATTTAAGGAGAAAAGTCTGATTAGATTAGCATGGAGAAAATTGATTCATATCAATTGGTTCACCAAATGCAGGTTAAGCAGTGTCCAGTGCTATGATTTGACTGCACCTTCCTGTTCAATTGTCTCTCCATTGTTATTGTCTTCTCAGACCACAGCCACAGAAGTCATCTTCCCGGCCTTTCCAACCTTGACATGACACTACCTCCCATGGAACATGCCACTTTTCCCCCTCTCTACCACATCTTATTCAAATATTTGGCTTTCAAATGAAAACTGCTTCAGCCTGCACTAGAGAAATGGCATTATGAACAAAGAAGAGGCAACAAGATTCAGTGGAAGGTGAGATAGGAGAGGAGAAGGAGAGAGACTATTGGGAGAAAGCGTGGGAGACAGGGAGTGCAACCAAGTTATCGATGAACAGATTGATACGCAGTCAAGAGATGTGATTGAATTACTGGTAGGTGCATCAAAGCCCTCTTCCATCCAGTACACTTTATTAAAATGCAACAGATACACAATAGGTTTCAGGATAGCTGAGCAAGTCTGACAAAAACCCTGGGGACTTTCTGTGGCAGATAGTCCATGCTGAAGTCGGTGCTGCTATCCAGTGCAATTGTTACCCAGTTTTGCTGGATTAAAGCTAATTTGGACGTGTCCATCATATAAACAGGAATTACGTCTACGAATTCTTGTTCATCTATGAGCAGGAATTACATGAGATCCGTGGGTACCTCGATATAAGCAGAAACGACATGTCAAACAAACAAACAAAAAAAGCGGAGAGGCAGAAAGGAGAAGCACAACCGGGGAGTTATAGGGTTTGAGATGTGGGAGATAACACTGGTGGGGCAGCTTCAGGCTCAGAAGGGGAGAGGGTGGAGAGCTAGGGCTGTGTAACTGGGAAGAAACTGGAGATAGAGAGAGCAATACATGGGAGCTGCCATATGACTGACCCTGGGGGTGAAGACAAGGATGTCAAGTGAAAGCGGAAAGAGATAAGACAAGGCAACCCAGGACAAAACCCTGTGGGATACTAAAAAATAGAGGTCAGGCTGCAGAGTCATGAAAGGAGACCTTTTTAAGGCTGGCCTGCAAGTCCAGGTGAGAATCAAAAGCGTACATCGGTGTGGGAACAAAGAGCACAGAAGCAGCGGAGGAGGAGGAGGAGGCTGAGATCAAAAGTTTCAAAGAGAGCAAGGCAGAGGAAGGAAAATAAGGTTAGAAAAATCCCCCTTTGGTTTAGCTAAGGGGAGGAGGTCACTAATGGTGTTAGTCAGGCAGCTTTCAGTGGAGGAGACAGGTTGGCAGTGAGATTAGACGGGATCAAAGGAAAGAGCTGGAGGAGCAGAAGTCAAGGCAATGTAAGTATAAGGCATGCACCCGGATTTTGGAAACAGAGAGGAGAAGGGAGATAAGATGGGAATTAAGGAGGCGAGACACTCATGCTGGACTTTGTGTTGCCACGCAATCTCCATGCAGTCCCTTTTGCTGGCTGGTGTCGAGCACGTCCAAATCAAAAGGGTCATTTTACTACTCGCAGAAGGACGTCAGCGAGGAGTGCAATGGGCCAGTCGGCAAACGGTTAATGGGAGGAAGCAAGGCAGCACGCCGTCACAGCCCAGAGCCTCCATCTGTAATGAGCAGGTGGCCCAGATGTCACAAAGGTGAGGGCTCCCTGCCTATCAGGATCAGCTCCCAAGGGCACGGAGCATTTTGTCCTCATTCACAGTACAGCCGGTGCGGGGTGAGGCAGGATAATTGGAGTGTAAATTGATTTACATTTAAATGTTGTGTTTTTATTACATGTGTTATTCAACATTAAATCTCAGCTTTTAAATTAGACAAACCAAGGTAAAGCTTGGGTTTTTTATATATATATATATTACCTTCCCTCTCCCCCCCCCACCCCTGACAAAAAGATGATTGACACGCCAAGGTAATACTTTTTAAATTCCTCCAATTAAACAAAGCGAATTTAATTTTAAGTTTAATTAAAAGGAAATTTAATTAGAAAGTAGATTAAATTTTAATTAAATTTCTCCAAAATCCTTATCCCTGCCTTTTCTGCTAGCATTTCTCTCAGAACCAAATCCCTTTTTAATATTCTTAAATTCTATTCTAGTAAACTTCCCCTTTATATTAAAACTATATCTGCCTGGCTGTACTCTCTCTTTTGGCAGGGACAAAAAAAAATCATTCCTCCTCTTCAGATAGGAGAAGAGCACACCTGAGATACAGAGAGACTCAGGCGCGACCAGAGGGACTCAGGAGCCTTTGGAGATGCTCGGAGTGCGACGTTGCTAAATTAACCCTGTGGTGCCGAATGGTCCAGGCACAGCCGGCCAGAGCAGGATCTTTGTGCTGCCAAATGTTCCTGGTCCAGAGCTGATCTTCTGCTAAATACGTCCAGTATGTCCACATGTGGTTACTGCTCAGCATTTCCTACGGTTCTTCTCGATTATCATGCACCTTTTCCCCCCTCTCAGTTTTCACAGCTTCCTCTGTGTTGTCATAGACCACACGTACACCAGCTGAGCGCAGGACCTGGGATGGCATGGGCAAAAATGTCTGGGTGGTTTCTTTTTGCTTCCCAAACTACTACATCTACCATTCATAATAAGTAACTGTGTCTGACCATAACAACCCATGATACCCTGCTCCAACAGCCGGCGAGGGATGCCGTATGGCAGCTCCTCTCATCCCCAGAGAGGAGGCAGCAGCTCATCCAGCCACACCTGGTGCCCATTCCAACCATTTTCTCTTGCCCCTGCCCCTGCCCCTCCCCCTGCCCGTGCCCCTGGGTTTCTGGGTCCTTATCGCTTCTTTTTTACCATAACCCATCTTTGCTCCTAGTATATTAATCTGAAACACTTGCCTCTGACTCATGTGTGTATTCTCCCCTTACAGCTTCTAGGTGCCCTAGCAAGTTGTAGCTGGGAAAGTCGCATCCTGGTTATCTTGTTTAATACTGTAGCGGGGCTGATTCCTGAGGATTGCTGTGGTACCTCCCCACCATCCGCTCCATGGCCACTCTGACCCTGTCCTGCTCTGCTGGTGTCTCAGGTCACTGCCCTATTGCTCACATGCTGTGCCTGGATGTCCAGCTAATATATATGGAAGGCTGCCGTTGAAAACCAGAGTAAACCTTCAGTGCTTTACTCGACTTTGCTCGTCCCTAGGCAGCTGTGTTCTGGTCTTAATCTCTGCCTAAGCAACGGTATTTCCATCTCTCTACTCTGGGCCCATGGACCCGGCCTCTCTCTGCCTCTTGGCTGCCAGTCGTGCCCAGCTGGCACTACTTATGGCCCCGCAGCCCCTAATTGCTTTAAGGAAAGTAATCAGGGCTTGTAGCCATCCCTGTAGCCATATCCAGGCCTTGCAAGTCTCACTCTGATGCCTTTTCCTGGGCCCTCTGGTCCTTCCTTAATACTAATTTCAGTCCAGCGGTTTCGGTCCGATAGTTTTGTTCACTAGTTTTGGTCCCTGACTCTAGCTGAACTGCTGTCCATCGCTCATGCACCGGGCTCTTCTCCTGTCTTGGCTTCAGCCGCCGCCACTTGCCAGGTCCCAGATGCCTGCAGGCTCTGTCCCAACTCCTGGCCCAGGCTCTGAACCTAGTTACATTTTCTACAACATGTGGCAATGAGTCCCACAAGTGAATTACACACCGTGAAAAAGAACATCCTTTTGTGAGGTTTAAGTCTGCTTCCTCGTACTTTCCTTGGAGGTCCCTTAGTGCTAGTATTGCAGGAGATGGTAAACAGTAAATCCCTCTTTACTTTCTACTCACGATTCATTATTTTATAGACCTTTATCATATTCCCTCTCAGTCAATTTTCTCTCAAGTGAAAAGTCCTGCCCTGTTTAATCCCTCCTCATACTGAAGACTCCCTGTGACCCTGAGCATCCCTGTTGCCCTTCTCTATACCCTCTTCAGTTCTACTACCTCATTCTGCAGGTGGGGGGGGACCAAAACTGCCTCCCAGCCCATGTGCCTACCTCCCAGCCTCAGGTGCAGAAGCGTCCAGCCCTGAAGGGTGTGTGCACCATGGGGGAGAGTGTATGGAAGGGTCTGCACATCCCCCCAATATCCCTCACACCCCACAAACCCTACACACCCACACTTCTCCCCCACAACCCCCCACATATACACACACCCTGCAATTTACCCTATGCCCCCACATGCACATAGACACACTCCCTCATAACCCCCCACAGCCCACCATATGCATATACACACCCCCAACCACTCCCCACACACTCTCCTACACACAATAAACAAGAGGAAGACTTCATTTTTGAGTTATTGTGCAATCACCTCTATATACACTACACAGACACAAATCATGACAGAAATATTTTTTGTAATAAAATTTAAATATGTTGACTTTTAGTATATGATTTGTTTTAATTTCTGGTTCCATGATGGCACCCCTCGCCCCAAAAGGAATACTTCTTGGGGCAAAGGGGGGCACTTCCAGTGACAAAGATCAGGGATTAGGGGCCGGACTTCCAGTCCCAGCATGGTGACCAAGGGGGCAGGGCTCCTGTCAAGGGGGTGGGGCTCTTGTCAAGGGGCAGAGCTACTTTTGCAGCCCTCAACAGCTCACCAAAACTCATTAAGTGTCTCTCCAGCCAAAATAATTGCCCACCCCTGTGCTGAACACTAGCCTAATGTTTTGAGAGAACTATCCACAATATTCCCAAGACCTCTTTCCTGAGTAGTAACAGCTAATGTAGAGTCCATGGTGGCATACATGCATTTTGAGTTGTTCTTTTCCATGTACACCACTTGGCCTCTATCCACACTGGTCAATCATCTGCCATTGTGTTGCCTTTTCACTCAAATATACAAGATCTGTCTGCAGTTCTTCATAATTAGTCATGGGGCCAGATCAGATTAATTTTCATAGGCATCTTCCCACCAGAATTGTGATGCCTAAAATGTAAGCAACTTACCCTAAAAGGGAAATCAAAATTGACAGGGTTAGGTTATAGGATCACTGTAACAGACAGAAGTGGGCATCTACAAGGGTGAGCCAGAATGCCTGAGCACTAAGCATGGCATCCCCTAGAGTTAGGCCGTAGGGAGGGTGAGGCACCGAGGTGGATCTGAATTTTTTTTTCCTCCTCAGAGTTTTACCACCTGACTCGGGGCTGAGAGAAATGTGTCTCCATCATACTGGGATCTAGAATTACCAAAAGGAATGAAACAGACTATGGTGCTGCTGTCCACTTTCTATATTATAACATAGTAGTTATAACACTTATCTAGACCTGGGACACTTGGGGTATTTTTACACGGGCTCTGGGGCCTAGGGGGATAGGACCTTAATTTGAACTGCTCTAATTAAAACACCTGCAGTGTCTTGTGTATCATAATCCCTGCACTTCAAAATGGTGGTGGGAGTGCTTTAATTAAAGCTTGTTTGATGAGCTTTAGGTAAAGCACCCTCATAGCCATTTTGAAGTTCAGAGACGCTGATACATAAGAAATGAAGGCTTGCTGGAGCACAAGCACTCTATTAATAAAGTAGTTACAGCGAGTCAGAGCAGCCACCAGTCACATCTACAGGCACCGGCTCTTGGTCCTCCTTATATTGAAGGATTCAAGCCCACATCTTTCACACCCCAGAAAAGTGTTGAAACAACACACTCAAGGCAAGTCTGGGTGTGGGGCAGGGATGGCTCCTTCACTTGTCCTGCTGAAATACGGACACAAGAAAGCAAAGAGAGCAAAAGCCATGATGTTAGAAAGTGGCATGGAAAAGGGACCCTGACTTTGTAGCTCTGTGGTTCGTACACTTTTCTGGGAGTTGGGAGTTCTGGGGCTGGTCTCTGCTATCAAGACTGCTTTGCCTTTTACCAGCAGTTAAAAAAAGAAATAACCCTGGCAGCACAAATAAAACAGATATACCAGCTGTATAGTTGGGAGAGCTGTTGGATATGGTCTCAGGCATCAAATGCCTTTCCTCCGGTCTGAGCCTCTTGGGCTTTTCCTGTACCTTGATGGCTACAACAACACTCCTACTTAGACCTCTTGCATGTATTGAATAATGACTCCCTATCCTTGCAGAAGCAAACACTGACTGTGCCCTTGTCCCCTTGCTTTACCTGTGGCAAACTAGGAAATAAGCTAGACAAACACTTCTCAGGAGTGGTTTAGAAAGGGATATTCCTGCCTTGAGCAGGGGGTAGGACTACATGACCTTCTGAGGTCTGTTCCATGCCTACTTTTCTACATTTCTGTGAATCCAAATAAGATCTAATATTGTCAATAAAGTCAATAGTGAAGTTCCCAGTGCACTATTCCATAGGTCTTTCCTAACTGTTCCACTACCAAGCCCATCATTCATGCATTTTGCTTGCACCTTGGAAAACTCTGTAGCAGCTAACAGCTTTTTTTTCAGCCCCTACTTTTCTACTTGCTGACACTAGAGAGGTCACTTGGGTTTTTCCTGGACAGCATTCTCTTTTTGAAGTTGCTTTCCTTCCCGTTCCCTCACCTTGGGGTCATCGACTCCATCCCTCTGGGTACCCCGCTCACCTCCTGATCTTCATATTTGCCTTACTTCTCCCCTACCCACTCCAACTAGTCAACAACAGTGCCCTTTCTTCTCGCCAGCTGTCAGTGTGCTTCTTCGCAGTGATGTTAACTCTTTTCTTAAGCTTGACCCCGTTGGGCTTCTGAACAATGGAATTACAGCCTTATGTTTGTTTCTCTCCCTCAAAAATAAACACAGGTTGAGTAACAAAAAATCATACACGTTGGTTCTGTGCTGCCGGTGGTAGCTGCAAAGTACGTACAGCAAGGACTGATGGATAGCACAGGTCAACTGTATTTACATATCATACTCTTCAAGGTGAGCTAGGAGGCTAGAGGCTGAAAGTCTTCTGTCTATAAACTATCCAACAAGTCCTAAATAAAACTTAAAAGTGCTTCTCAAATGTGAGCAGTAATCATTTGCTAAAGCTACTTTTATCAATTATCACTTGGTTCTCAGCCAATGATTGTTTTATGGTCATTGTTTAGATTACAAGGAACTATTTTAGTAAGTCAATGATTCTCAGCCAGGATGATGCTGCACCCTAGAGTATCTTGTGGTCCTTTTTTACCGGAGCTATGGGATGCCATGCAATGTTAGCACTGCTAGGTGTGCAAACATGATCCATAAGGTAAACCCAGAGATTTCAAGCAGGAAATGATAGTGTTAAAAGCATTCTGCCCTGTTGTGGTCTTTCAGAATCCTTTGGAATAGAAGCATTTCTCTACTACTTTTCTGTAGTCAAAAACTGAGTAAAAACTCAGAGCTGGCATTTTCTGAGGGGTACCCTGAGTTTAATGAGGGGTGCCTTGATTCAAAAAAGGTTGAGAATGAGTGTAATAGGTGCTACACAAACACATTGCAACAGATCGCTTCTGCCCCAAAGAGCTTGCAATTGAAATAGTGACACAAAAAACCGAAATGGGTTATCACTAATTTACATAGGGGAAACTGAGGCACAGAGGGGTCAATTAGGGATGCTGAGCGCTTGAAATTACAGCCTTGATAAATTCTGAAGAATCTTGTTCCATGCGATTTTCCCAAAGCCACATAGGAAGTTAATGCAAAGCAAAAAAATTAACCCAAATCTCCAAAGTTCCAGCCTAGTACGTCAAGGTGCCTATATATGAGCATGGAGCCTATTCAAATACAGCGCGTTGGAGTGGACTCAATTAACTGAGTCTGCTGGAGCATGCTAATTATTATGCTCCAACCAGCCCCTGCATCTCGTGTATCAGCATCTCTGCACTTCAAAATGGTAGCAGGGGGGATTGAACTAAAGCCCATTAAACTAGCTTTAGTTCAAGTGCCCCCGCTGTCATTTTAAAGTGCATGGACACTGATACACGAGATGCTGGGGCTCTTTAGTTAGAGCGGCTCTTGGAGCTACTCTAATTAAAGCACTCAGCCCTGGAGCACATGTAGAAGTGCCTTTGCTGTCAAATGAACATGGTTTTTCATATGGAAAAAACTAAAGATAGCAGCAATAGGAAACAAAATGACATGTTTGGGAAACTGTGATACTAACCCAGCTATCTATCTCAGCATCAAATAATATTAACCCTTTATATTGGTTTTTAGATTTTTTAAACTTTCACCTAAGTTTGGTTCATCACTACGCCAGACCCTAACCTGTTTACCCTCATTCTCATGGACTCAGATTTGCCAAACTCTCCTCCTTTTTTACCAAATCCCTCCTTCATATCAGACCTGGTTAAAAGATTCTAGATGGAATTTTTGCCTGTTGAAAAATGAGGCTTTTTCAATGGAATTTTCCCTTAGGATTATCTGAGCTGGTTACATCAGGTCAGGTCTTCATCAATACCGGTGTCTGTCCAAACCACTAGCAAGCCTCATTGCTGTTATAATTGTGAGTCCTTCAAGCCCCTATTGCACCTGTGGACCTTTCTTTCCAACCAGACTACATTATCCATCCTACACCATGATCACTTAGATTAAATGGGGTCAGAATATGTTGTATGCATCCAACATCTGACACCTTAAGATTGGAAAATGTAGGCATACATTAAAATTGACACGCTTGTTCTAGTTTCAGCATTGCCATTTCAAAGCATTCAAAGATCACAAGTCAAACCTGCAGAATGATGCCGTGGGGTCATTTGTCTTACTGTATTTGAAGGTTCAAATTTTGTTCATTTTTTGTTTTTACTACCCTTACTGAGCATTTTTACATGTGCTCCAGGGATGGAGGGTGGGAGTGTGCTTCAATTAGAGTAGCTCCCAGAGCCACTCTTATTAGAGTGCCCAGAGTGTCTCGTGTACCATCATCCCAGAGCTTCAAAAAGGTAGCAGGGGCACATTATCTAAAGTTCACTGGGCATTTAGTTAAAGCACCCCCACCTCCATTTTGAAGAATGGGGACAATGATATGCAAGATGTGGAGGCTGGCTGGAGCATTTACCATGCTCCTGCAGACTTGATTAATTGAGTCTCCTCTGATGTGCAGTAATTACCAGGGATCCTCCTTTTCTGGGATTTAAAAAAAATCCCCAATTATCAGCGAAATCAAAAGTCACCCAAAATCCACATTTTTTCTGTAATTTAAATGAAGCACCACTAATATAGAGAGATATATTGATGTTTCATTTTAATAATGGAAACGTGGATTTGGGGTTCCTTTTTTTTCTCTGAAAATGGGGATTTTTTTAAACCCGAGAAAACCAGGATGCCTGGTAATTACAGCCTCCTGTCTCATGTACATATGTCTGAAGGTTCACTTCTTTCTTGCTTTCCTATTTAAACACTAGGGAGCAGATTCCATTAGATGTCTAAGTAAGCTTGAGTGCCTAAGTGTGATTCTAGTCTGCCTTGCTCAACTCCCGAAAGTCCATGAATGCATCTACTTTCATAGCACGCCTTCTTCTGACCCTTAAGACTGAGTCCTAAAAACCAGTGAGGAGGAGGAGGACTCACCAACCTCTCACATTAACTGCTTTTCAGGACATGAGTTGAGTAGAATAGAATCACACGTAGGACCTGAGTCTGCATGCATGCATGAATATGCCCATCCATTAGCACCTAAGTAGCCTTTAGCCTTTAAGCATCTAAGTTATGGTACTATTCCAACCTGTTCAAAACCCTGAAAGCCATTTGGTTGGAATCATTTGAAAACCGTTTGAAAACCCTGCAAATCTACTCTCTGAACAACAAAAGATAAGCGGGTCCTCAACCTCACTGTTTTTTTTGTCTTGATCTTGGAGCTAGGATGATGGTGCATTACAAGTAGACAAATTAACAATTTTTCAGGCACTCAGGCAGGGTGGAATAGGATAAGACTGTAATGGCTAGGTCCATTTAGGAACCTAATAGGTGGAAAAGTATTTGACTCTTACTTTTTTGCTTTAATGAAAGCTAAGAGCCTCTTGTAATCACATGACTGGCAGCTAGGACTTTGAGGAAAAGCACCAAATATTAAAAGACTCTTAAAATAAATAAAATCACAAACAGGTGGTAACACTAAGTCTTGTCAATATTTTTGAATCTTTCAGAATGACATGCACCCTTTAGATGTAATTACACGGCTGTAATTTTGTAGGAACCCGACACTGGATCACAGCAGTGGTCCAACTACATCAGCAATTCTGTCTCTGCCAGGGACAAAGGGAATCTTCATAGATTTACAAAAAGGGTTTTGAAAAGCTGGGTTCAAAAAGATTTTTTTCTACCCTGCAATAGTTGTAGGTTGTCTTCTGCTCTGAAACCTCAGGGTTTATATCTTTCCCTTGCTAATGACAATTAAACCTACTCTTCAGAATTAAGCCTACTCTTTAATTTACCTGAAAAGATAAGAGCTCTTTCTTTACTTAGGAACAAAAATAAAGACAGTTTTATAGGGTGTGTTTCATTCCCATTGGGTGCCCACTAGCCATGACTACTGCCCTTTGGGTCACACAATCAACCTCCTCACTCATGAAGACGAATGTTGTATCAGACCAGCAGTAAGCCATCATCTATTCTTGAGAGAGAAAGAGAGTATATAGCATGACCTTCCTTGAAATATTGGATCTATTTACACGGGTTTGCGTGGACCACATTACTTATGAGTCACCAAGGGGAAACAGAGCTACCGGTAGATAAAGCGATCAGTGCAAACCATTGTAAATAAATCTGAAATTTCTATGAAGGTCGCACTATGTCTGATTTATACTACAGCACCCTATGAAATAATGTTGACCAGGTAAGTGGTTTTCAATATTTTTTTATTCGCGTAAGGGAAAATACCACTGTTGTTGCTTGGGGGCTACTCTATTTTAAAGTCCAGCTGGTTAGAAAGATGACACATGCTAAGAAAAGGGTAAGTTATTGATGTTTGCATATGACTGAGCCTGAGACGGCATGATTCTGTCACCTTCGCTCAGAGTCGGACTGCATGGAGCTGGTGAGGATCAAACACAATCACTGGGTGGGTGAATCTCCTAAGGGGGCTCAATTGAATTACCTTTAGTATAATACCTTTACCTGTGCATGTAGTCCCACTGAAGTCCACGCATACATCCACCCTTGGCAATATTCAGTAGAAGCATAGATGTCTGGTTTTAGAGGTACAACATGGGATAATGGATTGGTTATGGGACTGGAAGTCCAGGGTCTCCTTCAAGAGCTCAGCTAAGTCATGTTGGTTGAGTGCATTTCTGCTTTGTTGCCCATCTTGTCCATTTAGAGTGGAAGCTCTGCACATGAGGACTTGCTTCTCACAAGGCATGCCGGTACCATGGGCCCCTTTTCAGCCAGGCTGCAGGGTGCTACTGTCTTCATTACTGGCACAGTCATTCTTTAAGGAGTATGGCATATGTGCCAATGAGTTCTTTGATGGCTGCTGAGTCTGATGCGGGTAGGACACTCCCATGCACTCGCAGTGCTCTGAATCCAAGCAGCAGATTCTTTCATCCTCTGACGCCGGTCATCACAAAACTCGATCGCTGGTCTGTGCAGATTTCGGGATGCTTGCAAAGATGGTTTAGCATCCTTTGAATCCTGTGTGGATGATTGAGAAAGGAGTGCAGAATACTGCTCTGGTTGGTGGAGTCATCTTGCATATGGAGCAAGGTGCTGTGAGGAGGACTGGGTCGAGTTTTGTGGGTACTTGTGTAACACAGCTCAGAATCAGGTCCAGAAAAGTGCTTTGCATACTCCTCAAGCTGGTGTCAGGAAGGATTTTTTCTCTGAGGTCAGATTGGCATTGGCAGCGGGCAGTTCTGTTGCCATCTGTACCATGGGACATGGTCCAGTGCCCTCATCTCCCCTGCTTATACCTACAACAGGCTGTGGAGCAGTTTTGTTGCTTTAGGTAGTACTCCTAGCATTTGTGTATGAGGACTTGAAGTGCATGATTTGGGGTTAAATAATTGCCTGCAAGTGCAGAGGACTGAACTCAATGGCCCACAAGGACCCTTCCAGTCCTAAGCTTTTATGCTTCTAAACTGCTGAGCCTGCAAAACTAGAATGGGAATTTCACGTGAATAATTTTCTGGAAAGATTTACAGGATTCAGGCTTAAAGCTTCACACAATAACTAGAAGTCGAAGAAGAATACAGAAGGTGGGACTTGATAATCAGGGAGTCCTGTATCCTGTGGTCCATTCAGAACATCGACCATTTAAATTAATTTCTTGAAACAGAAACAGATGACTGGAGTGCATAACTCCATAAAAGAAAAACAAGCCAGGACCTTATGACTGAGCTTTAGGCTTACTCACACATATAGCCCTTACTTAGTTGAGTAGAGAATTAAAGATTAAAGGGGAATGTGAGGGACTTCAGAAGGACTAAACAAATCTAGGTGAGCGATTGCAGAGGAAATTCAGTGTTGACAAATTCAAGGTAATGCACATTGGAAGGAAGAATTTGAATTATTTCTACACGGTGTGAGATTCTAAATTAACTGGAACCACGTTCAGGAAAAAAGATATGGGCATCATTGTCGATGCTTCATCGTACAGCTTGTAAGCAGGCAAGTATAGTACATGTAAAAATGGGGTAGAGCATAATAATACTATTTAAATCAATCATGAATCTTCAGCAGAATTCAGTTCTGATCACCCTATCATTAAAAAGACAAGGAGAAGTGAAAAGTGCCCAAAGGAGGGTGAGAAAAATCATTGGAAGCATGGTGAGATTTGTGTATGAGAAGAAATCAAAAGGTTTTGAATGGTCAGTATAGTAAATAGGTAAATAGGAGAGATATGAATAAAACTATACAAAACCATCAGTTGTATAGAGAAAATTAACAGTGTGTTCTCACTTAATTCGTTTCACTTACAATGGAGAAAAAGAGGCAGGCTTTTTCACATAACTCATAGAATAGCTATGGAACTCATTGCCACAAGATGCCATTGAGAACAAGGCCATAATAGATTTAAGATGCTTTTAGATATGGGTACGTGTGTGAGAATACTTACAATTATGCACAATTATATTATTTATGATTTTTTTCCTTGGGGATAGAAACATTCATGTTTAAGGCCATGAGTCAACAGTAGGGTTGGAAAGAAACTTATTCCATAATTATCTACTGTAGGATTTCTTCTTTCTCTGAAGCACCTATTGCTGGCCACACTCAGTCAACATTGTTCAGAGAATATAGTGCCAGATCAATTGCTTGAGTGCTGTTGGCCAAATCCAATGTATCAGTCCCTATATTTGAAAACAAAATAATTAAATATATGAATATTACAGGATGTGCAACACATGATATGATATATCATGCTTATAGACATTACTTGAGTATTTCTCCATGGTGTTGTATTTAAAGAATGCATCGTAACTCAGGCACCAGAGTTCAAGTTGCACATTCAATATTTCCTAACATCTTAAAAGCAAATCCTTAAGATTCGGTAATGATGAAGGAGGAATGGCCCAATTCTTCATTGTCCTGAACTTTGCACAGATATTTTCACCAGTGCAGTCGCTGCACAGTGGTTGTGAAGTATTCTAATTCAGTAGGATTTTACCCCCGTTTTAAAGTGTTGTAAATGACTACAGGAGGTCCAAGGCAGCAAAGAATTAGCCCTTTCTCATTTAGCTGGATAAAGACAGTGTCCTTGGGGGAAAAATAAAGAACTACACATTGGTCTTGCTTGATTTGTTGGTGGCAAGACATTGCAGTATCATGAAGCTACCTTAATAAAGTTGCATGAAAACTCAGCGGTTTTGTGGCTGGCTTCATTGGAAGCATCCCTAACCCTTGGTTCTTTTCTTTTGCTTTTATTTTCCTTTCTGTCTGGTTCAAACAACCACCAATTTCCAAGGTAAGACTCAACCCCGTTTCATATGGTTAGTGATAGGCAGCATAAATCAAAATGAGGCTCTTGAAAAGCCCCCTCTCCTCCACCCCTCCCAAAACTCACTAAACCCTCAGTCCCAGTTTTGCAGAACTCTTGCTAAATGGGACGCTCTTTCAGACCGGTTTGCATGAAAAAGAAAATTGGTGCATGTCAGTCGACTTCAGGTTTCCGTAGGAACTCTTCTCATGACTTTGTCATCTTTTGCAGTTTTGACACATATCAAGACCTGTTACCAAATTTGTACCATAAAAGTAAAAGCCTAATATAACTACCACTAGCATAATTTTACTGAACTATGATGAATTATCATCTAAAGGATATTACATTCCACATTGTGGAAGAGGAGCACCTTACAAATGATAAAGTGTGTATATAAAAAGCTTATGTGTGTGTGTCCAATTAGCTTTGAATGGTTATTTAAAATATATATTTTCTTATTTTATTTGAATGCATTATCCCAGGAACCCTGAGGCCTTGAGTTTTGATTTCAACCTGCATGCTGCTGCTTTGATCTATGTCGGGTCTGTCTGCCAGCGTAGAATATGATCGCCTTCCAGTAGCGAATCCAGCAAAGTGACTAACATCTGTCGTGTGTGGTTCATTCTGCCTCCTTGTTTCCCCAGGGAGCATTGTGTGTGCCGTGTAGTTTTTCTCTTCTGGTGGGGCTTTCTTTTGGGAGTTTTATTTATGTGTTTACAATCTATGCAATACTCCTTATTTGTTCGAGAGAAGAAAATCCAAGGGCCTTGCCTTGGAGAGCTACCTTCTGCACTTTGAGCAGAAGAACTAAAGGAGAAGAAATCCACGGTGAAACTATAAGCAAAAGTGGAGCCTCGAATGTGGTCATCTACACATAAGTAGGCACGCACTCTTCTGCGCGCTCACCCCAATTCTCTTATCCTTGTGCTATTTTCTGAAAACAAATGAAAGACAGGGGCGTGTTTCAGTTCTTTCTTCCATGTGTTGTACAGGCAAGAGCTATGGACAATGCCCATTATTACTAGCCTCCAAGCCTGCAAACTCAGGACCTCATCTCAAGCTTGTTACCATCTGCACAAATGGAGAACCCCACTGAAACCGGTGGAGCACTTGATGGACATAGAGATATGCCTGCAGGGATCCAATCGCAGGTTTGGGGCCTGTATATGCATTACCACATTAAACAAAATTCAGATGATGAAGATACTATTGTTGTTGTTCTGCTGCTGCTGCTCTTGACATCGTCATCATCATCATCGTCACCTAAGTGTATAGAGCATTGCCACGAAGACCAAACAATGACTTCTTGGTCATAGAAAGGAAACTTTCGGGATGATCCTCGAAGTGAGACTTTTTGAATGGGTGAGATAGTTCTCCCCAGTTTTAGCTTTCTTAAGACATACAGGCTTTTGGTTGCTGTATTGCTTGGGAACACTACTCATGGACCAGAACCAATGGCAGCTCCAAAGGCCTACAAATTAAGCAAGTTTACAATCTGAGCAGGTGATCAAATGGCCACATTACTTCTTTTAATACCTGAAACTGCTATTTACTGTATTCTGGCTGGAAATCCTTTTTTGTTTTTGGTTTTGGGTTTTTTTTGGTATTCAGGTATTCATTCCCGTGACTACCTTCCTTTCCCTGACCCATTTTTATTAAAATGCTGATGACCCTCGTAGCTCCGTAGTGAAACACCAGGGTTCTGGCAGCAGCTCAAATTCCAGCTGAAGACTTTCTGAAACTCCCTGTAAATCTGTCTGTTCTGTTGTTCTACAGACCCAGCTTTACCATCTGCCTCATGAACTGCGTTTTTGTTGCGGTATTTCACAAGTTTTAAAATACGGTTATTGCAATCCATAAACCGGCTTTCACAGAGATTATTAATTAAATCCAAAATATTGCTCTGATGTGCTTTCGGAAATATAGTGCAAACGTCATGGCACTTCAGCCATTATAACCCATCTACATAACATTACAGTCGATCTCTTAGAAGCTCAGATTTTTTTTTTTTCCCTTGTAACAGTCCAAGAAGTAAAACCTGGAGCCTTAAAGTCAGGTGGATGAGATAAATTGAAACGGATCTTATTGCTCCCAAACACTCTCCTGGAAATAATGGCATCTTGACATTTTATCAGTCACTCATGCGGTCATTCTCAGCGGTATCAGCCAGAGCTTGAAGGATAGAGCCGTAAAGAAAGGATTGTCAGCCATAAACATCCCTCAAAACCATGAAAGCCACAAATGAAAGCTTAAGTAATGGAGGACGCAGTACCCTTGATATTTCAACAATTACCTGCAACAACAGGCTTTGTTCAGAGCCCTGGCCATTTTTTCAAAAGGTTTTAGTTGTCATAGCCAGGATGGTATAAAAAAAGAGAAAAAAAAAAAGACTGAGAAACAGAAGAAAGGATCTAATGCCCTGGTGTGAAAAGATAAACTTGGGTTGCCGCCTATTCAAGAAAGTTTATGGAATTTTTTCAGTTTTTTAAACTCATGATTTATTGATTGAAAGATATCAGACTGATTAAGCTTGTAGGGATTCCCCTCCCCCACCCCCGAGATCCTTAGAAAGATATTTGTGATGCTCAGCTGTTACCTCCGTGGCCATTTCTGATGTCAAATTATGGAGGAAAAAAAATGACATGTGCAAGAGCTCAGCAGTTGAAGGAGCTTCAGTAATGGATAAAAGTGAGAGTGTGGGAAAATGAAAATGAATTTGACTTCATTACACCATTATATTTTGGGAAACATGACAGTTTGGCCAAGGATAAAATGGTAAAAAAAAAAAAAAAAAAAAGACTAATTTGAAATAGTCTTTGTGCTATTATCTTAGCAATTTTCAACTCATGGAAACTGAGTAGCACACAGTGCTTGGTATCTAAGTCAACCCAAACTCAGGAGGCAGCAAACAAGAAAGGTTAAATACTCTAGAAATTGCATTTGTAGAGTTTCTCAACTTAGGAGATTAATAGTTACTCAAAGCAATAGATAAATATTAGCAGAAGGCCATTAGCAGAGAAAAACACATCAGTGAATCAGAGCTCCCCAGCTTATCAGATCAATTTTAAATAGGTTTATCTTGGACTTTTCTAACACTTAATGAGGAACAAATTGTTTTTTTTCCCCCCCCTTTCTTTTTGTTTCCTTGCCTGTGTTGACTTTTTGATATTACCTGCATATAACAATTAAAATAAATGGGCTGCTGACACAAGTGCTTCAATTCCATCTTCCCCCAGGATCCTGGATACGGTCATTTTATAAAAGTTCCTTTTTATTACTCTGCTTATGGTGACCTCAAGTTTAGTAACAAATGAGCCAGTGTTTATTGGCACCCACCAAAAGCAGCTAGGATTAAAGAATTAAATGGAAATGAGAACAGAAACACTTGGCCTGATTTCTTTTTCTTTGACATCAGTGCAGATCGGGAACAACACTGAGGAAGTCAGTGGAATTTAGCAGTGATGAAATCACAGCCAAGGAGAAGACAAACAGAGCCCTTTTTTTTTTCTGTAGAAAATATGAAAACAAATGCAACATGGATTGCAAAGCCCCCTTTTTCTATTTTAACTCTCACACCAAAATTCTGGTTTCTTCTCCAACAGCATCCGATGAAGGAGGTTGTTGCCTACAAAAGCTCATGACTTTGAACCAGCTGGTTTCTAAGAGGTCACCCTGTTCTACCCAACTACAGAGTTATAGTTGAAAGATGTCAACGCTAAGGCCAACAGAATCCATTTGAAGTGCTTTAGCCAGGACAGGGAAGAGAGGAAAGCAGGTAGGTATTTGGTCAACGACTACCTATGGGTAAGGCAGTTTGGTCTAGCACATATTTCACCAGCATAAGCGTTGGGCAGCCTGGGTGCAGGTTCTGACTATCTCTGTAATCATGGAAAAGTCTTTTGCTTTCTCAGTACCTCTGTTTTCCCTTCCCCCTTCCATGTGTGTCTCTTCAACCTGTGAAGTCTTCAAGGAAGGGACGGTCTCTTACTGCCTGCCCCTGCATGTCACCTTATGCAATATAATATTTGAATGACCAGATCACAGCTGAGTCAAGCAGGCAATGGCCTGGGGCAAGTTTCCAGAGCAGGATCCACTAACACCTCTGGAACTGCAGTTCTACCACATCCCGGACCAAAAACTGGCACATATTATCTGAATCCAAAGACCTGGATTTACAAACCAGTCTGTCTCTGGACTCACAGGTCCTGCGGCCAGTGTCTCATCTCACATCCTGCCTTTCCAAAAGTTTTTGAAAAGTATAATAAGGAGAGAAGAGAAGTATTTAGAATGAAACAAGATAGGCATAACTGGCTGTGATGAGGTATATTAAAATGTAGGTTGGATATCCAGGAAAACCTCCTGGCATTAAAATTTATTAGACTGCAAAATAATTTCTCAAAGAAAGAGGTTGAAACTCCATATTGCTTTCATCTCATCAAAATGCATTGGACAAAACACTGGAGAACGTACTATAGGGAACAGCCCTGAATTGGCAGGGAGATGGACCAGATGTTGCAATACAACAGGTCTTTTTCATCTCTAGCTTCTCCTATGCCAGCAGGTAGTCTTCTTTCAATGGAGCTGTAGCCTTGTATACCAATTAGAACTGGGCAGGGAGTGGATCAAGAACATGCAAAGTTTGTCATGGAAAATTAGGAGCTCACACTCGCGCCATCAGGATAGCCAGTAGCTCCTTAAGTACGAGGGCTCATGGTTCAGCCCCAACACATTCAGTGAGACCAGGCATTCACTCAGGTGAACACCTGAACTACCAGGATGTTGGCTATAGTGGGGAAGCATTGTGTCCCTGTATAGGTATGTCTAGAAATTCAATCCTGAAAAAAACCCAAGCAAGCAAGGGTTAATGCTGGTACAATCCTGCACAGTGTTTTGGTTCAGATGAAATACAATTTTTTCTCCAAAAATTCCTAGCTGGTTATATATTTATGGTTGTTTTTGTGCAGAATGTGGGTGTACAAGGCATAACGGGATCACAAATGCGACTCTCTTTAGCCCAGTCACAGCCAGCACGCTACACATATCTACCCTCCGACGGCCTCAGAATTGCCTTCATTCTGCAAATAGTGATGTTGGCAAGTTTCAAAATCTTCTTTTGAATTCATTTATTCATCCCATTTCCATGACAAAGCAAGTGCTTTTTGTCTGAGTGTTTCACATTTTTAATGATGGAAGATTAGAGCTACCATGAGGTTAAATGATAGAGGATAGTGTTTGGGCAAGTTGAAATACCGATAAAACATACATTTTATCTTTTATGAAGACTTGCTTCTTGCTAGTCTGTGTCAGCAGGAGCCTTCAACGTAATAGTGTTTAAGTAGTACACTTAGCTGACCTGTGAAACAGCTTCTGGTAACCACTGCTCAAAAGCTCCATTAAGGCTCCGAGCCATTTAAGCTGATCAAGTAACACTGTAGTGAGACTTTCTTCAAGTGACTTGAGGAGTTTGATGTATTTTATAACTAAATATCACCATCATGGGCCTTATCCTATGAGGTGCTAAACATCCTCCACTTTCATTAGCAGCATAAATGCACTCAGCACTTTACAAGATTAAAATAATTAAATGAAAAAAGGACCCTTAAGATACTGACATCTCTATTTTCCAAGGTTAAAAAAAAAAAGAAACTTAGCAACATTTTAAAAAGACAAAACAAAGCAAAGCAGCAAGAACCCCACATAGCAATTACACGAACAGATGATATTAATGATGAAGCTAATTATAGAATAAATTCTCTTCCCTCCTTTTGTTCTCCCCCTTTGTCCCACCTCCCTTCATCATTATCTCTAAATCCCTCTTAAGAGATCCTACTGGAGCTACTTTCACTCATTGTGTTGATAATTTACTTTTGCCAATGACCTGGAGAAAAATGCTTGGTATTCGAAAGCTTGTCTAACTTTATCCCAGCTAGAGAGTTGGTCCAAAAGATATCACCCCCTAAAAGCCCCTTGCCTTACACAATTCCTGGAGCTTCGTGGCTACAACCTCAGTCTAACGCTACCTTTTCCCCAATGAAACATCAAATAAATGAGATGATAACAACAGCTTATACACCTCTTTTTTTTTTCTGAACAACACCACAAAATAAACAGCCATTTAAGTAGGAATCGAGGTTACGTCTAAAAGACACAAGGAAATGTGTTGTGGAGATCCCTAAACCAGCTGCGAAAAAGCTGGCTTGGGTACCATAAACAGTACAGCTATGTGTGCTTCACTTACATTTGTATACCCTGCTTCTCGGCACAGTTGATTAACCAGAGTAGAGGCATGCTAACAATACTTCGTTATTCCGTGTAAATGTGATGACAGTGGCCACTATCTGATGTGCGAGAGAGAATATTTTTTATTATTATTTGGAAAGTGGATCGCAACATAGAATTGGAAGGGACATTTTGGGTCAAGTCCAGTCCTCTGTTACCATAGGCAATCACATCAAATAATCCTATCCACAAACACATCAAGCTCCATCTTTAAAAGTAGTTCATTTGTTCATCGCCAGAGACTGACTTGAAGGCTGATACAGAGCTTTGTTCTTTTGAAGGTTAGAAACCAGTCTAAATTTATTCACGGCCAGTTTTTGCCCACCAGATACATATCAGAAATCCTGCTATTGCCTTGAGGTATGAACTTGCAAGGTGCTTCATCCTTCCTGTGAGATGTTGAGTATCCTTCCTTCCCATTGACTACATCAAAACTGAACAAACATCATCAGTCTAAACATAGTTTTGATGCCTTTTAAATGAAACTTCATAAATGCAAGTAACTACTGCCACTGCAGCAATACCCATGAACCAGCTAAATAAAAGTTCCTAGGAAGTTATAGACAATTTCCCAAACAAATTTACCTCATTCATGAAACTCTTAGGACTTCAGCACACAAATCACTCCTCTTTCTATAGGCTATTTATCATTTTTAGAGGTTATAAATTATATACACCAAGCACCAATTTTATACACCAACAACCCTAACAATGCAGTTACAAAACAGAACGTTTTGAAGGGTAGGCTCACCCATTCAAAAGGGAAAGGAAAAAATAATAATGGGATGTTTGTGCTGCTCTAACATCCTCCATCTAAGGATCTCAAAGTCATCTCTGAATGTTAATGAACTAAACCTCGCAAGAGCCTTGTGAAACAGTCACTTAATATCATCTTCCTTTTTTCCTCTCTCTCTCTCCATGGGCCGGGAAAGAGAAGCATATAAACTCTGTCTCAGCTCTGGAAATTTTGCAAAGATTTCCCACTCTTGCTGTTACTGGTTTAGCTCTACCAGTGCCAGTAAATTTGAGAGCACTGTATTGACAACTGTCTTCTGAGTTAAGCTAAATGATATTGCCAGCAACATGTTGCCACCAACACTGCCATCTGGTCTGCATTCAGGCTCTCAACATTTTCAGCGGATGCAGAGGTAAACCAGTGCTCGTTGTCGGATGAAGTTAAAAGCATAGGATGAAAGGTGTGCCCTTTTGAAACCAGAGCATGTTTGCCATTCACTTTGCTGCAGCCAGGTTTGATTCATTAGGTTCTTGGCCCTAGATAGGACCATGGCGTGACTGCATGGAGATGTTCTTAAAGCAACCATTTGCTTTATGGTTTCCAGATGCCAACCATTCTCTGTTGAGATCTCTGTTGAGATTTCTGGATGCTAACCATTCTCAGATCTCTGTTGTCGGGCCCAGAAGCTAATGTGACCTTTATGGCTGTTCTTTCTCTGACCCTACGTGACCAGCAGCCAAGACCCTGGGGAAAGTCTCCTGGTTCAGGAAAATCTAGCAGGCTTCATTTATTTCCTCCAGGTCACTAAAAGAAGAAAGAATCCAGACCTCCTGTTTTGGCCTACTGTTTAATCAGGAAGCCAATCTCCCTGTCCTGAGCAGTGAATGCTCTCCACTACAGCTACTTCATTTTCCAGAGAAGGTCATCTCCAAAGTCCCTTTCTGATTGTCACCAGAGGTTTTTAGTTTCCTTCCTAAAATGAGTCAGCTCAGCTCTGATGATGTTCTAGCTCAGTGAGACCGCAAAACATTTTGGAATGCATATATATTAACTTTCCCAGTTTCCTTCCTTTTAGCAGCTCGTGTAGATGGATACAAATCCTTTGGAGACTAGAGCTATGCTATATTACCTTGAGAAATACATAAACTAATGGTACGTTTCCCAAACAACTCAAATTAGAGCAGCCTGAGGATTCAGAAAATACTCAAAAAATAATTTCTAGTTTTATTCCACAGTTGTTATAAGTCTCTCTTTGCCTGAACTGTTTAGCGTAGGAATTTGCTGACAAAGTTAACAAGTACAATATGTAATATGTTCCAATTTTTCCCCTCATAATTCTGAAAATATTTTTCTCAGAGTGTTTATATTGTTTATACACACACACATGCACACATACACACATGCACACACTTGCAAAATATGAATCACAGAAAAGCCTCAGTTAATGGGTGCATGACAGAAGAGGGCCAAATAACCTACAAAATGCATCTCCTGCTCCTGGGCAAATGCTCTAGCCACTAAGTGATTGAGGAAAAGGTGGAAGGAGACTTCTCTTTTGTTTTATACGTGGTAAGTATGCACATCCTTGGGCAACTCTATTCTTTGCTAGCCGGACATAGAATCCATCTAGTCCTCCTTTTTCCAGTGTAAATTTGCTCACTCAAGGCAACTCTCTTCTTTTTAATCTAGTCCAATTTTCCTGTAAATGTCTTAAGAATGAGCATTTTCACAACTTTTATGAGACTGTTTCACTGTCTAATATAGCTCAGGAATCAGAGTAAGAACCCAGGTAGGCATGCCAACTCAAGCTGGTCCTAGGAAAGAAAATGCATTCCCCTTCTACCTTACTACAGGGACATGTGCAGGAACAACAGGGATTACATTAAATTTATTAAGCCCATAGCTCTTCCTTACATGATGATTACTGCAGCAGAAAGTGTATGACCTACTACTTGTTAGGGTGACTGTATTTGGATCTTGGGGAGCATTGGATTTGCAACTGAATAAAAGGCTATAACCTGTGGCCTAGCAAAGCTGCTAACCACAAGGCAGAATGGTATGTTAAAAGTAACATTGCAAGATGCTTAGGCAAGTATTTTCCGAACAATATAGTAGTGTTGTAAGATATATAGCTCATTGTGTAAAGGAAACAGGATGCAGATCACCGGCTATTGCTAGGAGATAAAGCAGAAGCAAGACCTTGGAGATGGTGAAGAAATCAGCAAGAAAACACTGAAAGAAGTCGGGGTCAGGGTCTTAAACATGCACTTATAGCAAAAAGATATGTAAATAAGTTAAATCCATAGCCAATTCCATGCTAATGAAGTAACCAGTAAACAGAGGCAGAGCTTAGGATAAGAGGGAATATGGGTAGAACAAGGGGGGGACAAAGGTGAAGTAAATGTTAATGAGCACAAACCAAGGTGTATAAATGTGGAAAGAACTAATGTTCGGGGTGGCTCCCCAGTTTGTTGGAGCTAATCCGAAGCTGTCTCGTTTTTTAATAAAGCTGTTGGTGAGCAATGTGTGCAGATGATGCGTGATGGCATCGATTCATTGTCTCCCTAGTCATTGGATGTTGCATGGAGTCGGGGTCTAACACTACTGACTTGCCATAAGAAGGTGTGATTTGAGATCAGAGATACAATGTATATCTATGCTTTAGTCTATGTTTTTAGTCCTACATACATTTTTGTCCAATGTTCAATATTAAGTTACAGCTTTCCTGTTATTTTACTTTAAAAATAAGCATTGTCATGCTTATTGCTCTAGTATGTAAATGCAAATAACCAACAGATTAAGTTCAGCCTGTTGTTTTTAAGTACGCAGTATGCCTTTTTCCATACAGGCTGGCAATTTCCATATTGACATTGGTCATTTCAATGAGCTTTTCCACTGGGAAACGTTTCTGTGTCTTAGGGTTGTGATGCCACATTGGTATGAGAAAGGATTCAGTCAGCCTATTGCGTCTCTACAACCACATGTCATGCTGCAACATTTCAGTGTATGGATCTTATGTTGTGTTCCTTCTCTCCTGTTGCTATGATTACTGTGAACTATTAACATCCCCAAACCTCTACAATAGATCTTATATTACAACCAGATGTCTAAATGGCGAAGGAAGGCAAGGGCGATCCCGGGGCTCATCTACACGAGACACTAAATGCTCAGTAGACTAATTCTACTGCACATTAGTGTGTCATGACAAAAGGCATGCTAATGCACTAATACACAGTACAATTAATCCACTCCACATTAGCATCACTAAAAAAAAGTGTGTTGGTGCTACCGCCCAGTACCACCGGTTACTGCGCATTGAGTTACTACCTGTTATTACAGGTACTAAACTTATTTTGCAGTACCTATGACACATTCATGCATGTGTAGACATGCCCACTGGTGTGGCAGAAAGTAGATTTATAAACTTGGAGAAAGAAAAGCATTGATGTAAAACTGCCCTTTCTTGTTCAGCAAGTCTGAACCTTGCATTTATTTACTGTGACTGCTCTAGTACAGGAAGGTTTGCCCAAGTGGGGCCTTCATGATTATTACCAGCAGGATAATCTTCAGTACTGTCACAGCAAAAGATCTCTGGAGACCTCACAGTCCTGTTCTGGGGGTCATCTTGGCTGTCTTTCCTATCTTCTGTCCTGGAAGTAGGACCACTGGGTGTATGTAGCTCCCCATTCTCTAATCCATATAGCCCGAGTTTACCACAGCCTATCTCTGTTACTCAGTAGTACCATTAAAATGGGAAGAGCAAAAACTGTACGGCTCTTTCTCTTAATGCAGTCTTATAGGATGCGTCAGAGTTTAGGATGTTCCTCTGATTTTTAAGCAAAACCGTAGGGTCTTACTCTGATCCATCTTTTACAACACGGAGTAGCGAAATCCTTTTGCCAGTTAAGAAAGGAAAGATTTTCCTTATTGCCACCCCTTCAGTTCCCCTGGGTCTCATGCTCCTGGTGTTTGATCCTGCTGATTGTGCATGCTTTCTTGCTATACCTCACCATGATAATAATACAAGGAACACCACGCAGGAGTCTGTAGAAAAGTCAATTAAAATAGTAGACATAAAGCTGGAAACAGCTTGTACAGGTCACTAATGGACTGGGAGTGGTTGGTTTTTATGATAGCTGGGAAAAACATATGCACCTGAGGTACTGTAAATGTGAGTAACAGTTACACACAGAGAGGAACGGAAATGAACAGAGGAGAGTGAGGCGGTTTGGTGGCTTTATGTACTGGCCCCAATGCTGGACCATGCCATGTCTTGAATCACATGGGGAAATGATGTTGAGGGCCACATTCTCAGAGAAGAACTGTCCACAATCCCAATGCCTTGTCATCAACCCCATGCCCCTCCTGTCTGATAAATACCTTGTATAGCTTTGGCCAGTGGAGTGCATTTTCAACAGGACGTTTATTAAGGATCTACCTTGGCACAATTTGCCTAATTTCATCTATTTGCCCTTAGGAAGCCGTGGGCTGAACAGAACAGGGTGGTTGCAGGCCAGCAAAAAAAGTTTCATAGTTTCATAGTTTCTAGGGTTGGAAGGGACCTGAGCAGATCATCGAGTCCGACCCCCTGCCATGGCAGGAAAGAGTACCGGGGTCAAACGACCCCAGCAAGGTGTTCATCTAACCTCCTCTTA
>NW_017728909.1:15634538-15658612 GCF_001723895.1 Crocodylus porosus | reverse complement strand
AGAGGAGGTCTGCCAACCTAGAAGAGAACACACACTTACCTTTAGGGGAAAGGTGAAGCCCGTCCCATCCCAGCATGTCTCTCGTCGTGATGTGCCTGTCGTGGCTGAGGAAGCCAAAGCCCTCCTCGAAGCACCATTCCTGTAGCTGGCAGTTGGTCTCCACGATGCACGTTTCATGCCGTCTGCCTCGTCCACTCACTGGCAGTGCTACAATAAGTACTACAATAGGCAGATGTTCAGGAGACACTGCATTTATCCCCCAATTACCCTCTGCTTTGCTCTGGCCAGTATCTCTTGCTTTAATTGGCAAAGGCTTTGTTAGGGGAGTTCGAAGTGCGTTTGGACAGGTCCCCAGGTGATCAGGATTCCTGTGATAGTGTAGTTAGGATTTAGGATGGTTTTCTAGTAAAGAGTAGAGGACTGAACTGGAATCTTTGCATGGGCTCTCCAACCACTGCTAATGGGCATTAAACTGTAGGGGTTATTTCAGTGCCAACCAGCGTCTCCCATAACCTATGCAGAATACTACCGTGCTTTCATTTGCCTTTGAATGGTGAAGGGAAAAGTGACACAGAGCCACATTCAGTCCTACCCTGACTGGGCCAGCTCATGATAAGACTCATAATAAGCTTCTCCTAGTAATGGAAGAAGAATGCCAGATTTTCACAAATAAACCTGAATAGTACCACAGCAGTTTATACCAAACCAATCACCGATCATCACGTGACATACATGTACCTAAAAGTAAGGTGAACAAACAGAGAAAGGGAAAAGCAAAGCTGCAATATTATAGAAGGGTCAATACAGTTTGATCAAACTCTGGCCATATACAGATATACTGGGTGTTAGATCCACATCTTTGAATGATCCTCCCCTGATAACTGAGCTGAAGTCTAAATTGACCCTTCTCTCACATACAGGAAAAACAGAGAAATCCCCACCACTGGCTAAAGCAAGCGGTAGATAGACAGCAGCATTCTTTATGGTGAAATCTTTTGACCATCATAAATTTTCATGTTCTGTACCTAGATACCATGGTGAATGGCAGTAGATTAGATCCATCTGTCAGTCCTCTCTGACTCACCGCATTAAGGGCATGTGGCATTTAGCAACCTAGTTATGAAACGTAAGAGCACTGTGATATCTTATTAATATTCCTGCATGCCGCTGAAGGAAAGAAGTTAACTCTGAGATAGCATTGTTCAATTAAGTAGAAAACACACAGTGCTAAAGAAAATCCAAACCTAATTGCATAGCTTTGACCTAAAATGAGTAAGATTTGATTTTAGCTGACTGGGAACCTGCGTGTGTGTGTGTGTACACACACACACACACACGCAGGTTCCCAGTCAGCTAATATATTTATACACACACACACACACACACACACACACACACACAGAGAGGTTCCCAACCAGTTAAAATCAAATCTTACTCATTTCAGGTCACAGCTATGCAATTAGGTTTGGATTTTCTTTTTCTATATATAGATAGATAGATATAAATATATAGATACAGATAGACAGATGTAGATAGATAACTCTATCTACATCTATCTATATCGATACTGATATTGATATAGATATCAATATAGATATATATTCTATTTTTTTTTATCTTGCTGTGGTAATTACTGTAAGAAATGTTTCATGCCAAGTTTGCTTTGCCTGTAGTGTGCTCAGATTAAAGAGAAATGAAAATAGCATCTCTGTCAGAACAGTTGTGCTCTAGTCTCATCCCCCGAAGGAAACCCAAGCTATGCTGACTAAGAGGACTTCAGCTTTTGATCATGAGTTATTGGCTATCGACCCGTCATTCAGTTGGGGTTGCAAACTGACTGTCCTGAACTGAAAAGGTAGGAATCTGTTCACATCCGAGGGGGGAGACAGCTCTCCCAGCAAAACTTTCCTCCCATCTAAATCAACAAGGAATGGCAATTCACGTTTGTCAGACATTCATCAAATGTGACATGCTTCATGGAGCCAGGCCACAAAAACACAGGAGCCTGTCATAATAGCCTCACGTAAGACAGTAGACAGTCCTGATGTGGCGTGACATGCCAGCTAGCAGATAGCATGCTCTCTGAACAGGTGAATGTAAAACTTGCTCTGGTAAAAAATGGAAATTGTCATTCCCCATTTTAGAAAAGATGACAATCAGATCCAATTAAAATTTACGTTGATTAGTGCAGGACCATGGAAATGCTGACACGTGAGGCCTGATCCTGCTGAGGGCTGCTGGATGAAGTACCAGGCCCCATGTAAAAGACTTTTGATTTTATAAACCCATAGGGTTGGAAACGGGAGTGTGAACACCTGAACGTCCACATGTCCTTAGCCCAGATCAAAGCACTTGTCTAACATAAAATATCCCAGACCACTAGTTAAGTATAAGCAATGGCTGAGTTTGGCAATATCCAATGTTCCTGTTATCAATTTGCCATCATGCCTACAATATTCTAGGCATTCGGGAAGGGCAGTTTGTTTTGACCTGATGGCTGTTATCTCGTTCGCACACACACTTACACACATGCTTAACTTTATTGCTGTGATTAGGCCCATTAGACTTCAAAAGTCTGCAGAATGACATCCTGTAGAGGAATCACAAAGGCAAAAAACTAGATATTGAGAACTGAGGAACAAGAATGGTTGATTTAAAAACAAGTCAGCTTGATTCACTGACAGCAGCATGGCAGAAATGGCTCAAGGGAAAAGACAAACCAAGAGGATGTTTGAAAACGGACTACATTGTACAATGACGTTATGAAACCCAAATAAAAGCTAGAATTGAATGAAACTTTCTCAACAAGGTATTTTCATTAAGAATATCAATTCATGAAAAACCCCAAATAAGAAAAAAATGTTGAGAGTACTGGGATTTTTTTAACAAATACCTGTATATTCAGTAAAAACTCTAATACTTTCAACATGGGTGTGTGTTATATACTTTCAAATATATATATTGGAAATTTCTGTGTGTGTGTATGTGTATTACCATCACCACATGAAAACCACCTGGTCTTGCTCATATATGCAGTAGCTGACCAAAATACACAGTGTCACACACTGAGATTTGTGTGAACAAGGGATTCCCTGGTTTAATTGAGGGGTCCATAAAACTAAAATAATTTTAAATGAAGCTGAAATTAAACTTGAAAACATATTGTTCTGGTTCAAGTGGAACGTTTAATTCCACCTGAAAGAAGGCTTTGCTCTGATTCTGAGACTTTAAAATTATTTCTTGCAATATAAATTTGAAGGAAATTTCTAACCAGAACTGAATTTCGACACCAGAAAATGGAATGTTTCTTTTGGAATTTGCTGAAATTGATTTCATAGATTCATAAATGTTTGGGTCGGAAAGGACCTCCTTAGATCATCAAGGCCAACCCCCGGCCCTGGGCAGGAAAGAGCCCTGGGGTCAGATGACCCCAGCCAGGTGCTTGTCTAGTCCCCTCTTAAAGACCCTCAAGGTAGGGCTCAGCACCACCTCCCTTGAAAGCTCATTCCAGATTTTGATAAGCCTCACCATAAAGAAAATTTTCCTAACGTCTATCTAAATCTGCTCTCCGCCAGTTTGTGGTCATTGTTCCTAGTAACCCCAAGGGGCATCCTGGTAAACAGAGTTTCCCCTATTCCGTGCTGTCCCCCCACCCCGATGAATTTGTAGATGGCCACAAGATCCCCTCTCAGCCTTCTTTTGCAGATGCTGAAGAAATCCTTGTAGGATCTTACCTGCAGGCCCTTAACCATACAAGTGGCCCTCCTCTGGACTGTCTCAAGGTTGTCTACATCCCTCTTGAAGTGCGATGCCCAGACCTGGATGTAGTACTCCAGCTGTGGTCTTACCCATGCTGCATAGAGGGGAAGCATCACCGCCTTAGACCTGCTCATGATGCACCTTCTAATGCATGAAAGAGTGAGGTTGGCTCTATCACTTCATCACATTGACAACTCATGTTCATTTGGGAGTCAGCTATGACTCTGAGATCCCTTTCTGCTGCTGTGCTACTCAGAAAGTCACCTCCCAGTCTGCAGGAGTGTTGGTGATTCCTTCTCCCTAGATGCAGCACTTGGCACTTGTCTTTGTTAAACTGCATCCTATTCTGTTCTGCCCACATTCCCATCCTGTCCAAATCTGCCTAAATCCACTCATTGCCCTCCAGTGTATGTACTTGGCCCCATAATTTGGTGTCGTCCAGGAATTTGGACAGACTGCTCTCCACGCCCTCATCCATGTCACTGATGAAGATATTGAAAAGTCAAGTCACTGATGAAACGGAACATTACAATTTATTTCAAAACCATTTTCTTCAGATTTTTTTCCTCCCCTAAATCCCCCATCCTGAGCAAATGCCACAATACATTTTGGTTCACTGAATCTCCGTCTCTTGTCAGAAATTATTTGGGACATACATCTTTTTTTTTCCCCCTTTGCACAACAGCAAACATGCCAGTATGCACACTACAAACCTTTGTGTGATAAAAAGTAAGCTTTTTTTTAAAAAAGGATTCTTTCTTTAATTACCCAGTTGTAAATATACTGATTATTATGTATCATGAGGAAAAGTTAAACAAATATAAGACTTGATACAATCACAAAACACAGGCAACTGATTTAATGGTTCATTGTGTTTTGGGACTCTTGCTTGTGTGACTAAATACCTAATATTATTGTACTGACTTTAAAATAATAGTTGCTGTCTATCACTTATGTGATGGGTGGTTTAATCAATTAATATTTATAATATTATAGCTATTTATACTAATTTATAATATTTATCAAGTGCTAAACTTCCACACAGTCCACGAGGTGGTCACACAAGAACCAGGGATTTCTCCTTTACACATGCACTTTACTGTGGAGTAGACTAATTAGCTCTGCAGTAAAGCACCAGCGGCTGTATCAACATGAGTGGCAGACTGCATAGTTGTTACTGCACAGTTATTTAGTACTTTCCTAAGCAAGTACCATTGCTGCACATTTTTTTCTGACACTACTGTGCAGTAGCATACATAGTAGCATACGCAGTAGCTCATTACAACTACACAGTATCATTGCCGCATGGTTAGTGCCTGGCAATGCTACTGCGTGGTAGCAACGGGCCACTGCACAGTAGCTCAGTCTGCATGGTCTACACATACGTCGGTATTAGGGCTCAGTAGACTAATGAACACAGTAAAGTTCAGGGCAGGACTGTTTTATGGTAGAGTATTTACATGAGATCAAATGCACATAAAGATTGTCACAGGGGCTGGCTGGGGCACAAGGGTGCTAAAGTGCAGGGGCTGCCTGCCACCTAACCTTGAACTGTGGCACCTCTGTGCCCCAATCAGCCCCTCTGCTGCCACCCAGAGCCCGGCGATGACCCCCAGGGCCCCCTGCCAGCCCCGGGCTACTCTGCCCTTGCTCAGACTGTGGCACAAACTGAACTAGAGTTCATTGCATCATGTTAATAGCATGTGCAGATGCACCTACTGTGTATATCCCTTGGGTGCCAGTAGTTCATATCTGTGGCAAAAAAAGAGAAAAAAAGACAAAGAAAAAAAGGCAAAAAAATAATTTATAAGAGCATCAAGAAAAATCCGATCTTGCTGCCAAAGGGTTAAGCGCTTCTCCCAGACCTGAGGATAATCTTGTTAAAACTGGCCATTATTGGAAGAGGAAAAAGAAGCCCCAAGTCTCCTTTCCCATTTCTGCAGCGTTAGAAAGAGGAATCAAAGAGCATAATACAGATCTGTGTATACACAAAATAATAGCAAGCTTCATAATGAGTGAAGATTCAAAAGTAAACAGAATGGCAAAAGGCAGCAGAGGCAAAACTTAATATAGAATACTTGACCCTCAGGTAGAGCATTAAAATGCTGCTTTGGCAGCCAGACCTGATAACAGAGTTGCTGAAAGGGTATCAGCTTTAAAAAAAAAAAGACAAATATAATCCTAATCCCTTTTTTACTGCCACATACTGCAGATGAGTAAAACCCAAGGGGGGAATTCTTATTACAACAAATAGGTGCGAGTCCAGAGGAAAAATTAAGTCAACTTGACAATTTACAAATTTCCTTTCAAGCATGAAAGGTGGATGAAAACAGGGGGTTATTTTTAAATCCAAACCACGGTGTTTTGTATCTGTTAATATTGCTGCCAAAGAATAAGGGACACAAGGAAAAGGTTCATAATCAACCTAAGCTTCATCTCACTGGAACGCAGCCAGGACAAAATAACTTTTGTCAGACAAGCAATATTAGAAAATCTAATACTGGGAAGAGACATTTTTCCTGCCTCCCGTCGGGTATTGTGAGACCTGCCAGTTTTAAGCCTAGCTACAGTGTTGCTGATGGTAAGGCAAACCAAGGTAAAATCAATTCATCTGCGAATCTGTTAGGAGCACGGACTATATGGAAAAATGTTCTTGAAGGAAAGAAAGCCCTGTGACATCTTCTCCCTCTCCATCCTGACTTCGCTTCCTCTTCTTAAAGATACCCAGAGGCAGCCGTGTCATAAAAACAGCCAGGTCCAGAAATCAGGGATTCATATTTAACCAGGCAGCTCTGCAAAACAACACTCTCCCAATGCAATGTGGGTGCTTGATTAACCCTTAATGTGATCTTCGAAATACCCAGGCTCCCTGGAACCAGGGAGTCAAATCCTACATGTAGCATTTCTCTTTCCTAGGCAGATAAATTGGAATCTATGCTGTGTCCTCTGCAATGATCTTTCAAGTTGCATATCATCACATATACACCGATATCCTCGGCTTGGGTCCCCCCCTCTTCCTCTTTTGCACAGCCACTGATGACCCTCCCCCATTCCTCTCCACCCTGCAGGCAAATTCCCTCCACCCTGAGCCTAATCTGATTTGGGTTTTCTTCTATGGATGCCTCATCTTAGTGACCAAAGAGATTAATTCGGGACATTAGAGGTGAAACAAGAACAAACAAATCAATTGATATATTTTTCTGAGCGCTGAAATCGTTGGCTTGACTTTTCTATTTCAATGCCCCGCGCCCTTTCTGGTGTGGCGACGACATCGATGCGTACCTCTGTGTGCAAGGAACTGCATGGGTTGCAGGTATATGGCCGACTACAATACAAAGAGAAGTAAGGCAGTAGAAGAGAATGCCTCTGGAGGATTAGAAATAGCTTCTGGATAAGGAGTTTCAGCTTTTCTTTTGTAGGTTGAAAATGAAGTATGCTGCGGTGAGGAATGAGGAAAGACTAGTGGTCTGCAAAACCTCTTTGTGGCTTTTCACTGAGGCTGTGTGAGAACACTGCTATTCAAATAGTCCAATTGGGTTTCCAATTAGAGCTGCAGAGGCTGTTGGTCAAACACAGAAAATTGCCTGTGAGCAGGGAATATCAATTAATATTTTAAGATGAAAGCATTATTGATATTTTAATGTAAAAAAACAATGCACAAATTTCCACTGAGGGTAGACAAATTGGTTTAGCATTTGCTATCATATGTGGCAGCTCCAAAGGCAGCCCACAAATGCCATAAAAACCTTATAACGCAACCATCATACCATGTGCTAGAGAGTCCCACACCAGGAGCTGACTCTGCCAGGCATCTTATGTTATTCTTTACCTCTCTATAACCTCTGGTGAGCCAGCAAATAGCTTTTTGGAATATAACTAGATCTTAGGTAAAGAGGAATTGTGCTTATGTCCTCATAGTTTGTGCTTATGCTTTCATGGTTTGTAATGATTCAATTCTGAAACAAGACAGGCACTGTGTATGTGCATACGTGCATGCATGCGTGTTTGGACACAACTGCAAATAAGCATACCTGAAAAGATTGAGAGATGAAAACAATTCAAGGAAATTACTTTAAAACTTGGATTTAGGTCCACTTCCAGAAGCAAATGAAAAGACTCCCATTGATTTCAGTGGATACGAGGTGAAGCCAATACACATTCAGATAGTATGAATTAACAACAGCCTGCAAATAGTACCAAGCAAAAGCCAATTAGTCTGAGTTCTTCTGATCTATGGGCACATCTGAAACTTGAACGCAGATCCAGATTAGAAAATAGTAATATCAATATCTAAACAACATCTAAAAGGCAAACAGCTCAAATTCAGAGTTTTGAAAATTTAGGTCTATATACAAGTGCAAGGGTTCACATTTATGCTTTTGTTGATTAAAATAGTACTTTCCTACATGAGTAAGTGTCTTGACTTTCAAGGAATTACAGCAGTCTTAGCTTACCATGTGTGAGATCCAAGCCTATTTTTTTCATAGCTAAGGATACTGTAGGCTTGCATAGGATTTTTAGGTAGACCTTAGCATGGATAAGGCAAAAGAAGAAAGCAAAATTCTAGAAAGTGAAAGCTAAGACAGATACCAAGGAGTCAGATATCAGCTATTGATTTTGAGACTGAGACTATACCTTAACATTAGACCATGATAAAAGCACTCAATCATGAACAATCATATATTATCTCTTGTTAACAAGTGCTCTAGCTGTCTTAAAATTATGTCACTTCCGGCAAAGAGTATCTTTGAGATGTGCTATCCAGCTCGAGTTAAGTTAACTTCTGGGTGTTCACTGAGGTTTTGATTAGATGTTGCATTTGTCCTAGGAGAAAGGCTTTTTGTCCCAGGATCATACAGACATACATATCTACTGTCCCACTTCAAGTTCCTCAAAAGTATGCTGGATAAAATTTACTAACGCTATTTCACAGGACATCCTGCTGTATATCTATGCAGTTATTGCAATTCATTCCAGGAACAAGCCCATCAGGCTGTACATTTTCATTGGCGACCTACTAGCAAAGGAGAAGTAATGCAGCTTAGAAGGGTGATGTGCAAATGACTGTACTGTTTCTGTTTTGACCTGGGTCAAACCCTGGGACAATCAGTCCTGGGTCAAATGGGAAGTCTGTTTACAGCCTGAATATCAATTATGTTGATAAACCAGGAGGAGAAAAAGTGTCTTTCTTCAACACACATTTACAGAGCCCACGTCAGTGATAGATCTCTAGCTGCTTGTTGCCAGCCTGATTTCCACTGACTTTTATGAGAGTCAGACAAGCCCCAAGAGTTTCACTTCTCCACAGCACAGGCTGATTTTTCAGTTAACACATCAGCAAGATCTCAGAAGATTAGGCTTCCATTCCGGTCATGTCCACCGACTTTGGACAGAAGTGAGTTTCGACAGATTGCCTAATCTCTCTGTTGCTTCAGTTCATGCTGCAAATGGGGATACTTCCCACCTATTGTATTTCTGAGCTCTCTAGCTGGTAAGCATTTTGGGACAGGAGCTGTATCTTGCTGTATGCTCGTTGACTGCCTAGCACAATGAGGTCCCGTTGTAATAGCAACAGCGATGTAGGTCAGAGTACTTTCTTCCATGAGTAATCCCCTGGTGCAAGTGATTGACATAAGTTTTATGACCCGTAGTGAGTGCCTGTAGGCTCGGATTCTAAATTGCTACCCCATACAAATTTACCCACATCCCCAAACAATCCCTATTTGACTTACTGTTCCTCCCTTGACATCACCTAATCAGTGTGATAGAAATATCAGTGGGAGCAACATTAAAATATGCCCTGGTTTCAGCTCTGTCTTCAACCCAATGAGGAGGATGAACAACAGTTCTTTTTAAAAAAACCCCAAAACTTGTCATTCCTGTTCTTTGAAAGTCCCTCAGCTGCATATAGAGGTCTGGGTCCTCCTCTAGTAGAAATCTATATAGGTCTGTTTGAAGGCAATGAAGCGAAGCGGTTTTGCACCAGTAGAAGATCTGCTCCATCAGTTCACAAGGGAACATTTTGTGATCCCGCTCATTATTCATTGAAATCTACTCTAGAGAAGCACAACCAAAAATGCACACATTTGAATGGGCATAAGGCATAATCCTATAGCTTTTGCTCAGCATATAGACAATGTAAGAACTGTATCGGTGTGGAATGATACCCAGGCAAGCTCTTATGATATAACAGTTATTTCTGCAAGCTCCTATGGTGATACCAGCATAGCAAAACCATTGTAACTTGACCCTGTTTCATTCGTGGGAAAAGTGAGAACAAATTAGCTACCTAGTATTGCTATAGGAGCCTGAAAATATGTTGTAACAGCTGATGTGTGTCCCCTCCCCAAACCGCAACCTTCTTTCCCCCTTCTTAAAGCAGTTAAAAAGTTTGTTCCTCCATAGCTTCACATTGCTATTGTTAAAAGCAACCAGTACAAACAGCCCTTGTCAGGATTAGGGCCCCATGGGCCTTGAAAGGGAGTACACAGATACCTAAGCTAGGTCTGAGTGAGCTAGCTCAGGTACCAGAAGCAGCACATCCAGATAAGTGTGGCGCTCTGCCTAGGCCTATTAGCTGTGCTGAGAAGCAGGGCATATTAGCCAAGCAAGAGCACCATGTTAATACAGTTTTACTGCATCCATTACCTGAGCTAGCTGATTTATAGCCAGTTCAGGCATCTCTGAGCAGTACAGCATTTTGATGTGTAGATATAACTTAAATACCACTCAGTTACCCCATATTAAGACTAATTTGCATTTAACTATAGTATATAACTTGGGCTTTGCTCTAACATATCTGCCACTTCCCTCGGTAGCTTGTTGCAATGGTTAATCAACCTCACTGTTAAAAATAAGTGTGTCTTAGTTACATTTTGAACTTCCAGCCATTGCTTCTTGCTTTGCCTTTCTCAGTGAGATTTAAGAGCCCTTTAGACCCCAGTTTTTATCCCCATTAGATTGCTTATATTCAGTAATCAACTCAAATCCCAAGTTATTTTTGATACGCTAAACAGATTGAGCTCTTGAAATCTCTCCATCTAAAGCATTTTCTCTAGCTCTTGAATCATCGTTGTGTCTCTTTCCTCCACCCTCTTCACTTTCTCAACATCCTTTTTCATAATCTGGACAACAGAAATGTACCCAGTGCTCTAGTACTGGTCGCATCAAAGCTGTCTGTATATCCAGGGTAAACCACCTCCATAGTCTTCCTCACTGTCCCACTGTTGATTGATACATGCCGCAATGCATTCTCCCTTTTTTGTGTCACGTCACATTGAGATCTCATATCCTACCTCTTGTCAACAACCTTGAATCCTCTTCTGAATTACTGCTTCCCTGCCTTTCTGCAGGTATGGCTTGTATTCCTTGCTCCTAGGTATTTGGCTGTATTAAAACACATTTTGTTTGAAAAGACCCATGCTCCCAAGTAATCCAGATGGCTCTATATGACAGCCCTATCCCTGTCATTATTTACAAGGCCACCAATCTTTCTGTCAACCACAAATTTTATCTGCAGTGATTTTATGTTTGCTCCCAAATCACCAAAGGACATTTTGAATAGCATTGGGCATTGTACTGATCCCTGCTGAAGCCCACCAGAAATATCATTTCTCTTAAGAACTAAAAAAAACCCCTTTATCAAGAAGCCATTCCTTGTCCAATTAATATGACCTTTATTAATATTATAAGTGTTTTCTTTTTGTCTTCATTTGTATCAGACTGTTGTGTGGTATTGAGTCTTACAAAATTCCCTTGCATAGTGTTAGTACTCAGGTAACGCAGATAACCTTTATGAACCAAGCTTTGTGGGTAAAAGTAAGAGCTCAATCAGTTTTGCATTTGGATGAGTATCTTGCTGGGATCATTTGACCCTGGCAGACTTCCTGCCTTTTGGGCAGGGGGCTGGACTCGATGATCTCCCGAGGTCCCTTCCAGCCCCTAATGTCTATGCATTTATGAATCTAAGTAGTATCTGGTTGCTGTAGTTGACATGATATGTCATGCAAAATTTCATAATGGCTTATCGTGGCACTAAATGTAAGTTACAACTGGAAACGATGGTTTATGGAGGGAATAGTGCCAGCAAGCTCAGTAGTCAGCTCCTGGGAACCATCTCTCTTTCCAAGAACCTGTCAATCCAAAGCAGGGCTGTCCAACTGGCTTTATGTGAGGCTCCTATCTGGTTGCTGGGGGGAGGGTGGGTTGGCTCTGCCCACATATATGGAGCAGCTAGGGTATGGTCTGGGGGCCCAAGGGTCACACTAGTGCAGCCCCTGGGACATGCACCTCCAGCTACTTGGAAGTTAAATAGCCCTGATCTAAAGTACTTGCATAGCATATGCTACCATACCATTCCTGCCTCTTCCTCTGCCTTTAATATATCTACCCATATAGCCCTCCCATTAAAGGTGGGAGTAGGTAAAGAGTAGAACAGCTCTCGGGCATGAGAAGTTACAAAGTGCAGGTCAGGCCAACATTTGGCTGAGATGGTTTAGTTAGTGGAGGTCCTGCCTTGAGGAGGGGACAGAGCGAGGTCCCTTCCAGCCCTGTGTTCCCCTACTTCTCTCTGAAGCGCAGAGACTTCTACATCATCACACAGGAATTGTGTGGTGGAGGAGGTGCCAGGGCCATGTTCAAATCACTGGATCCTCCTTCTTGTCAACACTAGTTTGCGTTAACAAACTAACGGGGACCACCTCTTCAGTGTGGGGAAGGATGAGTGCAGGTGCAGAGTGCGAAATGCCATGGGTCTGCTTCCTCCCATTGTGCATCAGAAAGTGGCTGCAAGACTGTGATGTGGAGAGGGTAAGGGGATGAATGAAACTAGAGCAAGAGCATAAGGTTTCCAGGGGCCTAGTTTTGTGCAACACAAAGAGGTCCGGGATGCATTCTCCATAAAGATATTTTTCCTGCAACTCTGTCTCCCTTCCACTTGGCTTATGTAAGAGGGCTTTACACCTCGCCTGCCCTACGACCTCCATACACCTGATTCTTCCACCTGCAGCCAGGATACCTCCAGACACTGCTGCTCCAGTTAACATACACCATAATAACAATATATCCCAGTAGCTTAGAAGCAGGTCCCAACCCAAAAGATTTTTGCCAAACCTCCATTTCCAGTGTATCTAACTTTTAGGTAAGGCAGCAAATTGCTTATGTGGCTATAAGGGAACTTTCCAGACTTTGAACTTCACCTTGCAATTCAGAGTTGTAACTCTTCTGTCGATCTGCTACAGCCCCATATAAAAGGGAAATTGTTTCTCATAAATTAGTTTGGAAATGCACATAGCATGTTAATTGTAAAATAAACAGTTTAAATTCATTTCATTGAACACAACATCAGAAAGAAAATGAGCCAACTGCAGTAGATTATTTTTGTTGGATAGGTTTCAATCATCTTTATTGATGCCCTTCATTCTTCTCCCGATTACCATCACTCTAAGCCCCTGTAGCAAATTTCATCTCAGCGTCTAAAAATAGAGATATTTATAACTTGACTCTTGTAGACTCACAGGCCTTCGTAGAACCGTTCCTTCACTCCCGTTGTGATCTAAGTCATTTCATACCCTGCTGGAAAATCACCCTGGTATAAAGGCTCTGCACCATGTAATCCCTAACACCAGATCCTCGGCTACTGTGAATTGGCATAATCCTTGGCTTTGTGCCCTGCTGAGTATCTGGTCCATAAGGGAGCCTTTGTATACAGCATAATTTTCACCCTTCCAAGTTTTGCTTTGAGCTTTAGATTCACATAACACATTTTCCCTTCCCAAAATAAAACAATGTGTGTTGAACCCATATGAAATCACTCAATGATCATTCTGAAGGCTTTGAGCCTACCATAAAGCACAGAATAACTTGAAACTTAGCCCAGGCTTGCTTAAAATTCAGCCCAGGTTTGCAACCGATAAGCCTTGGTAACCCTTTTGAACTTGGATCAAGTTTAGGGTTAGTACAGTTCTAGTCTAAATGTATTTAAAGTACTTTTTCATAAGAAATCCAAGCTATAACTGAAAGCCTTGGGTAAGTTTTCCCTGCATAGGAAAACAGCTAATGCATCAAGTTATGGTTTCTTAATGGCATTCAATTAACACATCACCGTTGTTAGTTGATTAAAAATTAACTGTGAATACACATTTAACATTTAGGACTTACAAATGTTCCTTGATTTATTAAAATTGTCAGGAGTGAAGGAGTCTTGGGATAAGTGGGGGATATTTTCTTTGACTATTTTTGTAACTCTGTAATGAAGCAGCAGATTTTTAATAGGGAATTCAGCGTTGTTGGAAACTTTTCTTTACAACATTATAAATCATTCTTCACATATTAACCGCTCGGCTGTGCGAAACAGCACCATTTCAACTTCTGTTTTGCTATTTCAAAGGGACAGTGTTTCGCTGTTTTGAAGTACTGTTTCATTTCATTTTGTCAAAAATGTTTCGCTGTTTTGACGCATTTTGATGTTTTGCCCATAGGCTATAATGGGGAATCACCAAAATGCCTCTAACTTTGTCATTTCTTGCCTGATTCAGATGACAATAGCAGAGATGGTAGCCACTTCTGAGGGAATGAAGTCTGCCAAGTTTCAACAACATAGGTACAGCGGGGTTGTGAAACTGCACCTCAAAATGGTCAAAGCAAAACTAGTATCAGTTGCTGGCAGCAGCAGCCTGCTGCCATCCTGCATGCAGATCTGCCCCCTGGGAGGAGCCTGGCACAGCCCCACAGCCCTCCCAGGGTGTGGACCTCCAGATCTGCTTGCAGGATGACAGCAGGCTGCCGCTGCTGGCTAAGGCCAGCACCAGCACTGGGAACTTCCTGGCACTGGTGCCGGCACCACCACCAGCACCAGCAGCAGACTACTGTCATCCACATGATCCACAGATGGTGAGTGTAGAGTTTAAAAAAAAAAAAAGCCCTACACTCACTGACTCTGGCAGCAGTGATTGGGGCCTCTGGGGGCTTGTGGCAGTGCCCCTCTGTGCAGCACGGGGGGCAGCAGGGATGGCTCCCCCCCACCCGGCACCCATGCAGCAGCTGCACCATCACATGGGTGCAGTGCAGCTCAGCAGGGCACTGCATGCTGTTCTGGAGCTGGGATGGATCCACCTGTCAGCTGGAGCTCTGGGTTCAACTCCCCAGCTCCCTCTTCAATTACTGAGCCCCTGGTTCAATTCCCCAGTTCTCTGTTCATTTCCCCAGCTCTTCCTGGGGGCTGTGGGCCCCTGGATCTGCATACCAGGTTTCAGCAGGTTGCTGCTGCAGGCTGAGGCCAGTGGCAGCACCACAGTCTTCCTGGTGCTCAGCACAGGCTGTGGGAAGAGCTGGGGAAATGATCAGAGCTTGGAAAAGCAATCAGAGAGCTGGAGAATTGAACTAGGAGCTAGATGTCAATATGAGAGCAGTCCTTCCCTCTTCTTCCTCCACCCTCTCCTTAGTTTCTGTTTAGCTGCAAGCAACCTGGGCTTCAAAACTCAAAAGGTTTCAAAACTTCTGAAATGTTTTGAGTGCCCTCATTGCATTTCAAAGCTGTTTCAGAGCCTTTTGTTTTGTTTTGATTCTGCTGTTTTGAGCTCGAAACATGTCAAAACAGCTTCAAAGTGAAACACCCATCAACATTTCACTTTGAATCAACTCATTTTGATTGCAGATGTTGGGTCTATACTCAGTAGTTGCATTAGTAGAATTCACCCTCTTTGGAAGAATAGGTTTCGCTTCACACTCCTGTCTGTCTCTAAATGAAATAACCTTCCACTAATTTGGAATAGTTATTCTCTTCTTTGCAGACACCCACCCCTTTTACCACCATGGCATGGCATTGCATTAATGCACAGGCGTTATTATGCACACATTGTATTGCAATACCACTTGGATGTTCCATAACGTTACATCCTATATCAGTGCCACTTCTGTAGAACATATAGCACCAGGATAGACATCTGCATCTATAAAGTGCACCAATGACTTCAAGGGGCACAGCATTTCTTCCCAGCCCATAACGTTACATGCAGGGCCAAGTTAAAATTTGAGGGATACTTTACTAAGGAAAATACATAGCAGGGGAGCATTCCCAAGCCTATTATTCACCATTTTGAGATGGTGCATTCTCTGCTCTGGAATCCATTTGTCTTAGATGGTTTCATTGCAAATTTCTACTGTGACCTCATGGAAGCAGAGTGTCATAAAAAGTCAAAGCCAAGGGAAAAGACTTTCTGATAAGGAAAGGACTACATTTGCAGTAGATCCACTGTGTGCCCAGGTCTGAATATGCCACCAATGACACTGAACACAAACTTCCTGTGATTGAAGTTGAAATGATTACAAACACATCTGGAAATGGGAATTTAAACATCTGAATTTATATTTGCACTTTCAGTCATGGTCAATGTGTTTACTCAGGGGCAGCGTTAAGGCAGGGGTATCCATCCAACTGCACAAGGCCCTGAGCTAGTGATGGACCCCCTTGCTTTAGAAACTAGGACTAGGACTGATACCAGTGAGGTTCAAGGTCACTGTGACTGTGGTTGTCTAAAGACCTCTCTGTATCTTCAGATGCCTAAATATCTTTGAAAACCTTCCCCTTAAATGCTTTTAAAAATGAATACTAAAAGTATTTTGCATGCCTTTCCTCCAAGGCTGTCAAAGCGCTATGCCTGTACATTTAAGCCCCTGAGGCCCTCTGAGGTTTGTATTGTTATTCTTCCCATTTTACAGATGAGAAATTGGAGGTTCACTGAGTCAAAGGTCAGATAGTGAGTTGGAGACAGAATCAAAGTTGGAACCCAAGAATCATCTCTGCCAACATATGCTTTGCCTCCTAGCCAGTGCCGCCTCCCTTTCATTGTCAGTATTGTGTATTTGAGTTCAAATATGATATTCCTGAAGCAGAATGAGGAGGAAAGCCTACTCTCTTTCACTTAATGAGTATGGCTCAACTCGTATGTCTGGAGCACAGGAGAAGAGAAGCACGCTGAGCCTTGGGACCTACTGAGGGAATAGAAATTCTCATGGAAAACAGGGAAACTCAGGGCACTGCAAAAACTCTCATGCCATATGCTGACCTGTAACTAATTCATAGTGATCTGACATCTCAGGTTCAGACTTCAGGGAATTTTGAAAGCTGTCATCTTGTAACATTCTCCTTCATGTGCTTCACCAGCCAGATTGCATGAAACTAAGAGAAGAGGTTTCTTTGGACAAGTGTACCTGGGAAGGCAGACAAGGGAGCCCTTCCCAGTAACACAACTATTCCAACACTTGAATCAAATTGCTCTGTCCAGGGGGAAGAAAAGGGAATCAGAACCAAATGTGGCAGGGAAGGCAGAAGGGAAGATGTTTCAGATTACAATGTGGTCTTCTTTCTAAAGGATGGCATTTCTGCAATCCTTCTCTTGTATCTTTACTAAGTATAAACTTCCTGACTCAAGACCATGAGCCTCAGCTGTCAGGGACAAAACAATGACTTTTTCTAGTTGTATCTACAGTTATACTCCTAAATTTAGGCACTGCTCCATGCTATATGCTTCTCTCCCAAATGGAAGAATAAGAATCGCCCAGTTTGGTGCCCCGGAGGTGAAATAGAAAGACCTTTGGAGACACCAAGGTTCATGGGTCCACTGACCCTCAGCATCCAAAGTGTGATTCAAAAATCAGGAGAGGCCTCGAGGTAGTTAATGGAAAATGCTAAAGAACATGAGTGTCTCTGAACTCTTGTTTCTGTCAGGCTATCTATTAGAGATCTGCATTCACTAGCAAATCACAACATGACTAGTTTCACTTGCGAGCTGGCATTAGAGTGGATTCCAAAGATAGGTTACACAAGTTATGACCAACCTTTTTTGTCAGGCCCCAACTTAACCCCACATTCTCCCCCATCTGCCAACCTGATCCCTTTCCCTTTCCCTTTCCCTTTCTGAAACTCCTGCTTAGCTTCCTGTTTCCTGCCCTGTGCTCCCTGACTTAGCTGCTGCTCTGCTTTCTGCTTTCTGCCCTGTCAGGGTTGCTAACTCAAGACAATTTATTTGCTGACAGTCTGTAAATTTTGCGTTGAAAACTAAACCTTTTTACTGACATATGTTTTACATGAAATAAATGCAATCCTTCTGCCAGGCTCTGGACAAGGGATAGGTTCATATTTAGGGATTCAACACCAACTATAGTAATAAAAAGCTTTCGTGCCAATAAAACATTAGCGGATTATTATTTGGCCAATACCAACAATTGATTATTAACCAGCCATATTAGCTGATACTGATCCAACTGCTGATTTTGTGTTTTTTTGTTTTTTTAAGCAAAACTTCAGTTAACAACCCTGCTTGACTCTAGCAATGGTTTTACACATGCTGCCCCCACTCACCCCACATCCCCATGCCCCTGGCTGCACCCTGCAAAAAGATGCCTCTCCCCAGCCCAACCTCCACTGGCCCTGCCCCACCTTCCTGACATGGACCCCCAAAGAAGGACTACTGTCCATGTACCTGTGACCCATCAGAGTTACAGGCAGCTGACAAGATGCAGCAGCAGCACATGGCTGAGGGGCTGGGTGGTACAAAGCCCTGAGACAATGTTTCCTGCAGGGTGTTGTGCTCTTGCTCAGATACCAGCTGGTTCTGCTCTGCTCAGTCTGTCTATCAAGCTCCAGCTACTTCATTTTTTAAGGGATGGCTCCACTTTTCACAGACGTTATAGATATGTATTTTTTGCTTTGTTTTGTATGGACTGTCTATAAATTTATGGACAGTTGGCAACCCTGTTCCCTGTACTACCTGCCTGATCTGATGCTCTGCTTTCTGCCTTCTGGCTTACATGCCACTGTGCTGCCTGTCCCCTCCTCAATCTACCCCCAGGCACAAACAGAAGCTGCCTGTGCCACTTATGCCAAGGATGGCCATCCTTGTTGGCCCAGCAAAGGGGCTACCCAGTGCAAAGTGGTGGTCTGCTTGTTCAGGTCACAACATTTGCCCAAGACCTACCTCACCAGATCTCTCACTTCCAGGAGATTTAATGTTGTTTGGGCACAGTGACAGGGGCAGCAATCCTGGTCATTGGCCACAGTGGGAGGTAAAAAATAACAGCTGCCACCATGACAGAGTCACGATCGCGCCACTGACAGCAGCAGCCAGAAGTCACTAATGCCCCCTTCTATGCCACTGCCCCAGGCTGTGTGGCTGCTTTGTTAAGCCTTTTCCTAGGAGGTCTACAGCCTTGTGGCTAAGCTGCTCCGTTGGGAGTGGAGGGTCCTGGGTCTTCATCTCAGCTGCCAGGTTTATTTCTGTTTTTTAAAGCAAAGACTGTGTAGTGTAAAACACAGGAACAATGCTATAAAGCACGGCCTGGAACCCAACCATTAAGTTGTAGAGCTCCCTTTGCTTGCTTTCCTTGCATCGTCTGCTGCTCAAGGGCCCAGGTTCAATGAAGCACTCTCCTAAGGGCACTCTCCTGGGAAGTTTGGAGTACTAGCTTAACATGCCTTCTGGGTGAAGAGGGCATGTGTTTGGTGAATGCAGTAAACTCTTTGGCAAAAGGTGGGCACCACTGGGTTTTAGCAGAATTTGCTGCTATCCATGCTGTGTCTCAGCCTAATAACTCTCTCTCTGGGGCTGCCAATGACAGTTGTGGGGTTTTAAATGGGAAATTTGACTTGTGAAGAAGCTTTTGCAGGTGTGAGGTGAGCAACCGGCTGATCTATGTCAGTTCTAAGCAGCCACCCGGACCTGCTGGGAGAAGATGATTTCCAAAATGAAGGCAGAAGCTGGATTTAGGCACATAATGATTTTTTTAGGGTGCTAACACTGGGCCAGTTTGTGTTTCTCTTTAGGATGTAGGCATCCAACTACTGCCTAAGGCCTGGTGCAATGTGAACCTAGCCCTTCATGCACATTGACTGATGCAATGTGAACCTAGCCCTTCATGCATATCTTTACAGCACTGAATAAACTCCCCAAAGCCTCCCCACGTGTGACCTGGGCTGAGTGTGAAACCATGTAAAGAATTACGAGGAGCAGGCTAGTAGCTTCAGAGTCCTCATCTGGAACCTATAGGCTTACCCCCATGATAGTATAAAGTGTGTAATCTGTGTACACATCAACTAAAAAGGGGCCTGATCTGGTACCTTTGCTCACAATGGGTATCTTATAAGCCACATAGACCAATCCAGTAAAGAGTAACACTTGTGCAATATGGCACTACTCAACACATGAAAGCCGAACGCTCAGTATATGAATCCAGGCACCATGAAACTCAGTGCTTGGTAACAGAGTAAGCCTAAGGCACCAGTTCTAATCCTGCCCCTGTCAGTAGTGACAAAAAAACAGCTGCTGAGAGACCACCAAATGAGCTGGTAGTCTCATCTGTCCTGGTGGACCCCACACACCTGTGCAGAAGCATGGGGATAATTTGGCCTCCCTGTTGGCCATCTCAGCACAGCAGGCATGGACTGCGGGTCAGGACCGAGGCATGCTGGGATAGCATCAGGAAGCCTGCACGGCTGCAACTCATTCAGCACCTGCTCATGAAGCAACACAACTCTTTTTTTTTTTTCCTCTGAGGTTATAAATTCAGCTTCTTTCCTGAGGACTAAGCTCACCATTGTACATGACAAAAATCCCCATAAGTTTGGCTCGCTGCTTATGTCTAAACCATTTATTCTTTGGGGAGCGGAACAAGCCCCCGGACCATCATTAAAATATGTTAATCCATGCCGGGCATTTACCCATGGACAAATACTTCCCTTTGGCATCGCTTTCCCACAGCCTTCGGAGAGTCCAAGCTAATCTCAGAACCTCACTCCTTTTCCTTTTGACATTTTGGGTTTTGCTTTCAAGCCAAAAAAAAAAAACAAAAAGATTTTGACACTTGCTTTCTTCATAAGCTTTGTAATTCCAGTTTATAGTTAGTTTTCCGGGGGTGGGAGGGTGCTGTGTGTGAGCTATGTGTTCATTACAGCTAGGGGGGAAAAAATGAGGCTGGCTCCTAGTTTTGCTTATGTTGTTAAAAGAGACTCTGAAGCTGCAGTTCTGGAACAGGTCTCCTCTTTCTTTGAAAGCATGCTGTTTGATAGACTGTCATTTGTCCCCTCCTTTCAGAAGAGCCAGCTGGCAGCTAAGTGCTAAAGCCAGTGACTTGCATGTGTTTTTCTGACATTTAACAAATGGGAACAGCTTGCAAATCTGCATTAACTCACTCTGTCTCACAAATAATCATCGGCTATGCGGTGTAGACATTCGGAACATTAGCGCAAACACAAAAGGGAGCGGGAGTCTGTGGGAAAAAACAAGTTGGCAAGTAAATGATGTTTTACTGAGGGACAGGGAGAGCATTTCTGTTCAGAAGGGAGGTTCTGATGTGAATCTTTAAGGGAGGAAGAAAAAAGGGGGCTTCCAAGAGAGCTAAATCCTGCTTTTCAAACCGCGGGGGAGGCTATCAGACCTGCACCTGAAATGACAGAGTCTTTCAGCTGCAACTCCACAATGTTGATCGGATGAACATATTGCCAACAACGTAGATGCTCTGGGCACCAGAGAGAAACCTGAGAGAGGCACAGCAAAATGCACCCGGGGCTGTTTCCTCCTCATCCTTGCAGTGTGGAGCCAATGTTACCTCTCCGAAGTTTTTTTTCTGTCTATTCAGGATTGACATAAAGCCTAGAAACTGTAATATTTAAAGCAGTGATTCTCCGTCATGGTGCCAGCGTACTGTGAGATTCTTTTAAGGGTGCTGCAGGGCATCGTGCAATATTAGCATGGTTAGGTGCACTGACGTCCACACAGGATTCATACAATATCCCAGAGATTTCAAATAGGACTCTATGGTATCAAAAACTTTCTGATCAGTTGTGGTATTTCTGAGTGCTTTGCAACAGAAGAATTGCTCCATTATTTTTCTAGAGTCAAAGAATGCATGGAAGTTAAGAGCTGGCATTTTCTAAGGAGAGCCCTAACTCTAATGAGGGGAGCTCTAAAGCTTTGATGCAGTGGAGCTAAAAACCAGGGCACACCTCCAGTCTGGATGCCACTATCATTTAAGGAAAACACATTATCCCCATGAGTTAAACTAGAGACTGGAATTTTCCACTAGGAGCTAGCCACCTATTTTCAACTGAATTCTTTGAAAAACCCAGGAAGTATCCTTAGGCAGTAGGATGCAGATGCAATAGCTACTGTATAATAAAGTCTGTCTCTTTGCTTGCCTCTAGAGACTACCGTAAATCACTGGAGCTTGAGTTAGAGGGCTAGGGACAGGAGTTACACATAAAGCAGATTAAGTGAGCAGGAACTAGTTTAAACCTGTAACAGAACAGAAGTTCAGTGCACATAAACCAGTTTCAAAATGGCTGAAACCAGTTTGAGATCCATCTGGCTGAATGTAGTATCAGACTTCACTGATTGAGAATAAACCAGTTTATGGCACTTTTGTCCCAGACCAAGAAGTCAGTGCTAGCAAATTCATGCAACACACACTAAATACTGGGTTACGTACTTTCCCTGGACAAAGGAGGGCCATCCCGTGCATTCGGTCCATAAGAGTTTTGGATGAGCCCCACATTTGCAGTAACCATTAACCTGCCACTAGGAATTCAATCTGGGGCTTTCAGAGACAAGAGCATGACTCTCTCTTGCTTGAGTAAAAGGTTTAAGACCTGTGGCCGGAGCCAGCCTCAGATCCTCTGTAGATCAGCCACGTAGGGTGACACATAAGGTATGGTGAATGGCAGGTCATATTTGGAGGCCTGATCCTCATCCCCAGCATAAGGCTGGTATAGCAGACTGTAGTATGAGGCCTGTTATGTGATTTCAGGACAATACCTAACAGATTCCACTTCTATTAAAAACTGTTTTGCACTGTGGACAGATATAATCTTACCATGTGTTGCTGGTAATTTAAAAGGAAACCGTGCCTCTGTTGCTCCAACCAGCATGCCGAAATGACAAAATTGTCTCTCAGTGTGAATAAATTCAGAAATGTATTGCACGTCTACTCTTAAGTTTGTGCGGTGATATCGAAGGCTCTGTGCCGCACTGCCAAGCCCTGGAGTTATCCTGTCCTCCATTTGTTACATGTTCAGAAAACATGCTCTACATGCATTTTAAAATGATATCAGCAATCAAGAAATGCAGCAGCAGCTATTGGCCTAGGCTTTCCAGTACATATCCAAGTAGGGATTCAGCAACCCTGCACTACTATCACAAATGGAGAGCACTCATGTAAAAAGCAGCAATATCTTCATTACTCTGTGCTGGGGACATTATATTCTTGCTGGGGACTGTGCATATAGAAGTTCCCATTGGAGTCTCTCCCTAATATTAACCTGGGCTGAGGGCTTTTCTTGCTTAGATAGAAGTACTGCTGTATTGTTGAAAGCCATTATAACTGCATCTATAATCACAGCTAAGGGCTGTGCTGGCAGAGCTGTTCAGGGGTCTGGCTGCAGCTCTGGAGATGTGATTGCCAGTCCTGCTCTCAACTCATGTCAAAAGCTGCCCCTGGTTGACCTAGTTGTAATGGGTAACTGCAGAGTCAAAGGTAGTTGGACGTGATGCTAGCCACATCATTTCTCTGTGTACCGTTGACTATGGAAACTGGTGCGCCAGTTGTCATGGAACCCCCCTGGGATGTTAGGCATGAGCGGGCCTTTCGTGTGACATGAAGAGCTTCTACCTGAATAGCCATGTTAGTCAGTGATGGTGCTCTTCATTCAGGGAAGATAATACCAGCAGAATGATCCACTGTAAACCAGCCTGTGTCTATGCTAGGAAGGATTTGTCAACAGAGCTACAGTTAGTGTCGCTCTTGTGACCAACTAAGTTCAAGCAAACTGCTAGCAGGCCTACTCTTTCCTTTGTTCTCTAATAGAGGGCCACACTGTGGCTGCCTTACCAGTGCTGAGAAACATATATGGATCCAAGCAGACCCACTAGGTTCTTGAGAGTGCTTGAATAAGTGCTAGCCAGTTTGCTGGACAAATTGGAGACACTGCAGTGGAGGGCAAGGGAAATGGGGGACACGACTTATGCGGAGAGGCTGAGGGATCTGGGCCTATTCAGTCTAGAGAAGAGGAGACTGAAAGGGGATTTTAAAACAGCCTTCAATGAGCTGAAGTGGGGTTCGAAAGAGGATGGAGCCGGACTGTTCTCGGTAGTGGCAGATGACAGAACAAGGAGCAATGGGCTGAAGTTGCAGCAAGGGAAGTTTAGGTTAGATATTAAGGAAAAAATTCTCACTAGGAGGGCAGTAAAGCACTGAAACAGGTTACCCAAAGAGGTGGGGGAAGCTCCATCTTTGGAGGTTTTCAACACCCAGATAGACAAAGCCTT
>NW_017728909.1:15623916-15633493 GCF_001723895.1 Crocodylus porosus | reverse complement strand
AAAAAAAAAAAAAAAAAGATCCAAGAAGAGAATTGTTTCAGATTTGGATCAGGAATGGATCGGGCCATCCAATTAAGGATGAGACCAGACAAATCCTGGAAGCAATTTGAGTGGTTTTGAGAACAGGTTTTAATTAAGGAAGCAGTGGCTACAGCATGAGACTGAGAGTTAAGAATGGTCTTGGGGTCTCAGACTAACTCTGCCAGTAACAACACTCCAGGCAGGCACCTTAACCTCTTTGTGCCTCATACTGCACCACTGCGCAATAGGTAAAATCAATGTATTTGTCTTTATGTATATATAAGCAATTACAAATTGGCCAAAAACCAACCCCAAACCTTTCTCCAGCCAGGACCACAATTCCCTTTTCTCCACCTGGTAGCCACAATAAAATAAAATAAAAAACAGTTTCTACGCCCCACTTAAAACCAACATCTGAGATGTGATGCAGAAGCCTGCCACATTGGGGTGAATTTTGGGTTGAATCAATAGCTGAGCCCCATAGCACATACTCAGACTTAACAAGCTTGGGCACTGTTTCTAAAATACCTAATCACAGGGCTTCTCTGTGGCTATATGAATTAATGTGCACAAATGGAAAGACCCCTGCTGATTTCAAAGAGCTTTGAAATCTGCCACTGGAAGAGCGAGAGAACTCTCCGCCACTGTAAGAGATGGGAGCCTGGACCAGCCGGATCGGGGGTCTGAGCCACTATGGTATTTCTCATGGATCAAGAGATCTTTTGATAAGGCTCGTCATAGAAAAGCAAAGGGTATATTAACAAGATAGGGCTTCTAAGGTAAACCTCGGTCTTGCTAACCAAAACCAAGCACTAGCAACAAAGCAATCTTTACCAGCTGCCTAACGACATTTCCAGAGGCTCCTTTCAACCTTCGATTTCATTCACGGGTATACCTACTCATGCTTTTAATCTTTTAAAAGATGTTTTTTCTTTGGTGTTGCTTTAAATATATCAACCTTTTATTTTAGTTTGGAAAGTCAAAGATACTGAGCTAATATTTGGGATTTATGGAACTTAATGCCACAGGATTAAGGCAAATAGCTTGAAAAGCTTCAAGAAAAGAGAAGGCATTTGTATGAATAAGTATTACATTTGCAATGACATCAGACCAACCCAAAATTAGCAACGATATGGGTCCTCATGCATCAAGCTGATCAGCAACAGAGGTCAGGAAGAATTTTCCACCAAGTGGGATTACAAAATTAAGTCCATTATGGGAGGGGCCACAGTGGTTCTGGCTAAGTCCCAGATACGGACCACTTTTTGATAAAATGCATGCTGTTACTCTGTCCTGGTGCAAGGACTTCTATTACACATGAGCCCAAACGAAATTCCTGAACTTAGTGCATGCACATACACGGAGGGGAAAAAAAGGATGTGGCTGAATGGTGACAAATGCACACATGGACCAGATTAAAATTTTGCCCCTGACTCTCAATGTTAACCTCAGTGTTTAAGCTCCATCTTATATCCAAACGCTGCAGCAAAGGCACCTCTTCTAATTCCAAGATAACTGTATGTTCAATGCGATGTCTTGCTTATATTTGCAACTCTCCCCCTGTTATTCGAAAGTGGGCATCGTGTCAGCATTTAAAGCTAGGGAACTGAAAATGAACACTGCACTTTCTGGCCCCAAAATAAGAAGCCAAGGAGGCTTCTACGGAGAGAAGTAAGGTAATACAGTGTGCATGAAACAGAGAGATGGGGAGGGGATTCCTACCCCAGCAATGTGATTAAAACCAGAGAGAGCTGATAAAGGATCGACTGTAGTGAGATATATTAAAAAAGAGAATTATTGTATCTTCTGAAATCATCAAGGTGATAAAGTAACCGATCACCGAGGAGAACTGCTGGAACTGCACCCAGTTCTACTGTCTGAGTAAACAGAGTCCTGTGGCTCATACAAGGGGCTATAAATTTAAGCTTAGTATTTCAAGTCTATATCTAAAGAATGACAGAACCTCATATCTCCTGATTCATCCAGAAAGAATGCATCATCTTTTTGTACCAATCTAATCAGGAACACTTTTGCCACGTCCATTTTTCTTTTCAAGTCAAAAAAGGAACAGAAGAGATTTAGTCTTTTTTTTTCCTTCCTGGATACGGGGGAAAAATAAAACCAACCCAGACCTGACTCTGCACTAAGCCTCTGACAGAGGCACCTGGACTCTTAGGCTTCACAATACAAGCGTTTTCCCAACTCTGTGCTTGAAGTACCATCTAGTGGCTGGAGCTATATTTGCATTTCTGTACAGGGCATTGACATTCAGACTACTGTGCTTCTCAGAAATTGATAAATCTCATCACTTTATTAATTAAAAAAAATGCACTTTCTTCCTTTCCTAGTTTATTTTTTTCTGGATTTGATTATTCCTCCCATTTGTTTTGTGCAGGAGAGAAAAGAGCACACTTGGCAGCTTTTAAAGGTCCAATGGTCTTGCAACCGTACTAAATGTTTTAGGCTATAAAAAAGGAGAGAGAAGTGGCTTTGAGAAAAAATGCAGATGTATCACTTCTTCTTTTCACAGAGATAGAAAAAGAGCTGTCAATGCAAGATCTTTTCCAGCCTCCATTCTCCAGTCTATTCTGCACACACCCCATTTCTTTTAATAAGGCTGAATCCATTAATTTGCTGATAAAGAGTTTGAGAAGTAGTATTCAGATTGTGGCTGTTGGTTATTTTGTCACGCTTTTGCAGCATCTCTCTGTCCATTGTGCCCATCCTCTCCCAATTCCCAGGGATGGATCACTATTGTGCGATTGCCATATGATAATGAGTCACGTTTGATGCCTCTTTTTATCATCTCATTTTCTGTTCCAATGGACATGGAGTTAAATTCTCTTTGCCAGTGCATGTGAAGTTACACTTGGAATGAATTGGACCTGCTCTTTCCCACAATGGGTCTCCTCCACTCCTTTCAGTGTTTGCCAGTCTGTTCATATAGCTCACAAAAATTGTTGTCTGATACTGGCACATGAAAAGATTCACTTAAAGACACTATGTTGGAGATAAACCACGGTCACATCTCAACCCCATTGTCACACACCTGGTCAGTTAGACGTCTCTGGTGATAAGCTTGGTTGCTTTTTTCAAAACTGACCATCATACCAGTGAAACAGGACCAAGCTCCTACATCCTTGGATATTTATGTATGAATCACATTATAGCCTTCTGTCAGATTTTCGCTCCATTGAAGTCCCTCAGTCTTGATAGTAAAGACCACCTGATGAGGAATCTGGTCTCCATCACCCATTTCAGTCACTTGGGATACTGTCTGCTGGTATGTGCACTGGGAACAGCAATCCATTTCACGTCAGCCAACAAAAAAACCCACTGATGGAGATTATTTTCATTTGAACTTGCTACAGCTTGCTTGTCTGTCAGGCTTTCTCCTGCTAAAAATCCTCCATCTGAATTTACTTCTTCCCCCAGGTGCTCCAAAAATCACCACGACTCCCAAACGTGCCTGATTGAATACAATCAAATACAGATCAATAAAACAGCACAGTGAGACCCAAACTTCTTGACTTACCCTATTCTCTTTCCTGATATTACGCCCATTCCCAGCCCTTACCCAGCATTTTGTAAGATCCTTAGGGTATGGCTGCTGGACTTGATTCACATCTGCTTTGTATCTGATCCACACTTGCACCAGTGCAAATCGAGTGTAGAGTGGAATACATTACTATTTCCAAGTGATGTCATTGAACATGTATTTGCCACTAGTGGAAATGATTAATCAGGTTCAGGGAAATGGAGAATCAGGCCCCTAATTTAATTGTGCCTATAAAATGTAAGCAAATCAATGATGCTAGGTAAAAAAGCATAAAATAATAGGTGTTAATGATAAACTGCAAACTCCTCGCCTGGAATCAACAAAGCAAAATTCACCTCTTGCAGACAGCCAGCACAAAGGACTAGTCAGTCTTCACACTGTTCACTCCCCTGGGGCTTACGTGAACGTAAGTAGAGAACAGGCCCGCTGCTGGCTCTGATGAACAGGAAAGATTTTCATTCTACAGCGAGCAGCTGCAATAATGCGTTTTAATATCTGTTAACATTTGAAAATGTTACTACTAATTTTACACCTTAAAAATGAATCAGGGTTTTGCAGTTCAAGAGCAGAAACCAACCAGCTATAAACAGTTGGATTGACTGTGATCTCAGAATTGCACTGGTCTATTTTTTCTAACAGTCAGGCCATTAAATTGCAAGCCTTCCTGTGGTTGTCCAGGTAAATAAGGACACGTCCAAATTGATTATCTGTTGTTTGGAGGTAATGATACGTAATAAACTATTCACCCTGGGTAACTTCACAAAAATGTGTTTTAGTGCACAAACATGCCATACATTTTGGAATAAGCACAGGGTCCTCTTAACTAGAGCAGGTTCAGCCCAGAAACTCTGCTTTATCACATATGCACAATAGATGCCTGCTCCTTTAATTATGCCCCAGATTGTCTGATTTAACAAAGACCCCACCCCTGCCCTTTGTATTTTAGGCCCTGTTTTCTGTTTAGAAACTCAGCTTCCTGCAGTTCCTTCATGGCATCTGTTGAAGTAAGCTCCTGCTTATGAAAGCATATGCATCTGTGCTTTAGTTAGTCTATAAAGTGCAAATTACCCTGCCTTCCTCCCCGCACCGTGTCATAGCCTCCAGCTAGATACAGATTTAGCTCAGATGCTTATTTACTGGGTACCATGCTCTGGCTCAGCTATGTGGCACTGATTATATTTAAATAAGTGCTGGGGTGAATGAGCAGACGGGTTACAAATTTCCCCAAATTTAAGGGGTTGCATTTAGCTCCCTACTAGATGTCAGTGGGAGTTTTGTCTTAGGGAACACAGAACAAAGAACTAGAACCAACAACTTCGATCATTATGCTTACTCCTCTGCTGGCAACCGTATCATATAACCCTTCCATAAATGGATCGTGCACCTTCTTAAAATGCATTGCAACCCGAGCTTCTCCTGGTAGAAAGAAGGCTGTTCCTGAACCTTTCCGCTACAGCAACAGTGATTTGGGTTGCAACAAGGAAGATCTAGGCTAGATAGGAAAAAGGACTGTCAGGCTAAGAGCAGACATTTGTAGGGGTTAGAGGGAGGTTAGATCAGGTTAAAAAGGCCCACCTGATCTAACTTAGTTTGCCCCGTTGCAGACTTTACACTTAGACCTGGTTTCTGTGATTGGAAACCAATCTAAACCCATAACCGTACAGAAGTTCTGCACACACAGACCAGTCTAAAAATGGCTGAACCTGGTTTAAGATAGACCGGGATTGTTGTGCACTCAAACTTAATTGTTAAAAGTTTTTGTTGTTCTGCCAGTAGTCTCCTTTAGCTATACTTGTTCTCCTTCCTTGGTGCTTACTTCCCCTAATGTATTTATAGGCAGTAATCATATCCGTCTCAGCCTTTATTTTGCTCTGCTACACCCAACAGACTTGTCCAATCTCTTCTTGCAAAACAGTCTGCTCCCTATTAGCCCTCCTCTGCATGTGTTCTAGTCTGATTTCATCTTTCTTAAACACGGGTGACCAGACCCGCATGCAGTATCCCAGATGGAGTCTCACCAGTCCCTTGTACAATGGCACTAATACCTTCCTGTCTCTGCTGGATATATCTCAACTGATACATCCTAGGATTGCATTTGCCTGTTTCACAGCTGCATCACACTGGCAGTTCATAGTCATTCTATGATTAGGGAGGACACCCAGGTCCTTTTCCACTTCAGTTGTTTCCAACTGATAAGCCCCTGGCTTATAGCAAAAGTTTGTGTTCCTAATCCCTAAATGCAAGACATTGTATTAGTACAACTTAATTTCATCCTATTCATATCCCTGTAAACCCCAAAGTCAGATACTTCTTTCTGACGATATCTTGATATTCTTTAATATCAATGATGCATCCCAACTTTGTGCCATCGGCAATATTCATCATCATTTGCAGACCTTTTGTGTCCACATCGATAAGGAAACAACATTGGTCCCTGAACTGATTGCTGATGAAGACCATTACTAACCTTCCCCCAGCCTGATACAAGGGCCCTTTCAATACTGCCCTTTGCCACCTTCCCTGAATTTAGCACCGTATCTCCATAAAATTCCTCCACTGAGGTTCATCTTTTACAATTTGGCCAGCAGTGTCCCATCTTGCACTGTATCATATGGTTTTCTAAATTCCAGAACGATAAGACCTACCAAATATCCTTGGTAGGGATAAAGTTAGTCTCAAGTCAGTCCACACACCCAGTGGTAATGCACTTTGTGTCTACGTGTGTGTTTTTACTATTTGCACCTGAATTTGATACCTGCACTTGCAGGTATCTAATTTAGGCATGATTAGCCCCAAATCACCATTTTAAAAGTACATTAAAGGCATATTTGTAGATGTGTGCTGTAATGCTACTTAAATTTAGGCTAATGTGGCTTAAAGCATCTTGTGCAGACAGTCCCATAGAGCTGTAGAATCTTTTAAAATATGCGTTATAAGGTCCAACTCGGCTTGATTTTGGCAATTGTAAATTTATTTATACGCTTCTTGACATACAACACCAAAATCAAATCCCACCTTTAGGTAGGTAATCAGCATCTATGTGCTTAGAGTTCTCCACGTTAGTGATCACATGGATTTTAGACCCTATTTTACCCTGTTCTACTTGGAAGGGGTGTCATTCCAGATAAAACCAAAAAAGATGGGAAGAACCACTTCCTTCTCCTTTCCTAGTTGTTAGCTATGTTTTGTTCTGCAACTAATCTTTCAGGCACTTACATGGAGTTACACAACATCCCAGGTAAAATAACACTGAAACCCCCCCCACGAATAGCCAAAGTGGATCCCGTCTAAGCAAGCTCAGGAGGACAGTATGACCTTAAATCAGGGTAACTGGCCCAAATACTGTTTGGGAAGCTACACAAGCTTGCAAATGCTACGTATCTACCTAATGGAGAGATCGATGTAAGGGCTTGTGCACATCTATGTTGTCTGAGAAGCAGAACTAGAAAGAGCCAGACTAACGCATGCCCCATCACCCCTACATTTGCTATCTCCAAAAGCAGATGGAGTTACTTCAGATAAGGGCAGGGCTCACACTCACTCCTCACCTTTATTTATCATTTCTAAACCGTGCTTACCCCCGCGCCCCCCCCCCGCAATACCAGTTTTCCAATTGCGATTGCTATTCCACCATGTTCCTCTTACCCCTGTGCTACTCACTTTCACACCCTGCACTAGTAAGTCAAGCTTCTCCATTTTGCTGCTCAGACTCCTGTCATCTGTATACAAGCATTTCAACCATTTACTACTGGCAAAACCCCCATAGCCTAATTGACTTTAGCTCAGGGATAACTGCATCACCTGTGTGGCTACTATTTATGACAACTTTAGTAGTACACTTTTTTGCCCTTTTACCCACTGACATTTCTTCATCCATGATATTATCCTCATTTTCTTGCCTTTTCTCCTCTTGCGTACTAAAACCAGGCATGAAGATTACACATCTCCTCCAACCATCTCCCCAACCCTGTTATCACTATTGCTTTCCCTTTGCTACCGTAATCTCAGAGAGAGGACAACTTGTGACCTGTCTTATGACATTCCCCAAGCCATCAGTGAATTTAAAATGTATTGCCTTTGTCACTCTTTAGGGGTTTCTGTTAACACCGGTTTCTGAAGGGCCGAGACTTCGTTCCCAGTTTCCACAGGGCCCGATGCAATTCCAATGCACCAGAAACAGTGGTATTATGCCCGCAGTTACCATGACTTTGATTTTCTTTATTTCCTGCTGGACCTGAACATACGGGTCCATTGTTTTCTTTCATTGTTGATTAAATATTCTCATCAAATGGAAAAGAAACAGCAACAAGTAATCATGGAGTGTATTTTTTTTCATTGTGTAACCACCACCACAGCTAATCTTCTTGGATAGACTTCATGAGCAGTGATGTCGGAAAACGCCATTATTGTTGATTTATTATGACTATTATTAATCATTGTTATCGGTATTACTGGTATTGTTGTTGCTATTATTGCCGAAAATTAAGAATCGAGTCCAGCTTAAATCCTTGACCTCTCTCTCTCTCTCTCTCTCTGTCCCCCTCTCTGTTGAAACTGCTTATAAATGGATATTAGAGAGTGCCAATTGTAAGGGAGCTCTACAGATTTCAAACTAACTCATAGAAATATTTTTTTTTGGAGCAAGATGCAACTGAGGGTTTTTTTTTCCCAGGGATTCATCTTTTAAATTAACTGTCCTTCGATATTACTAAAACTTTTTTTCCCCATTAGTGACATAGCTTAATTGCTGCATAATCAGAAAAAAAGAAGAGTAGCAAATACCTGCCTGACTTAACCACATTAAACAGCATGGTGTGGAATATAACTTAACAGTCCAGTGAACTGTCAGTGGCAGAAGTAATTGGAAATTGGTGGGATAGTTCTTTGTGTGATGGGGATAGGAGTTTTTCATGCCCATTTTTAATAGGCAAATAGCTCTCAGGGCAGCTTCATATTCCGTCCTTAGTTTGTAAAGATCCTTCATAATGTAGAAAAGTTAAGATAGCAAAAAAATTCCAATTACATGTTTAATGACTTGGCATTTGAGGTAATGCTATCTAGCACTAATTCACCTGTTAGAAAACAGTCTATCTTTCAGCCCCTGGGGTTAATAGAGTGCAAAAGCCTATTCTTATCAGAGGGTGGGGAAAAAAAAGTGATTAATTTTTCCTATAAATAAGAAAGAGAAGAATTAAAGATAGACAAAATTGAATGTGAGCTTTTTTACTTGTCCCTCAGACTAACAGTCGCTTTATTGAACATATTTTTGCTAGTACTAACCAACTTCTAAATATGGGTACTATATTTACTTGGCACTCAAGCCATAGGAAGGCAAGATGGATGGATGGATGGATAGATGGGCAGATGGATGGATGGATGGATAGATTAGCTAAATTCAGCATTTAGAGGCATGTTCATAACTTCAGCACAATCAGTGAAAGATGCTCATGTCTAAGGGTAGACTTTGTGTCACAATAAGAAGACATGTAAGACATGCAAACACCCACTTTCACCTTCATCTTCATCGACATGTTTTTTCTTACCATCTCTTGTGGAGCTTGAAACTTACCCCCAAGGAGAAGGCCTCTATTTTACAGACTTAAGTAGTACAGTACTTGAGCAATGTGTACACGTGCTGATGTACAAATCTCTGACTACTGGCCAGGAGAGAGGCAGCATTGGGTGTGCTCACTCCACCTCCTCCATTCCTCGGGTTATTACCATACCTTTTGTGTTATGGCTAACCTAGGAATATCTTCACAAATTCTGCGTGTCATGAGAATCCATGTAATTCATCTGCTCTGCCCAGAACCTGGACATTTCATAAGAAACCCTGTGTTTGCTCCAATCTGCAAACATTTGGGGTTCATAGATTCATAGATTCATAGATGCTAGGGTCGGAAGGGACCTCAATGGATCATCGAGTCCGACCCCCTGCATAAGCAGGAAAGAGTGCTGGGCCTACATTACCCCAGCTAGATACACATCCAACCTTCT
>NW_017728909.1:15615176-15623905 GCF_001723895.1 Crocodylus porosus | reverse complement strand
GACCCCCTGCATAAGCAGGAAAGAGTGCTGGGCCTACATTACCCCAGCTAGATACACATCCAACCTTCTCTTGAATACCCCCAGGGTATGTAAAGGAAGGAATCATGCTCCTTACCACTTGAATGCTAAGTACCTGTAGCCCCAGTTAACTTCAGTTTGGGTCTTCAGAAGTTCTGGGAAATCACCTGTAGGACCCAGTGCTGGCCCTGCTCCCGCTAATGTCTACTAGAGTTTGCCATTGAGTTCATCTGGAAGAGGACTGAGACTTTTACGTTCTCAGTGAAATAAAAAGAACAACATTTGACAATGCAAGGGGAAGTGTGAGGCACAATGAGTTGATGTGTGTTACGCACCTTGTTGTAATCTGGTAGGTGGCATTTACACGGGCAAAATACTATTTGCACATCAAACCAATCTGACACCGCTGAAGTTTTAGGCACTTCCCTGCCCTTATCTTTGCTTTGAGGGATGGGGACAAAGAAAGGCAGGAAAGCCAAGAACTCATTCCCATAAAGCTGCCACTGTTGTTTCCTCTAACTTCACTGAAAGCAATGCCTCATTCCTACTGCATGGAGCATTACCTTTAGTGCAGCTGACGAGTTTTCAAGGTGCTTTAGCATATCCTGTAGGGAAAGCAAATTGTCATCAAAATTGAAAATCCTGAATCTGTGGGGCTGTATTTTTTTTTCCCCTGAAGGTCCTCAGGGCTCTTGAAATGCTAAGCAGCAACCCGAGCCCAATGCACACTCAAGAGATTTTCATATTCCAAAAGGCAGGCAGAGTGGCAGGCAGCAAATGCAGCAACTCCAAGGATCTTCAAAAAGCAGCAACAGAAAAGTTTACTGCTTGCTTAGCGGTCATGTTACTTCAGCCTGTGCTCTGCAGGCTGAGAGGCAGATCGCCTGGGGTCAGATTATGACCCTGCCCTGCAGCGTTATTATTAGTATTTTTTTTTCAAGAGTGCTGATTTACATTTGGCTGCCACCCAGCTCCTTAACGGTGGATCAGCCTTTTGTGCAGATATAAAGTCTGATTGATGGGACATGGGGATAGGAGAGAAAATGGAGAAAGCTAGTTTATAAATTTGACATAAGATTCGAATTGTGGCAGGAACTCTGCCAATCTCCTTAGGCATGACATTGGACTGGCTGGAGATATGCGCTGCATGTGTGATGTTTCAGTGCTTACTGTTTTCATTATTTTTCCACATACTCAGTTAACAGCCTACTGAACTTGCAAAAATCTGGCAGGCTCTTTTATAACAAATTCTGTGGCATAAGGAAAAAATGAAGACCGGAAAATGCTGCACCTGATCTGCAGGTGGGGTAAAGAGATGTAACTCCATTGAGTGCCACAGACTTGCGCTGCTTTTCACCAGTTGATATGCTGGGCCATTATATCTTGCCTTCTCGTGACTTGTTTCTTCCGACGGCAGTGTTGACATATTATGTCTCCTATTTTTTTTCCTCCCTCCTTGTTTTGGGAATTGAAGGGCTTATCCAATAAACAGCATTAGGAAATTAAAGTGAATAGGCCAAACTGTTCCTCAGTGTAAGCTGGTGGCGTTCAAGGCACACAAGGATGGAGGAGCTGAGGTTTATTGTGAGAGGCTGATCTTACAATAAAAGGAGAGTCCGCAAACCTTTTTGTTGCTACCAAAAGACTTAAATGTCAGTGAAGCCTACAAAAATCTGAACATCCTCAACTCCCAATAGGGCCAACGGGAGCTGAGGATACTGAGGACCTTGGAAGGATCAAGCCTCCCTATAAGTGTTTAGCAAATCCCTTAGAGCCATTCAAAAACTATTCAATGCACCTCCCATACACAGGTGCTGCTATCCACTCTGCAAAGCATCAGAAATTCAGGCCTTTTTTCAAAAGGCTGTTCCTTAGGGCGTGACTGAATGGAAAGGCCTGCTGAAAAAGAAGTATACCATCTGCTCCTTTATTCTGGACAGAAAGGACCCACTTCTGCTCCCATACTAACAGAAGCGGAGGGCACTCATCCCCTTGCAGTTCGTTCACAGGATCATGCCCATTTGGAGGAAGGATTTCAGAGGTTAGCACAACAAGACTTAAAGATGGGTGGCACCAGTTTGGAGGAGACTAAATAAAACTTTTTCTTAGTACATGCAACATTGTCCTGGGGCAAAACATAAGAAAAGAAAATGGCCTACACCCAAAAACTTTATGACAGTGGAGGCCTCTGTACTAAAAAAATCCCTGGCACTTTGGATGCCTATCTTGTTGGGGTAACCTGACTCCAGCTGACTTCCTGCCCTTTGGGCAGGGTCTGGATGATCTCGTGAGGTCCCTTCCAGCCTGAATGTCTATGAAATCTATGAAACCATTTGAAATAAGTATATCAAATGTGATATTACAGCTGTACCTAAAGGCTAGCCAAGCTCAGGGCTGTGCTAGGCACAGTACAAATGCAGAGTAGCAAAGAGTCCCTGCCTCAAAGAACTACCATCTAAATCAAATACTATTCTTTGAGGAGAAATGGAAAACTGTATGGGAAGTGGAAGTTGGTACTGTGGCTTTCTCGTTATGCACAGTGTCTCACATCAAGCCTATAAAATCTATCCTTAGTGGTCTGTGATGGTTGACTGTGTGTTTTCAGGTGGCTTTTAGATTGGGGGGGGGTTTCTAGTGTAAGCCCTTAATTGTCCTGCTTCCCTGACTTACAGAACCAGCAGAGGCTCTCATACCCCTATCACAGGGGTGTCAAACCCACCAGGCTGGATCCATACTAGCTGTGCCTCTGAAGACTACTCTGTACAAGCCCTGCGGGCCAGATGACACAGCCGTGTGCTGCACAAAGCCTGCAGGCTATGTATTTGACACCCCTGATCCTTTGGATCGGAAGAGACCACTGTCTGGTTATTCTCTGCGGTAGGCGTATGACTTCCACGTTCACTCCATGCTTCTGGTCTGCAGTAGCCCAAATATGATGACTTTCAGAGCAAGCTGCAGGGCTTTCCCCCCAGCATCTGAAAACCTGAGAGAACTAAGAGAATGGTGAATTTTTGGAGTCTTCACTTTGAATTTCCCTTGTTTCCTGGTTTTGAGTTATGCTGCATGCCCCTTTGCCATATTCAAGTGCTCTATTGGCCCTTTAAAATTTTGCTAGGACTGCATTAATCAGTCGGCTAGGTGCTCTTTTCCATCATGTGTAAGCACAAATAAAGCAACTACAGGCCAGTTATATGTGATTAGTACACTTAGGAACATTTTCAAGGGAAAAGGATATGCACTGTATAGGATTTCTATTCTATTCTGGTTCTTATACCATGCCTGTAACTGTGACATCTGAACATTATCAGCTATTTTGTTGCTTATTCATCACTTAAAGCCTTTCTCAGGATATTGTTAGGAGGATAAAGACTGTTGCCAATTCAGATTTGTTCCAGTTCATTAATGGCTGAAAGTCATTACCATCTGATGGATGTTCCATCGGCCATGTGAAATGTTGATGGTCTCGGTCCAGTTCCTACTGGACAGATGTCCACACCCAAAGAAACAAAACCAAAGAAAGCAGAACCCAACAAGGATATCAGTATCGCTGACAGTCTTCTGAAAGTCTCAGTGAAGGAAACAAGAACGTGCGAATGGAAAAACACATATACACATACTCTTTGTTAAAGGTCATTCTTCTAGCACAGAATAAATGATGTACCTTCTCGGGACTGTCTGGGGAACCACGTTGTGCTCGAGGTCATGATGTATGGATTATACATGGACTGAGGATGGACTTTAGTCTCATGGGCCAGCAACATAAGCCATACATTCCTTTAAAAAAGAGAAGTGCATATAGCCATGTGCCATGTGTTTTATTCCTTATAAGAACTCAGCATTCGCTTTGCTGAAGTGCATACTTCCTACCCCAAGGAGAAGACAGGTTCAAGCCTGTGAACCTGTGACAGAAAAAAAAAAACAACCCAACAACAAAACAACCCTGTCCATGGCATGACATTACTCAAACAACTCAATGTTATGGGGTTTTCAGTGACAAGATATATTCAGTATCCTTGAGTATCCAAAGACAGGCACAACCAGCCAATTATTGGAGGCATGAAAGAAGTAAAATAGATTTTTTTTTCTGAGTGTGTATGTGTGTGAGACTTCATTAGTTCATGTTGGTAAAATGCTTTAAGATCCCTGCATGGGAAGAGATAAATGAGTATAGACAGATGCCAGTTCACATCTTTACTTAGCACATGCTAACACCATAGTCACTGTTTTCAATGAAGAGTAATATAATCATATCCAAGCAAGGGGTAATCCACCGAGCTTGGGCACAGATAGGGATCTAGAAGTCGCAACGTGGAGCTTGGTGTTGCAGCCCACTCTGGCAGGACTAGAGGACACGTGGAGGACAAACCCTTAATTGTGTGGGATCTCAAGAATTTCACATCCAGATCAAAAACTGGCACTATCGGAAGCCTGGATCCGACAGGGCTTACACAGCTCTAGACACTGCTTGTCATTTTGCTAAGTATGGCTCAAATGGAGTTTTCTTTCTCTCCCAAGGGAAGAACATTGTGCTGGTCAAGTCCCACCCTCGGCAATTCTGCTCACTTGTAGTATCATATGGATAAATTGCACTTTTCCTTAATTTACTTTCATTGCAGAACACCGTTACTAGGCACTGTACAGCTGTTTCTTCAAAGGTGGCTACATTTAAATAGCATATGAAATGATTCTCATGTATAATTTATATATGAGTTTATGGTGTTCTATAACACTTTAGGATCCTTCAGGGTGAAAATGCTATCTTTCTATCTGTCTGTCTAGCACGGTTTCCATCCCTGCAATATTTGAGCACCTATAAATGTATAAGCATTACGGAGAAAATGCAGTTTAAAATGACATTTTTGATTGGAATAGCATAGTCCTATACTTTTATTGTCAAAAACATCTTTCCTAAACATGTTTTCTCCTCCTTGGACTCCCACATACCTCATTTATTTATTTAGTTGCCCTGATTAGAATTTGAAAAAGTTGGGGAAAACACCACTTCGCAAGCTTTTGTAAAAATATGAGCCAAGTCCAGATGTCTTTTGTCACTTTTTCTCTATTTTTATTGAGAACAGGGGGCCGGCAGGGGGAAAGTAATGGCTTTAAATTTTGTCATTAGATAACTGAAATATACTGGCATGAGAATGTATTTACAACTGATAGTATCAAGCAGTGAAATGTTGTGAATCAGCTACTCCCCTTCCTTCGAAAGTCATTGGAATAACTTTAAATAATTATTTTAAACATAGCTATTTTGGCGCTTTTATTGTTCACAATGTGAAGATCTTCTCCACAACCATAAGGGATACATATTTTCAAAGAATGATCCGTTCAAGTGGAAGGGGGAATATGCTTTATCTTTACTACAAATCATTGTTCTCCTAGCTCATTCCCACGCCTCTGAGATCATTTTTCTCCTAATACCGACCCTGGGGTAGTGGAGCTCCACTATGTTCATTATGATGAGACGTTTCTAAATGATACCTTCTATTGCAAATCAACACAGGAGAAATGCAAGGTAGAGACTTGGCAAAGGTGCTGAATGATGTCACATCAAAGTGCACTTTCATTCTGCCCTATGCTTTTTGGATGATTTGGACAGATAAGGTGTTTGATTTATGATGGGGGTGATGTTGGAGCCATTTAGTCAAACTCAAATCTTGAGCCAACAAGGAAAATGTGATGTGAGTGGCTCAAAAGATTGGAGATTAATTTAAAAATAATATTTTGGGTGCTTTTCAATTGGTTTCTGTTTTCAGCCTTGGATCACTTAACCTTTGTTCGGCAGTCGCAGCAGCTAGACATTTACCATTTTTCTGTATTCATTTATTTAAGTGAAAGCTGAGATTCTCATGCAATCACTTGATTTTAGCAACTGAAGCTTTAAAAAAATAATACCGAGTCTTGTGAGACTTGTGATAAAATCACAGGCATTGGCAACACATGCATTCAGCAATAAAACTGTTTTCATTATACTGTACTAACACACTTCTACTGCATGATGCCAGTGCACTGAGACTATTGTCATTTTTACTCTGTCATGCTTTGTTGTTATTCTCAGTGTAAAATAATAATGATACAGACTGAAATCATGTGGTGTCTGCTTGTACATGGAAAAAAACCCCTCATAAACTGCTCTAGTCCATATTATCAGATATACTAAAGCCATCAGCTTATTCCAGACACGGTGCCTCACATTTTCTAGTGATAAGAATTTTCATTATTAACCATTGATTTTTACTGATCTGTGTTGAATTTGATTAATGAATTAAGTTTCACAACATACTGTGAGGTATGAGGATGCTATTATCCATATTTTACAGGTCGGGGGGGAAGGTACAAATAGATAGTTATCAGAAAAAAAGTAATGCAGGAACTCAACAGGAGAGATCGAGGATAACTACAGAGATGAATGGATTTTATAGAAAGTATTTTCATAAATATTTGTTTGAATAAACATATTTGCTTTCTGGCAAAGCCTCTTTTTTTCTATACTTAGATTGCAAGCTTTTTGGGATGGGGACACTCTTTTTTTGTTTCTCGGTATAAAGTCGGTTCAACTGGGCCCGATCCTTGATGGGTGAGTATAGCTCCTAGTCACTTCCCAAGGAGGAAGCAAATCTGACCACCTGAAACTGGGATCCTGCTCCTGCCTTTCTGTTTTAAGGTAATCTGCATCATCAGAGAGCATTGCAAGAGCTGAAAGACTCCCTACCAGGTAAGAACTGTCTGCCCAGAGGAGTTTTCCATCTATTGACCCCTCTGTGAAATCCTACGAAATATGAACTTTCATTTCTACCCAGGAGAACTTTTACAATCTTTTCTCTGATGCTTGATGAAGGGTGTTGGTGCCCAAAAGCTTGCAATTAAAGAATTATTTTTGTTTTTTTTTTGTGCAAAAATCTTGTTGGTTTAATAAAAAAATAACACCCCTCTACCTAGAGCCCTGATTGCGTAGTCACTATTACAGCACAAATAATAATGACCATAAATGGTGATAACAAAATATCGTAGATTTCCCATGACTGTGCCAATTTTTCCGGTCGGTGTTTCGATATCCTCAAGGACTCCCTGAAACTGGGCTCTCATCATAATTTGGTAGATTTATCTTAGCCCAGTGCTAGGCAGAGTCCTGTCCAGGGCAGTGAGCTGGTTGCATTAGCAGGCGGCGGAAAGAGCAGCTGTCAATATTAAGAATGCCGTTAGCATCAGTGAAATGAAGAAGGAGCTACGTGTTTTCCGGCTGCTGCTACAAGAGCTGTCTGATGCCAAACCTTTGCATGGATGCCACAGAAGGCAAACCTTGCTGCTGATACCGCTGCATTTTCCAAGAGGATGTGGCACGATGCCACCCGGTGCCCCATAAACCCCCCAACTTTCAGTGGTCAGAACCAGGTTGCTCACGCCAGCCCAGGTTATGGTCAGCGCCCTTATGCTGCACTGCCTCTCAGGTGGGAAGAAGCAGCTCTGAAAGTACAGCCATAAAGCCCTAGAGCCAAAAGACCAAGAGAAGATTGCAGAGGATCAAAGGGCAACTGTCTGTTCAGCGGGGAATGACGGCTTTTGAGGAAAGACAAGCCCGACGTGCACAGGAGAGAAGAAACCTCAGGAAGAATCTTGCACCACAACGAGACCTTGGTGTTGTGCTAGACAACAAAATGAACATGAGCCACCAGCCCGATGCTCTGCAAGGTCCCTTCCTGTCCCTAACAACTACAAAACCACATTTTTGGGACGGTTAGACAGGAACTTCATGTGTGATATGTGTGGAAGGGACTGTCACTCAAGACTTGGGCTCTACGGCCACACTCTCCAGTGTTCAACATGCTGATACCTCACTCTGTGCAAGTCTATTGTCTCGCAAGACAGGCAGGTGCCTACTGCTACCAGGGGTGGGTCGGGAGTGCAGGGTGGGGGTGCAGTGGTGCAGTTGTACCCGGCTTTGATTTCTGCTCCACCCAAAGTTTAAAACCAAATGCCTGGCAGTGGCAGTGGTATTTCTATTCAGGCAGCAGCGAGGGAATCAATGATCATATATCTCAGCAGTTCCCAAACTCTGACAGATTGCGCACCACCACCAATTACAAATGAAACAACCTTAAATGCCACAAGCGATTTTTTTCAGTTCAATCTGAAGTGCCACCGGCAAATTTGGGTCATATCAAGTAATGAAAATCAATTGGTTAATGCAGACCACTGACGGGTTGTCTGAGTCCCACTGGTGGTACCTGTACCCGAGATTGGGAACCACTGATATACCTGATTCCCTCTAAACTCTTCGTCCCACAAGTATCGATGATCCTCTCTCCTGTTTTAATGCTCATTAATAGTTGTACTTATCCAGCCATCCCTTTTTTTGGTGATTCTGCACTCTGTTCGCTGCTTGTGGCAACGTAGCTCCTAGCCTGCAGCCCTGCACACTGTTTTTAACACTAGCGAGCAACACAAATTCAGGTGTGGAAATTTTAACTCAGGTGACCATCAATGCAGGCATAGAAATAACTTCCAGGAGGTGCTGCTCGAGAAAGTTAGCTTTTGTTTTTTGGAGAAATACTTTTTTTTTACGGATCTGAGAGATGCACATTTCATTCTAAGGAAACAAAGTCTTGGGATTACGCTCGCCTCATTTGTTGTGGGTTTTTTAATAGGATATATATATATATATATATAATATTATACATATATTATAACCTATTATATATACATAT
>NW_017728909.1:15601514-15615040 GCF_001723895.1 Crocodylus porosus | reverse complement strand
GTGTATTTTATTGTATTTTATATATATATTATTAACCTATTATGTATATTATATAATATTATATTAACCTACTTTATATATATATATGTAAATAAAACCTCTAATATTATATACGGCATTATATTATATTACATATAATATTATATAAATGTTTGCCCCCTTGGATGCAGGCAGCGCTCTGCGCGTGCGCAGTGTCAGGGCTGCAGCGGGTGTTCACGTAGCTGGAAGCGTCTCAACCAGCGCAGCCATCCTGGCTTCAACAACCTGGGGGCGGCCATCTTGACAGGCATCTCAGTGGGCGCCGCCATCTTTGAGCCGTACAGGTGGAGGCCGCCATCTTGCCTGTACTACAGTGGCTGCTGCCTTCCATCTTGGAAACGGGAAAGCGCCCCTTCCGGGGCTTCAGCACCATGGCGGCGTCGCATGCGCTGAGAGGGAGGGCGCTGGGATTGGCGGAGGCGGTGCCGCGGCCGGAGGGGGCGTGTCTAGCGCCGTCATGGCGGAGCCCGAGAAGTTCTGTTATGTTTACAGCTGCGACCTGGACATCAACGTGCAGCTCAAGATGTGAGTGGGGGCGGGGTGGGGGTTGCTAGGCAGCGCCCCCCACCTTGCCCCACCCCGCGTGTGCCTGTGGGGAGGGGCTGGGATGGATTGGGGTGACGTGAACTGGGGTGAACTGGAGTGGATTGAGCTGGGCTGTGGTGGGCTGAGCTGGGCCGGGCTGGGCTGGCACCCCCCTGCTGGGCATCTCCTTCCCTGCCGCTCCAGCGCCCACTCTCAGGGCAGGTCCCTCACTCCATCGCTTGCCTCGACCAGGCCCCCTCCCCCTCCCGCACCTTTGGGGGGGCTCACCTGTGCCCCCGAATCAGCAGCTGCCCAGCGCATGGTCTCGTCCCTGCGCCTCGGAGAGGATGGAGGAGAAAGGCAACGGGGCGGATGAGCAGCCTGGAGAGGCTCGCCCGCAAGGAGAGACCCAAGAGCTCGTTTCTGTTAGAAAACAGATGCCCGAAGAGTGGCATAAAGCAATGGCTGGGACAGGAGCGAGGGTCAGCGGTTGATTACGAATGCTTCAAGAAGAGACCCTGAGAAGAGCGCGTCAGCGTAGGAGCCCGTGGACACTGCACTGTGAAACTGCCCAGAGATGTGACCGCACAAGGGACAGGAAAGTGGCCCTGCAGCCACTGGGGTCCTCCTGGCCAGAGTTAGCATGGCTGCCTCTGTGGCTCAGACGACAGGGAGAGATGGTCTGCCCCAGTAAATGGCAGTTTTTTTGTTCGTCTGCTGAAAGCAGAGCTATGCCCACACATTTACGTGTTTGCCGGGTCTGTCCTCCTGGTCTTTCTGAATAACAGCAATTGCAGGGTGTGTTTGGGCCTTTCTGAATAACAGGATCCAGTGATTTTTCTCTCTCTCTTTCTGTTTCCAGTAAAAATATAACTGTGAAATTACCAAAATGACCAGGGGCCCCCTTGGGCCCATGTGGTCTGCAGACCCTTGAGGCGAGGCTTTCTTTGGGTGATCTCCTTTATTGTACTAACTGCATAGTTGGGATAGAGTTAGACAAGCTTTTGAATGCGAGACATTCTCCGTCAGGTGTGAGGAGTAAAAGGCAGTGCAGCACGGTAACAACAGTTGGAAAAGGGTGGAGAGAAACTTTCTCTGGAATTTTTTTCAGCTATGCAGTTGGTCTAATAAAACTTATCACCCCAAGAGATTCTTGTCTCAAGGTTAGAGTGATGTAGTCATGATGGGAATTATGTGAGCAGCAAATGGGGATCTTTGAACGATCCCTTAAGGGGATCCTTTACTGAACCAGTTATATGCCGTTGGTCCAATAAAAGATATCATCCTAAGAAATCCTTGCTTCTCACGCAATTCCTGGACCATTACATCTACAAATATCACTCTATCCCTGTAGTTTTGGGACATTAATTAGCCTTCAGGTTGATTTGAAAAGTTTCTGCAAGCAATGACAGGTCAGTTGTGTCCTGAGTATTATCTGGACCTAGACTGACAAGAGGATTCAAGGTGAGAATAGGGAGTGTGTATCCTCCTCTGAACTAAGTCCCACTGTTGAGAGAGAGAGTATAAAGTATTGCTTTTCCTTACTGGGCAACAGATGTGCTGCTAGGTTTTGCTAGACATCTTGATTTTGTTTTTATTTTTTGGAAAGACTGTTTTAAGCACCTCTCATTTGTAGTGCAAATTGTGTTGAAAATGATAGCAGATTGTAGACCTAGCCATACTCTGACACTTGTTTAGTAGCCATGGTTGTAGATTTATAAACACTCCTGAAAAATGGAATGGCATTGTAAGTGTGGTTATCAAACTGGTGTTGTAACTTAATATGATATATTTTATTAACCTAAAAACTGAGTAACTGAATTCTGTTTTTATTACTTTTTTTCTAGAGGAAGTCTGGAAGGGAAAAGAGAACAGAAGAGTTACAAAGCTCTTTTGGAAGATCCGATGCTGAAGTTCTCAGGATTATACCAGGAGACCTGCTCAGACTTGTATGTAACTTGCCAAGTTTTTGCAGAAGGGAAACCCCTTGCTCTTCCAGTTAGGACTTCCTACAAAGCTTTCAGCACTAGATGGAAGTAAGTAGCTGCATTGTATTTATTTTACTTCTCAAGAATTAGGACATAACTTTATATATGTTTTTTTCACCCAAATTCCAGTGTATTTCAGTAATATGCATACGAGAGAAGTGCACAATATGCTTAATAGCATAATGGGATCTGGTCTGGCTAGGTTTGTACTAACTGTAGTTCTCTGCTTTGTAAATGACTATTCTCCTTTTTGCAATGAAACAATGAAGGGGTAGACCGATATCAAAGGGTTGCTCTTGGAACCCTTGAAAATGACAAGAACGAGTTAGTTTCAAATTAGTACCCCAGAAATTGGCAGTGCGGTCTACTCAGTGAGCACTGTTTACGTGGCGATTGGATGAATTCATGGCCTTTTTCAGTGTGGGGGCTATGTACTTAAAGGGAGTGTGCTTTGTTCCTTTTACAAATTAGAGAAGGGGGACTTTAACCTCCTATTTTGGAGTATTTGCTTCAGGTTTCTGATTATACTTTTAATATCATTATGTGCTAGTGACTAAGAGTCCCAGGTAGGGCTCCATCCTAATAAGTACTGAGAGAGTCATTGCTTCAGCGAGATTATAGACTGTGTGTGTGAAGTTACATGTTACACATAGACTATGCTAAATCTGTGGAATATTAAGTGGTGATAAAGTGAGGATGTGCTCCGAGAAGTTGTATGTGAACAGTTAATGCCATTTCATTATTCTTGCACAGCAATGAGATGCCACTAGAGGGCTGGTGAGCGGGGGTGTGACTAGGAATCAGGACACCTGGGCTCTATCCCTGCTTGGGGGTGGGTGGGGGTGGTGGTGGGGGGTAGGCAGTGGTAAATGCTAGGATGCTGGAGGACTGCAAATTGCTTATTTCATCTCTTTGGAGCAGACCTGAAGTTGCCTTAACACAAGCTAGGTAGCATGGTCCAGAGTTAACCCTTGCTTAAAGTGGCATAATTTTGAGACAGAGGGAACTTAGCATGAATTTAACATGCAGATGCTTGTGTTTTAAGTGTCTTTAGTATCGTCTAAGAGTAACATGGAACTTTATGCCTTCACAACAGGTAGGGAGGTGTAAAGAGAGAACAGGAAAACAGTTAAAAAATCAAGGAACAGAAAATGTGAGAGAGCTTGGCTAAATTGTATGAGATTGGTCCCATATGGTCTTAAAATCCTTAAGAGGGGAAGGTGGACAGTGATATTAGTGTTTTGGTTTAGTAAGTAGTACGTGTGTCTGACTTGCCATGAAGTCTAAGCCACTGTAGTACAAAGAGTGTCATAAATATATCATTTGCAAATCATATGTGTGTAGTGAAAACTCCTCCATGGCAAGCAGTTGGCACTGTATAAGAAAAAGGCAAAACCCCTCACTTGCATTTCTACTTCAAATTTATTCTTAAGAGAGAGGCTTTGAGCAGTGTACAACTCTGTATTGTAAGTATTGGGGAGGGGGTGTTTTTAAAGATATTGGATTATTTTAAACATTTTCATTGTAGTAGTAGTGACCTTCATGTAATTGCACTGTTATATTTTTTCCTGCCTGAGTATAACCTGTTTTCTACCTAAGTCTGGCCAGAAACATGCTCACTGAGTGCCCCTTTTTGGAGGGTGGAAGAATTGGCCTAACACATTTACATGGCAGTTTTGCAAAGGTGTCTGAATTCTGAGAATCAGTTGCAAAGTTAGTTTGCACTCACTTATGCTCTGGTCTTGCCAGTGCTGATGCTTGCATTTAAATTCACTTGTAACTAAACTGGTATAAGTGTTCATGCCGTTAGGATCCAAGTGAGCTTATTCAGTTATTCCATTAATCTTCAAGGGAAAGAACATAGCTGGCATACAAAACAGAGCAACTTTAAATCATTAAGCTTGCAACTCTTATTGTGTGTTTTCTCTCCTTAGCTGGAACGAATGGCTGAAATTGCCAGTGAAGTATCCTGACTTGCCCCGCAATGCACAAGTAGCTCTGACCATCTGGGATGTGTATGGGCCTGGTAAAGCAGTTCCTGTAGGAGGAACAACAGTCTCTCTCTTTGGAAAATATGGGTATATTTTTCTTCCTTGCACGATACATGTTTAAACCAGCATGTGCTCAACTTCTGGCTCTGTGGGCCAGATGAGTGGTATAGAACCAGTCTGTGGATCATATCAGGCCTGTGAGCCTGGCACCTCTCTTTCCCATGTGCGAGGATTGGGTGCCTGAAGCCCGGCACTGCCTCCTCCTGCCCTCTGTGCACTGGGATTGGGTCCCAGGACCCTCGTGCTGCCCCTGCCACCACCTGGCCCTGCATGCTGGGCTTGGGCACCCCATCCACTGAGCAGAGCCTGGAGCTCCCCACGGGTCTGGAAATTGGCAGCAGGGGAACAGTGCCACTGCTCCCCCATTGCCCAAATGTCTGGACCCATGGAGAGCCCTGTGGGCCAGATGACACGGTGCTATGGGCTTGGTTCAGTACCCATGTAGTAGGGGGTTTTGCAGTGGTTGTAAATGACTGCAAAACTCACCAGCATTCAGATGCTGTAACAGAAGCAAGTAGAGCTTGCACAGGTGTGATTTCTCCTGTCTACAACAAAACAGCTCATCTGTACTTGGTATTTGCAGTAATCTACTGCTAGGATGCACAGGTCCTCTGTGAAGGCATACTTCTTACTTTTTGAAAGTCTGAAACCTTAATAGGGCAGGTGCAGGGGCCATTTTGCTCATAAATGCCAGTATTTGACTCGGTAGGGTTATATCTGCACTGCACTGCAGTAGGAACTTGTTCTTTTTCTTACAGCGGCAGCTATTGTTGGTTACTGACAGCTTCCATATTTTCAATTTACTGATATGACCCTGCATCTTTCCTGCAGTATGTTTCGTCAAGGAATGCATGATCTGAAGGTCTGGCCCAATGTAGAAGCTGATGGCTCAGAGCCTACCAAAACTCCTGGCAGAACCAGCAGCACAGTCTCTGAAGATCAGATGAGCCGACTGGCTAAGGTAACGGGAGTGCTGCAGTTAGGTCTCAAAAGGTGCTTGCATTTTTAATATGCAAGCCCACTTTAATGACAGCACCTGAGTAATGTAGAAGACCTGCTTTGCGCACCAGTTTTTGATTTTGCAGTTGTTTTCCTTATAGTGGTAGGTATTTCAGAGCACTAAATTGGAGTGTCCCAGCCCATATGTTCACTGAATTGAGACTTTTTAAAAATTATGGTTAGCTACAAGGGATTTGTGACACAGTGCAGTGTGTCTCTTTAAATTACAGACTGAAGTATAAAAATGACTACTGTTCAGGATGATGTGGCCCAGATCCATTATAAGCAATGAGGGTAGCAACATGACCTGAAAGGGCTCGGCTGAGGCCTGAATGTTACTGCTGAGTTCCAGTAACAGCCATCTTAATGACTAACATCTTATTGAAGAACTCAAAGGTAGAGCTTTCTATAATATTCTTCAGTGATCATTTTCTAAAAAGTCAGGATTATCAAGCTTAGTCCTCTAATCAACGTCTGTTAGTTGTAGGATACTAATGAAGATGATTTTTTTTTAATGGAAATAACTTAGAAGAGACAAGAGCTACTAGTGTTTCTCCTTTGAAAACTTGATGATATTTTTGTTGTAATTGTGCAAATGCGAAGTTTTGTTACCAGAAGATAATAGAGGGAGGGAGGGAAAGCCTTTTTTAAATCCTAGTGCATTGCTTAGTCAAAGTCATACTCATTTAGCAGTTGAAACATCTGATCCAATAGACTCTTCGCACTAAGTTTAAGTCTCCTAGTTTTTCAAGGCAACCTTCCTTGTCTTTGTGCAAACCTAAGTGAACAGGGAGATAGGAAAATTCCACTACCATAAATATGTCCATTTCCTCATCTTGAGATTTATCATGGCAATAAACTAACTTTCATTTAAGCTCTGTATCTTTTATAAGGCTAGCTCACCTTGAGTTTCTAATAGAACTCATTATAATCTGCTCACTTATAACCAGTAGGATACTATAACCTGAGCAAGGCTGAATTTCAAGAGCACTAAGAGGGTACTTTGATTTGTATAAAGCCTGAGGTACAGATTAATGCCTATCTGTCAGGCATAGAAACAAAAACGATACAACTAATGCCTAAACTGATTATCTGAATATGAATTTTGTTAGAATACCATGTAACAGTGATGGTACTGAACAAGTTCCTCATCTGATTGTTCGGTTTTCCCTCCGTCACCAAGAGCTAAGGGTAACAAACAGTCTGTGACATTTAGAGTTAGCGCTGGAAGAAATGAAGTATGTGAGAGCTTAATTTTCTGATTGTATATGGTAAATTGCTTTCACATAGCAAAGGATCACTTACAGTGGTAGTGAATTCAGAAAACAAACTCAGGCATAAGTAATATTTTTTTGAACCTGATTTAGCACTTTATCCCCAGATCTGCTAATATAAGTCCATTTTCAAGCTTTGTGCCAATCATATCGCCCCACTTCCTGCTCCCCTTAGGGCAAGTCCCTAAGCCCTTGAGGCATATGGGTACTAAATGGAAACCACACACAAAGCAGTATTTATGTACTTAATGCAACGGATGTGTAATTTTAAAATGCATAAACAGTTTTTGGTGCAGAGATGGGGAGTCAAGTCTACATCCCTAGGGAAGTGCCCTAGCTGCTTGCCTGCATTCACATTAACATGTGCATCTTTTTGATGGCCCAGTGTGGCATTTAAAATGGAAATTTTTCAATAAAAGGGGTTGAGAGCCCGCCGAAAAATACCCTGTCACCTGATGCTAGAGAGAATTAAATCCTATTAAGCAAAGGAAAGAATTGAGTCAGTGGTTCTATACATGTGTGAGTATCCATTGACACATTGCATAGTAACAAGGTGGTATTATCCTAACCTCTGCTGCCTGGCTGTCATGTGAAAGAAAGCAATGACTGCACTGTTTCTGAAAGAAAGTGCTTAGGCACTTATGACAGTGAGTTCTGGGCTATGAATTCCTAGTGAACAGAGGTGCTTTTCAGTAGTTAAGGCACTTCAGTTCTGAAAGGAGAGACAGTTAATGCATGCCCCCATCCTCAGATTTTCCTGTTGGTTGGCTTATCTCTGCTCAGCATGGTTTTTGTGGATTGTATTTTGCCTAGCTTTCCCCATGAACTATATAAGGAGCCTAAGGGCCTAGCTCAGCGTGGCTTTTCCCATTAATTGAGCTTAGGCACTATTATGGCACCTAAGTCTTGCAGAACTAGGGCCTTATAACCAACTTATTTGGGGTCATTGGGTTATTTGGGTTATTCCTGCTCAATCTTCTACAGTGTATTAAGTTCATCGTCTTTTTTTTTGTGTACCTCCTAGTACTTAAAGATCTCATTTCATCCCCATTCTTTTCCCATTTTCCAGTCGCTATACTGTAGTCATGCAGTTTGTGTTTCTTTGTATGCAATCCAAGTTTCTAGTATTTGGTGTAGCTTTGTAACTTCAGTGGATGTGGTGACATTTTATTTTTCCACAAAGGAAGTTATTTATTTGAACTTCTGGATAATATGGCTTCCTTTCCTCTCTGTCTTCTATTTTTGTCTACCCGGGTTCAGGTTTGGCAGTTGTAGATGTGGATTGGCTGCATGCTCCTATATTGAGGCTCTTTAATTCACAGAGGGTACAGCTAGACCAGATGTTTACTGTGCAGTTGACTAATTAGCTGCAGAATAAACATCTCGGTGTCTACACATGTGCCTGTATTAGACTTGTATTGAAAATACAAGTACTGCCCTGCTGCAGAGTAAAAAAGTGCCGCAGCTGGAGCATGAGGGTGCTTCAGTGCAGGCACTGTCTGATGGTTAGCCCTGTGCTGAAGCACTCACATTCCCTAGCCATCCCCTCCAAAGCACTTGAGCCAAGGGGAGCAGCCCTTGGCTTGCAGTCTGACCCCCTGGGCCCCCTGTCAGCTGGGGCTGTTGCACCCCAGCTCAATGTGCTGCAGTCCTGGGCACATGTTCAAACAACAATACATTCTGGAGTTTATTGCTCTCGGGCGCAGATTCAAACATTAATTGCACCCGTAGATGCACCCAGAAGGTGCTCTGGATAAATTCACTAGAGTCCCATGATGGAGTTCCTCACTTACCTGAGGCTAAGGGAAATGGATTTATCTTTGATTTGGCATGCTTTATTTAGCAACTGCTTGAATTTAAGTACCATTGGAATTTTTTTATAACTTTCAATTGATGAGCAGTTATTGTTAATTTAGCCATTGATGAGCAGTTTTTGTTGTCATATATAAAAGTGAATTTGGATGTAGAAAAGAAAGTTTGATGGTGTTGGTTAAACACAGATGTTGTTTGGATGGGCTCTGTACCTCTTGAAGCTTTTGTTGTTGAATGACTTCTGGATTTTGCTTTCTGATTAAATACTGGATGGAGATGGATCAGATGGTGTCATGATGCTGAGTGATGTTTGACTGTACAGTCCAAAATGAAATCCTCCAAATGAATGAATAGCTTTAAAAGTATATGAAGTTTTAAGCAGATGTTTTCTGTTTGGAGGCAAGTCTTTTATTCCCTGATGATTTTCTGACCTTTTCCCATTGATTTGTGTAGAGAATTCAGTCATGCTTGGCATTAGTTTTGAATAATATCAAAACCCACATTGTGTTGCTGGGGTAAAAAAAAAAATGGTTTCCTACATAGCTTTCTCAAGTTGAGGGAACCATGGCACATGTTCCATTTAGCAGTGGAGTGCCACATTGCCGTGAGACCATGAAATGTTTAAAAGCAGTTTTAGAAACTGTCAGTAAGGCTGAAAGCTGTGAAGATGCAGCCCCTGGGGTTGTTGACAAAGTTAACTTCATTCCCTTTCCGAGTCATTTACATGCAGGGACTGGATCAGTCTAGTGCTCTCCAACGTTAATGACATCAGGATATTATAATTAAGTACTTTATCTTATGAGCAGTTGGTTAATTTATGGCTTTTAAATGAAGGCTGCACTGCTAATTTCTTAGTTGATTCCTCCACTTCACTTCTCCCTCCACACCCATCACCACTCCTACCAACTGAATAAAATTGCCTAGATCCTACCATTACCTTTTCCCTAATCACTTAAATGAAAATGTTCAGTTCTCCAGGGAAATGGTGATCTATCTTCATTTTTCACCTAGAGAGACTGTTTCTTATTTAGCAGTGCGTTCGTTCCCTTTTCCCCTTAGTTATTTTAAGCCCTTTATGTATTCCTGGAGAGACATGTCAGTTTTACAGGAACATATGACTGTAGACCTCCTGAATTGTGTACATCAGTAATTGCTGATGCATTGCTCCTCTTGCTTTTTAGAATCTGAGCAGATAAAAGAAAGAAACAATCTGCTTTTTAAAACGTAGACTTATGACTTCTGCTTTATCTTCTGGTTCAAAGGATAAAGAGAAATTAATATGCGACTATACCTTGCCAGGAGTTAAGTAAATACCATTGGGGTACACAGGCTTTCATGTACCTCTGTGGCATGAACACATGTCCAGTTTCTGCTGAAAATTTTAATATAACAGTTTCAAAATAGTAGAAATAAAATCTTTACCATAAAAGTCCATTCAAAGAACAGCTCTCGAAAGTTTTGAGTGCGTGGTGGGAAGGACACAGTTTAACATGGTCAAAATGATGGAGTAGCTGCTTTAATAATAATTTTGGAGGAGGAAAGAGAGCTATATATCTCTCAGTGGTCTCTGGGCATTGTCACGATACATGACATGACATGGCTTAGAAATGTCTTTGGGGGAAAACCTGCTGAGCTAGGAGTAGCACATTTGTAAATGCTAACAAAGGCTTAAGACTGGGAAGCTTTCACCCCTGGGAAGTAATGAAATCCAAACAAACCTAGTTTGGATCTTCAGAGGATAATGAACTGCGCTAAGACTGAAAGGGACTGTGCTACCCAATACAAAATAGGGAGATCCAGAGACAAAGTTGGTAGATACTGTTTGAGCTTATAGATCCTTTGTGCAAAGTGCAAAGACTAGTAGTTTTATTCTCTGGTCTTTTGCTTGCACATGCATGCAAGTGCCAAACCCTAGAAAGGGGCTCTGACCGCCCTCCATCCCCACACCTTCCTCTTGATATGCGTCTTCTCTGACCTCTCCCTGCCAGCTCTCCCTAGCAATAAGAGCTAGCAATAAGGGCCTGTGGCACCTTAGGGCTCCTTTAGACGTGCAGGGAGCCTACTCCAGTGTGCTGGAAATCCAGCGTGTTGAAGCAGATGCAATCGAGTCTGCTGGAGCACAGGAAGTGAGACTCCGGCAGCCTTCTGCATCATTTGTATCATTGTTTCTGCGCTGAAAAGATGGTGGTGGGGTGCTTTGAAATAAAACACGTTTGAGCATTAGTTCAAAATGCCCTGCCGCCATCTTTTTAGTGTGGAGATGCTGATACACATGACATAGGCACTTTTAATTAGTGCAGCTCACTAATTAAAGCGCCTGGCGCCATATCCCAGAGCACATGTCAAAATGCCCCTAGCGACTAGCTGGTTCAGAGAGGCATGAACTTTCATAGGCAACCATCTACTTTGGCAACTGTTACGAATGGGCTAGGAAAACTTAGAAACTACAGTTTACTGAGTTGGATAGTGTCATTGCAGCTTCTGAGAATTAACTTCAAAAGGTTGCTGACTGTGACTTATCAAATTCTTGTTACTCAGGTTAGGTTATATTGGGTCTAGAGTTTCAAAAGGATGTCAAGTAAATCAGCTGCCTTAAGCATATGAACTTGTATCCATTGTCAGGTTATGTTTCTAATATTCCCTTGGAAAAGGGTTCAGAATAGAGGGCATCAGAAGCCTGAGGCCACTTGCAATTTATGACTTTTTAAAAATGGCTGGTTCCTTGGAGGTCAAGCTATAAACAATGAAGATAAATAACATTGCAGTGTTTCCCCCCCCCGGATAGCTGCATGACAGGGTTTTCAATATAAGTTTGAATGCTTGGGAAGGCAAGGGGATGATGGCTAACTAGAGCTGCTAACTACAGGCAGAAATTATTCCAGCTTTCTTGTCATCGTTTCCATTGAACTTTAATTTTGAGCTGCAATATCTATACCGTTCAAGGCCTAGTTTCCTTAACAGCCCAAGAGGCTGAACTGTTCAGAGTATTTGTGGAATGGACACACATCAGGGCAGTGAATGCTCTACTTGTTTTCTTGAGTGATCTGACCTAGATTTGATTTTTGGATCTCTAGAGGTGAAGACTGCTTCAGAAACTAACTTCAGCCACAATTCATTCAAACTCATAACAGCAGTGCTTGTGCTTGTGCTATGTTAGTGGCTCTAGTTGAATACCCAGAGACCAGAAATCTCTCTCATATGGTAGGCAGAGAGAGCCCAGTACAGAGGCTAAATTTGAATTTCTAACGTTGGAGTTTAATGTACTGTTCTATGCTATCCACATGTATATTAGGTAGGAAGAGTGAAAAAATGCAAAAATATTGAACTCTTGGTTCAGAGATGATACCTTTTATTAGACCACCTGAGAAATTGCAAAAAACATTATCTTTTTCTGCAAGTTTGTGGGTTCACTCCCTTCATCAGGCTCAGGGAAACTTAAAGATGGTAAAAAGTTCCCATATGTTGGAATCCTGTTTGATCTGCACAACAAAAACAGCCCCACAAAGACACTCTCGTGGAACCAGACATCCCAGGAACAGCGAAAAAGGCACTGAAGGAAGAGACAGGCATTCAAACCTTTTGTTGGATTGAAGGGGCAGCTGATTATCATGTGACTAGATAGCAAGAGGCTCAGTTAAGTCTTTAAAACACAAGTATAAAAAGGTCATGTTTGCTGTAATGATGGCCAGTGTTTCTCTCACCAACAGGCGTTCTGTAGGAAATAAGGTAATTTTTTCGTCCACTGGTTGCAAATATACTTCTCTGTCAAGACCTGTAACTTTTATTCCTCCTGGTGACAAAGAAATGTGTGGTGCATGTTATGTTGAGGTCTCATTCCTGGGTGGCTAGGACAATCCTGGGCTGGTGATTTCAGATGCTATTAAAAACTTTTTTGGAACCCAGTAACTTCTAATGCTTTGTCTTATCTATTGTTTTTTTTAAAATCAACTCAAGGGGAGGCAACCTTGATCCAAGCTTTTACAAAAACTAAAGAGTAAAGTTTGGGATGAATGAATTGTGGTCAAAGCTTTAACAAAAAACCTGCCAAACCAAACATATTCCTGATTTTGAATTGTGATGTGACAGTGCACCCTTAGCTAAAATCCTGGGTATTATTTTATTGCAGGGGTGGCCAACTGGTGGCTTAAGAGCCACATATGGCTCCCAGGCAGTTTAGAAGCAGCTGCTAAACTGTGTTTGTTCATTTTCTGTTTTTGGCTTGTTTAGCAGCTAAAAAGGTTAGGAAGTTTGGCCAACTGTACTCTATTAGGTTACTTACTGGTGCCTGGGGCTGTCAAACTTCTAGCTTTGTCTTGAGGCTTGCTGTAGCAAGTATACTAAGTGAGATTTTTCCAGTCAACAGCTGAGCCCTTCTGAATGGTGTAGTCCTTTTGCTGAAGCAATGTTGTTGCGTATGTGTGATTTAAAAAAAAAAATGTTAATAATTATTTGAGGTCAAGGCTTCAAAAACTGATTCTTTCTATTATCAGGTATAATTCAGGAGAAGAGATCACGATAGGATCTCTTTGTTAGATTACAGACACCGTGATCACATATGATGATGGTGGATGTGAATTCACGCATACCATATTTTTATACCTCTCCAAGGATGTCCTCTCCCTGTTCCCCCACCACCCCAAAAAAAGAACCACCCAGTTAATCCCACCACCCTGAGATGTAGATTTGTCCAAGTAGATTTCACAAGCCTAAAACAGAAACATGAAATGAAACTTAGAATCATAGAAAATGGGGGTTGGAAGGGACCTCAGGAGGTCACATCTAGTCCAACCCCCTGCTCAAAGCAGGACCAGCCCCAACTACATCATCCCAGCCAAGGC
>NW_017728909.1:15579439-15600779 GCF_001723895.1 Crocodylus porosus | reverse complement strand
TTTTTTTTTTTTTTCCTTCAGTTTCTGTAACTAAATGTTCAGGTTGCAAATGAAGGAGAATGACTTGTCATGGACCTGATTTTTGTGAGGTATCTTCTTTATTAGAGAGATCACGATCACCCATGACTTGCAGCATGTTCAGTGTACAATACTAGGTATGGCTCAGACTTGGGCCCAGCTTTTTCATTCATTCATAGTGTTTCTCATCAGGTTTTCTTGCACTTCTGCTTGGGGATTGTAAGACAAGACAGGGTTGTGTACAAGCACTTGAAAGACATTTTACTCACCTTCATATCTTATTTAGATTTTTGTAATAACAAGAGGGATGGTTGCTGTTATAGGGAAGACATCCATTTCAGTCATTTTCTGTAACTGTTTTTCATGCAGAATTGCGTCAAAAACCAAGCTGGTTCTTGGGTCGGAACTGCTCTGTTTTCCTGAGTTTTTATCCAAATTTGTTTTATAAAGTGACACAATACAGTGATTTCTGTGTCCTAAGGTGCTATTTGATTCTAATGTAAAGACTTCTGGTTCATCAGAATTTTTTGTAGCTCTCCCTTGGGATTTTCTATTTAGAGTAACTTAACTTTTCATATTCTGAATAGGGTTCTAGAAAAAAAATGCCAAAAGAAAAAAAATATGATTCTGGTTTTTACTTGAAATTTCCCCTTTAACCTGTTTAACTAACAAGTCTCTTTAATAATAGGAGCCTGACAAGGAGGATTTGGAGGAAGTAAGTAGTAAGGGGACAAGGCTTGTCAGCACCCAGTTTTGAGAGATTGTTTTGCATCAGGAGCATGAACTAAACCTTATTAACTAATGCTTTTCACTATGCTTTGAATTGTGAAGTTTTGAAATTAAATTATCCTCTCGTTAAATTTAATCCCTCCTTTAATCCACTGCTATTTTTGTGGCTGTCTTTTTGACTCCACCTTTTCTGATGGTCACATTTTCCTTCTTTTTTAATAACTGACATGACTGTTCAGAAGTATTTGAAAGCATGCATTTGCAGTGTGGCCATATACATTTGTACCTGCTGCCATACTTTCTAGTTTGAATGCTCCTGGAAGATAATTAAGTATGGGCTTCTTAATTAATGTAGACATTTCTTTAGCTTTTGAGGGGATTGCCAAAAGATATTCTGTTGTGTTGCTGATGCAGTTACCTCCAGCCTGGACTGCATGTTCACCACACTGCTTTATCACTTATTTAAAGGTCTAAGAGATAAAGTGCTTTAGTTTCTTGCCTATTCATATGATTCTTCCCAGTGTGTCTTCTGCAAACTTGGGTCCTTGAGTGGGGGGGCCTGAATAATCTGAAAAAATGCTGTAAAATTTGTGCAGGGTAAAGAATCAAGATAAGTACAAACAAACAAGGTAACAAACGGTGTTTTTTGTGACTGCCTGTTCTGAGGGACCAATAGGAAGTCTTGCCTTCATTGGACATTCCCTATTTTCTGTTTGTTCTGCTCTTTGCTTTGTAAGAAAAAAAACATTTAAAGAATGGGTAAGTTGAGCTGATTCCCTTTTTTGATACTAGGGACTAGATCATGTATCAGGTGTAGAGGCATTACTACCTTTAAGCTTGAGTTTTAGTGATTATTTAGTATCAGCCAGGGTAACTTGAATACTCCAGTTCAATATCATGTACTTGGGACAAGTTTCTTCCCCAAAAATGTGTAGATTTTCTTTAAATGGAGATGTGTACCCAAGTACTAGCTATTTCTTATTTAATAAGAGAAAAATACATTGTTCAGTGGACCACATATAAAGAAATATTTTCTGGCAAATAATCTGAGACTCTTCAATCAACAGGTAAAAGCTCATCAGCTCAATATGTTCAAAACATGGTTAGTAGGAACCCAAAGGGTGGTTGTCATGCATATACTTCTTGGTCATGATGGTTCTCCTTGGGCACTCTTCCACTTCCGTTACCAAAACAAGATTTGATTGTTACCATCACCATTTCACCCTTTGACACAAGCATCGAGAATGGCCATCAAATAACCTCAAGAAAATCATTGAACTCCTTCCTTTCTTATTTAATAGTGGTTAGCATACCTCACTCAGGTAGTGCTGTATGTGGTTGGACAGTGCCAGGCTTTGGTTTAGTTGATTTTTGGATGTTGCGACTTTCTAGCAGATTATGCTTGTATGGTGATTAAATGTTGAACAGAGGAATGCCAAGATACTAAGAAGTCAGAGATGCATGGAAAACGGCAACACGGAAGTATGCTATGTTATGTCAGAAATGGTAGGAGAATAGGGAGACCACAAAGATGTTATGGTGATAGGTGAATAGCGAGATCAATAGTTGGAGGGAAATAGGTGATAAAAATTTGAGAGACAGGAGGATGAGAGTGGGGCAGCTGCCTATTCCATATAGGTACAGAGACGTGTAGATTGGCAGCTCCCTGTACCTCATGCAATGTAGGGTAAGCAGTCCCAATTCAGCCAGCAAATAAGCTTGCATTTTTGTGTGCATTCCTTTTAATTTTAAACCTGAAACCCTAATGCATAAATTAGGAATACATAATTTTTCTCTTCAAGGTGAGGAAATAATGGAAGATAAAACTAGCGTAGCTTACTATTTTTAAAGTTCATTGTTTGTATTAAATACATATTTTCTGGAGCAATCTGATTTATGACTTAAATACTTATGATTGGCATTATAGTGTTGTCCTGCATGTCAGTTCCTGGCTTAGACTCGATGTGTTACTATAATCCTACACAGTTCAGTAAAAGAAACATTTCTAGAGGTGCACCAATACATCGGGTTGGCATCGATATAAGGAAAATTGGCTGTATCAGCGCTCAGGTTTTTTTGGCCGATGTGGCCGATAATGCCACGGATAAATGCCCCTTGCATGTGCACATTTGCAGCACAGCATGGTGGTGGCCAGGAGCACAACCCGACAGTGTGGAGAGCAACTGGGTCCACCTGGTAAGTCTGTTGTGAAGAAAGAGGTGGGAGGGGGCCAGCAGATCAAGGTCTCCTGCAGTGAGGGAGGGAGTGGGGCTAGGGCAGGGATAGGTGCTGGGCCAGGCGCTGTCGAGGTAAGGCTAAGCAGGTGATGGAGCTGCGAGCAGCTCGTCTGGGGGAGGGGTGGGGAACAGGCGGCTCCCACTGCTATGTGCACCCCAGGAGAGCGTGGGGGATGTGTCCCCAGACCTGTGACGGGGGGGCACACTACAGTGAATTTTGGGGTGGCTTCACACCCCTCCCCCCCACACACATACACATAATCTTCTCCCAGTGCTGCTGCCTGCCCCAAGTTCAGCCCAGCTCAGCCCCCATACCAGGAAGAAACTGGTGCTGCCCTGGCCCCATCCTGCAGTGGCAGCTGACCCTCGCCACGCATGGTTCTGGGGACACATGCCCTCCCGGGGTGTGTGCAGCATCAGGAGCTGCTAACCCCTTCTCGTGCACCCTGGACAAGCTGCTTGTGGCTCCATCCTGTCCCCTGCCCTGGCTGTGCAGCACCTGCCCCAGCCCCTGCCCCGCTCCCTCTCTCACTGCAGCGGCCTTGATCTGCCTCACCTCTTTCCTTGCAACAGACTTACCAGCCAAACGCCGCTCGCCATGCTGCCCAGCTGCATATTGGAATTGGATTGGTATTAGCTGATATGGCTCATTAAAAATCAGCCATCGGTCCAAAAATTCTCTGTGGGTGCACCTCTAAAAATTTCTGGGTTTTTTTGGCTTCACTCCCTCACCTTGAAAAATACCTCTTGAAATTATTGTTGCATAATTTTACTATCTTGTACAAAATTTGGTATCAATTAATGGAAGCTGTAGTGCAGGCATAAATACTGTGGGTGCATCTATACAAGGAGTTCAGCTGCCACAATAAAGTTTGGCACAGTTTGTGCAAGAGTTAGCTGCTCCTGTGCACAGCGTTTACACCTGTGCATGGGACCAAATCAATTTGAACCAGGGAGGAGCAGCCTCGGGCTGACAGAGGACCCAGGGTGGGTCAGCCTTGGGCTTGGTGGCGGAGAGGCTGGGGCACAAGAGTGGGCTGGCAGACAACACCCTTGTGCCCCAGCCATCCCCTGTCACAGTCTACGTGTGCCTTTGAGCATACGTAATTATTCCACGATGGGGCGGTACTATGTCCTGACCTACTACCCAATGGTTGAGTTAATTAATTTCCTGAGCCCTAACACATATAGACTGTGACGCTTTACTGCTCAGCTAATTAGTCAACTCTGCAGTAAAATTCGTGTGTAGATGCACACCGTTATGCTAACACACACCTTTAGATAGAGAGGGGTAAAACAATACTTGTCAGACCTCATGTTCTTTGGTAGCAAAAAATTTGAGCATCAGTATACCAATACTGTGTTTAGCATATGTTTGATCTTATACTAGACTTGGGTACTTCCACTTTTTTTGAAAAAAAGCATCAGAAACTTTTGATATTTCATACTCCTAACAGGGGTTTATGTTTTGTTAACCCTATTTGAATTACTGATGTATTGCTTACGAACAGTTGTTGAGCCACAATAATTTTCTGAACAGAAGATTTAAACTTTTAAATGACAAGTCTTCAGTTTTTATTGTATAATGCAATATATTGTGATGATTCGGTATTAAAAAAAGATCAAAGGCTCTTATTGTGCAGAAGGTAAAGTCAGCATTTTAACTTTTGTTGTTTGTTTTGCTCCATATTCTATGCATGATGACGTATTGTTTTTGCAAAAAGTTGATGGCATTTTTACACTATTATTGATTTTCAGGTTCAAGGGACTGCTAGCCTGCTTTTTTTGTATTGTTCTTGAGCTGTTCAAAGTGTAGGCTGCATTTTAATTAACTTTTTGCCTATTAGCAGTCCATGAATCAATTGCATAACATCTCTGTGATATCTATAGAAATGCTTAGGTGAAACAGAATTATTAGGAAACTATTTAATGCATTTTAATGAAGTAAGGAGGCAGAAAAGAAATAAGTATGGTTTTACCAGCAAATGCTCTGCAGCAGACATTCTGAGAGCTGCCTTTGCAGCATTGCTGGCATAGGCAACCATAATCTTATCAGCTCTCTAAATCACTTTTGAAGAAAGATTATATTTATGAAGTTTATAGAAAATCTTAAACTCTTTTGTGTTAATGATTTTTTAAAAGATTTTAGAATCAAATGTTTTGCACAGAAGCAGCCACTAAGTCATTAATAATGTTATGCTAGAGTACTGCTCTTAAAAAAAATGCCCCCTTTGTGTATGTCATACAATGAATTCAATTAAGCTGAGTGGCGTGTGTGTGCTGCCATTTGTCATGATGGATGTTTTGAATCCCGGGAGTAATTAATTTTACAATGCGGGTTAATTGTTTACAAAGGCTGCTATGCACATAATGTACAATTGTTTTAAATTTCCTCACTTTCTTTTCCTAGCTTCACACGCTAATGTCTTTTGAAAATTATAACTTAGAGATATTCCTTTTAAGTTGCAGCAATTTAAATAGTATCACTATATATTCCCATGGCAGCTCACCAAATCTCATCGACAAGGTCACATGGTGAAAGTAGATTGGCTGGACAGACTGACCTTTAGAGAAATAGAAATGATCAATGAGGTACGTCATCATATATCAGCTTTCTAATGGGTTTTTTGGATTTTGCTAGTATGGAAGCCTTGGCTAGCTTGGGAAACTGTAATTCAAATAACTTGCTCTATGTTTCTTTTCTTTCGTGCACATTGAACAAAGTATTCATTCTGTTAACTTACTCAAAAGTTAACTTACTCTTGGATTAATGATGCAAAGATGGATGAAAATAGTCAGCTCTAAATATTAGCTGTCAGTATTAATGTTTTCATTAATTTAAAGATGAAAATAAAAAAGCCAAACTATTTCTAGATTAAGTAAGTAGACAGGGGAAAGGTTTAAAGTCTTATCTTACAATTCTAGAGCAAATATTGTTTGGGTATGACTGACATGGCTTTAAAGTCTTAAAGTGGTCTGATCATCTTAAGAAGAAGAAAAAAATGAAAGTTGTCTCAATAACTTCTCTCAGTATACTTCAACCCATGCAGATTCTATTACATTTACTGTGCTCTAATGGACTTAAATCATTTTGTTCTAAATTTTGCTGGCTTGAGCAAAAAAATAGTGCGTTTACATACTCAAGTCCAATGCCTTTGTTTTTAACTTATGGAGTAACTGTCCCCAGTTCAGGAGACAAATAGGATAGAAGTTATCCTACTACTCTGTCCATTTTATTCTGTAACTAACACATGGAAATGTAGAAAAAAAACACTAGGGGTAAGGATCTTTTGTTCCTGAGCAGTGCTTGTATCACTGAACTAAACATATTCTTTTTGGGAATGCCTAGCAAATGGCTTGGTGATTAGGGCATACTGTGGGGAGTATAAGATAACAGTTTGAACCTGTTCAGAGTAATAGAGACCAAAAGTCTAGGTCTCCACTCCCTGAGTAAGTGCCCTAACCAGTAGACCAAAGGTATCCAGCTGGTATCCCACTCCTGCCCCGCTGCTGCTTCCCCTCCATCACTGGCTGCAGCCAGTGTTGCTGAGTTCCCACTCCCTCCCTGCCTCTTGCCTCCTGCTGCTGCTTCTTGCCCTTGGCCCAGGGGACCTGGCAGTATGGCACACAGCACAGAGAGCTGAGGATGAATCTGAAGCTACAGGTGTGCAGGGGACTGCACATTGCAGTGATGAAAGGTATACATGGTATAGCGGTGAGGGAGTGCCCATATGGGTACATGGTACAATGAAGGAGGGGGCTGGAGGAGCTGTGTGCCTTGCCATTTTTGTGAACTTCGGGTTCAGGCCCAAGAATGTGAGTTGTCTTAGTACAATTTGTGACTAGAAGACGTGTAGATGAAGCAAAACTTCCTCTGGAAATCATTTAGACATGAGCTTCTAGTGCAACTCCTTTAACTTGGCTCTTTCACTGGATCATCTAAACAATCCCCATCTGACTTCATGTGAATGTTTGTCATGAAGCATGGATTTCAATTCAGAATATCAGAGAAAGCTGGTATCTTTTAAGTAGTTATCTGAAATTGTAAACTGAGTAATTGTCACAACAGTAATTGCTGATAATCATCAGTTGCAGCACAAAGGAAATATTTATTACTTCTAAGGAAATGCTTAAGATAGTTCTTTAACAAACCATCCACATCTATCATCTTTTTCTTTCTTTCTTTTTAGAGGGAGAAACGAAGTTCTAATTTTATGTACTTGATGATTGAGTTTCGTTGTGTTAAGTGCGATGATAAAGAATATGGAATAGTTTACTATGAAAAGGTATGTGTCTTGCAGTTTTTATGATCTTTAAAAAGTGAGCCATGCACCAAAAATTGACAGGTTTTCCTGCTGAGATGAAATATTCTGTGGCAAGATAACAGCAGACAGCTGTCACTGGCAGCTGTTTATGTACATACAAATCAAATAGTATAGCAACAACAAGATTACAGACGTCAATCATTCATCCAGTGTGGTTCAGAATTACAGAATTTAGTAAGAGTGAGTGATTAAAAACTTTTTGATGTATTGTTTCCCAAATAATCAAGTAGTACTTTCAGGGAGACTCTAGGTAAAGTTAGTTCTTGGGTTAGGAGGGAGAGAGATCCATCTGGATCATCCGACTTCAGAAAAGATTGACTACTTAAAATGTTGCACAAGAGCTGGGGAAATGGACCCATTCTCTTGTCCAAGCAAATAACGGAGACTTACTTTGCGTGCCTCCATGTTGCGTGTAATGGTCCGAAAACATTATGATCACTCCAGCAGAAAGGTGTTATAGTAAGAGGAGAAAACCTTTTGCTTTGTTATATAACAGTATCTTACATGAATGTGGCATTTTGCACGTAAGGATTTCAGGCTAAATTACAGACACTCAAAAGTAGCCTGTGAAGTAAGCAAGCATTCTTATTCTAATTTTCCATATAGAAAGATCAGTGTATAGAGAAGCCAGATATTACATCTGATAAAGGGCTTAGGCATCTAGCTGTTTCCTAACCTTAGAGATGCTTTCTCTCTCTTTCATGGAGAATTACTACACTCTGGGTTTTTTTCTGCTTTGCATTTGGGCGATATCACTTGAGTACAAGTGTGGAAGTTGACAAAAATGGGTTTTTACTACCTGGATAAGTTTCCTTGAACTGGGACCTGAACCTTGTAGTGTTTGGTATGGGCTACAGAACTTCCTGTTACCACTGGGAGGAAGGATGCAAGAATTTTTAAAAAACAGAAGATACTGGTCTAAATCTGAGGACACACATTTTATTTTGTTTATCGAAGGTCAGACTTCCTTTTTGAAGCAGTCTGAAATTCCAGTGGCACCTTGCTTGCCAGGCAGATTTTGGTTGGCAACTTGTTTTGTCCTCCTGACAGCTCATCCTCCTAGCTCAGTGACATTTCTCTTGTATCCTGCCCCAGCATCTGAAACGCCAAGACTTTCAGGATTTATGGCTGTGGAGCAGTCTGTCTGTTTACCTGTCTGGAAGCCGAGGCTCTGTTTTGTCACGGAGAATTAGTACACTCTTGTTTTCTTTCTGGTTTTCAATAACATCAAATTTTGAAGTGCCCAGATCCTCTAAAATAGAATTACTCTGCACAAATCTGCAAACAAGCCTTTTCATTTGAAGCATGACCAAGAAATACAATCTGGGATAAAATAATTTACTAACCATTGTTGCTATGTTTTAATGGCATATTTAATTGGAACCTCTTATGTTAGGAAAAACTGGGAGACAATGTGGGTAGGTATCTGTTTTCGCTTTCAGGTTCGACATTCCATAGAAATCAAAAGAATGGCTATTAACATCCTTCCAAAGAAGCCTGAAAATAGGGATGGAAAAACTGTATGTGGACTTTTTGGGAGTTGCACCAGTGTAAATTGAGAATCATTTAAATCAGCAGAGTTCCACAGACACAAAATGGTGCAAGATTCAGAGTCAACGTACTGGCAGATTTCCCAAAAGATGTAACCTGAGCACATAAGTGCATGAAACAGATAATTAAATGGGCTGCTCTTCTGCAGAGTGATGAGATGATTGGGTAATAGGACATTTGCAAATTGCAGTTAATTAAAATTTTAAGGACTTGTTTTTTGGGAAACAGCTTTTCAACAGGTGCTTGACCCATTTTCTGGCAGCAGTGGAAAACAGTTCATAAGTTAGTGCTTGTCTTCTCCAGCTTGTCATGCTTCCAATTACAGTATAAAGATCACCAATCCAGTATATTGAATCTAATGAAACTAGGCTCTGTTGTCACCTGTCTGTGACTGATAGTCTAAGTGAAGATTACTTGTCACACTTGTGTTGATAAATTTGTGCTTTCATGTTTACTGAGAACCCACCTGTTAAACAGTAACTGATAGAATCCGGGATTCTCTGACTCAACACGTAATTACTACATGTAAAGTCAAGTGGCAAACTCACATAATTCTGATAGGGTTTTCAAGATGTGAGAAGTAGCAATCTGCAGGTAGCTGGAACATGGCTTTCATGTCTCCTGTCGGGTGTAAAGATTGACTGAATTTCCAAATGCAAGCATCTTTTGTCTTTAAGGAAAGCTGGCCTCTGTTAGGAGAGTTTATCTCTGTATATAGGCTTCAAACAAATACACAGGCGGTTTCCATGCCACATCCATTTTTAAAGGAATTATTCACTTGGAGGATTTTTCCCTGTTTTTTACAATTGTTTTTCTTAGTTTCTTCACTACTGTATGTCCATTAGGTGGAGATCCTGGACTTTGGAAGGCTGTTTAGTGTGTCAGTATTATAAGAGTGGGTAAAATTGCTAATATTGTTAGGCCTTGTACAGACATTTAGTTTCTCCTGGGGGAGTTGGTCTCCCAGGAGAAGCCACAAGTCTACAGATGTGTTCAGGCTTTTTCTCCTAGAGTGAAAATGTCTGGTCCAGGAGAAAAATAACTGGGTAATGAGTAGGGTGAAATCACTCCTTGGAGAGTTTCTCTTGGAGAGCAAGTGTCTGTATGTACTGTGACTTCTAGAAGAAGTCAGCATGCCAGTCCCCACCCTCTCCCTCTTGTCCCTAGGGATATGGCATGTTGTTTGCTGGACTCTGTTGCTCTGCAGAACACACACCACTTCACAATCCCCACGTTGTGCTGCAGGGAAACCCAGGCTGATCTTGGGCTGTCTGGGTGAGCCAGCTGTGGCTGCCCTAGTCTCCTGGGCAAATACATGGCACCAGTGCATAAGGGAACCTGTAGAGATGCATGCATAGCCCCCCGCCTGCAGTATTAGCACTGCAAGCTCTCCACTCTTCAGGGCTTCACAATGCGAATGGCTATACATTTGGCTTTCAGTAAGTTTTGCTACTCGGAGAGCATACCTTGGAAAATTTTCCCGGAGCATTTGAACATGTGCATGCAACCTTAGTCTGCAAACTGATGACCTTGTGTCCAGAGCATTTCAAGTAGGCTGTTTTTGAAATATATCTAACCCCAATAATATAATTTGGCCCATGAAAACAACGAGAGAACTTGGCTGATTTGCATTTTCTCGTTACATTTTATTCTATAATATATGTAAATGGGAAGACAGACCTGCATTTTTCTCTCTCTCTTCTCTCTTTCTTTATCCATCAGTATAGCAGACCTCAATTTTGGGTGGGGTTTTTTCCCTCAGTGTTGAATAGCATTAGCTGAAATAACAAGGAAAAAAGGTTAGTCTTTAGGTTTTAAATCTCAGTGTTTAGTCTCAGTGCTATGTAAACATCTCAGTGTTTTAAATCATTAAAATACTGAGTTTCACTTCTCTGTCTATCCCTGTACCAGTATCTTGAGAGATTTCTTGCATAGTGGCATAAAGGTATCAACCTTAAATTGTATAGTTTTGATTGTTGCCTTTTTTCCATGCAATTTGACAGGATTAAACAGGACTCAAGATGCTTGCTCTTTTGACTCATAACTTTTTTAAATCGTTAACTGACATGAAGATCAAACATCAGTTATTAGGCTGGGCTTAACATCATCCACAACTCTCTGTATTTTCCTTAGCTAGAAAGTATTATTTAGAGCGTGACTTGTCAGAATTGTGATGGTAAATATGGCACCTTGAAAACCACAGAAAGCTAATAAGTACAGCGAAAGAGCCCTCCTGTGTATGCTTGGTTTGCTGGCACAAAGAGAAGCTTTTACTATAGTCAGCAATGCCGAATCAATATATCTGTAGGAAGAGGAGCTGTATGATAGTTTGTCTCTCTCATTATCCACAGAACTGCCAGCTGTGTTTCATTCCAAGATAGGGGTAAAGTATGAAGCAGAACAAACACAGCACTTGTTTTGGATCAGACCTGTTCTTGGAGTCAGTTGTGGAAAGAAGAAAAGCGAGCCTGCAAGATAAAGGCTTTTTGAGTCCCCTTTATGACTACACCCCTTTATCGTTGTCAATGAAAAATAATCCCTTTAACTAGAGCTTGTTGAAACTCAGAATTCTGAGTCCATGGGAAGCTTGACACTTAAAATTTTGTCATGGACTGGGCTGAAATATAAGTTTCCCAGACACAAGAAGCAGACAAAAGAACTGTTTCAAAAATTATTAAGTAACTTCATGAAAATGCTTCCTTTGTACTTTTAATACTTAATCATAAAAATGAAGCGTGTCAGATGTAGGTAAGCGTTGATGTCTTTCCAGGCAACATTATAGTTTCATTGCATCAGCATTTTGTGATGGAAATTGTTTCATTAGAGAAATTTTGACCTCGTGTGCTCTTAAAAATTTAAATCTCTTGGTTGAGTAGTTTGAGCTGACTTATTCTTGAAAAAACCATAAATTAAATATCTCCCTAAATTCTGGCATCTGTTTTCCCTCATCCCCTCTGATACCACTTAATGGCAGCTTCTCTAGAAATTATAGAGGGAAATTGTAACAGTTTTGAGATTTAAAGATCTGATCTGATGCTCTTTCTAACAGAGCGCACTGTGATAAACCATCGCAATTTGAAATCCTATGCTAATTTCAAAGTAAATGTTCCATAATGCATATTATCCTTTTCTTATATTCTCTACATTTAAGCAATGCATTCTGCCTTTCTGTCGATCGCATGCAACAGGTACACTAAAAAAAGAAAGAAAAAAAAGGAAACAACTGAACTGAATGATAGGAAGGAAAACAAGTCAGACTTCTGCTCTAATTTTTGGTTCAAACACTTAATTCTCCTTAACTTTCCATCCCATGGAAAGTCATAATCTCTGAGGTACAGCACAGGACTCATCTCTCTTATAGATCAGGAGGCAGCCTAGATAAGTACAGTCTGCAAAGATGGGGGAACCATTGCATGTGGACTGCTCGGTATGGAGAAGGGGCAGTGTACACTTTTGAGATTGTTACATGCTCCAAATTGATGAACTTTTACGTTTGGCTGGCTTGGAGGTATTTTCAAGATGGGTCACTTAAGATGTCCTTAAATATTTTGGTCACAGTCCCTGAAAATTCTACTTATAAACAGTGGAAATTAGAAGTCTGCTTGGTGTTTATAGACGGTCCCATCACAGACGCATCCTAATGATGAACGTTTCTATCTTTTTCTTCACTAAAATGCTGATGAGTTTAAAAAAAAAAAAATTTAATATCTCCAGATACGACACATCAGCATATGGCTTTATCCTCCTGTGTCCTTTTTCTTTTTATCTTCTGAGCTTTATAAAAGGAAGCTAGAACAATTCCTTTCTATATTTTCTTACCCCTTATGCCCTTTGATGGTTTAATTGCTTTGCATCTTTTTTCCTTTGAATATAGACAACAATAAGTTGGCATGCCACTTTTGTTTAATCATCTGAGGCATTTAGTGTGCTTTTGATTTATCTTGTCATCCAGGATGGTGATGAGTCATCTCCGATTTTAACAAGCTCCGAGATTGTTAAAATTCCAGATCCACAGATGTCTATGGTAAGTAATTTTCCTTGCAACACAATCAATATTGTAACAATGCTTGTGCTGTGAAGCTTTTATAAATGAAAAACTTTTGAATATTATATCTGATGGTCTTCAGTAGTTTAAATTACAGTACACAAAGAGTGTAGGTTGTAGCCGTGCTGGTCTAAGGACATTGGCAGACTCTTCCTCTGCCTGACAAAGAAGAATTGTACCCAAAAGCTTGCAAAGAAGAGTTTTTCCAACTATTTGGGTTGGTCTAATAAAAGATACTGGATTTACCCAAAGAACCTTGTCTACCACTACACACAGAGCTTTCAAGAAAGCCTGCTGATTACAAGTTAAGGTTTCACTGTTGAAGCGATTTATTTTAACAGTATGTTTAAAATGTAAAGTTCGGTAAGGTAATAAACTCTTAAAGTAGCGTTTCTGTGATAAGGGAAGGAGAGAAACAAGTTAGAGACAAGGTGAGGATGGGGAAGGAGTACATTAGTGGAGTAGAGAGGTGGGTGAGGACATAGGTTAAAACAGCACAGAGAAGTAGAGAACTATTGCAGAACTAAAGATACGCAGTTTAAATCTCGCGCCAGGTTGTTTAGTTTAGGTTAAACCTTGTTTTTCCCCTCCACTTTCTTACCTTTGGTCATTTTGTGTAGGCAGCCCCCAACTAAATTTCTGCAAAAAGTGTCCATCATTATGAATGTCATTTTACTGGCATTGGCAACATCCGACTCCCTAGCACAAGCGGGTTTCTTCTGATGGTTGTTCCAAGTGATCACATCAGCCTAAAACAGCTGGGAATTGTTCTGAGAGTTGTGAAAACTGTGGCTGTTGGAATTATTGTGCTGTTACTCCTCCTGCTATGGACACCACTTCAGTTGAACTGATATTATCAATACAGAAACTGTAGATGGCAAAATCTGGGGTACTGTTTTCAAAGTGCCTATCACATTTAAGCCCAGTCTCTAAATCATAGAAATATAGATTGGAACACTTGCATTTTCTATAGGGATACTGACGATAATTAATGCAAAGACAAGAAATGATTTTAAGTGCCATTTTGAGTCTAAAATAATATCATTTATATGGAATAAAAATAGCATATTCTGTAAATGGCTTTTTTAATCAGTATATCCAGACATACTGTAGTTATGAATTTTAACCAAGTAATACATTATTCAGGACATTATTGAGTCTGGTAGACAGTTTCATTTTGATATTTTTTTTATGGAATTAAATATTTATTGCTGCTGACTTATTCACTTTCCTTAGGAGAACTTAGTGGAAAGCAAACATCACAAGCTGGCTCGCAGCTTAAGAAGTGGACCTTCTGATCATGATCTCAAGCCTAATGCAGCTACTCGCGACCAACTTAACGTAAGTTCATTTAGTTTGAGTAGCTTGTCTGTGAAAAATGCCACTTAATTTTAGCGGGTGACGTGGTGTCAATGTACTGATCATTAATACGTTAATTAGTGGATACATTTGCATGTTGTCAATATGAGAGCTGCCCATTTGTGAGCCAGCCTACTCAGCTATAAATTACAAAAAATCATTCATCTGATGACTTTCTGAAATGCATGAATGGTATTACTTGAGTTTTAGATGTATGGGAGTTCATGTACTACTCATGCATCAGTGCATCTTGAATTAAGTGGCATTTTCGATAGTTTTGACAGAGAGGTTTTTGGGCACTTTCATCTCTAAGGCTAACTCACGAAACTTCATGTTAAACTTTGTTTTTATGGTAGACTGGGTAGCAGACTGGCTCAAGGGTCGCACTCAGGGAGTGGTGGTGGATGGGGCGGTGTCAACCTGGAAAGATGTGGGCAGTGGAGTCCATCAGGGCTCAGTTCTGGGGCCGGTGCTGTTCAAAATCTTCATCAGTGATTTGGATGAGGGGGTGGGAAGCACTCTGTCCAAATTCGCCAATGACACAAAAATATAGGGTGAAGCTAACACCCTGGAGAGGAGGAACCAGATCCAGGCTGACCTAGACAGGTTGAGGAAGTGGGCAGAGAGCAACAGGATGCAAGTCAATAAGAACAAGTGCAAGGTGCTGCATCTAGGGAGGAAAAACTGCCATCATACCTATAGGCTGGGGGGCGACCTTCTCAGCAACACTGAGGCAGAAGGAGATCCTGGAGTGACTGTTGACTCCAGGATGAACATGAGTCATCAATATGATGTAGTTAGCTAAACGTGGATCTGTAGGTACTTCACAGACAGGTCCAGGGAGGTGATTCTCCCTCTCTATGCAGCACTGGTCAAGCCACAGCTGGAGTACTGTGTCCAGTTCTGGATGCCACAGTTCAAGTAGGATGCGGACAACCTGGTGAGGGTCCAAAGAAGAGCCACTCATCTGATTAGAGGCCTGCAGGGAAGGCCCTACGAGGAAAGGCTAAGGGACGTTAGCCTCTTCAGCCTCTCCAAGAGAAGGCTGAGAGGGGACCTTGTGGTGGTGTACAAATTCATAAGGGGAGAGCAACGTGAAGTAGGCGACGATCTGTTCACCAGGGCACCCCCTGGAACAACAAGGAACAATGGCCATAAGCTACTGGAGAGAGGGTTTAGACTGGACATTAGAAGAAAGTTCATCACAGTCTGGGTTTGCCAGGATCTGGAGTGGGCTTCCAAGGGAGGTGGTGCTTTCCCCATCCTTGGGGCATCTTCAGAAGGAAACTGGACAGGCCCCTGGCTGGGGTCACATGTCCCCAGGTTTGGTGACCCTTTTCTTGCCTGCCAGGGATAGGGGTCAGACTAGATGGCCCACTGAGGTCCCTTCTGACCCTAGAATCTATGAATCATTGATGTAATATATGGAAGGTCTCCATTCTTTTCTCCTTTGTTTGATGGCCTTTGTCTGTCAGACTCCAGTGAGAGAAGCTAGGTGTTTAACTGGTATTTAGTTTAAAGATACGCAGTTCAAATCTCACTGTCAAAGCCCTTGCTGCTTCTGCAGACCTGAAGAGGAATATTTTGTGCCTGAAAATTTGTCTCCAAACTATACAGTTGGTCCAATGAAAGACAGAGGATCAGAGGAAAGTAGGCCTGGAAGAGACCTCGTAAGGTCATTTAGTGCAGTTCCCTACTCCAGGAAGGAGCATCCCTGACTAAACCATCCCAGCCAAGTGTCTGTTTAACCTACTCTTGAAAACTTCCAAAGATGGGCCTTCCTTAATTGCTCTAGATAGTCTGTTACAATGCTTGGCCGCCCTCATAGTGAGAATGTTCTCCTAATTTCCAACTTAAATTTCACCTGCTACAGCTTGAGGCCATTGCTCCCTGTCCTGATCCCTACAGTCATACCAAAAAGTCTTTCTCTGTCTTCTCTATAATTGTTCTGCAGGTATTTGAAGACTGTTTTTAAATCCCCTCTTAGTCTTCTCTTCTCCAGACTAAATAGCCCTATGTCTTTTAGCTGTTCCTTGTAAGCCTTGCTTCCAACCATTTTTGTTGCTTTGCGCTGTGTTGTTTCCAGTCTGTTCATGTCCTTGAATAGTGGGGCCCAAAACTAGACACAGTACCCCACATGAGATCTCACCAGCATTGAAGGGAGGAGAAAAATCACATCTGTTGATTTTCAAGCGACTTTCCTGTTAATACAACCTAGCATACTGTTGGCTTTTTTTTGCAAGACTACACTGTTGGCTCATATTCACTTTATGGTCCACTGTAACCCCTAGGTCTTTCTCTGCAGTACTGCAGCCTAGTTTCAAATTCAGGACTTTGTACTTGTCCTTGCTGAATCTCATCTGAGTGATTGTGGACCATTTCTCCAGTCTATCCTGGTTATTCTGGATCTTAGCCCTACCCTCTAGAGTATCTGCACATCCACCCAACTTGGTGTTATCTTCAGATATATTAAACATACACTCAGTTTCATCATCAAAATCACCAAAGAATACCACTAAAAAAAATCCCTTCCTTCTCTCATTTCCTGGACCATTAGGGCTGCAATGCTTCAACTTTACTATAGTCGGCTGTGTTATCATTATGCCACTTCATTTCACTGAATTCAGCTAAATAGATAAATAGATAAAATATCTGCTTTTTAAAATTATTTTGTGTATTTGTGTAATTATTTTAATAGATCATAGTGAGCTATCCACCAACAAAGCAACTTACTTATGAAGAACAAGATCTAGTCTGGAAGTTCAGATACTATCTTACTAATCAGGAAAAGGTAAGTTGAATTACTCCTCATGCACTCTTAATACAGGAAGGTTAACATAGTTCATTTTCAGCTGCTTCTTTACATGCTGTGCCTTTATAAAGGGGTGGCAACCTTAGTGAATCAATGGAGTCAATAAAGATGCTTTTTACTGTTGGTACAGGTATAGCAGTAAAGACTGAGCTTCATTTTTTTATAATCATGTCAAAGAATGCTTTTATAACCATCTCTTTCTTTCAGTTCCCAGTGGATTATTTAAAATGCATTTCTGCCAAGCCTTTTATCTTAACTTCACTTTTCTTTGGTGAAGTAAAATTTTACACACATTACAAGACATAGGCTTGTATAACCTAGTTAATGGGCCATGGACTTAAGCACTTTGGAGTTGAATAACAATAGTAATTAAAAAGGAAAATAACCTGTATTGATTATCTCTTGAATAATATTGAATTCGCTCTAATTAATATCTGTACTTTTAGTCTTGTATGAAGTCCCAGGAAATTTAACTGGAATATACTGAAACATTCAGACTTACAGATTAAAATGATCAATTCCAGTAGAAAGTATTCATCAATTAAACAAGGCTGAAGCTTATACTACAGTCTTAGTATATCTGGTTTTTTTTGTGGCTTTTTTTATATGATCCATAGCAGCCAAGAGCCTAAATTTTTAGAGCTGCAGAGCAATTAAATAGGTACTTTTCTGGGTGGAGATAGATTTGAGCATGCACTTTAAGTACATGCCAAAGTGGCTTGTTAAATCTGCACATCCTTTTTCCAAGTATGTTCCTCTCTCACTTCCCCTTCCTCTCAGTAGAAGATGATAAAGATTATTCATTGATGCTAGTGATTTGAACATGGGCAATAGCGTACTAAAAATTTACTCCAGTCATGAAGGGATAACTCTTAAAAGGTGGGTCAGGAAAACTTGACTTGTCCCATTTGGTTCGCTATACTTTTGGTTTTTGCTTCCATTGACACCATTGTTTCTTTTCAGTAGTGGATATTGTATATAAAAGAAGGAAGTGGTTAATTGGCTTTGTCATTCTCTTCAGGTTTCTATGAAAGGTGTCCTGGAAAGCATTAGATTAGTTCAGAAGAGGCCTGCGTTATTGCAGTGAAGCATTCGTTCTTCATGCCAATATGTCGTACACTTTCCTGTCAAGGTCCAGAAGAACCAAGTCTCTCTTACATGCTTTAGAGAAAGGAGCATTTAAAATAGCATGAGCATTGATTCGATAAAACAGCTCAGTTAATATTTTGGGTCACCCGAAAGTTGGGTTTTTTAAAGCAAAGTTTTTTGTAAGTTATATTTTAGTCAGAAAGATGAAGTCTCTGTAATACAACACAGTGGGTGCGTCTGCACAAGACGCTTACTGTGCATTAGCCTAATAACACTGCAAGGTAGTGTGTCACAGCAAAAACTGCTAATAGCCTACTGTGCAATGTTATTAGGCTAGTGCACAGTAAGTGTCACTAAATAACCATGCTATTGCACAGTAACTTTAGGTACTGCTCATTTAGTTAGTACTTTATTAAGGAAGTACTAAACTAAATGTATGGTATCTAAATTGCATTAATGAACATGTAGACCTGCCCAATCTGTGTTTAAATACACATTAATATGTAAAACAGAGATTTCCAATTAGCAGTGGAGCTGGATTTCAAGCAAGTATAGAACTTTATGGGAGTGGGGTGAGAAACTTGTAAAAAGATTTAGAGGTTTAAGCAAGTATTTGAGTCGTTTTGAAATTTAGTTTAGTTTCTCTTACATGTGAAGGAAATGAAATGTTCCAAACAAGTGTAGACTGTGAAATTGCTTTAATCAGTTTGTTTCAGGTTTCCGGAGAGGTCGGTGATGAAGTGCGCTGTATGAATCTCAAACCCAAGCATACTGAAAAGTGTTCATGATAACTTTTGAGGAAAGTAAAATACTGGAGCTAAAACAGCAGGACCAAGGAACTATTTCCGTAAATGTTTAAGTAAAATATTTAGAAACCAAGTCTGTTTCTTCAAGTTTTCAGAGTTCTGTGAGTTAGAATATTATGGTTCTAACACAGCCTTTTTCTAGGGGTGATGTAATTATAAGGAGTTCTTTCCTGAAGTGTATCTATAAACTTTATGATAATTACTGGGAATTGAATATACTCATTGGGAAGAGAATAGTTTGAGCTTGTGATTACTGCTAGAGAGGATAACATTTCCTAGTAGTATAACACCTAATTAAGCTTCAAAACACCTATAAAAAAGTACATTCATATTAACACCTGTGTCTTACAGCTGCAAAGGCAATGGGGACTCAGACTGTGACTTGTTTAAAATGTGTTGTAGGTACACTGGTTTAGGTACATGTACAGGACCTAATTCTGACCCTTCATTTGTGTAGTCCCTAATAGTGTGTGGTTGACATTGGATTCCGTATTCACTTTTGTAATAACCTTGTTTTTTCCCCAAAAGTTTGCCACTACAAATTAGACTGCAGCCATTATGTGCACCTGAGAAAGTGACTAAGGCAGAATTAATGCTAAATGTGTTCCACCATCCATTCATGCTTCCCTAGCAAATGCAACTGTGTAGATGAGACTGAATGTGGAATGGAGCTAATGAACGACGTGGCATAGGTTTCCTGGGAGGGCGTGCTCTATTTTTCAATACAAAGTATCTTAAAAAAAATCTCTTTTGAATATGTTCCTTTAGTAAAAATATGAATGTGACCATTGTATGGCTAATTTTTATTTATTTTTTATTTGTGGAAATATTCAGCCATGTTGGCAGCATACCATATACAGCTGTTATGCTGGTAAATATGGCATAGGCAAATACCTTGCAAATCAGATCTTCTGAAATAAATTACACTTAACAGCTTACTTTCTCTCGTTATGCCTAGGACCCAGCAATGTAACTGTAAACCACTTGACCTGTTAGAGTTTGTTGTTGACCAACTCCACGTGTTAAAGGGAAAAGTCCTGTTAATGCAGTTAAATGTAATGGGTCAACTTACAATAATGCACTTTATTTAGGGTTATGTAAATATATTTGAAATCAAATTTGATTCAACATCTGGAGTTAGTGTAACTTTTTAAATAATCCAGTTAACCTTTTTTTTTTTTTTTTTTAAGAGGTGCTCAAAACTAGTCACTTTTTTAATCTTATTTTTTTAGGCTTTAACTAAATTTTTGAAATGTGTCAACTGGGACCTACCTCAAGAGGCAAAGCAAGCGTTGGAACTGTTGGGCAAGTGGAAGCCAATGGATGTGGAGGACTCTCTGGAGCTTTTGTCGTCTCAGTTCACCAATCCGACAGTGCGGCGATACGCTGTAGCCAGGTTGCAACAGGCAGATGATGAGGTATTGAAGTAATAGGATTGTTATGTGGATGTCCTTTACTGTGATCATAAGAAAAATGAAACCTTAATAGAATAACATCTGAAATCTTTTTAGCTCCAAATCAAAATGTCCTTCTGAACCAGACTCCTTGTCAAAGGAAGACAGTATTAGGATTGCCTGAGACTTACAAAACCTAATTTTGAAGCAAGCAGATTCATGCCAAAAACAATGTTTTCTTATAATTAGGGACCTGCTTAAACCGCAGCAAAATGAAGGTTTTTTTGCAACCTGTTCACAGCTTGTGAGTACAGAATGTCTGCAGTGTTAGCTAAAACCTGAGTATATACAATATTTACTCAAATCCAAGGTCGTATGACTGCTGAAGCTCTGGCTCCAGCACAGTCCTGAGCTCATGGTCACAGTTGCAGCCGCAGCTGCTGCAAGCCCCACAGCTGCCGGGGCCGGGGTCTGAGCCAGAGTTGCTACTGCTGCAGCTCCTGCTACCTGGCTGGGAGGGGCTAGAGCCAGAGCCACAGTGTGCTCTGTGCCCCAGGCCAGATTAGGACTAGCAGTGGTTGCGTAACTAAGGGTAAATCAGGGCTGGGGATAGGTGTTGGAGATGGTTAGGCTGCTTGACTTTCCTGGCACTGCTGCCTGCCATTGCTTGCCTCCCTGCTGCTACTTTCCCTGCTGTAGCAATGGGGAGGTGGATTAATTTTAAGACAGCCTTCCAATAATTAGATTCTAGGCATAGAAAATTATAACACATTTATTAATTTTCCATGTATAGTAAAAGCTGCATTATCCAGCACTTTACCTTCCAGAAATCTCTATTAACTGGCATCTGTCATAGATGGCATCTTGCCGTTTGGAACGCTGCCGAGTGGCGTCGCTAGCGGCAGTCTCAGCCACCATTGTGATTGCATTGAGCTTGTGCTGTGACTTATTTGCTGAATATTGCTGAATATCTCA
>NW_017728909.1:15559236-15578929 GCF_001723895.1 Crocodylus porosus | reverse complement strand
GTTACTCCAGTTAGTGACGAATTCTTAGACAAGTAAAGCAATTGAGCAACGCTGTATTCTGCACAAACCAAAATTGAAACAGTTAGACAAGATATTGTACGATTGGTTTGCTTTAAAACATTCAGAGAGCGTTCCAATTTCTGGCCCAATGCCAATTGAAAAAGCAAAAGACTTCTATCAACAAATGGGAATGACTGAGGCCTGCGTTTTTTCAGGTGGATGGTTGTCTTGCTACAAACTTCATCACGGTATCAGAAGGCTTGATGTGTCTAGAGAAAAAAAGTCTGATCATGAGGCTGCTGAAAAATATTATGCACTTCTCCAGAAATTGGTTGTGAATCATGGCATAACCCCAGAGCAGATCTACCACACTGATGAAACTGGCCTTTTTTGGCGTTGTCTGCCAACTTCTACCCTGGCTGGTGCAGGTGAGGTTGGTGAAGCTGGTTCTAAGCAGAGCAAGGACCGCTTGACTGTGCTTACGTGTGCAAATGCAGCGGGCACACATAGAATCAAGCTGCTAGTGGTGGGAAAAGTCAGGCGACCAAGAGCATTCAAGCGTGTAATTCATCTACCTGTTGAGTACAAGGTACAACCTAATGCATGGATGGACAAGAAAATATTTTTGCACTGGTTTCATCATTCTTTGTACCAGCAGTGAAAGAGCCTCTGAAGAAACTTGGAAAGCCAGAAGACACAAAATTTATTCTGATTTTAGATAACTTGAGCTCACCCTCCTGAAGCAGAGTTAGTGTCTGGAAATACTTTTACCATCTTCCTGCCTGCAAATGTCACCTCACTCATACAGCCGATGGATCAGGGAATTATTGAAAACCTGAAAGCCATCTACAGAAGGGATTTAATGAGGAAGCTGCTCAACTATGAAGGCAGTCTTCAAGAATTTCAGTCTCAGTACACCATTAAGGATGCAGTTTTCAACGTGGCATGTGCCTGGTGTGCTGTGAAGAGTACAACTTGAAGGAGGGCTTGGAGAAAAATGTGGGCAGCAGTGATGTTTGCAGAGGGAACTTCTGATGAAGAAGAATTGGCAGGTTTCAGTGTGAGACAGGAAAAAAACATCATTAAAAGAGATTCTTGATGTCCTTCAAAATGCTGACCCCACTAACCCACTCAAACTCAGAGATACTGAACGTGAAGAGTGGGTAAACATTGATCAGTACCTTGATGTTGCAGAAACCCTTACTGATGCTGAAATTATAGAAATGTTCGTATATCCTGAGAGATCTACTGCACCTGAACAAGACTTGGAGGAAGAAGATCACAGTGAAGAAGCTAAAGTGGCTCGGGCTACTGCCGCACAATGTCTGGAAACATGCTTGAAATTTGGTGAGCGGCAGTCTTCGTATTCTGCTCAGGAAGTGATGCAACGTTGTGTTGTTCACAACAGTTTCGTGAAAAAAAGGCAACTGGCTTGCAGGCAGGCATCCGCAGGTCGCTTCAAAGAACTTCTGCAGCTTGTGTCAAGGATCAGGTATTAGTGTTGATGTCGATGATCCTCAAGAAGAGCCATGCTCCGGAGCAAAGCCACGTTTTGAGGCAACCTCTGATCCCAAGGTGCCTTCAGGAGCAGCTGAGGGGCAGTAATTATACAGTATGCTATTTACTATATTATTTATCATATCATGGTTAAAATATTAAAAGTTGTTATATCATAATTAAAATGTTATATTAAAAGTTATAATAATGTTATATTAAAAAGTTAATTGTATTAAAAGTTATTATATAATAGTTAAAATGTAGGCTTAGTTTCTTTCTTGAAAACCCCCCATAAAGTATAACTTTCAGATAACCAGCACGCCCTATTCTCCATGGATGCCAGATAACAGAGCCTTTACTGTACAAAATATAATTACTGGAGTGTCATCTTGAATTCAAAGATACCTTGGATTGGCGTGAATACAGTATGTTATCTGCAAGGGATGGTAAAATTACTGCGATAATTATGAAAATAAGGTGCAATATTCAGCGTACATGTGTTGGGTTTGTTTTTCTTATGGTTATGAAACACAGGTCTTTCTAGTGTGTATCCGTGTTCTCTGATGCTCATCTTCAACCATGCAGGCTTTATGAAATTGTAAAGTTTTCATTATTGTAGGTATTTTACCGTTTCTCAGATTTTGCAGAATCCTCAAAATCAACCAAAAAAAATTTAATAAAAATAAAATCCGGGCTCTCCAGTAGGAGCCAATGGTGGGAGGGGAAAGTGGCCGGTGGGGAGCACAAAGGGCAGCAGACAAGATAGTGGCTGCCCCCTCATCTCTCCTCCCCTTGCCGGGGCCTCTGTGCCAATCAGTACTGTGGATCAGGGTGACATGGAAGAGCAGCCAGTAATCAAATGACCTCTGCCCCCACATCCCTCCTCCCTCCTGCGGTCTCTCCACCAATAAGTGCCATGAAGATATGCCCGCAAAATTGGCTTTGCGATCTGCAAGCAAGCTGCAAAAAACCTTTTGTCTTGCTGTGATTAAAGTAGGTCCCTAATTATAAGAAAATATTGTTTTTGGCATAAATCTGCTTCCTTCAAAATTAGCTCTTTAGTAAATCTCAAGCAGTCCTGATACTGTCTCCCTTTGACAAGGAGTCTGGTTGAGAAGGACATACTTTTTTGGAGCTAAAAAGGGTTGAGATGTTATTTGTTTTTCAAGACTTACGGAGCGCACAGGCTATGACTGGTGCCAGCTTAATTCAACCTAATATTTTCTCTAGGTTTTTTTATAGATGGAATATGTGCGGTTCTCATTTTTATGGTGACAGATTCTGTGAACATATTTCTCTGTTTCTGGATACATGACAAGTTTTTAAAATGCAACACAGCAATACGCAGCTCACAGTAAGCTACACAAATAGCACTCCCTCCACTTCTAGATTCATTCCATCTTTCATATGCTACATGATATTCTTGATCCAAAAAAGCCATACCTTGCTACATGCCTTTTTAAAGGCCATTAAACTGGCTAACATATTTGTTAGACTATGACCACCTATGCCACTTTTGGAGTCCTCAAGGATTGAAATGTAAGGTCTGTTATGTTTTTTTGTTCTTTGTTTCTGTAATAATCCAGAAGGGAAATATCATAGACATTGAAGTCCCACACTGAATAGCTTTTACAGACAAAAGTCAAGAACATTAAGTTAACAATATATAAATTGTAAGGATGATAAAAACTGTAACTGTGATAAGGCATGAAGCAGACCTGTTCCATCTTCTCTAAAGCAACAGCTTCTCTAAATTAGCTATAATGGCTCTTTATTTCTTGTACTGATGATTGCTTTTATTATGAGGTACTTTTTGTGTGACTGTGTGCATTTTAAGCTACTGTTTTACTTTGCAGTGGCTGCTACTCTCTCTCTGCCTCACTTTCTTTCAGTGATGAAGCTGTGACATAGCTTCTGCATGTGGACTAGTTTGCCAAAGTACAGAGCACCCCATATCCTTGATTGCTTTTGCTGTTTGTTTCTCTCCCCAAGGATTTGCTGATGTACCTGTTGCAGCTGGTTCAAGCACTAAAATATGAAAATTTTGATGATATAAAGAATGGTCTAGAGCCAAACAAGAGGGACAGTCAGGGATCCATATCAGACAGTATGGCAACATCTGGAACAAATGGCACAGAAATAGATAGGTAAGTAGATATTGCTTTTGGAAGGGAAGGAAGAAAGGATAGCAGCTCTAGCACCGAACCTCTGATTTGCCCTTGCAAATGTGCTTTTTTCCATTGGTATTTACTTAGTTTAGGGGTGTCAAACTCATCCAGCCCAGCAGGCTGGATAAATGCCCCCGAACTGGTCCTCAGGTTGGACTGGGACCAAGCCCCTGTGGAAACCCTATGGTGCTGGGTCCTGCCCATGCCAGCCCTGTGGAACCAGCACAGAGTGCTCACTGCCTGTGTTGTGTAGGCTGGACCTGGCACTGCAGGCAGCACAGGATTGGTCCAGGGCACTCCATTTAGCCCTTGCCCTGAACTTCCTGCGCTGTGTGCACCGTTGGGTCCAGCCTGTGTCCTGTGGGTAGTGTGAGCCCTGTGCTGACCCTGGTGGCTTCTTGCACGGTAAGCCTTGGAGCCATTGCATGTTGCCTGCAGCACTCAGGGCTGGACTAGCTGCACATGCTGAACGGGGAGCCAGTGTGAGGCATGTGCTCCATGTGGCATCCTGCTGTCTAGCCCTGCACTCTGGTTCTGGGTCTGGCAGGATGCTGCATAAAGATGTGTCCTGTGCCAGCCCCTGGCACTGTGTGTAACATGAGCAGCTTGTCTAGCCACTGCACTGTGGGTGGCATACACTGGCCCCTCGACAGCCCTGCTATGCTGCCTGCAGTGCATGTGGGCCTGGGCCTGGTCCAACAATCCATGGACTGGAACGTATGACTCCACAGGTTGAATGCAGCCTGGAAGTATGAATTTCCTGGATGGCTTTAGATTTTCTTTGGTCTCATTTGCTGAGCCAGTAATAGCACTGTTTTGCTTATTGACTTTAAACTGAGCGATAATTTTAATTGCAAGGTAAAAAACTTTTGTTATGCAGTAGATTATATTAAAGTGAGGGTGTGGCCGAACAGTAAGCACTCAATTCTACGGGTTTCTTAGAGACATTGTAAAAATGCTGCAAATAGGTTTTTCAAAAGTCCTGGGCACTTATCTTTTATGAAAAGCGAAATAGAAGGGAAAGTGCTAAGGTCCCTAACCGCTTACCTCCAGTACTGGAAATTTACTACTTAATCATCCACCCTGTAGGAACAGATGATCCTTATTCAGCTCTCCAGTGGAGGGCATCGCCAATCACCCTCGGTTCTTTCCACCTTACCAAGAGGATTGTCATTCCCAGGCTTTACCTTCTAGTAAAACACAGAACAGACTAAGCTCTTGAAACTTTTTTTAAAGTTTCTAAGAGAAGTCCTGGGATAGAATGTGACCTTGTCCCATTGCTGGCAGCCGTATGCTAGCATCTAAGTTAAATGGTGCCTGTGAAATCTTCTCTTCTGTTTTATTTTGTTTTGTTTTGTTTTTTTAACTGTGGCCAGCGAAGTAGCTACCAAAGGCACGGACCTTCTCCAGTACTACTGTAAAGCGTTGCTCAATATTCTTCATCGTCTTCCTGCCCTTTTGTTTTGGAGCTTAACCCTGGTGCTTTGGGGAAGGCTTCCAAAAGTGCCCAAGTGACTATTGCTTTTTCAAAAATAGGACTTGAAGTGCCTAAATCATTTTGAAAAATAGCTAGAGGTTTTGTCGTCTCTATTTAAGGTGTATCTTTTGCTTACTTCAGCTTCCTTGCATCTCAGCATATTATTTTTTAGTGATTCCTGCTGCTGTTCTGCTTTTATAGAGTGCCCTTGGTTTTTTGAACTCCAAAGGAGGAAGGCTTGAAATGCTGTCTGTGTGGTAAAACACTGTCAGCAGTGAGGTAACATTCACTGCCTCAGACCTGAAGTAGGTGCAGGCGTGTTGCATTTTCATAAGCACAGTGAAAGTAGCTTATCTTTGATGCACTTTGCATTGATCACCCTTGAAACAGAGGGCTGTGCCAGAGCCTGCATGTTTAGGTGTCAGATCTTGATACTTGAGATTAGTTGCAATATGGGTGTAAATAACCTTACTATGTTTCATGGAGTCAGTTACCCCTCATGTCCAATTCATTTGGTAATCTTGGGATATGGACAGACATGCATTTAGATGCTTTAAAAGGGGAGGGAGAGTTATAGCAGCTATTTGACTCTGTTATGTCAGCATGATCCTATACTGACATCAGTGAGCTAAATCACCCTAACTTGGACCCTGAATAAAGCAAGGTAAAAGTTGGAGCAGTTTTGCTGTACTTGTATCAGTGCAGAATCAAGCAGACCTAACAGATGCATCCTAACATCTTGCATCACAGAATCATAGGAAGTTAGGATTGGAAGGGACCTCAGGAGGTCACATCTAGTCCAACCCCCCCTGCTCAAAGTAGCACCAGCCCCAGCTACGTCATCCCAGCCAAAGGATTGTCTATTCAGGTGTTGAAAACCTTCAAGGATGGATCTTCCACCACCTATCTAGGTAACCTGTTCCAATGTTTTATTTCCCTCCTAGCGAAAAAAATTCTTCCTAATATCTAACTTAAACTTCTTTTGTTGAAACTTGAGACGGTTGCTCCTTGTTCTGTCATCTGCCACCACTGAGAACAGTCTAGCTCCATCCTCTTTCGAACCCCCCCTTCAAGTAGTTGAAGGCTGCTCTTCAATCCCCCCTCAGTCTCCTCTTCTCTAGACTAAATAAGCCCAGCTCCCTCCGCCTCTACTCTCAAGTCATGTCCCCCAGCCCCCTAACCATATTTGTTGTCCTCTGCTGGACTCTCCAATTTGTCCACATCCTTTCTGTAGTGGGGGGCCCAAAAGTGAACACAGGACTCCAGATGTGGCTTCCCCAGTGCTGCATAGAGGGGAATAATTATTTCCCTCGACCTACTGCCAACACAGTGTCCCTTGATCACAGTACAGTTGTTTGTTGGTCTGTACCCATTGTTTGTTATGTGAGTTTTCTCATCTGGTATGTATATACATCTGCATGATCCCTGATTATAAAATATATACTCTCCTGCTTTATTTTCCAGTTCCCAAATCATGAGTCCTATCCCTCCTGTATCTTCACCACCACCGTCTTCTAAAACAAAGGAGTCTGCAGATAGTGAAAACCTTGATGTAAGTAAAAAGTTTTAGCTGAAAAGAACTGAGATGAACTGAATGGATGCATGTTTCAAAATTGCTTTTCATGCTACTTGAGTTTGACTAGTGAAGTATAATATTACAGTTTATGAGCTTTGCTATTGCGGGATAGTCCAAAAGGTAAAGGCTTTTTTTTTTTAGTGGTGTTCTGTGAGGGGAAAGGAAGTGTTCAGGTGAAATAAATATAAAGATAGTGACATGCTGATGGCTACCTGAACTTTGTAGGACACACATTCATGAACCTAATTGCACTAGCAGGAACATGTTGGTTGAACACAATAGTATTGTGTGTAGTGCCATACACAAAAGCAGTGACTTATAGTAAAAGTGAGTATTGGGATAGGGAATATCTTGCACCTGCTAGGCAGTTAAGATATTTTAAAACATAGAGATTCTAGCTGAGGTCTGCACAAAATAATTATAAAAGTGCCTATTTTATTTTCTCTGCTTTGTGAAGTTCTAGTTTTCAGTACTTTCTTGGGCCAAAGTCTCAAGACACACAAAAGATGTAAATTTGAGGAGTAAAGATGAACTCATATCTGTGACTGAATTGAAGTTTGTATAGGAATTGAATATTATAAGCATCTAGATGGAAAAGTTGAATAGTCTGAGAGCAGGGAATCCGTCACCCTGCTGCAGATACAGTCCATGTGATGCGTACTCCCTGCTTTTGCAGCAAAGTAAGAAAACTCAACCTAAGATTTTTCATTGGGGTTGGCTCTTTAATCCAGGCTCTAAATCTACTGTGAGGAGTAGGTCTTGCCTGCTCCATATGCAGGCAGATACTGGGCACGATTTATTAGCAGATCAACAAAACCTACTCTTGTGACAGTCACGCTAGAGAATTGTTTCGCACAGTACGACTGTTTAGAAGTAGGCTGCTTATGTAAGGCTGAAAAAATGAAAAGCGTATGTACAGTGAAAGAATATTATACACTTTTGCTATGATCCCCTTTTTAATACTTTTATTGTTTTTTAATCTCTTCCAGCAAGACCTCTGCACTTTCTTGATATCTCGCGCATGCAAGAATTCCACTTTGGCAAACTATTTATACTGGTATGTCAGAAACAACTTAGTTTGTGTCATGGTGCTGCCTAAAAGGTATTGAATTAAGATCACTGTGCACGGTTCTGCATAGAGACTGATAAAAGGTAAAATTTTCAGCTCTGGTGAATTTACAATATCAATCTGAGTCGAAATGCATTATCAGGTTTAAACAGACAGGAGAGGTGAAAGTAGTACAGTATGCAGTTGCAGAAGGTAATGACTAATCAAGATAGTACTCATTGCCTTATAGTAAGAATATAGATGCATATGTCTTTAGACAAAGTGAATTAGAATCATAGATTTGTAAGGAATCTGAAGGAGCATCTGGTCAATTCCCTGTACAAATGCAGGAATGGCATTTTGAAATATAACCAATTTATATATAGATTTTGACATGATATTAAAAAATATGAAATATATTTTGATATGATTGAGATATATATCACTATATCTTGATATTGGAATATCATTCCTGCATTTGTGTGACTAGATGATCCTTGAGATTACAATCCTATGATTCCAATTCACTATGTCTAAAGACATAAGCATGTATATTGTTATTACAAGACAATGAGCTCTGTCCTTATTAGCTACCTTCTGCTTATGTATAAATGTGTGTCTGTGTGTATTTATATTAATGCTCCAATCAAAGCTAGAAAACAAGAACAAAAACCCCCTCACATGATGGACCTTAAATTGTGTCATTCAGTTTGGAAAAACAGCAAATCCTTCTGCTTTCTCTTTACGGTATTTCAGTTTAAACTGGTATAAACTTTATCACATAATCTGCCTTTATTGCTTAGTTCATACACTGCCTCATGGCATTTGGTAAAATACTTAGTTAGTATAATGCACTGCAAACCTGTTGTTCAGAATTTTAAGACTAGCTGTATGAGATGTCACAGATAAGCACAATATTAACACCTAGATAGTTAGACCCACAAATATTGCTCTTCTATAAGAAATATGTTCCTATCACTCCCTTATTTAGTTGTAATTTAAATTACTACCCTCAGTGTAGCCTTTGGTATATGTATTTCATAAACACCATTCTTGATTTACCATACATTTTAGTAAATGCTAATATATTGTGAAGATAGCATAATTGGCTTGGAAGTGTTTTGGCCAAATTTAAAATATAAAGTTTAAATGCGACCCCCAAGAACTGACCTACCATGACAGTGGTATCAGTTTTAAGACCATCCTTTCCAGTGTTACACTTAGATTACTTCTCCCAGTATGCAGCTAAAGTGAGAGTCTTAGCAAAGTGGGGCAGAAAGGGCCCTCAGGAGGTCCTCTAATCTATGCCCTGGCTCAAGGCAAGATCATTCCTGTCTAAAACCATCCCAGTCAAATGTCTGTATAATTTGTGGTTAACAAATACCGATGGTGGAGATTCCACAAACTAGCTGATTATACTTAACCATCAAATGTAGAAAGTTCTTACTAATATCCAACTTAAATTTCCTATGTGATTCTTTACAGTTTTACAACTCATTGTGAATGTACCAGCATGCATATGCTCTCTGCCTATCTTAGAATGTATACGTTCACAATATGAGAACCTGTTCTTGGCGTTACAGTCCTGTATAGCAGCCAAATACTTGGTATAGGCACACATTCTAGGTTGGTTTTTTTTTTAAATGGGAAATAAATTGATCTAACTTCACTTAAATTACTTGTTTTATTTCACAATCTTTGAAGCTTTATTTCCACATTGGAAAGGTTTTTACCTTTGTGATACAAGCCACACACACACGAATATATCAGTAAGCCATCCAGTAACATTGGCTGTGAAAACCTAAACAAACTTTCTTCATAACTCAGTTGACAAACTATCCAGCACTCTTGCAACATTTTTGCCTTCTGACCACAAAATCAGCCAATTTATTTGTTTACCTTCCAGACATCTCCATTTCTCAGTGACAAAATCCAAATGTCACAGCTGCAGTTTGATCTGACATAGCCATAAATCCTTTTGGCTGCTGAACAATTACATTTTTCAGCTAACCAGACACAGCATGAACCTAAAATAATCAATGGAAAAGTACAGTAACCCTAGAAACTGCTTCATATTACTGGGATCTTAAAGTCAGTCTTGTTCTTTCGCTTCAGTAATGCACACAGATGGCTAGCACTGTTGTCTGCACATCTCCTACCAATACATATCATATCAGCGCCTTAGCCCTTGCTTCACTCAAAATATCTGCGAGGCTGTCTAATTATTTTCCTTGCAAAGAAGGATAAAAAGGTCAGATTTTAATGAATTTCTTAGTTTTTGTTCCCTTTGCCAAGTTTGTGCTTGACAACTGAACATGCAGGAGAAGCTGTCAACAGCTTTTCAGTTTGTTTTCTCCCTAATGGTTTATAAATTTGAAATCCTAAACAGAACATCCTATTAACAGTTTCCGTATTGAGAGAAAAAAAATCAGAACTAATTTCTAGTTACATTATTAAGATGATCGTCCTTGTGAAAGTCAGTTTTTGTGACTGTATATCCACACTTTTTTTGTTTTTTGTGAATTTTAAAGCTTTTTAGGAATGTGTGATATGCACAAAATTGAACGACAGTTTTTGTTATTTGTTGATCTGAAAACAGTTTTCAGTCTCAGGGAATCTCATGGATTACAGGTTTCAGTGCAGTAGCCCAAGGGGTTTCTATGCAGACAAAAGAAAGTTCTCTATACAAAAGGGTCCACTGGTGAAGCCTCACCTGAAGTATTGTGTTCAGTTTTGGCCCCCACACTTCAAGAAAGTTGTGGTCAGTTAGGGAAGTGTCCAGCAGAGAGTGACTGAAATAATTAAGGGCTTGGGAAGCAAGAGAAAAGGGTGAAAGAAATATAATTATTTATTCTTGAAGAATAGAAGAGCAGCAGTGCAGGACAGAGGGGTGGCAGGGGTCAGCAGGAGATTTGATAATAGTCTTCAACTACCTGAAGAGGATGGAAATAGATTTAGGTTGAGGAAATTTAGATTGGAGATTAGGAGAAACTTTCTGACTACGAGTGTGGTCCAGTGTTGGAACAGGCTACCTAGAGAAGTTGTGCAATCTCCATCCTTTAAAATTTTGAAGAGCAAGCAAGATGCACAACTGACTCGAATGCTTTAGTCAGGATAAACGGGGCTGGATTGGACAACCTTATAGTAGGTCCCTTCCAGCTATAGTTGTGTATGAACCTATGATTTGTTACTGGGACTTTATTCAAGTCTGTTGCATAATACCTGTTCAAAACTTGCTGTTCATTCAAGAGATGTGTACATGTAACCATGTCACACATTCTTCAACTCCTTTTTCATGTCCATGTTCATCTGTTTCAAATTTCTCATGTCATTGTAGCTCTTGTATGAATGAACCAGGGCTTGTATCCTTTACTATCAGACAGTGCCTTTCTTCCCCTAAATGCGTATCCTATAATTAACTCATAAATTAAATGAAAAACAAAGCATGTAATAATCTGCCTTTGGCAAAATATTTTATTTAGCAGATCTTGAAACTATCTTGGTTGAAATACCATAACATAGATATTTAGCAAGGGTTTCTGTTTTAGTCATTAGATTGACTTTAATGTGTAATTACAAATTTCAGCCTCCATCACAGTTGTAGCAGGATTTCATTGTATATAGGAATCTTGACCACTGATAAACATGAAAAAAAGAAAGAAACAGTGCTTTACTGGAAGAGGAAGTGTGTCGGTTTACCCAGCTCACCCAATGTCTGTGTAGAGTGCGCGCTTCAATGTGGCTTTTTGGTGCTTTTATCTAATAGCTGATTCTACCCATTCAGTCAATCAACTATTAGATAAAAGTGCCAAAAAGCCCTTCTAAAGCGTGCAGTCTGTACAGACGTTGAGCGAGCTGGGTCGAGCTGGGTCAAACTGATGTAGTGCCTCTTTGGGGCATGCACTGTGCTTGGTGTGGGAGCGCACTGAGCTGAAAGTAAAGTGCTGGATTTTTTTCATGTCTGTAAGCAGCCCTTGAGCATAAGTTGCAAGTGAAAATATTTTGACCATTTGCCCAAAAAACATTGGTATTGCGGATTAATGCCCAGCGCAGTGGAGTTGTCATTGTGCCTGATGCTTCAACCACCACAAAAACACCAACAAGAGGAAGGTTAACAAGTATCCTGGGTGTGTGTACACGTGCATTTATGCTGGCTTCAAATTACTGTGCAGTAAATTCCTGCACAGTAAGCAGGAATAGGCCAGTTTCTGCACATCCAGGCGTTAATGCTTATTAGCATTGTGTGTGGACTGACTTGGGTCCAGGGGGTAGTGGGGGGCAATGTCAGCCTACCAACCTGGGGCTGCTGTGACCTGGCTCAGTGTCCTGTGGAGGAGCTGGCAGGGGGCATGAGGGTGCTTCAGTGCAGGGTAGTCAGCAGGCAGCCCTCCATGCACTGAAGTACCATCTTGCGTCAGCCAGCTGTGCCAGTGTCTACATGTACACTGCTGCAGAGGTTTTTACTCTGCAGCAGGATAGTACTTGCTACAAGTACTATGCTACTGTGGAGTAAATTAATTTACTCCAGCTTAGTAGAGACACATGTAGACACATAATACTTACAGCACAACCTAATTAGTCGGCTGTGCAGTAAATGTCTTGTGTAGACATGCTCACTGTGTGTAAAATAGCACCTATAGTCCTTCCAAGAAACTAATAAACACAATTTTCCAAGACATTAGTTGGGTAGTCCTTTTAAAATTAATATTATTCTGTTTTAGGACATTGCCTTTTCATTGCCACGCTCGAAGGATAATTCAAGTAATTCTCACTTTCCACACTTGCTGAAGAAGGGTGGTAGCGATATATACATTTGTTTGTGGGGAAGTTCTTTTATTTGCATTGCTGCTTTTCTAAGTGCTCAAATTGAGAACAAGATGATAAAGGGATGTAAAAATGACCATCTCATTGATCTTCTGGCTATTGACAAGCATTATATAGATAGCTAATTGGGAAGGCCTGTCCACCATATTAGCCTTGGTAGCCTGTGTTAGTGAAATCAGTTTCAAAAGTCTGGACATGTGCATGTGCGTGCATGCGCTAAGGTTAATAAGGACACCTTCTGGTAGCGGTGTCAGGGACAGATACCCTTGTTTTTATACTTATCAACCTGAGTCAAGTGCTGTTTTTTTTCCTTTGCATAATCACCAGATCTTTATTACGCATTGGTCAAGAATTTGACATAATCAAAGGTTAACTTGAACTGTGTTTGTGTTGAAGGTATGTGATAGTGGAGTGTGAAGACCAGGACACTCAGCAGAGGGACCCAAAGACTCATGAAATGTACCTGAACGTCATGAGAAGGTTTAGTCAGGCTTTATTAAAGGTAAGCTTTCCTTGTTAATAATCACACTCTTTTTTTTTTTTTAGGGCTGTTTCCTGGTAAGCACAGTTTGCCATGTCACAAGTACTACTGACAAGTCCTGACAAGCCCCTTAATATTTCCATGACTAGTTTTCATTTTGCTGTAATAATTGTGAATTGAGTTGAAAACAATTTAAGTGTAACTACTAAAAGAAACCTTTTCCTTTTTGTTTGATTGTTACTTTTTCAAACACTAGGCTCTAAGAGATTGTTTGTCATCCTGCATCATGTTACTTTTTTTTTTTGTTTTTTTTAACAAATGTTCCTTCTTACTGCACAAGCTTTGACAGGAGAGGTGACTAACTTATGAAGCAAAACTCATTGTTAGTATGGGTGTCAGTAGAAGAGGGTGCTGGAGGACTGGGGGAAAGAAAAAGCTTCTGCTTGGCAAACGATGCACAATTTGTAGTGCAGATGTGAAAACTTTGCCGATTTAATGTTGAACAGCCAAGCATCTTGCATTTCATTTTACTTTAGTTTTATGGAGGCTTTTCAGAAACTTCTTTGTGACTTGAGTTGAATGTAAGAGTAATCTACCTGCCAGCTTTCTCAAGAAGGAACTGATTTTTGCTCCGTGAATTAAGCTGTCATGCATGAATGTTTGTCACTAAAATTATTGTTGCTATAAATTGAAGTGCATTGAAAGTTCAGATAATTGATTGCCAGCAAGAGCAATTTTGATTATATTTTACAGAAAAAGCTGTTCTTTGAATGGATAGCTTTGATAGCTGTTCACTTATCATCAGAAACTCACAGATAGCCCCAAGAATAAATGTACAAATTCCAGATGAAATAATTACAGAACAAAGAACTAATTTTCTTTTTTCCAAACTTACATAGGGTGATAAGTCTGTCAGGGTTATGCGGTCTCTGCTGGCGGCCCAGCAGACATTTGTAGATCGACTGGTTCATCTAATGAAGGCAGTGCAGCGTGAAAGTGGGAATCGTAAAAAAAAGGTAAATGACGGATTGAAAACCTTAGTTATCTGAGCTTTGAGTTGAAGCGCAGGTGTGCTAAGTTTTCCTGGGGAACTATCAGTGATGAGGTTATAACAAAGGCAGTCTACATTTGTCTAACATGAATATCTAACATATGTGCCTGCTGGTGTTAAACGTAAAACATTTCAACCCTTCTGGCCTTTCTGAGAAACCGTTTCTTAAATACCACATTTTCACTGAAAAGTTTGATGCCATCTCCCCCTCCCCAGGAAGTGGCTGCTACCTATCAATTAAAATTTGGTATATACCTGTAGTTAAGCCCTTGGAGTCCATGTAATAGATTATGTGGCATTTATAACTAGCTTACTTCTTTATTAAGGTTTCCCGTTTTTTTATACTCAGCTGTCATTGTTCTTTTTCGTGGCACACTGTATGCTCAATTATTAATATTACAATAGATTCAGAGAATTTTTGGACATTTCTGGATATCTTTACTTATTCTTGTTTCCATAGCTTTTTTTGCAGATCCACAGGGTATTTTTGGGCACCAAATTCCTGTGTATTTCAGCGGAACTTGGGTATCTAAATACCAGTGGACTGGCACCTTTATTTCTGGGTTTCTCGGTCATATTCATTCAGTTTGTTCTCCTTAATACCCTTTAGTTTCATGCTTACCAGATTTAGTTGCTTCTCATCTTGCCTCAGATAGTAAGTTTTGCTGGGAAATCATATTTACTTTGCGTGTGCATGTGTGTCCTTAGCTCGTTGCTCTCGGTTAAATCCTGGCCTGTGGCAGGTGGCCATTGGAAGCATTCTTCATGGCATCAGACCACTTTAGTAACCCTTTAGCCAATCTTTGTGCCTCCAGCTGTCGTTAAAATAGTGGAGTGTGCTGCAACTGTCTTCTCTGTGTTGTAGGTAGAAGAAGGTAGGCTGAACCTTTCAACTGTGGGGGTCTTCACTGTCTAACATAGTGCAGTGTTGTGCTGTATTGCTGATTAAACATATAATTTAAAATGTAGACCCTGTTTCTGAAATCTCTTCTGTACAAGCAGTTCTTTCCAGTCGAGCCATTAACATCAGTAGGGCTTCACACAAGTTCAGGTATTGACAAGCATGAAACTAGTTGTGGGATTGCACCCCAAAATTTGAACAGAATAGCTAACTATTACTGGAGAAATGTAGAAAGCTGATGACCTTTTTTGATAGTAGGTCAATTTACAGAGAAACATATGAATGATTGCAAGAGTATTGTGTCTACTGTGTCTGTATGAGCAGCTTCAAATGCCTGGAATCATTTCAGTGGGCATTAAGGATTTATGTATGTTTTGAAGCAGTAAATGTATATTCAGTAAATAATGTAACATTTTCTGTTATCATACTTATATCCAACTATTTCAGTTGAACATGTCCTTATGCTCTTGCTATCCCTGTCTTTTAAACTGGATTTTCCTTCTCATCTAATTAAACTTTTCGGTCTTTTCAGAATGAGAGGTTGCAGGCATTACTAGGAGACAATGAAAAGATGAACTTGGCAGATATGGAACTTATTCCACTTCCTCTAGAACCACAAGTGAAAATTAAAGGTATCATCCCAGAGAAAGCCACATTGTTTAAGGTAAATGAAGGAGTGAAATGCAACTGTTTCAAGTGTTTAGACTACTGATAGTTTTTAACTTGGGAATTTAACTTGTTACTTCTGAAACTGAGAGGGTAATGCAATTGATTTTAGTGGAGCCAATGCATGATCTAAGCATGCGTAATGTGTTCATTGCTGTGGTATTGGAGTGCACCCTTTGCTAAAGTGCTCTGCTTGGAAGATTATCTTCTGCTTGTGAAGTGTGTGTGTAGGTATGTTCCACATTTAAGGAAGATGGCTTGTATACTTGTGAATACCTTTTGAAAAATGAAGTTTACATGCTCCTCTGGAAGGAATAAAGTGGTGAACTTTTTGATATCTGGTCAGAGGGAGTTCCTAACTGAAGGCATGTAATAAAGGTTTGATCTTCCACCTGCAAGTTTTGACTTAGGCATGATTTATTCTGGTTTTCCTCAAGAAAAGGCATTGGATCCAGAACCCTACACTGAAATTTGCAATTGGATAGAGCTAACCTAATGTTAAAAATATTTAACTCTAGTATTTTGATCTTCCATTAGTACTCAGAACACAAATGGCTGCACATAATACCATCCAGATAATATTTAGGAAGATCACCGTCACCAGCCCACTGTAGTCTAATTTGTAGGTAGCCAGAATATGGTTCATTGGTCAGATTTGTGCTATGTAGGCATGACTTTTTAGGCCACCCGAAAAGGTGAAGGACATCTCAAGCTAGTGATGCCATTTGGATATCCTTACAAAAAAATGGGGCAGAGTCAGAGGTTAGTAAAGGGTGTATCCTCTAGACTGAAGGTGAGTATCAGCCCTTTCTTTTTCAACTGGGCATTGTTCTATTGAGTTGCTACTCTTTCTTGGGCACTGAGAAAGCTAAGAGATTGTATAGTCCAAGTTCGATTTGTGGGACTTGTCAAATTGGCTGTCCTCTGTAACTGCTGACAAGGAAGAGGACTGCACAGGCAGTTCCAAAGTTTATCATTTATCATTGGTAAAATCCCAGCAGATGTGTAGAGCAGCCTTGTGTGACGTATGTGGGAAGAGGTCAGAGACAGCAGTAGCAATCTGCCACCCCTTTCAAGTCTTAGATAAGTCATTTAAAACTCTGAATAGTGTGTAACCTTACTGTCAGGCTGGGTTGCTAGACCGACACCATGCACCAGCCCTGGCTGTGCATGCGGCATGTGGTGTACAGGTTGGACCCCACCCAGCACACTGCCGCCATCATAGAGGGTCAATTTGGGGCACCCCAGATGCCCTGTGCTATATGCAGCGCAGGGTCTGACCTGTGCACTGCAGGCAGCACACATCATGTGCACAGTGAGCCCCAGGGCCAGGATGTACTGCACACTGTGTATGGTGCTGGACCACCACATATCACAGAGGGCTGGCACAGGACATGCATTGCACGGGTGTTCCACTGGACCTGGAGCCAGGTAGCAGGGCACCGCCTGTATTGCATGCCCTGTGCCGAGTGCAGCACATGCGGCTGGTCCATCCCAGCATGCACTGGCCCTGGGGCTTGCTATGCACATGTTGTGTGCTGCCCACAGTGCCATGGCTGCTCCAAAGGGGGTCGGTCCCTATCCCGCTCGCAGACCAGATGAGTTCGGCATCACTGAACTAGAGCAACCGTTATGCTTGTTCAAATAAAACTAGTTCCCAGAAGAAAAGGCAGAATCTAGATACATTCCTACAGCAAGTGCCATTGATGTCCAGTGCACCTCAGACAGAGTAACCTTCATCTTCTGAAACTCCTTCCTGAGGATTAAGACAGTTTAGAGGCTCAGTGGTAATTGGCAGGTCTGCAGGGTCAGAAGGACAGAAAAGGGCTGCTGTGCCCCGCGGATTAGTTGCACATGAGCAGTTCCAGAGAAACAGCTCAATTAAAAATCTCCATTTGTATCCCTCATTGTTTTTGTTTCATTTCTCATTTGCTCAGTTACAATACATGAATTTATTCAAGTAGATAATTGATCTTCTTCAGTTCATTTCATGGGGAGGTGGGGAGCAGGACTGCAAACGGAATTAAATTAGTTCCTCAAAAAAAGATAATTAAAAGGAATTTTCACTTTCACTAAGTAAATTCAGTAGGCAATTCATTAAGATTTCCTATCCCTAGCATTTCTTTGGAGTGTTTAATTTAATTGAGGCTTTTTATTTCCTTTCTGGTCAGTTTAAATTGTTTGGCTCTGACAACTTAGCATACTGCTTCCAAGCTTGCTTATGTATTTATTTATTTTGACTATCCAAACTAAAGCTTCCTTTAATTACAGGAATAAAATAATGTATTTTCAGGTTTCCCACTGGGTAGAGAGTCTAGGAATTTCACAGCCTAACAGTTTCTGCGGCCAAACTTTTGATAACTAGCAATAGTACTTTCTTGATGCTAAGTTTTAGACTGGTGAGAGCCAGCCTTTTTGGCAGGTGTGCCACAAATGAGCTGTGTGCCTTCCCTGAGTGCCACTGGGCCAGCATAACAGGTGGCACTTTAGGGTGGTGGCAAATTGAAGGGAGCAGCAAAATCAGCATGCACATACCTCACTGTGGGATTCCTCGGGGGCCACTGCTGCAGGCCTCTGTCTAATGCCAGCTCCCATCAGGTTCTAGGTTCATTACATGAGAGGGTGGCAAATATTGGTTGCCTATGGCGGCAAAAATCCTTGTACCACTTCCGACTGGTCCCCTTTTTCTGCCTGACCTGCTGCTCTGAGTTTTGCTTCCTTCTTGATTGGTGACAGTGCTGCCTGCCCCCTCCCAGTATGGCACAGAATACACACAGAGGATGCCCATGGCACTTTGCTCCCCTGGGCTTAAACCAAGGAGCACTATGTTACAAGCACAGTTCTACCAACGTGTAGAGCTTAGTGCACAACCAGTGCTTCCTGCACTTCTCCTGGCATAACCAAAGGGATGTAGAGTGAGATTGTTGGGGGTGGAAATTGCTTTGAGGTGCTAAACCATAGAGGGACCTTTTGATTATCTTTGCTAACTTCCACAAATACGTTTTTGTAACTGAATTCGGCGCCTTGATTAGCGATCTTATCACTGGGATGGATCATGTAAGAAGGCCAGAAAGAACCAGAAACATTTTGTGTGTACTAGAATGTAGAGGAAGCTATTCGTAGCCTAAACTTGTGACACATTTGAAGATGTAAGAATTGGATTTGTTCTGCTGTACATGGTTGTGGCAAACTTTCCTTTCCAGAGTGCCCTAATGCCTGCCCAGTTATTCTTCAAAACAGAAGATGGAGGCAAATACCCTGTAATATTTAAACATGGTGATGATTTACGTCAGGATCAACTTATTCTTCAAATTATTTCGCTCATGGACAAGGTAAGAAGCACTAACCAAAGGTGTATTTTTCATAGATTTCTAGGGCCGGAAGGGACCTTGTAGATCATTGAGTCTGACCCCCGGCTCTAGGCAGGAAAGAGTGCTTGAGTTAAATAACTCCACCTGGTTCCTATCTGATTTCTTCTTGAACACCTCCAAGGTAGGGGAAAGGATCACCTCCTTTGGAAGCCCATTCCATATTTTGGCAACCCTCACCATAAAGAATTTCTTCCTGATATCCAAACTAAATCTGCTCTTCATAGTTTCATAGAGTGTACTAGTGTCAAACAACCCCAGCAAGGTATTCATCAAGATTCCTCTTAGTTTCATAGGTTCTAGGGTCAGAAGGGACCTGAGCAGATCATCAAGTCCGACCCCCTGCCATGGCAGGAAATAATATTGGGGTCAAATGACCCCAGTAAGATGTTCATCCAACCTCCTCTTAAAAACCCCCAGGGTAGGAGCCAACAGCACTTGGCTTGGAAGTTGGTTCCAGATCCTAGCCGCCCTGACTGTGAAGTAGCGCCTCCTGATATCAAGCCTAAACCTACCCTCTGCCAGCTTGTGACCATTATTCCTGGTCACTCCTGGTAGTGCTTGGAGGAACAGGGACTCCCCCAATGCCTGCTGGTCCCCTCTGACTAGTTTGTAACAGGCCACAAGATCCCCCCT
>NW_017728909.1:15554370-15558732 GCF_001723895.1 Crocodylus porosus | reverse complement strand
GGGACCCCACTGCCCCATCCCTCCAGGTCGAAAATGACCTGTCCACCCCGACTCTCTGGGTCTAGCCCTCCAGCCAGTTGGCGACCCTTTTGACTGTGTGGGTGTAGACACCACAGTCCCCCAGTTGCTTAATGAGAACGGGGTGAGAGACAGTGTCGAAGGCCTTCCAAAAAGTCCAGGAAGACGATGTCCATTGCTACCCCTGCATCTAAGGATTTGGTGACCTGGTCGTAGGAGGCCACCAGGTTGGTCTAAAAGGACACGTGTTGGTTGCCCCGAAGCATAATCTCCCCTCGTGGACATGTGCCAGGATAATTCTCTCAAAAAGCTTACCCAGATTTGAGGTAAGACCAACTGGCTTATAGTTCCCCCGGTCCTCCTTCCTCCCTTTTTTTGAAGATGGGAACCACGTTAGCCCTCTTCCAGTCCTCTGGCACCACACCAGAGCACCACGAGTGCTTGTAAAGCCGTGCCGGGGGTCCCGCAATGACCTCAGCCAATTCCCTCAGTACTCGAGGGTGGAGATCGTCCGGACCAGCTGATTTGAATACATCCAGTCCCTCCAGAAGTTCCCTGACTAGTTCCTCACTAACTCTTGGCCTAGGTGCGCCTCCCCTGGGGCCTGAGGGGGGCCCAGAGGGGGTGGCTGTTCTGGTCCCTGCTCAGGAAAATGGAGGCAAAGAAATAGTTAAATATGTTGGCTTTGTCATCTGGTGTGACGACCAAATTTCCTAGCGTGTCCTGCAGCGGCCCCATGTTATCTGGTACCTTCATTTTGCCCCCTATGTATTTAAAAAAGGACTTCTTCTTGTCCTTGATCTGGGAAGCTAGTCCCAGTTCCATCTCCGCCTTGGCCTTCCTGACTGCCCCCCCAGCAGCCCTGAGGAACTGCTGTATAGTCCTCCCTGGTGATGGCCTCTCCCAAAACTGGACACAGTACTGCAACTGCAGCCTGGCCAATGCTGCATAGAGGGGAAGTATCACCTCCCTAGACCTGCTCGTGATACACCTACTGATGCAAAACAGAGTGCAGTTAGCCTTACTTATTACCTTGTCACACTGGCGACTCATGTTCATTTTTGCGTCGACCAAGACTCCAAGATCCCTTTCCACTATTGTGGTACTCAGAATGGTACTTCCCAGTCTTTAGGTGTATTGGAGATTCTTTCTCCCCAGGTGCAGCACCTTGCACTTATCCTCGTTGAATTGCATCCTATTCTGATCTGCCCACTTCCCCAGTCTGCCTGGATTCGCTTCATGCCCTCTACTGTGTTTACTGTACTCCGTAGTTTGGTGTTGTCTGCAAATCTGGACAGAGTGCTTTCAACCCCCTTATACAAATCACTGATGAAGATATTGAACAGCACTGGTCCAAGGACAGAGCCCTGGGGAATGCTACTTCCTACATCTCTCCAGGGAGAAACCACCCCATCCACCACCATTTTCTGGGTGCATCCCATAAGCTAGTTTTTTCACCCACCTTACTGTGAAAAAATCCACATCACAACTACTCAGTTTGCTTGTAAGAATTGGGTGCAACACTTGTGTCAAAAGCCTTTTTAAAGTCTAAGTAGATGACCTGTATCTCCACCCCTGTATCTAAGTACTTTGTGACCTGGTCATAAAAAGAGACCAGGTTAGTCGGGCAGGATTTGCCTGATGTAAACCCATACCAGTTGCCCTTTAACATCGTATTACTTGCTGGCCCCCCACAAATGTGATCCTTTATGATTTTTTCTAAGATCCCAAAAATAGAGGTGAGGCCAACTGGCCTGTAACTCCCTGGGTCTTCCTTCCTCCTCTTCTTGAAAATAGGGACCACATTGACCCTTTTCCATTCTTCTGGGACCTGTCCTGAGTGCCACGAGTGCTCAAACAGTTGCACCAGTGGTATCGCTATGACACTGGCCAATTCCTTAAATATTCTTGGATGAAGATCATTGTGGCCCTCTGACTTAAATATGTCCAACCCTTCCAAGTGTCCCCTCACTAGGTCAGCACTAACCGTAGGTAGATTGGTATTTCTCTTATGCCAGACTAAAGTCTAATGGGGAAGAGTGTTTGTATCTGTGTCCAGGAACACAGATGCAAAGAAGTCATTTAAAAGCTTCACTTTATCCAATCTCTTTCACTGCCTACTTTTGCTTATGCAAGCTGGGGGAGTTGACATCCTTGATTCAAAGCAAGGGCATGAAAAGCATTTGAGCATGCTTAACTCAGTTCTCCTTTTTTTTTTCTTTTTTTCTTTCCTTTATTTTTTTTTTATAGATATTGCATTCCAAGAAGTCTTCGTTTTTTCTAGGCTTTTTTTATGTAAGTAAATGTCTTGACTGGCCTAGGAAGGGTTGGAGCAGACGGACATAAATATGACTTGGCTTGGAACAGACTTCCCTGAGTAGAGGACAAGCTGCTGTATAACTTAACTCCGTTATGAAAATCAGTTTATTCCACTTGTCTTTTATATTTTTCTCATAGCTTTTGCGTAAAGAGAATCTGGATTTGAAACTAACCCCGTACAAAGTACTGGCTACTAGCACAAAACATGGTAAGGTTATTTTTTTCCTAAATAATACACAATAGCCAGGCATTTTTTGCATCTGCCTTCATTCAGTTACTTTCCACAGCAAGTGTCTTGGTTTGTTGTAGGTGGAAGGTACATTTTAGACGGTAAAATGGTGATGATTCCCTTTTGGCCTTGCAGTAATCCTGAAACTAGTTCATAAATATTGTGTTGTTATTGTTGCTGCTCATTTTCCATCATTTTGTCCAAGCTTCATCAAGTTCTTTTGTATCTCTTAGTTAACAAAACCTTGGTACTGATTGCCAGATTATTGTTGCTAACGAACTAGATTTACTTCTCTTCCTCTCTCATTTTTGATTATGATATTTAGCATGTTAAACCTTCTGCTTTTTTTGTTTTTGTTTTACCTCCTGGGGTGGAATCATAATTCTTCCACCCTCAGACTGGCTTCTGGGCATAGAGCATCCTGCAGTTCAAATGTATTTATCCAGGAGGTCCATTTGTGTTTGCTGCGTTCCCTGCAGCAAACTAAATATTGGTGAACATAGTGAGACAGTAGGTATATCAATAAATGGACAACCACATCATATATAGTTCCAAGTTTTTACTTCTTTGATGGTTAAAACATTCTTCTAAATTCCAAAGAATTTAGAATATCTCTTTTTCCTTGCTAATGTTTATCCCACAACCTCCAATCTTTTTCTAGACAATTATCATGTAAGACATCTTAGTCTCTATTTGTTAGACTTGACAGATACTAAGATCAGTACTTGAAATGTAACAGCCTTTTACATAAAACTTTCTCTTGTTTCACACTAATGTAAAATCTTGAAAATTCTTTATTCCTTTAAAAATATTTTAGGTTTCCTAATACATGGTAATATCTTGACTTTAAAGAGAGCGTTAAAGTACACCCTTGTATTGCAGTAAGCTGTCATGGCTAACATTCGTTTGGAGAGCCATTGTGAATTATTGAAATTTTAAGTATTAGTAGCTTACAATTCAGGACAAAACTTAAGGGATACTATTACGTAAGCACGCTACCTATATATTTAAAAAGTGTACTTTAATATAGATCTTGAAGGGTACGAAGAAATTAATTTTGGATTGTAAAAACGAGTTAAATTTTCATGAAAAGGAGATCTTGATATTTGCATTTTAGAATAAAAACCAGAAAGCTTCTGTTATTTCATACTGTTATATGGAGCACTGGTAGAATTTTTTTTTCATACTATTATTCTTGTCATGATTCTGAAACAATAAAATAAATGTCAGCATATATGTGTAGTTTTCTATAGGAAGTTCAGGGCCTGTTTATAAGCAGCTGTGGGGTCTGGAATTTGGACTGCAAGACTGAAAGTGAGAAAATGAGGTATACCTCCAACGTTGCTGCTAAATGGATAACGTTAAAAAAGCATTTGATTAAATCTTTATGTATTCATAATTTTGCACAGGAGTTTACTTCTCAAAAGCATGCTCGCAGTTGTCATAAGCAGGTTAAAAACTTGCACCAGGTTAGATGTAGAAGCACAGCTTTACCAGTCAAATGAAGCAGGCTGGAAGACTAGAGCGGTAGTGGTTTGTCTGCAGCATGCTATTTTTCACTTCATACATTCAGCACTGAGGATTCTGCTTTTGTGTTACAGGTTTCATGCAGTTTATTCAGTCAGTCCCTGTTGCAGAAGTTCTTGCAACTGAAGAGAGTATACAGGTAAGTGATATGGCATGTGTCTTATCCATTCTTTAATTGACATAATCAAAAGCTGGGTTTTTTTCAGAATCCTTTTTTTCTTTGAAAAACATTCTTATATTTCTTTTATTTAAGCCACAAGTTCTTTATT
>NW_017728909.1:15542879-15553815 GCF_001723895.1 Crocodylus porosus | reverse complement strand
CCACAGTCCTGGGGGCTGCATGAATTGTGGTCTGCAGACCAAGGGCCTCTCATCACATGGGCGGCCTCCTCCCCTGAATTCCCCACCACGCGCACAGTACAGGCAGCCCAGGTCCCCCTCGCCTCCTGGCCATTTGTGCTGTGCAGGCAGCCCACCCCCTAGTACTCCTGAAACACAGGCAGTTTGCCATCTCCTCTCCAAGCTGCATGCACAGCCCACCCCACTCCTCCTGGCTATTTGCCCACCTTCAGTATAGGTAGCCCAGCTCCTTCCTTATGTATAGTGCAAGCAGCCTGGTCCCTCCCCTGCCATGTGTGCCATTCAGTCATGCCAGCTCCCTCCTGCTGTGCCATCCTGTCCTCAGGCGTGGGGGTAGGATGTAGAAGCTGGAGGAGTGCTGGGGAACCATAGTGGGAGCCTGTGGGCCACATGCTAACCCTTTGGGGGCCACCCAGACAGTCCTATGTCATTGTTAAAAGGGTTGGTAGTGGTAGACATAATGTAAGTGCTGTGTAGCAAAGCTTACATGGAAGTTGAAGCTAAAATGCTACTTCACCAGGCATCTTCCATTATAGCATAAGTTAAAAGTCCTTGGGGGAAGAAAATTCCATCAGCAGTTCTGTGCCACATGTAGTGCCTTCTGTTATACTTGGAGTCTGTGGTTTTGCACAGTAATTTCTGTGTTTATATGATAGTAAAGTTTCTGTCTGATTATATACTACCTAAAAATGGTAGGATGAAAATAAAGTATTCATATAAAAATACAGACGATATTATTCTTTGATCACTCAGGTTAGGAAATATCAAAGAGAAAGCTGAGTATGCATCTCCAGCTTTTTCTTGCTACTTATGTATTATATTGTACAACAACATCAAGTTTCAAATAGCATGCCCTTTCTAAAACTTCTGACCTGTACTCTTATCTGGCAAACTTTCTTCTATTTTTATTCTTTTGTTCTAACATACCTTGAACCCATCCGTCTCTGCGGCCATGGTATAAATTGTATGAAGGCATTTTTTTAAATGCTGTAGAGTCCCCAAATGAAATGGTAGCCACATTCTGTTTGCACTGAAACTAGAATAATAGTTTGCTTTGAAGATCTTGCAATCTAAATAGAAGAGACAGATGAAAGGGTAGGAGGCAAAATAGCATCTCTCCTGAGATCACATAACAGGTTGACACAATCAAAAAAACCTTAGGTCTCCTGGGCCTTAGTCCAGTGTGCGATCTATTAGATAAACATTTTCTCCTAATAGCCAGTAGCACAGATGGTATAGGATAGGGCAAGACAGTGGTAGAAGTATTTTAGTATTGAACCTTTGCTACTTGAGATGCAGCTACTGGAAAATTAACTTAGCTGCACAACTAAACAGGCTGTATTGACCAGTGATTCTCAGCCAGGGTGCTGTGGCATCCTTGGGTTCCTTCAGATCCTTTCAAGAGTGTCATGGGCTGCCATGCAACATTAGTACTGGCAGGTGTGCAAGGATGATCCACTAGATAAACCCAAAAATGTAATGTAGGAACCGGCAGTGTTAAAAACAGTCTGACCCATTATGATATTTCTGAGTTCTTTGCAACAGGAAAAAAAGTTCTATTATGCTTCCGTATTCAAAAAGTGAGAAAAAAACTAAAAGCTGGCATTTTCTGAGCGGTGCTTTGGGTCTAATGAAGAGTGCTGTGAAGGTTGGGGACCACTGGTATAGACAAATGAACTTCTGTTTTTATCTGCATAGGTTTTACTCATTGTGCCTGTTCAGTATGTGTGCATTCATTCTTATCAGTTGCTAGCATTGTGCACTATAATTTCGATTGGAAGTTGCAGAGAAAGTAATATGCAGGTTGTATTTGAGGAATATTAGATGAAAGAATTCAGCCCTGGGTTGTAATAGATGCATGCCAGCAGGAAGAATTAAGCTTCTGTGCGCAAACTTTGTCAGCAGTTTTCGGTGGCCTAATTACGCAGCTTTGAAGTTTTCAGTGGGGTTTTAGTGTAAAATTTTCTGGGTTTGTTTTCTTATACGATAAACACAGAGCTTTTCTGCCCTGGGCTTGGATGCAGTTGCCAAGCTTCTAAATTGTGTCTTAGTAGGGTTTGCTTCAGCACAGCCAAGAGATAGGGGCAACAGAAAGTTTCCTCCTAAAATCCTGCAGCATATGAGAGCAGGACTCTTTTCTTCCATATAGCATTTAAAAATCCTGCCTGGACTCTTCCATTAGCACCTTGGATTAGACTCGATTAATCGGCAGATCTCCGGTGCATCGTGGGACAAAAAAGTATGTGTAGAAATGCCCTTCAGGTCTTTCACTATTCACAGAGCTTCTCCTCTTACACTCAGATCTCCCTTATGTTTAGGGCAGTTCAGACAGCTATCCAGTTGACTGGCAACTTTGTGATGCACACTTGTACAGCTTCTTTTTATGTGGCCATTTATTGCAAAACTGCTAATTTACCTTTGGTTTGTGGGTTGAACTGTACTAACTTGGTCAGACCAAAATTGGTTTCTTTTGGAATGAGGGTAAGAGTCCAGTTGAATGCCAGTTTTCAATGAGAAACCTTATTAGTTTCCTTTTTAGTATCACTGAAGCTGTGTTCATAAAGCACAGTGCATTGCCACACATAGAGCACTGAGCTACTTGCAGACGAATTTGCTTATTGGGAACAACGTAGCTGTCATAGCCCTGGTAAAGCAACACATTAAAATGTTGTGCTGCTCAACCAGGCTAATTAACTAAGCTAAAGTGCTAGGTTAATTAATATGACTGTGCTGCTTTCTAGTACTTGAGCTAGATGGAGCATCTGTGCATGAAGCTGCCTTGTGCTGTATGGACATACCCTTGATTTGTTTGTTTTTGAAGCAATGTTGTAGGGAGAGATGTAATGTTAAGTGCATGTTCTCAGATGTGTTTCCCAATGTCTTGATTAATTTGAACTGCTATTGTTGTTTTAATTTTTGCTGGCCTAGCACAAACTATATTTACAGCAGAAGCATTTCACAGTCATGGTAATTAGGCAAGAAGCCTGCAATGCAAATTTAACTTTATGGGATTATTTTAAAGAAAGAAGAGCCCTTCAGTTTGTGACAAAGTGACTCTAAATCCATGTCTTCTGAAGAAAATAAGAAAAAGCTAATAAACATAAACTAAACAGCGCCGTAGCACCGAAGTGGAATTTGCTTGATTTTCCTTTGTTTAATGTTATCTGACAGTTCTGAGAATAACACTTTTAGCATGCAGCGTTGACAGTCTCTAAGTGGTAAGATTAATAACTGAGCAGGATTTTTACAAATAGACTATGGTAATAAGTTTAGCCCACGCTATAAACTGCTAACTCTTCCATCAGTCCCAAAGATAGTTGCCAGCTATGTCGAGTAAGCAAGTGTTTTTGATGTATTCTCAGAACTTCTTCAGAAAGCATGCACCAAGTGATACTGGGCCTCATGGAATAAGTGCAGAGGTGATGGATACTTATGTGAAGAGCTGTGGTAAGTTATGGACATTTTCTTAATAGTTTGCTGCATGTACCAAGGACAGAGTGTGATTGTTAGATTGATGGAGTTTTAGTAGCATTCAGATGAGCGTTATGTAGAAATCTTTAAACTGACAGCAAGAAGGAACAATGACTATGAGAAGTAAGGGGAATATACCCATTATGTGGCATTATGATGATACAGCTGACTTCTTGCCCTTTGGGCAGGGGGCTGGACTCGATGATCTCCCGAGGTCCCTTCCAGCCCTGATGTCTATGAAAACTATGAGATAAATAGTGGATAGCTAATGAGCACCTTGCTTTTCCAACCATACCATTACATCACTTGCTTCCCTACCTCTGAACACAAGGCCGGAACATAAAAATCCTTGCCCTTATCCCATGTTGAAGTAACTTGGGCCAGAATTAAAGATAGATCATTTTCCTTGTCTTCAGCTCCACTGAATATAAACCTAGTTACTTTGAGGTGAAGTTTCTTAATTACAAAATCAAAATGTGGCTACTGTCTTAGTGGAAGAAAACTGAAAATACTTAAGTGTGTATGAGGAGCTCCTATTTCTGTTGGTGCAGACCCTGGCAATGGAACAGTCCTTCTGGGGAAGAGCATATGGCATAAATGAGATTGCAGCCACCTGTATTAGAGAGGTTCGTGCAGCCCCAAAAGTGATCAGCACTTTCTGATGAGAGTATTGTAATATCTCTCTGTCTTTCCTGCAAGCGATTGGTGGAAATTAAGTGCCCCCATCTCCCTAGAAACCGTCTTGAAAGACAGTTTCTCCTGTCTCTCCTTTCCTCTAGGGGCCATGATAATGCAGGGAGAGATAAATTACATCCCTTATTGGTGTTAGGCAGAAGGTTAAATTATTAAAGCTGATTTTAAAATCTTTTGCCATTTGTTCTTTTTTTTTTTTCTACTTTCCTGCCTGACATTAATGAGAATAGACTAATTTGATTTCTGTTTATTTCTAGCACAATGTTAAAGCATTCATATAAATAACAGGTATAGCTTGCAACGTTTCCTGTGGTATTCAGTTGAAAAAAAAATCATGCATGAATCTACTTAGACAAAATGTATATTTTGGTTCAAAATTAACCTGGTAGTGTGACTCCAGTGCTTTCTCCACAAATGTTAGTGGATCACCCTTTGGAAGGCTGTGTTGGACCCTACTAGCTGTGGGTAATGCCATTACTGTGTACATTGTTAGTGACCTCTGGGGACACAGGCTATGTACAGGTGTTAGTTTGTACCAGGAGAATCACTCCCGGTAGTAATTGCTATACTATAGGCACTTGTTGAGTTCCTTGTGGAAGAAGTATGACCCATCCATAAGAGCAGTCTTCCAGGTTGACAGATGGAAGATCTTCCTTGCAAGAAATGTTCTCTTACTACGATGAATGCAGTATGCGCGAGCGCTGTGTGATCGGGAGGAGTTAAGCTATAGCTTCCCTTGTGCCTTTCCCACACTGAGGGACTCCAGTGCGGGGAAAATAAGGAAAGGACATTTCCCCACCGCTGGCTTCTCCCAGTCAGGGAAGGGATTCTGCTGCTGCCTCCCCCTCACCCCCTCCAGGCCTTCCCAAGATTGGAGGGACCCCAGTTTAGGGAAGGCTTCGAGAACAGTGGCAACTAGACTCCTCTCCTGCTTCCCCCACACCCTTCCCCGATGAGGGGGACCCTGACTGGGGGGGGGAAAGGGTGTGTTGTCAGGATGGAGTGGGAAGATTTCTATTTTTTTTTTTTTAATTTGCAGCAGTAGAAATTAATGCCTCTCTATAGCCATAGTTGCAATGTAATTGCCACCACTAAAATCGATTCTTAGTTCCCACATATTTCTTGCACAGAAGTCCTATATGCTTTGTAAACAAGCAAGCATTTTCTTTGTAACACGCTTTGTAAACAAGCAAGCATTTTCTGAACGTCTTTGAATTTTTTATTTGTTCCTTTCTTAGTGCTATATAAGTTAAAGTAATACTATACTGATTGAATGTTGGAAAAATGGAGATCTCATAACTTAAATGATAGTTCTGTATCTATCCAGTATTATATAGATAGGTATGGTGTATGTACACGCATAACCTACAGTAATGATATACAAGTGAAATACTAAGAAATATTTATTAATGGCATATCTTTGTATTTCATTTTCTGTTAATGTCACTCTAATTTTATTCCAGAAATGTTTCCTTATATTCCAACATGTTCTTTATCTGCTCTACCACATTCCTTCTTGTGATCTCAGTAATAATGTATCAACATGCATACGAGTACCAGTGGTATGAAACACGATGACTTCTAGAAGTTGAAATATTTCTGTTTTATAATTTACTTGTTGTTGCAGCTGGTTATTGTGTGATTACCTATATCCTTGGAGTTGGAGACAGACATCTGGATAATCTTTTGCTAACAAAAACAGGTAATATATTTTAAATCAACTACTTCAGTGCTGTTTGCAAATACATCTTGGCAACATTTTACTGCATTTTACCTTACAGCCATAATGTTTGATAAACCTGTTCTATATTAAATCACATTCCTGTTTATGGAGACATCATAACATCTAAGGTCATACTTGATTTAGCAAGGTAAGCTTTAGGTTGAAAGTACATACATAATGGAGTGTGTTAGAGCAGGTATACAAGTGCAGATGGCAGCATGCTTATTTTTGTACTATCTCCCTGTTTTATTTCCTTGTATCATGCCTTTTTTTCTGAATATTTAGGTGGGGGGGGGAAATTGCAGTTTTAAAAACAGGCTGCACAATTGATTTTTTTTCCCCCTCAGTAGACATATGTATAAATAATGAGAACAATAATAAAATGCTTGTTCTCTGAAAATAGTGGACTAGGTTTTAGTTGATTACAAAATGTTGCGTGTTGACTGAAATGCACCTTGTTTGGGAAACAGCGCATTAATAGACTAAAATTAAATTGAACTGCTTTTTTCTAACTGCTTTTCTAATTATTTTTTTGGTCCTAAAGTCAAGAAATATGGCGCACATAACTTAAAACGGTGTCTGTAAGCACGCATTCTGTTTTCAAGCTTGAACTGAGGAAGCCGAAAAACAATGGTACAATTAATTGGGTAATTAGAAAGTAATGCCAGTTCAAAAAAATCCTAATCGGTTTTATAAAACAATTTAATTTTTCATTAGATTGTTATTGGTACTTCATAGGGTTCTTTAACACACAATCTCAAAGCAATTTCAAGATCGATTAATTGCATGTGTCTGTTGTAAAAAGACTTTATGCAGACAGATTTGGCATCTATTACATGCTCAACTGCATTCCAAATACAGTAGAAGTTTAAACACTTATTAGCACTAGCTATATTGATAGTAGATGCATCTTGGTACAATAATCAAAATTATTCTGGTTAGTCCTTGCAGCTGTAATGCTTACTCTTTGACCAGAAGCACTCGTGTGTCTTTCCATAATTATAGATCTTTCAGGAGTGGAGTAGTGTAGTGCATCACAGTGTATTAAATTAATGGCAAATCACAGGGTTAAGCATCCCTAAACCAGGGGATCAGGTATCATAACATCCGGATAAGTTCATTTGAGATGGACAGAGATTGAAAGCATGAGCAACTCGTATTTGAAAACAATATTTAAAGTTAAATCAAATGTGTATGTATAAGCCTGTGTATCTTTTAACATTAGAGTTATCATGTTCATCCCTACTCTTCTTGCTCTCTTGCTTCATCCTAGTATGAAATTAATTTGCTGCATTTTTTCTTGATTGCCTGGGTCAGGTATAGGCATAGTCTCACTTTTATTCTGTTGTGTTAAAAACTTTTTTTGTGTTGGACACTAATTCCAGAAATGAAAAATAAATGGGAAGCCAGGTCTCTGTCTTACTGGATCGACATTAACCACCAAGGTACAGTCAGACTTCTTCTAGCACTCTTTGGCCCAGTGAGCATTACGTTTTCTGTTTCCTGGCACAGTTTAGGCTGTACGGGTAGAAGTTGTTTTGAACCTTGATTAGGTTTTAGCCTGCTAACTAGAGCATTCCTGTGAGTGGTGAGAGATGTGGATTTCAATCCCCTTAGGCCAGGGCTTGGCACTGAACAGTGCATGGGCTGGATCTAGCTCACAGAGCCATTGGATCCATCCAGTTGTCTTGTGGCATCACCAGTGGTTGCAGAGGGAGAACTTAGGCTACAGGCACTCTTTCTGTGTCCCTGCAAAAAGAAGCACTGCTGCCAGCAATCCTAGTGCCTACATGCCTCTGACCCTAGGTGGATCATCGTAGCCTGCAGCTGGGAAAGATTGTCCACCCTCTGTCTTGGGCAGAATTGATCCTGGGTCTTCCACATCCTAGAGGAGTCCTCCAGCCACTAATTTATTACCTGAGACAAAGACACAATCTCCTCCCTAGCAAAGTATTAGTCACTGCTGCATTTTTGTAGGGAACCCGAATCTTCTCAGCGTGCTTTAAGCATTCTTGGAGCACGCCTACCAGATTGAACCTCCTGAGGGGTCTCGGGTGGAGGAACTTTGCATTTTTGCATTTTGATTGGGCTTATATATGAAATGCAGGCTGATTTGCTCCATCCTGTCAGAACGCAAGTACTTCTGTGCATACACAGATAAAAAATCAATACTTTCAGGAGCCTAGGCATCTCAAGGGTAAAATCTGTGGCGCATCTTGACAAAGGTAAATTGCAGCTGTCCGCTTGTCTTGAGAATTTCTACTGAAGTTCCAGGTCAGAAGTTTACATCTTTTTTTGGATCTTGCCCTAAGATATGTATTTTAGGGACCTAATTGCTTGCAGTCACTTCTGAAACTATTAGCTTAGTTTGTAAGGTGCTTCCTGCCCTGACTTCTCCAGCTAACACGGCTAGCTGTCTCTCGTTTGCTTCTCTGTTGCTGTCTGTATATTACAGGGAGCACATACACTGACTTCCTAATGCATAAGGCGTTCTAATAAATATAGGAAATGAAGTGAAGAGAATTAAAGACAATCAGTCAATGAGATAGAAACAGAGCTTTGGAGCATTTGTCTCCCAACCTTACACACAGCATCCTGAGAAGTGAAGCCTGCCTGCAGTTGTAACTTGCCTCTGCATGCTAGCCTTCCTTAGCTACTGATTTTATAAACTTGGCAGGTATCTGAGCCAGCTTGTCTACATATCTTCAGAATAATCGCTCAAGGATTCATTACAAAAAAAGCGGGGGGATCAAAATTATTTCTGTAGAACATGGAAAAAAAGCATTACACTTAATTCCATAACTCCTGCAAAGCTGACTTTTGCAAGGGAATGTGTTTTCCTTGTAGTCAAACAGTGACAATTTTTTTTTCTTGTTTAAGCTATAAATAAGCTAGCTTGAATGTAAAAACAAATGTTATTTGAACATGAAAGGCAGCAGCTTTCTAAACTGAGAAGAGTAGAAAATGATGTGAATATAACATTGTGCAACCTTAACTGGTAGTGCCCGGTGATAGTGCACCATTCTGACACATCCATCAAAGTTCTGAATTTTGAAAGTGCTGTACGTTATCTTTGTAAATTGATTAAAAACTTTGAATTGCAGAGATTAGGTAGAATCTTTCTATGCCTCATTTGTGTGCAAAAAAACCCCAACCCAACGTTTTAACTTTTAGTTTTCTAATGGTATATTTTTTGGTCCAGTTATCTGCTTACATTCATCTAACAGAATTTAGTAGGAATGTGAAGAATGAATGTGACCATCACAACCACATGTGTCGGCTGGTTTGTAGGCCCTCAAACAGGTTGCTTCTCACTGGAGTAAAAGGATCTCAGTAGTAAGCTAGTTTTACTACTACACTCATTCCAACTCATGGGAGTGAACATTTGGGTCAAGGCTGCTGATTTTTGAAGTTCCAGATAACCTCAGGTAATAAAGTACAATTAATGCAGATGCCAAATCACAATATACTTTCAAACATATATGATTTGAAATAGGTAAATCCTGTTGCAGTAAACTTTTTTTTTGTCTGCCTCCTTAATTTTGACATGTAGTAGAGAGACAAGAAGTCTATTAATACTGGTAAGGTTATTGAGATACTTCTAGTTTGTCTTTAAGTAAGACTTTTAACTGAAACCCCCCACAAACTTTAAATGTCTGAAGAGATGCCTAAAAGAATGTGTAAACTCTTTTTCTGGCCAGTGGGGCATTTAAGCATAATGCAGGCTATGACTGGTGTCTGGAATGGGTCCCTGACTCAAAGCTTGCTTAGCGTGGATGCAGTTGAAGCTCTACTAGCTGGACTGTTTTGCAGCCGAGCTTGAGAGAGCTTCTTATTTGCAGGTTTGTCTTTTACCTAAGCATTTGAGCTAGTTTTATCTATAGCTGTTTGGATCCCAGAGCTTTTATATTCAGTTTAAATTGTATAAATTTAAAAACCAAATGAGTATTTGAAAGAGAGCATAAGGCTTTATGTGCTTACTGTAACCTTTAATTCATTCTTGTGTTTAGACTTTCACATCTCCATTTGCTTTAGACTTTCGTAACACAAACAGTGCAGGGAAGTAGCGTATGAAAAATTCTGTAGAAAGTAAAGGAAGTGGAGGTGCTAATGCTGAAATTGGGAAGATAAGTGGACAGGACTGCTTTTAGAAGTTATGTTTATTCCCACTGTAAGCTTTGTTTGAAGGGTTGCTTTCAAAAAAGCCTGCTGTCTTAAAGTGGATCACTTCCTCTTGCATAGGATGACAACTGTAAGCAGGGTTTTATGGTTGTAAGATGTCTACTGTCTATTAGTTTTTGTATACTCAGTCACAGGAAAGAGATATGTAACTAGGTTCACAGGTAATACTAAATTTTACTTATGCTTTCTCCAGTGTTTTTCATAAGATGTGCAGCAGAGGGCAGTGCATATCCATGTTACATTTTCATCTAATATTCTTCTCACTTTTGTCTGTATCTCATCAAGTAGTAGCAGTGTGCTTTTAAGTGTACCTTTTCCTTAACAGTTTCTTGACCAGTAACAAAACCTCTTAAATCCCAAATCCTACAGACTTGCTACGGGGAGCTATGCTTTCTGCCAGTGTAGGAGTCCCATTGAGTTAAGCGTTTAAAGACTGGAGTTTGCCTTTTCTCTCCAGATGGGAAACTTAGCACATATTTTGCCTAACAGTATAATGTGTATAGCCATAAATGTCCCCTAAGATTCACATAAAACAGTTCAAATGCTCCTTGGCAATAAGTGCCAAAAATAAGGCAGTACTTGAGTTAGCTGACTTCCATTGCTTATCTCCTTCCCCAGGAACACTTTTGGCTTTCTATTTATAGGCTACAGCTCTTAGTTAGCTCTTGCCTGCTGTAACCGTCTGCTGTAACTGTCTTAACTTTTTGAAAATTTTCCCCAGAGTTTAAAAGATATACTGACATTTATAGTTATTTATAATATGCCATATAAATACATAAATAAAAGACAGGTTTTCAGATCGTTTTAAATGCATTCTTGTGGGGGGGG
>NW_017728909.1:15533575-15542474 GCF_001723895.1 Crocodylus porosus | reverse complement strand
TTATTGGTATTTTGTTAATTACATTTAGTAAGCTGAAGTGTTGCTACTGTGACACGTATTTTAAAGAAACTCAGTGATACTGTGATGGAAAACCTAATCGCATTTAAAAGCGCAGACTCTTTAAATTAAGCAACTCAGACTTTCTCCCTTTTTCAGTCTCAAAAATCTTTCTGCAACATTAAGAATGTAAAAAGTTAGGTGAGTACTTACTTTAACATCTATAAAACAGTGATTAATTAGTCACTGGGATAACTCATCACTCTAGTGTGAGCAGTGAATTCATGCCAAAGTCCTATTGATTTGTACACCAAGCACTTTCCAAATCTACACTTCTATTAAATTGCAAAGGAATTTGCTTCTGATAACTAGTCGGCTTAAAAGATGCTGATCTGTGCCCTCTACAGCACCTGTCAAGCCTGCTGATTCTCTCAAAGCATTGCATATTCTTCAGCTTTTCTTGGCTCAACAAGACATAGAAGATCAACCTTGTTTGCAGAATTATCTCTTATTTCAGCAATGAATGCATGTAAGAGTGCAAAGGAAAACTCTTTGATTTATTTTCCTCCATCATAATCATGTCATTTTATGTAGTGAGCACTCTGAATTTTTGTAGTAAATGATTGCACATTAAGCATTTATCTGCATAATCATACAATTTTCAGTGAGGCAGAGTGTGTACAGTTTGCATTTGGAATTTTTGTAATCCTTTTTCTTCATTTTAAATGTAAAAAATCATCTCTTACCGTCTTTTGAGATGGCATGTAAAATACATGGCAATGAATGGTTGAAAAATGTCTAACTAGTGCTAATCAGTCAGTCATGGACAATTAGCCATCATTACCAATCCCCTTGGAGTAATGAATTAAACATATTTTACATTATAAAATGCACAAAAACACTTGTAACTTAAAGAATGTTGGAGTATTTAATATTATATTTAGCTATTTTAAAATGGCAGCATGGAAGAATATTCATTTTGTGTAAGAGCAGGTAACTTTTTTTGCTGCTTCTCGAAATGAGATGCATTATAAACTGTCATCAGTTTCTACACGTTGTAATTTCTTGCTTCCAAAGCTAAGATCAGGCATTGTGGCAGCAATCATGTAATGGGACACTTTGTCTTCCAGCGAAATATATGCAGTTTTAAACAGCACCAGCCCATGATTGTTGGATCACAAAGTGATGCCTTTATTAATGCAGACGCTTGAATGCCATCAGTCAATATGTCCTTTGCTGCCTTGGAAAGAGCTACTGGTTGTGAATTTGAATTATAGTGAGTTCATAGTTTGTAGGTTTGGAAGGGACCTGAGCAGATCATCGAGTCCAACCCCCTGCCATGGCAGGAAAGAGTACTGGGGTCAAACAACCGCAACAAGATGTTCATCTAGCCTCCTCTTAAAGACCCCCAGGGCAGGAGCCAGAACACATTTAAAAGGCATGAACATCACAAGTTGTGAAGTGACTTTTGTGAAACAACTAATGTTGAAACATCGTCTGTTCCCTTTATTGAAGGCATTTGAGGATATCTTTCTTTTCCTTTCTTTCCCCGCTTTAAGCATTAAGACAGTCTGATTGTAGCCCTGAAATGAGTTGCTGCATCTATAGAAAAAGGGAGCTAGGTCCTGATGTTATTAGGCTAGCAGAGCCCTGACTATGGCAAAGGTGAAATGCTCAGACCTTGATTTTGCTTTAACTCAGTGGTAGGCAACCTTTTCCCCATTGTGGTCCATAGTGACCCACCCCAGGTCAGAGGTGGGCAGGTGGGTGTTAGGATCTGAGTGCTGCTTGGGCCTCCCAGTGGCCCTGGAAGAGCTCCCACAGCCAGCTGCCGGATGTCACTGAAGTCCCACACCTACAGGCTGGATCCAATGGCTCTGCAGGCCAGATTTGGCCCAGAAGCCATAGGTTGCCAAAACCCTGCTCTAAATGTCTCTTGATAATCAGTTGAAGAACTTGCATTCATTAAGTGTTATACTAACTTAGAGACCTGTGGTATCTTATCAAGAGTGGAGACCTGAGCATGATATTTGGGAATGGATGCAGGATTTTTTCTCCTTAAACCTGTCGAAATCCTGTATCAGTATCAGAGTTTTAGGCCTCCAAGCAACTAGACTGTTAAAATGTATTGTGTCAGATACAAGTATGGCTATGCTGCTCTCTTGTGATACAGTGCCTAGCTCAGCTACTTCCTAGGCCGTGCCTCAGGATCCAGGGACTGCAAACGGCCACTGATTTATTCCATGTTTCTGTATCACATTCAAGCTTTTGCTACTGTACTGTTTTTTAACATCTGCATCATTTATGTTGTATAGCATTTATTAATTTAGCAAATCAACTTAAATTGTATGGAGTATTTTGAGAACAAATAAAGTCCTAACAGCTTTCCCTGTCTCATTCTCAGATCACCTGCATCAGGCTACTCAATTTTCCTGCGTGGGTTCCTAATTCAAGTACTGACCTGATATAACCCTAGTCCCCTTGCAAAATTATAGCTAGCTGTGGCAAAACTGTAGGCATCAAAGCTTAAGATGCAGCTCTCATATCTTGCTTACACTTGGCAGGTTTATTGGAACATCTACACTTATTGAGGCACTTTAATTGGTTACATCCACAGTAGATCCATGTATAACAACTAGGTCCTGGTTATGGTCATGCAGGGATTGGGCCCATTAAATTGTTTATTGTTAGATGGAGAAACAAGCAACCTTAAAGACTCCTTGAATTTCATTTACTCAAGTATTCAAATTTCCCCTTGATTTAGAGGTTGTATGTATTCCTTAAAGCTAAAATTTCATAATATATAATATAATAAAAACAATTCCCATCTTAGTATAGGAAATCAGTCACAAATGTATCCACCTTCCTAGCTACTTCTGTATTATAGGGTATCCAATACCCTGTAATTTGGATTATTATACAGTATTTCTGTGTTGTAGCTAATGCTTACATAGTAGGGTAATGGAGCCATATACATACATAAATACACACTTCCTTCATGGTTAGACATGCCATATAATCATGTATTCTGCCATTGCCTTGTATTTTATAAAGATTATTTTTGGGATCAGAATTTGGTATTGAGAAGAAATTTTACCCCGTTGTAAGACTGGCATGGACTGTATGGGTTATCGCCTTCCTCTTGTAGTGATGGGCATGATCTGCTTCCTTGAGTATGTTGAATAAAATACCTCTGTCCTTGCAGGGCAGGCCATTGACAGTGCCCTCGACCCTCTGCTTTATGCATGGCAAGTTGGCATGTTCTTGATGTTTTGGGGTATTGTGCTTGGCAGTTGAGAATGAGGGTTTCTTATGCAATTTTAAGAACAGGTTAGACAAATGCCTCTTTCAGATGACTTTATTAGAAATGATCCTTCTTTGGATCACCCCTAATTAATCTTTGGGCATTAATACATACAATCTTTGGGCTTAAACTAGATGATCTCCTGAGGTCCCTTCCAAACCTATTTTTCCATTATTCTATGAATGTTTCAGGTATGTAAAGAAAATATTCCCATATTTCCCGCCTCACTTCCTCAACCATAGTCCTCTAAGCTGGCCTTCATGGGCAAGTTTCTTTGCTCACACAGTAAGTGTCTTTATCTTGCTTAGTCCTTGGTGTGCATAGATGTATTATAGATTGAAGGATAAAGGCTTTAGCCACCATGGGCCAAATCCAAAGCAAGATGCAAGTGTGTAAATGGGACATAGATGGAGGTTCAAAAGTGTGAACAGAATTATATATGTATATCATAATATATATCCCGATCAACGTCTGCCTGTCCTCAGTTGGTGTTTACCCGTTTGACCTAAACACTCCCAGGGAATCTGCAGTTCTGCTTCTGCGCGTGCCTAGAACTTCCCAGGCTGTAGCAGTGCAGAATCTCTTCCCAATGAAGCTCCTCTGGCATCCAGGAACTAAATGGAGGGCATCCTTTTGTGGACCTGCTAGTGGGTGTCTAGACTTAGGAATGGGCTTGGGTTCTGGTCCCAAGGGGACAGAGGCTGTTTCATTGCCAGTCTGCTAATCGGGCAGGTTTTTCAGAGGCATCTGACATCCAACATGTATTATATAAATACTGAATGCTGGGGACTGACTACCTAGAAGTTAGATGTCACAGCATCTAACTCATAGATGTCCAGGTCATTTACGAGCTCCAGCCCCCAGACTCTGTAGGTGATTCAGAGGAACAGAAACATGCCTCTAATACCTCAAGGAATAATCTAAAGCAACTCTTTGTGACATAAAAAGCTTCATTCTGAAGATGGAGAACTGGTGTTCGTATTTACTAGCCTAGGGTCACACAGAAAGTGTGTAGCGGAAACAGAAATAAAACTATGATTTCTGGAGCCTCAGTTGAACGTCTTTATTATTATCAAAGCACACTTATGATTCAGAGCTAGTCTCCTGTTTGAGGTGCTATCACAAGCCCCAAAAAGATGGATTAGAAGCTAAGCACAAGTGTGATGGTCAGAGATAAGAGATAAATACTATTCATCGTATGACTGCAACACTGTATTACGGAAGAGGAAAATTGAATTTTGTAGAACACAGGGTTTTTCAGTTGCCTTTACAACAGATATTTAATGCAGTGTTTACAGACAGTACTTCCTTCTAACCGAGGGGGTGAGAGAGAATGATATATGCCAGGGGTCCAAAATTTTTGGCGGCCTTAACTTTCTACAAATTGCTCACGAAAGTGCTGACATTGAAAAAGGTTTTCTTTCCAGCCAAATTACCTAACTTCCAGGAACTTTTCAAATAAAGAGTTTATAAATGATGTCACATTGCATAAAAACCTTGACAGCTGCGAAAGTGGAAGTGCTGCCGATCCCCAGCAGACTTAGCGTGTTTTTCAGGTCTGATTTTTAGTCGAGGCTATTTTTCAGGCATTGTCACGTCTGAGTCTGACAGATTTCAAACAAGCAGTATATTCAGGAGCAGCAGTCTTGGTGGAGAAGTAGTTGACAAATTGACAAAAACAAATAACTAAGATGTTCTGGGTGGCTTTTTTGTTTCACCCCTTCTCTAGAAATATGTCTGGGGAGAATAAAAACTCAAGAATCTGAAAGAAGTTTGCAATGGAAGGTCAGATTTTGAGCAAGGGAAACTCTGAAAGACAGGTACATTTAACCATGCAGGTTTTGTTTAGGAGATTGTTGCAAAAATGCCCCATGGAACAAGGGAGACATTAACTAGAGCAGGGTTGTTTTGTGCGTAGCATCAATAGTTAAGTGTATCGGTTACTTTTGTTTTGCTATACTGTGTTTTCATAGATTTCACCTTGGAAGATCATTGAGCCCAGCCCCCTTCCCCAGGGGCAAGAAGTCAGCTGGGATCATAGGATCCCAGCAAGATAAGCATCCAAAATTCTCTTGAAGGTGTTCAATGTAGGTGCTTGAACCACCTCCGATGGCAGACTGTTCCAGACCTTGGGGGCTCGGACAGTAAAGAAATTCTTCCTTATGTCCAGCCTGAAACAGTCTTGCAGGAGTTTATAACCATTCAACCTTACAGTGATACTGTAGCTATTATTTAGCAAAGGCTGTAAATTGGACGTAAAGCATTTACAAGGAGGGAGGCATGGGGCCTAAGGGTTGGAAAGAAACCAAACTGAAGGGAATCAAAATAACGCATTTTTGAAGTGAAGTAAGACGTAACAGCAGAGGACTAAGTGGCAGAAATGGAGGGTGTTGATCAGCTATAGAAATACTGGCTGGAGAAAAGGAAGAGGTATTGGCTTTCCAAATAATTAACTAATGTTAAATGGTGCAGTAGTATTCTTTGACAATCATTTTTTTCACCAAATATAAATGGCTAAATGTTCTAAATGTTTAGTTCATCAAATGATACCTTAATACTTTGCTTGATAAACATATACAGGTAAAATAAACTGAGACATGCAAAATTCTGAAATTGATTTTATTCAAAACAAAACGTTACTGTGCAGTCATTTACTACTTGCTTAATCAGGTACTAAATGACTGCTCAGTAACCAGCGTTACTGTGCTGGTACATCAAAACTGTTTCTCTGTTTAAATGCTACTGCACTGGAGCTCATTAGTATTGTGCATTAGCTTCACCGTCACGGTTCATGCCTGGAGACACTACGGCACCTTAGCAACAAGCAATGACGCCTTATAAGGCTATGCAAAACAGCACCATTCCGTTTCGACTTCTGTTTCACCATTTTGAAGGGACAGTGTTTGTTTAGTTTTGAAGGACTGTTCTGTTTCGTTTAGTCGAAACTGTTTTGCTGTTTCAACATTTTGCCCATAGACTATAATGGGGAATAATGAAAATGCCTATAACTTTGTCATTCTAGTCTGATTTGGATAAAAATTGCAGGGATGGTAGCCCCTTCTGAGGGCATGAAGCCTACCAAGTTTCAAGGAGATAGGTGCAGAGGCTTCTAGGAAACTGCACCTCAAGTTGCTGAAAACCAAAGCTTGTGTGACCTGCTGGCAGCGGCAGCAGCCTCCTGTCATCCCACACACAGATCTGGGGGCCTGCACCCCCGGGAGAGCTGTGGGACTGTGCTGGACTCTTCCCTGGGTGCGGGCCCCTGGATCTGCTCAGAACGACAGGAGGCTGCCGCTCCCTTGCCACTGCTGCATCCACTTGATGCCTGCACCACCGCTGAGAAGACTGGTGCTGCTGCTGGCAGCAGTAGCAGCCTCCTGTCGTCCTGCATGCAGATCTGGGGGCCCTCTCCCCCAGGAGGAGTCCAACAGCGCTGGGAGGGCAGGTTGAGCCCCGTGGGGTGGTGAAGCCGCTTGGAGCACAGCCCTGGTTCTCCCTGCCTCCAACCACTGGGCTGCATTCCGAGCAACTCCGCCATCCCCATAGAGCTCAGCCTGGCAGTGGGAGGTGGCGGGAGAGCCCATGGTGGATCCGCTCAGAATGTAGCCCTGGCTCTCCTGTGCCTTCCCCTGTCAGGCTGAGCTCCAAGTGGCTTTGCCAGTCCCACAGAGCTCAGCCTGGTGGCAGGATGTGGTGGGAGAACCAGTGGCAGAGCCGCTTGGAGTGCAGCGCTGGGCAGTGGCTCTCCCCCACCTCCCGGTGCCAGGGTCAGTTCTGTGGGGCCAGCAGAGCTGCTCAGAGTGCAGCCTGGTGGTGGGAGGCGGGGGAGAGCCCGGGCTGCATTCCAAGTGGCTCCACCAACCCCATGGAGCTCAGTCTGGTGGCGGGAGGCACGGACCAACCCTGGCTGTCTCCCGCCTCCTGCTACCGGGCTGCTTCAAAACTTGAAACTTTTCGAAACTTTCAAAACATTTTGAGTGCCCTCATTTCATTTCAAAGGCTGTTTCATTTTGATTTCACTGTTTCAACGTCAAAATTCATCAAAACAGCTTCAAAACAAAATGCTTGTCAACATTTTGCACAGCCCTGCCACCTTATCTTATTGCAACTGAACCATAGCATCTCGTGTAAATGCACCCAGTGTGTTTTTAAACCTTTGTTCTGTCTTCCCCAATTCAGTTGTAGGGGTTTGTTCCCTAATTTATTAAAGTTGGTTTCTTTTATTCTTAAAACTTGGCTGACATTTTTAATTGTAATTTCACATCAAGGGGTGTTTCCACCTTCATGGCTTTAGCTGACTTGGGGGTCTCATACCTCCTAAGCATTCAGAGTGTGATTTTTTTTTTTTTTCAACAGTACGTTTTGTATTTTCATAACTTTTGCCCGTTGACCTAAAGTTAATTCCTCAAATTGTGTGAATAGCAGTCCCAGTAAGATGGCTTAGGCTATGATGCCTTCTTCAAGGTCATAACATAAGTGGTAACATGGTCCCATGGGCAGTGGAAGCCAACCCTCCTGTCTCCCTGTACCCTTTAATCATCATTTGGAACTTTATTGCTACTTTTTGAACATAGACAATATCATTGGGGAAATCATCGTATTTGGCCCTTAGGTAGTGACTCAAGATTTTGGACTCCTTGAGATATTTTAACGTTAAAAAGAAGAGGTTTAGGGACTACAGAATCCACAGTAAAGCAATATGCAATTATTTCCATTGAGTATTTCCATTGAATGTGCCTCTCTCTGTCTGTAAATGGAAGTTTAGAAAACAAAACATATGTAACTCTGAAATGGCCACAGTGCATCACAACAATTGTCCATCTACTAATGTCTTATCTTTAATAGGAACTTGAGTCAAATATTTCAGGAGTGTCTCAGCCTGATTTTGTAGTCACTGCCTTTGTTGAATTCAGTGGTTCTCCACGAGATTCTACCAGTGGAAGTCAAATTTAAGCGTAAGAATGACTTAATTCAGGAGATGGCCTTTGACACTTCAGAATGTGTGCAGTGGTGTTGCTTGACTTGCTTGTACATTATGAAATGCAACGTGAAAAATTAAAACAGCAGGGGGGAGCTGGAGCTTACTTGACTTAATTATCTTTTATTGTTCTGTTCTGAAAACAAGCTGCTTATTAAAAGTAAAATTTTTATCATTAATGTATTTAATCCCATATCAGATTTAGTTTTTAAAAAGTTATTTTATGCACATGAGTTTTAGAAGTTCTTGTCTTGCCAAGTTAAATAATATTAATGTTTTACTCTTATTCCCTACATACAGACCTCACTTCAAAAAGATTTAATTACAGTCGCAATAGTTGCTCTGGTTTATCCAAACATTCTCTCTTGATTCTTCAAGGTGACAGGTTTGAATAAGTGAACAGGATGCAGAAGTCCCAAACCTTTTAATTAAACATTTGTTATGCAGCTCAAAGTTATATTTCAAAATTCAGAAATGTAGTTATATATATATATATAAAAAAAACCCAAAACAAACAATTATTCACTACCTCTTATTATGAAGAATTTTATGTGAAATGTATTGACTACTGATTGGTTTGTATGTCAGTTATTTTTTTGATCTTGTATTGGGAAAAAAAA
>NW_017728909.1:15520243-15533344 GCF_001723895.1 Crocodylus porosus | reverse complement strand
TGCCAGCGGAGGTGGTTCAAGCACCTACATTGAACACCTTCAAGAGTAAATTGGATGCTTATCTTGCTGGGATCTTATGACCCCAGCTGACTTCCTGCCCTTTGGGCAGGGGCTGGACTCAATGATCTCCCGAGGTCCCTTCCAGCCCTAATGTCTATGAAATCTATGAATTCCCTCAGCTGCCTGAATAGCTATGCCATTGCTGCTGTTGAAGAAATAATTTAACTTTGGTGTCCTTTAGCAGAGCTCCTCTTAGTAGCATTTTAAATTGTGGATACCTGTTCCACTTCTTCTGGCAGCTGTGTTTAAAGAAAAAAAAGAAAAACCAGCAGCAGCTATGACAGAATTTTGGCATCCCCCATCTGAGGTGCTTGAAAAAACACCTAGATGCTTCGTTCTGGGTTTCGAAATCTAGTACAGGACAACTAGAGGATGACGTTTCTGGGCCTAATATGCAGGCACCCACTACATTTTATTTGGAGGGGAGGGGAGGAAGGGGAGATATTGTTCTTCCAGATTTGCACTGAGACATTCAGAGTCTACCTTAGTTCTGTTTTGGGGGCCCATGTCCTTTTTAGGATCTGACCATAAATTACTTCTCTTTACCCATGTGTTCAGATGATTATATTTTTCCCTTCTATACCATTTTGTGGAATATTCATTTCTGGAGGTGATTAAGACCCACCTAGACAAAGCCTTTGCTGGCATGATGTAGTTGGGGATGTTCCTACTTTTAGCAGAGAGTTGAACTAGTGGACCTCCTGAACTTCTAACCTTAATTTTTTATGTTTCTGTGATTTTAGTCATTACTTACCAAAACACAAGTATATTGTTTTCTTTCTTTTTCCCTTGTGAATTAGTTTTTCAACTCTGTAATTCACTTCTGCTCTTCTGAACTTCATGTGCTTCTGGCAATGTACATCAAAGCTGATTTAGGGAGTAGGGTGCCATCATGAAATATGAAATATTTACCTACTTTTCATTGAAATGTCGGTTAGCTAGTCCAGAAATAAAAAAAAAAAGTTTTCAAAGCATGTTGTAAGAGTATGTTTTTGTTGCATAATCAATTTATGCGCCCTAGTCATTTAAGTTGGACAGTAATGAGCAATTGGCCTCTCAAAATTAGTGTGAATTAAAATTTAGAGTTTTTATTAAATTAATCCATGGCATTCTTAGCTGTTTGCAAACTTTATAATGATCTTACCATCTTCAGACTTCTGAAGCATTAGAAACATTCTGTGATCTTGGTGAAATTTGCAAATTACTTGATTTTTATTAGTTGGAATAGTTTGCATATATTTCAAAATTATGGAAAAAGGACACACAGTGCTTGTTTCACAAGAAAAGATTAACAAATCTGCCAACAAAATGTGTGTAGTTAGCAACTCTGATCTTGCAAAAATATTCTATGCATTTAAATAAGTAGTTCAGTCCGCATGTTGAGACTGTGGACATTGTTACACCTTACTTTTGGGTGGCTCCTGGAGCTCTTAACCCCTGGATGGTCCACATATTAACACCTTTCAGTGGCTTTAAGCATTTGTTACGCAGCTCAAAGTTACGCCACTCCAGGGCAGGATTATCTCTTGATCCGCATAACCCAGTTCCTGTTCCATTAAGGTGTGGCCACTCCACACAGATGTACCATTCAAAATGAAGGTGTGATTGCAAGCTAGCAGTAAGCTTATCAACACTTCTGCAGCTCACAGTGTAATGTGTAACAAGGCCCTATAAAAGACTTGGAATAGTTTGGTTCAAGTATGATCTTAAAGGTGAAAAGGACAATAATAATATCTGAGATGATGTAATCTATATATTTTTGTGTGCAGAAAAAATGAAACATTAAATGTGCTTTGAATATCTGAAGTAGATGTTAAGGGTGTGTACACATGTACTAAAGGGTGTGTACACATGTACTATCTTTCTTACAGTTGAGTCAACTTTTTAAAGTCAACTTAACTATCAGAGGGTACACATGTATGTGGAACAAGAGTTGACTTGCGTGGCACAAGATAATACACTTCCGAGGTGTATAATCTTGAGTCACATTAGTTAAGTCAACTTAGCTCCAAGATGGTTGCCACCATGTCAAGGAGCTGTACATGTGTATACTCTGACATGGCTTAACTTAAGTCAACTTAGTTAAGTCACCTTATTTTAAGTCAACTTATTACGTGAATCTACAACCTAATATTCTAAAACAGGGGTAGGCAATTATTTCGGGCAGAGGGCCATTTATTGAGTTTTGGCAAGCTGTCAAGGGCTGCATGGGTAGCCTCGTCCCTTGACAGGTGCCCCACTTCCTGGTTGCCATCTTGTGACCAGAATTCCTGCCCCCTAACCCCTGACCTTTGCCACCAGAAGTCCCTCCCCTTGCCCCTGGCCGTACTCCTTTCAGCAAGGAGTTTTGGCATCTCGGAATCAGAAAAATACCAAATTATATTCTAAAAAGTGATCATCTACAGCATTAATTAATTGAATTTAAAAAAATATTTTTGTCCTCATTTACGTGTGTTTGTGTAATGTATGCAGAGGTGACTGCACAGAAGCCTAAAATGAAGTCTTATTCTTGTATATTGGGGGGGGGGGTAGGTTTGGGGGGGCTGTGGGTGTGTGGGTTATGGGGGGAGGGTGGCTAGGGTTTGTGTATGGCAGTGCAAGGGGAGGCATAGGTGCATGTGCATGGAGGGGTCTGCGTGTGGGACTCACGCTTTGAACACACACACACACTCTCTGCCCCTGTGCCTGCTGATGCACGTAGACACACACACACATCCACCCCTACCCGCGCAGTCCTGTGCTCTGCAGTCTGGGGATGCAGCCGGGAGTGGTGCGGGGGCAGGAAAGAAGGGAACAGGCTGGGTGTGGACAGGACTGGGCTGTTCAAGCCTGTTGAGGGCTCCCGCTGGGTCCTACTGCACCTGGCTCCAGCCAGCTTTGACGGGGAGCTGGGGCAAATAAATATTAATTTACTAAATTTTTTAGGGGCTCCACAGGCTGGATAGAATGGCCCGGTGGTCCGGATCTGGCCCGCGGGCCGTATTTTGCCTGCCCTTGTTATAAAAGTATCATAGGATTAAAATTCAGAGATTTTTTCCCCCAAACTGAAGTGTGTTAATGACACATTGGTTAAATTTAATGGCAATCTAGTTCTAAGAACTTATTTTACAGAAAGCTCAAAATGATCCCATAATTTCAAATGGGATATGAGCTTTGTGTTTCATGCTGGGGAATAATGAGGCATATCTTCCTTCTGGAAAACACAATGCCTCATTGTTAAAATAGCACCTTCTTTGAGACAGCAACTGAAAGGTAGTACTAAAAAACGTATGGTATCTGCATTGGAAGCGTTTTAATTTAGTAATCATTTTAAAGAAAACTCTAGAGACTAGTTCTCTCTTTCACTATTATAGATTTATATCTATCTGTTTAATGATCTGTGTGAAATGACTTGCATCTCAATGCATTTTCCTTTAGACAGATGTCTATTTGGAAAATCTAAGCAGCACATATATCAGCACTCTCAACTGAGTTTCTAGTAACTGTACAGAACCTGGCAAACTTGTTTCATAGACACATAATTTGGAATTAAGCAATCTGAATTCTGAATGCCTAGACTCTGTAATGAATGGGCCCTATAGAAAACACCAAATAAAACCTTCAAGTGAAAGCTATTCACTGCCTGCTGGTGAACAAACTGTTGACTTCCCAGGCCTAGGATCAAGATTTTTATAGTGTATGGAATAAGTAATAACATATTTTGCCTTTCTTTCTTATGCAGGTAAACTATTTCACATAGATTTTGGTTACATTTTGGGCCGTGACCCTAAGCCTCTGCCCCCGCCAATGAAGCTAAATAAGGAAATGGTTGAAGGTATGGGAGGCACCCAGAGTGAACAGTACCAAGAGTTCCGGAAGCAGTGTTACACAGCTTTCCTGCATCTTCGAAGGTAGCAATGAGACTTCTTTGTTACAGTAATTTAATCAGCAGTGTGGGCTTTCCTCCCTAACAGGAAAAACGTACATATTTATGTCAGCGCTTGAGCGCCTTAAAAAGAGTTTGTGTACAAGACAGAGATCAAAACCCAAGAGTCAGTTCCACTTTTGACATGGATTATGCTCCTGTGGCATTAGGCAGAAGTAGAATTCCACACTTCTATTTTAGGATCTCAGATGTTTCACAATTACTAAATTAGTTTTTCAGCAATCCTTCAGGAAATTAAGTGATGTGCTCTTATATTGCCTAGCAAAATCTTGAAAAGTTCCTGTAGGCAGCTAGTTATTTATCTGGTGATTGGTGATAAAATACATGACCTTTCATTTCTTGATTCTTGTGTCTGAATTTAGATTAACAACATCCAATGCCTATTTTTTTTTTGTGTGTTGGCTACATCTTATTTCAGCTGAGTGGGATAATTTCAGTCTGGTTTCTACAGGATAAATAGTCATCTCCAAATCTGTCTTCTAATTATGGCAGTAGTGATATTCGTCTGGCAGTATGTCCAAAGGATTATAGAGGGCATGGAGATCAAACTTTCATTCCTCTTTAGAACCTTATTAGTCCAAGTTGAAATGCAACCTAGAAGAAGCTTGCAGTAAGGCTAGCTTGTGGCAGATGGGACTAACTTGCACTGTTAAACACCATTATTTCTATGGGCCAGCATACTTCACTGTTAAATATATTAGCCCATATTCTGTTCTGCTGTTAAGATGTCTAAATGGTACCTACACAGCTTTTAGCTGTCTGAGTCATTAAATGTGGTCTTGAACCATCTTGCACAGAAGGCACAAAACTAAGACATGCATTACTTATGCATCTCCATTTTGGCCTGGAAAGATCTCTAAGAAATTAAATGTGGAGCATGTATGCATGCTTAAGCTACCCAAAACATCCAAGTAGACATCTGCCTCTACCTAAGATCAGTTGCAATCTATTTCTGCCTGAAAGAACATAAATTCTGGGTCAATCCTGAAATCTTTAGACTGAAAAAAAAATACCCCATGCAGTGTGATTGATGCTAAGATTATGCATGCAAAAGTGAAGAGGAGGAGGAGCAGAAGCCATTTATGTCTTGTTACCGACCTTTAATGGGTAGTGTGCCTGTCCAACAAGTGGGAGACCTGAGTCTTCATCTTGGATTAAATAGCCTTTGGACAAAATTGCATTAATAGCATTGGGAGCAAGAACCAAAACCCAAGACTCTTCCCTTCCCAGAGGAGCCACTGTCCACCACTCCCGTGCTCTCTTTCAGATTCTGTGACACTTGCATTACTTTCTGCCTAGTCACCCTGCTTCGGTCAAAGGTGCGAAGGGTCCCTATGGCACTGCCTAGCCCATAATCTGGTGCTTAGGGCACTTTTGGTATGTGGGAAGTGTGGGTTCAACACTCCCCAGTCACCTGCTTTCTAGGCAGGTGGCTTAACAAGTAGGGATTTCAGCAAAGAGAAGGGCTCCTCTTCCTGTTCCCCACTCTTTTTATTTTTTTTTACACTGAAATCAGTGCTGCCAGGTAGATGCACAGGTTAGGTGGACCCCACTTTTAGCGAGCCAGATCCCATCAGGATGCCTGTCTCAGAATCATAGAGAAGTGTGGCTGGAAGGGACCTCCAGAGCTCATCTAGTCCGGTCCCTTGCCTGAGAGGGTTGGATCACACTGGATTCCAGCATGGTGCAAGCATATAAAGTTACCCCGTTAAACCAGCGGGAGAGCTGTGTGCCTCCCTGGGCTGAATAGCAATGCCCTCTGGAGCCACAAATGTAGCCCGGTGCCAGAACAGATCAGTGTGTCCCTGTAAGGTAGAAGAGGATTAGCTCATTAGCTTCATGGGTGCGCGCTAGTTTGCACACTGAGAAAATGGAAGAGTTTTGCATCTCACTGGGAAGAACAGCCTGCCGTCATGATGGAAGGTGTATAGTTTTTGGCCTACCAGAAGCAAAGACAAGTCATTTTATCAGGGAAACGGCATCTGGGCTGTTGTGTTATTTGTCCTGTGGGTGGCAGAATGACTCAGCTTTGCTCTCCTATTCTGGCTGAGCCATAAGCAGGCAATCAAACTCTTGATTTGCCAAGTGATTCAGGAAGGCTTTCGTGGAGACAGAAGAATTCCGCTTTAATAACTGGATTGTCTAATATAAAACTCTAAAGCCTGGAGAGAAATATATCTAACAATGGTGATCTTAGGAGGGGAGGCAGACAGGATAATGCAAAATGATAGCTAAAGAAATGTAAAAGGTGCTGTGTCTTACTGAAGGTATGAAAGAAGGGAGCTGTCTTATAAACTGTCATTGATAATGGATTAGTAGCAATTCAGCAGAATGAGAAAACAAAGGCAAGTTACTAATCAGCAGGCCACAGTAACTTCTTTTACTCCAGGGAGTGATTATGAAGGGATTGACCTGTATACTCGCTACATAAGTATTGGTCAAAATTAGTTTGTAGAACTAAATTATACAGAATTATTCCATCTTACTCCCTAGCACGTTTTCGTATTTGATCTTATGGAGAAGTGTTGTTTTTTTCCTTGTTATGATAAACTTAACTATTTGAATGGAAATACCAGGAAAATATTTCAACTATTTGAATGGAAAGAACTATAAAATAAAAGAATTAAGATATCTTTGTAAGTTATAGTCTTGCTACAGATATCTCACAGATATATGTAATGACTGATCCCAGGGCATTGTTCGCAAATAGTGATACAGTAATTTTTGGACAAAACTAATTTCCAAAACAAGATGGCTTCAGTTGAAACCACAAGGGTTGTGACTTTTGAAGATAATGGACTTCTTTCCAGGGCACACTCAGTTTAATATGAACACGTGTGTGTTATGGAGATACAGCACCCTACTCCTAGGAAATCTGTCATCTTAGGGTTTCATGATTGAAAGGCATAAGGACAATATAGATCTTAAAACACATTTTAATATCTTTGGCTCAAAAGTAATCTGGAGCATATGAATCTGGCCACCTAATGAAAAATGATTAGAGAATGGGTGATTGAGCTGTACTTGAGCATGGTGGAATTAGCTGTGTGCAGATAATTAAAAAACAAAACAAAACAGGTTCTTTACTGGGAAAATAGTAAAGTTATGATTTGTGTGAGTAGTCCATTAGACATCTCATTTTCATCCTCTGTTTAACTGCTTCCCAGAATGAAAAGATTCCTATCTCATACTATATCGTAGTAAAGTAAAACTTTTAAAGGAATTCTGGGGGAAGAACAAAGTTAGACAAGTTTTGAAGTAAGGATGATTTTTATATTTACAAAATAAACAACAAGAGAATAAAGACAACCTTGCCTACTTTCACCCCCTTTTGAAACACTGCAACATTTCCCAACTCCTTTGACTCATATTTCTTCTCCGACAAGTGTTGGCTCATAATTATCACCTTCATTTTTGCTCAGGAGAGGTGGTTTGTTTTTCTGATCGTTTGTTGAACAGCTATGTTTGTTCATTGGTTCAGAGGCTTATTGCATTATGCAGTATTATCTTATGATGAATGAGAGCTGAAAAACCAGGGGATCAGCAGAGCAGGCTGTAGGCCATCATTTAATAACGTACTTCAGCACACAGTCAAACACCTTGCTGTATCAGGCCTGCACTGAGCAAGCACGGGAAACTCTGGCTGTGGACACACGTTACATTTGTAGCACTACAGATGCCTGTGTACCAGGACTGGGACTCCATGGTGGAACAGCAGCTCACATAGATGGTCTGCCCTTTTCATCCACCGGAAGGAGCCCTCTGCCCCTGGGCGTCATCAGAAGCTGTTCAAGCTGTCTTTGACAGCTGTTGCTTTCCAACAGCTGGCAGCTGAGCAGTGGCAGCCAGCTGGTTTCCCAGGCAATGATTGCACTGACTGCCAGGGTCTCTTGGGGACAAGGTGAAGCAACAGAGTACCCCCTGTCATTGCCCAGCTGGAGAGCACAATCTCCGAGGCAGCATTAACATGTGTATGTCCCCATAGTGCTTTGTTTTGATAGTGTTACAAATATATGTGCATCTATAGCCTCCATCTCCATCATGCCAAAAAGGACAAATGCAAGAATCAGCTTTGCTTCTAATATGGAAATAAATATCAGGGTTGTGTTTGCTGGCAATGATAAAGGAAAGGCATAATTTAAACAGAGAGGTTTTCCAGCTTTCCAGGATGCACACAAGAGTATGTAAGAAAGAAAAGCAAAGGGAATCTAGAAGAAAAGCCAGATGCCTTTCAAAAACATTGGTGTCGTCTTGTTTTGTTCTTTATTCAGTTTGAATATTCTGAATAAGATGCAGCATGAATTCAGAGTCTTGAACTGATCAGCTGTTTGCTGAAAACTAGTTCAAAAGGTCCCGTTTCTCTACTTTCTAGTTCATCAGCGGTCCTGTGCAGTTGGCCATTTGAAATAAAAACCACAGCAAAGAGCTGGAACACCTCATTGGCTCTGTATAGGTGTTTATGGTAGATGTGTATCCCCCTCTCATTTTTGCAGAGGGCTGAGAGGGACCTCAGCATGAGAAAAATCTGAACTCTTACTGTGGTGTTAGTCCTGGAAGTTGAAATATCAAAACTTAAAATCAGTTTTGCCTACTTCATTTTCCTGCTTCAAATCTAATGTGATTTTTAGCAACCAAATAAGTCTCATACTCCAAGCCAGTGAATTGTGCTTGATAACATTAACAAACTATTTCCAAGTTTTCAGATTGTATACAGATATTTTCTTTTGGCACTGTAGCATTACTAGAGAGACACTAATCATGAAAGCTACGACAAGGTAGGCGGAAGAGGGGAGAAAAATTGCAAAATGATAAAAGGAATGATGGTATTATTAAAGTCCAATGTGATTGCACTTGCCAAAACTGGGAATGAATAGGATACACAAATGAAAAACCTTCATATGCACTTTGCAGTGTGCTGGATTTCTAAACTCTTACTGATCCCTTGGTGTGGAGCAGGCCTCTACATAGGATCAGTGTAATATTTGTTCCTCATGTGAGCTCACCCTTGTATTGAGAAATTGAAGCACCAGTATGACAAAGGGCTTTAAAAGCAGTTTTTGGAGAGTTGAAAAATATATGAATCCTTATCTTTCTATTTTGAAGGAAGAATATATGACTTGAAATTAGAAAATAGAAGACAGCTTGCATGGTTTACTGAAGAGCTTAAAGGCTCACTTGGTTTAGGATCCCAACCTGGGAAGGTGCCAATAATAGCAAAATAGGATTAAAGTTCAGGGACATTTAGGACCTAAATTTCATAGATTTTCATAGATTTCATAGACATTAGGGTGGGAAGGGACCTCAGAAGATCATCAAGTCCAGCCCCCTGCCCCAGGGGCAGGAAGTCAGCTGGGGTCACAGGATCCCAGCAAGATAAGCATCCAAATGTCTTTTGAAGGTGTCCAGAGTAGGTGCATAAACTACCTCTAGTGGCACTCTGCTCCAAACCTTGGGGGCTCAGAGTATTTGAAATATTCCATGAGCATAAGGAGTACAACGGCTTTTGTTTTTAAGAAAGCTGACGTTAAGCCTAAGTACAGACAGTAAAAAAGCCTGAGGCTGAATCAATTAAATCTCTGTAAGTTAGGATAAACTGCGTAGATTGAACCGATAAGTAAGTGAACAGACATTCACTTTTGATTCTGGAAATGCAGCCACGAGCCTGCAGTGATGCAGGCCGGGGTGCTAGAGCATGCCTCCCTGCTCAACTGGAGCAGACAACTTGGGCCAAGGCTAGTCCGGCCACCCACCCTACGAAAGGAGGAGAGAGGATTTACAGGGGAGGTGCAAAACATCCCGGGATGCCGGGGGACTGTGAGTTAACTTCTGTCCCAGTTCTCTTCCACATTCAAGTTAAGTCTGATATTACATCCATGCAGGTTTCTCTTAAATCAGTTTTGGCCATTTTGAAAGTGGCTTATGCGCACTGAACATCTGTCACGTTACAGTTTTGAATCAGTTTTTGATCAGTTGTACTGGTTGGTGTGTAATTTCTGTCCCTAGCCTAAAAATGTGAATTTGTCTAAGGAGTTCTCATAGGTGTGTGTTGTTTTGTTTTTGTTTTTTGTTTGTTTTATGTGAAACAAGTGCCTCAGAAGAGGTAATAGTAAAGGAAACAGTTGAAGGGGCTGCAACGCAAATTCATGCTAGTTAAGTTTAAATGGGGAAAGAATAAGGAGGTCACTTGCGCTGAACAGTGATGCAGCAGCAGAAACATTAAGCAGAAAGCTCTTACCTTCTAAAATAGAATCAGCCTGGTTAAGAAAGAGAAACAAAGAGTGTCAAATTGCATTTCAGCTAGCTGAAGGTTTTTAACAGTTTTACAGTAAAAAGAAAGTATGAGCATTCTTGCTGTAAAACAAGCATGAAATATGAGATTATTTAAGAATTGTGTGCCTGCCTATACACAAGGAAGCTGTTTGTACAATAGATTGTAGAAGTGTTAGCATGCAGATAACAATGTTCTTGGGGCCCTTCAAAGCACTGGGCATTCCTAAATTTTAAAAGTACCCTGTTCAGCTAATATACTTTACAAAAGTTTTAAAAGCAGGTGTTCAAAATGTATTTTTAGCTGGCTTCCAGTGATCAGACAGATTCCTGAGAACAGAACTAACAAAAACAAGAGTCTTCTACAGAAATGTGTCTTGATATATAATCAGTCAGAAATGTCTTATTTTGGAAACTTGTGATAGCAGTAAACCTGCCTACACTGCAGCTGCTTGGTTATTTGTTTAATTTATAATCCCATTGTAGTGTTTTCATTGTGCTTTAGCACAGTGGTTCTCAACCTTTTCAGACTCAAGGCACCCTTTGGAAAACGCCAGTTCTTAGCTTTCACTCATTTTTTGACTGCGGAAGAATAATAGAGCAATTCTTCTGTTACAAAGAACTCAGACCACAGAAGGTCAGGATGTTTTTGACACTATGGATTCCTCGTTGAAATCTCGGGGTTTATATTGTGACTCATTTGTAGGGCCCCTTCTGCACATTCAGGTAAAGGCACAATTGGATATAATGCATGATCTACACAATCAGCAAAGGCAGGGCGGAGTGACTGTGGGATTGCATATTAGAGCCAATTACACCTTATTGCCAGTGTAGAGGGAGCCCGATCTTGGGCTGTCCCTACATTGATGAGAAGCAGACTCGCACTGCTGGGAGCCCCCTTTGCTGATGGGACTCCCAGCTGGGGAGACCACATGCAGCTGGGACCGGGGGTCCCATGCCTGATGAGCACATCCAGGGCTGAGAGCCCTGTCAGTTGTGGAGACTCTTAGCCCCTAAAGCCATAGGATGCTGTTGTGGTTTTCCAGCCATGGGGGTGCATGGTGTTACCTGTGGCTGGGAGATCAGAATAGAGTGTCCCCACACCACTGTGGCTGGGAGACCACATTGACTGCAATATCCCTTATCAAAATGGAATTGGAGAAGGAGAAAGTAGAAGGATTGTGGGTTAGGATACATGGAGGTCAAGGGGGAAGGGATTTGGTGGCAGGGGTCTGCTGCAGATCCCCACACCAGGGGGAAGAGCTAGATTTGGAACTCCTGAGGCAGCTCTCGGAGACCATAAAGACTAGGGAAGCAGTAGTCATGGGGGGCCTAAACTACCTTGACATCTGCTGGGAGACGCAGACAGTAAATTCCCACCATTCGCGCAGGTTCCTATCCTGCGTGCAGGACCTCTACCTGATGCAGGAGGTACATGGTCCCACTAGGTGGAATGCCTTACTGGACCTGGTACTGGCAACGGGGGATGATGTGGTAGGAGACCTACAGTTCAGTGGTCGCCTGTGGGACTGTGACCACCAAATAATAGAATTCACCATAAGGTGCAGAGTGGGAAAGATAACTAGTAAGGTAAAAGTGCTAGCCTTTAGGAAGGCTGACTTCAGCGAACTCAGATGTTGAGTCAGTGACATGCTGGAAAGTAAGAGATTTGGTGAGATGGGAGCCCAGGAACGGTGGCTGTGCCTTAATGAAGCGATCTTTCAGGCATAGAGGGAGACGATCCCGATGCGGGGGAAAGGGGCCAAGAGGCTTCCTTGGCTAACCAGAGAAATCCAGAGCAGCCTAAGGGCAAAAAGGGGGGCATATAAGCAGTGGAAACAGGAAGAAATTACTAAAGAGGAGTATGTCTCCTCAGCTCGCAGTTGTAGGGAGGCATTTGGTAGCTTTGGCCTTTCTATGGAGCTGAGGATAGCACCTCAAGTTAAGGATAATGAAAACATATTTTTCAGATATATAGGGAGTAAAAGTGGTATAGGACCACTACTGAACGGGCAAAGCAATTGGTGGCAGACAGGGGGACAAGGCTGAACTCCTCAGTGAGTTCTTTGCCTCAGTCTTTCTAAGGGAGGGCCAAGACATGTCTCACAATGGGATTGTAGAGAGACAACAGCAGGGCGCCAGACTACCAAGTGTTCAGAGTGCAGTCACTTGGAAGGACTGGATGTGTTTAAGTCAGCAGGCCCGGATGAGCTCCATCCGAGGGTACTGAAAGCACTGGCTGATGCCATTGCACAGCCACTGGCAAGAATATTTGAGCACTTGTGATGCACGGGCCAGGTCCCAGAGGACTGGAAAAGGACCAGTGTGGTCCCTATTTTCAAGAAGGGAAGGAAGGAGGATCCAAGCAACTACAGGCCAGTCAGTCTCACCTCCATTCTTGGTAAAGTTTTTGAAAAGATTATTAAGGCTCATATATGTGAGAGCCCAGCAGGAAAAATTATGCTGAGGGGAAACCAACACAGGTTTGTATCAGGTAGATCATGCCTGACTAATCTAGTCTCTTTTTATGACAGTCCGGTGGATGGCAAATTGACTAGAGGGTCATACCCAGAGAGTGGTGGTGGATGGGTCGGTATCAATCTGGAAGGACATGGGCAGTGGTGTCCCGCAGGGCTCAGGCCTTGGACTGATACTCTTCAATGTCTTCATCAGTGACTTGGACAAGGGAGTGAAGTGTACCCTGTCCAAGTTTGTGGATGATACAAAACTGTGGGGAGAAGTGGACACACCGGAGGGCAAGGAACAACTATAGGCAGACCTGGACAGGTTGGACAAATGAGCAGAAAACAATAGAATGTGATTTAACAAGGAGAAATGCAAAGTGCTGC